>NC_052308.1:17828351-18448851 GCF_016432855.1 Salvelinus namaycush
GACATGACCTCTATGTGATGGTGTGCTGTATGCTAGTGATTGACGATCGAAAAAGAGGGGCACCTACCAGTCCTGTGTCGTACTCTTCGATGCCCTCGTTATCGTGTTCCTCCACCACGCTGGCGAAGCTGCTGGCGTTGGAGGAGGAGCGGGACATGTCCTGGGCCTCAGGGATAGACGGGGCCCTGCAACACATGGCCAAACTACACACCTGGGTTACTCTGACGACTCTAACATGCACGCACGCACGCACGTGCACGCACGTGTACGCACACACACACACACACACACACACACACACACACACACACACACACACTATACACACACTATACACATGTTCTTCAGCATGGGCTTGACAGCACTATTAAATACTGTCTATTCACCTGTTCTTTGTTGTGGGCATCTCTGGTGAGCTCTGATTAGATGAGTTTTCTGATTTGGGGTCCTGGGAGATGTGTCCACTGTCTGGAGTCCTCTGTGTGCTGGGGGACACTTCCCGACTGAGGTAGGAGGGGATAGAGAGGTATCAGGATGGGCTCATAGACATTACTGCTAATCAGTGGAGGCTCCTCAGAGGAGGAAGTGGAGGACCATCCTCTTCCGTGAATTTCATAAAAATAAAAATTGTAAAACACTGAAAAGTTATGCTTTTTAGATTAAACTATACTAAATATATTCACATCACCAAATAATTGATTAAAACACACTGTTTTGCAATGACGGTTTACAGTACTCTGTAAGGTAGCACTATGGTGTGGCCATACGACAGCTAGCTTCCGTCGTCCTCTTGGTACACTGACTTCAATAGAACACCTAGGAAGGAGGCCCCTTCCATAGACTTACACAGTAATTAGGACATCCTCCAACCTATCAGAGCTCTTGCAGCATGAACTGACATGTTGTCCACCCAATCAAAGAATCAGACAATGAATCTAGTACTGAAAGCATAAGCTACAGCTAGCTAGCACTGCAGTACATAAAATGTGGTGAGTAGTTCAAATCAAATCAAATCAAATTTGATTTGTCACATACACATGGTTAGCAGATGTTAATGTGAGTGTAGCGAAATGCTTGTGCTTCTAGTTCCGACAATGCAGTAATAATCAACGAGTAATCTAACCTATCAATTTCACAACAACTACCTTATACACACAAGTGTAAAGGAATGAAGAATATGTACATACAATTATATGAATGAGTGATGGTACAGAATGGCATAGGCAAGATGCAGTAGATGGTATCGAGTACAGTATGTACATATGAGATGAGTAATGTAGGGTATGTAAACATTATATGAAGTGGCATTGTTTAAAGTGGCTAGTGATACATTTTTCCCTACATTTTTCCATTGTTAAAGTGGCTGGAGTTGAGTTAGTATGTTAGCAGCAGCCACTCAATGTTAGTGGTGGCTGTTTAACAGTCTGATGGCCTTGAGATAGAAGCTGTTTTTCAGTCTCTCGGTCCCTGCTTTGATGCACCTGTAATGACCTCGCCTTCTGGATGATAGCGGGGTGAACAGGCAGTGGCTCGGGTGGTTGTTGTCCTTGATGATCTTTATGGCCTTCCTGTGACATCGGGTGGTGTAGGTGTCCTGGAGGGCAGGTAGTTTGCCCCCGGTGATGTGTTGTGCAGACCTCACTACCCTCTGGAGAGCCTTATGGTTGTGGGCGGAGCAGTTGCCGTACCAGGCGGTGATACAGCCCGACAGGATGCTCTCGATTGTGCATCTGTAAAAGTTTGTGAGTGCTTTTGGTGTCAAGCCGAATTTCTTCAGCCTTCTGAGGTTGAAGAGGCGCCTTCTTCACCACGCTGTCCGTGTGGGTGGACCAATTCAGTTCGTCCGTGATGTGTACGCCGAGGAACTTAAAACTTACAACCCTCTCCACTACTGTCCCATCGATGTGGATAGGGGGGTGCTCCCTCTGCTGTTTCCTGAAGTCCACGGTCATCTCCTTTGTTTTGTTGACGTTGAGTGTGAGGTTATTTTCCTGATACCACACTCCGAGGGCCCTCACCTCCTCCCTGTAGGCCGTCTCGTTGTTGTTGGTAATCAAGCCTACCACTGTAGTGTCGTCTGCAAACTTGATGATTGAGTTGGAGGCGTGCATGGCCACGCAGTCGTGGGTGAACAGGGAGTACAGGAGAAGGCTCAGAACGCACTCTTGTGGGGCCCCAGTGTCGAGGATCAGCGGAGTGGAGATGTTGTTATCTACCCTCACCACCTGGGGGCGGCCCGGCAGGAAGTCCAGTACACAGTTGCACAGGGCGGGGTCAAGACCCAGGGTCTCGAGCTTGATGACGAGTTTGAAGGGTATTATGGTGTTAAATGCTGAGCTGTAGTTGATGAACAGCATTCTCACATAGGTATTCCTCTTGTCCAGATGGGTTTGGGCAGTGTGCAGTGTGGTTGCGATTGCATCTTCTGTGGACCTATTGGGGCGGTAAGCAAATTGGAGTGGGTCTAGGGTGTCAGGTAGGGTGGAGGTGATATGGTCCTTGACTAGTCTCTCAAAGCACTTCATGATGACGGAAGTGAGTGCTACGGGGCGGTAGTCGTTTAGCTCAGTTACCTTAGCTTTCTTGGGAACAGGAACAATGGTGGCCCTCTTGAAGCATGTGGGGACAGCAGACTGGGTTAAGGATTGATTGAATATGTCCGTAAACACACCAGCCAGCTGGTCTGCGCATGCTCTGAGGACGCAGCTGGGGATGCCGTCTGGGCCTGCAGCCTTGCGAGGGTTAACACGTTTAAATGTTTTACTCACGTCGGCTGCAGTGAAGGAGAGTCCGCAGGTTTTGGTAGCGGGCCGTGTCAGTGGCACTGTATTGTTCTCAAAGCGGGCAAAGAAGTTGTTTAGTCTGTCTGGGAGAAAGACATCCTGGTCCGCGACGGGGCTGGTTTTCTTTTTGTAATCCGTGATTGACTGTAGACCCTGCCACATACCTCTTGTGTCTGAGCCGTTGAATTGCAACTCTGCTTTGTCTCTATACTGACGCTTAGCTTGTTTGATTGTCTTGCGGAGGGAATAGCTACGCTGTTTGTATTCGGTCATGTTTCCAGGCACCTTGCCCTGATTAAAAGCAGTGGTTCGCACTTTCAGTTTCGCGCGAATGCTGCCATCAATCCACGGTTTCTGGTTTGGGAATGTTTTAATAGTTGCTGTGGGTAGGACATCGCCGATGTTAATAAACTTGCTAATAAACTCGCTCACCGATTCAGCGTATTCGTCAATGTTGTTTTTTGACGCAATGCGGAACATATCCCAGTCCACGTGATGGAAGCAATCTTGAAGCGTGGAATCAGATTGGTCGGACCAGCGTTGAACAGACCTGAGCGCGGGAGCTTCCTGTTTTAGTCTCTGTCTATAGGCAGGGAGCAACAAAATGGAGTCGTGGTCAGCTTTTCCGAAAGGAGGGCAGGGGAGGGCCTTATATGCGTCGCGGAAGTTAGAATAACAATGATCCAGGGTTTTACCAGCCCTAGTAGCACAATCGATATGCTGATAGAATTTAGGGAGTATAGTTTTCAGATTAGCCTTGTTAAAATCCCCAGCTACAATGAATGCAGCCTCAGGATATGTTGTTTCCAGTTTACATAGAGTTGACTCAAAGAGAGAGAAAGAACAGTTAGTTGAACAGTTTTGAACAAATTAACTTCTTCAAAAATGAAGGAGAAGCAAGAGAGAGAGAGATACTTTTTTTCACTTTCACTTACTTAGCTAGCAAATGCAGGTGGCCAGTTTAGTTACTCAAACACCCGGCTCAAACAAAGGGATGCTATGCTAGCTAGCTGGCTATGACCAACACAACACTTGAACTCTTCCAAGTCAAGGTAAGCTTTTGGTTTTATTAATTTATTGACACCGGGGCCCACCGGTGTAACTGCTTACTGACTATACACTAACGTTACTGCATGATTGTAGCAGGTTTACTAATGCATTAGTTATATTAGCTATGTTGACTAGGACTTTACTTTAGCTAATATGGGGACAACGATGTAGGATGTGTGTAGTGGTTATGACATGGTTTGGCTTGGAAAGGTTTATCTGCCTGGTCACATACAGCTGATGTGTTGTTCATTGAAGTCCACACACGAAGGGAAAAGGTGAGACGAGGAGAGTGCATAGAGGCAAGAAGGAATACAACAAAGCTGCTATGAAAGTGAACTGTGTTTATGCGTGATCAGAGGTGTATTCATTCCGCCGATTCTGTTGAAAAACATTTCTTTTAAACGGGACTGACATGAACTGTTTATGTTGTCTAACCAATCAAAGGATCAGAGAATCAGTCTAGTACTGAAAGCATAAGCTTCAGCTAGCTAGCAGAGCAGGGCAAAAAATGTGGTGAGTAGTTGACTCGGTTATGATATCAAGGTTTGGCTTGGAAAGGTTTTTTTGCCCGGTCACAGACAGCTGATGTGTTGTGCACTGAAGTCCACAACCGAAGGGAAAATGTGAGATGAGGAAAGTGCGTAGCTGCGGGAAGTAATTATACATTGATCAAAAGGATCATGCTGTTTCTATGTGGCTGCTAGGAAAGTGAACTGTTTGTGTGTGATCAGGGGTGTATTCATTCTGTCGAACAACTTTACTTAAATGGGAGAACAACTTTACTTAAATGGGATAAACATACCTGAATTTGTCTAATAGAAACTCTTGTTTGCAACTGTTGGACTAATGATTACACCCTAGATAAGCTAGATGCAGACAAGAGTGTACAAGGCGGTATTGAATGTGTCACTGTCTGTCATCTCACTTTTTTTTTCGACCTGTGTTTTAAACTTTCATTCATAGGCTAGGTTGTAGCAACCTCATGATTGATATCGGGAAAATTAGAGTATCATGTAGTAGCCTAAACCTATTGATGTTACATTGAACTGGGTGAAGGGAATATGAATGACAGTCACCCAGCATGCTGTAATAGAAATAAGGCCGTGCTCATGAGAAAAAAAAATCGTCCCTCATCATAAACGACACTGACCGCCACTGCTGCTATAATGCACATCAGTTTATCGATTGGAAGAGTCAAACACCAACACGTCTCTCCAGTCACCTGGCATATCTTTGAATGCCTCATCTCTTTACCCCAAAGGTTGTGTGTTCGAATTGCGTCGGTGACAACTTTAGCGTCTTAGCTAATAACCAACTTTAGCTAAACACAACAATGCGTTTTGCAAGTACTTTAGCATGTTAGCTAGCCATACTTTAACATATCCCTAACCCTTAACCTATCCCTAACCCTTAACCTATCCCTAACCTTAACCTACCATTAACCTGCTAGCTAACATTAGCCACTAATGTTAACTCAACGGCGACACAGTTGACCGCCATTCAGAATGACTTGGTATTGGACCATACTTCTGGTATGTTTCATTTCTCATCTTCTATGCTTTCTCTCTGACACCCCATTTTCCTCTTTCTTCTCTAGGTAGCCCAAGAAGCCCTCCTCTCACCTCCTCTCCTGCACCTCCTGGATGTTCTCGATCCCGATGGCGCTGCTCCGTCTTGCACTGAAGGGCCCAGACTTCTTCCTGGTGGGGCTCTTCCCAGGAATGATCAGAGACTGGGGAGGAGTGGCTAGGTTAGTCAGCCACAATACTATATTCCTCTAGCATGACTTATAAAGTAAAAGACAGAGGCTACTGTAGGGCTATAATACACAACTTGGTCTGTTTTACATTCAGTGAAAACATGAACTCCATTCAAATAGGCATTTGTTGATTGGCATTTGTTGAATGTCATTGAGATTCTGCAGCACAATGACTCAAATGCCTTCCGTATTTGATACTTGCTATCTACAACACATGAGAAACGTTATGGGGGGACTAAAATGAAGTGACAGTGGCTTGTTGGTGAAATACTATTTGAGCTACTCCATCATGTTGTATGAGTGAAAGAGAGGAATTGATACACAAAGGTAATAAACCAGTAATTATTTTCACAGACCTTTCCACTTTTGTGACGGATACTCTTCATAAAATCTTATTACCTAAATTATAGGTTTCTTACAACCTAGTGGTTTTACCCCACACTTGAGATGTAGAAAATGATTGCTTTATAAATGGCTCTAAAAAATATTTGTTTCAGCAGAAAGCAACAGTAATTGAGTCATGCAAAGAGACATAGAACCACACAAGTAAGCGAAGAAAAGAGCAGAGAAATAGCACATTAGAAGGGAGATTTATACATGAACCTCTTCTATTGTTCCTATCCCTATGGCACTGCCGCGACGTCCATGATACCTACTGGGACTTTTCCCTGGGACAAGTAATGACTGAACCACACAGGGGAGGAGGAAGCAGAGAAAGAGAAAGGGATAAAGAGAAAGAGGATGAGAGTAGAAGATACAATAATACACCATTTGAACAGCATGGTACAAATTAGAATGTGAGCTCACAGTACACCATACGATACAGAAGACAGGAGACATATGAGCACATATTTAAAGGCCATTCACATTGAAAGACCATTCATATTGAAAGGCCATTCCCATTGAAAAGCCATTCACATTGAAAGCTGGACTAAAGTTAGAGACCACAGAGTGCGGAAGGAAATTGAATAAGATACAGCATATGGGCAGAATAGCCCGTGTAGCTTGGTCTCACTCTTCTTTCCTTGTCCTGACAATGAACAAACACAAAGAGGAGTTTGTCAAATCACAGAGTGAACCTGTTTAAATAGGTAGATGAGAGGTAGAGAGATGGAAAGGAGGGACTGGCACAATCCAAAGGGCAGATTTACTTTTTGGAATGTAGGAAAAAGTAATTAGTAAACCAATAGTAAACCAGCAGCTGTTTCTTTGGATTGCATGCCAGAGTACTTGCAACCTGTAAAGTGACACAAAGTGGAAAAAGATGCATGCATACACTTCTTATCTCCACAACTGCCTTCCATGCACAGCTCCATGCCAGACTGGCTTCCTGCAGCGCCCATGTAACACTCATGACAGCAAGGTAACAAGGGAGGGCAAGGTAACACTCATGACAGCAAGGTAACAAGGGAGGGACTCTGGGTAGTCTGACAGCTAAACTCATCTCTTCTCAAATGGCTCTCAGGTTGCCAGAGAAAGCAAATCAAGCTTCACAATCTTAAGAGACTCAAAAGCCCACAAAGTCTATGAAGTGGCACAAAGGGTTAAAGGTTCTTTGAGATCATTCACATAAAATCAACTTTCCAAAAAGCACACCACCACCTACTTATAGCCTCAACAGGTCTGTGAGCAGATTATACCATCATACCAAGTCCAGCTACATCTAACATCTCTGATAACTGGATTTAACTATATGAAATGAATATGATTTAGGGTTGAGCATGACTTTGAATGACATGGAAGACACATTTCAGATGAATGTATTCAGTTGTACAACTGACTCGGTATCCCCTCATGACATGGAAATAAACACTACTGTAAAATAAACAGTGGTTCATATGAAAATGGCATGGAAAAAGTTATGGAAAATGGCAAACTATGGAGGTGACTGATATGAGGGTACCATATATGAAACATTGTGTTTAATCAAGGGATTTGAGCACAGGTAGGTACAGGCGGTCAATGACTATCCCACAGTGGAGAGAGGATAGTGTATGCAGTAGTTGGTATTGGGTGTTGTTAGAGGAGGGTCTGTGTCTACTACAGGGGAGTCAGTAGACAGGCCCACGTGGGCCTCTGGTAATACCAAAAGGGTTACTTACTATCCCTGGGGTTTTGGGGGTCTCGGTAAAGCTGCTACTGAGACTAGTGGAGACAGTGTGTGGCTTCTTGTTACTGAGGCCCATGGCATCCATAGACTGGCTTCTGCTGCGGATCACCCGCTACAGAGTACAGAGAGAGATGAGGAGACACGATCGGTGAGTGTGTATGGACCCTAAACCTCGCCTCAACCACACTAACCCTGAATTCTAATGATAACCTGTGATTGAGATTGTGCAGGACCGTATGTGAACACTTGAGAGCAGTGTAGATCAGTGAGAGTTAAAGAGTCTAAAAGAGAGAACATGTCTTTTAGTGGAAGAGAGGAGACAGTTCCAGTGATTCACACTGACAGGTAGGTTTGAATGAAGTCTGAGGGTGGGTATTCAGAGGAGAGTGCATAATAATCCTTCAATGTCTTTCAAGTGTTCAGTAGACTCATCCATGAATGATGTGCAGGGCTGGAGAGAGACTGACAGAGTAAGAGAGATGCAGAGAAAGAAAGAGAGTGGAAAAGACAGAGGGAGAGAGAGAGTGAGACAGAGAATAAGAGAGAGGCACAGACAGAAAGAAAGTGGGAGGAACAGAGAGAGACAGAGAGCAAGAAGAGAGAGAGAGAGAGAGAGCGAGAGAGAGAGAGAGCGAGAGCGAGAGAGAGAGAGAGAGAGAGAGAGAGAGAGAGAGAGAGAGAGAGAGAGAGAGAGAGAGAGAGAGAGAGAGATAGACAAGACAGAGCCAGAGAGGAAGAGAGCAGAGTGGCAAATGGGGAGCCATGCGGGCAGGCTCATCCGTTCCCTAATGAGAGGCCATTACAGTGTTCGTCAGAGACACACAATCACAGCTCCTCCACTGCCATGGCTCACTGCCCTGCCCAAACTCCACCACCCTAATGGTCATTGATGGAGGACTTAGAGTCAGAGTGCTGGATGCACATTGACAGGGACGCTCCCAACTCTCTGATCCTCCTCTGGTCACGTGACACAGTGGGATATGATATGGTAACAGCCAATCTTCAACAGCATCAGCGCACTTCCAGAGAGCAAAAACACTTCCTTTTCTGTGCCTTATTTTTCATGCATGAATACCCAGAATCCCTTCCAGGAAATAAAGAAAGCATTTATTTTTCAATATTCAACCTCTTTCATGCAGGTCAAGTGCCCAATTAAGCTTGCACCTCGCATAGTAGGGGGTTACCTTAAAGGACTCAAAGAAGCCCCCTCCCCCCCCAGCCCCATTCTCCAGTTTGTCCTCGTCCCCTCCCAGGCCCATCATGGACTGGCTGTTGATGTGTAGCTCCTCATACAGGGTCTCCAACAGGGCCGACCGCGTGCGCTCCTGACAACAACACACACTCATCAGTCAGAGGATAGTGTCCTCAATAAAAATCAATGACATGTAAATACTTGTGCAGACAATTCTGCAGGCATTCAGTGTACAATACAGTTCAACACATGAACGCACACACAGAGACACAAACATGTGCCTTTACAGAGATACAAACAAAGGAACATGAGCTGATAGTCTGCAAACGGCCATGATCCAGTCATTCACCCTCACATACAGCATCCACACTAACACAGACAGACGGTACGGTAAATGGTGCAGCGAGAGCAGCGTGACTCCGCCCCCACACTGCATAGCATGCCGTGGCACGCTCCTGCTCTCACCTCCAGTTTTGCAAACTTCTCAGCCTTGTAACAGGCATACTCCGCATTGATCAGCTTAGTGAACAGGAACTCATGGAACTCATAACCCTAGAGAAGAAAGGGAGGGAGGAGGAAAGTCTGAATTAATATATGTTGTCCCTCTCATGGGCTCACCTAGTTTATCCAGTATTTAGATTCATGACTTCTCACCTTTTTAAAGATGGCTGGGTCCGGTAGAGCGGGTCCAAAGAAAGGCACATCATCTCTCGCTGTCACAGACACCTGGAGGGGTAGAAGAGAGGTAGAATGTACCCAAATGACAACAGTCCATATGACACCACTAAATGACATAACACTGACTAGCCTATATAAACATTTAAGAGGCAGGTAATAGGCAGGAACAAGCAGGACAGTTAGTTGCCAGTCAGTTACTGATTGATCTCTAATAAGGAATATGCAGGTTACTTTGTGCCAAGCCTCTATGTATTGAAATAGGAGGCTTGAACAGGTTTATAGACTGTGAGGAGTCCAACTATCCCTCGGCTAACAGTACCTTGTACGTGACATTGTCTGAGCAGGCATTCTCCACCTGCACCACCACGTAGGCATGCAAGAAGTTGGAGGCTATCATGTCTGGCACAAAGGGTGTGTTTTCCTCCTGAAACAAGATGGCCACGATGTCGTTGCCTATGTGCCTCTTCCTCTGCAACTGCAAACACAACATTGTCACCATTATGGATATAAGCTTAACCACTACATTTAGGTCAGCCAAGAACACCTATGTAGATTAATTAAATAGGTAAATACTCCACTAAATGCATAGTCTACTACAGAAACAATTTGTGATTACTAATTGTAAGTATGAAACATCTCTCTACAAGCAGTTTTCATAAATCAGTGGCGGTCATGTGATGCATATTGAAAGGCCTATAACCCATTCAGTGATTGGAGACTGAAAAAGACAGGACCTATTTCCCTGTACTGTGATTATAGGCCTCTGCAGCTTAGCTTCCTGCTCCCTACCATGTGTTGACTCACTGATCAGTCACCAGTTTCCATGTTATTCTACACACCATTGTGAACATGGGGGAATTATTCTACACAGCAGGGCCACATGACACCTGTTGATGAATGACATGTACTACAGGGCAAAGTACTGTCAAAAAAAATAACACAGAGCATATCGATTGTATGAATAAAACATTAAGGCAAACATTTATTTTCAGGGCTTTATGGATATTTCCTCTCTTGTTAGCTGCTGAATTGCTATATAGTTGTGTATTTTGCCACTGTGTTTTACACATGAAAACAATCAACCATTTGTTTCAAGCTCTGAAGAAATAAGGAAGAGTTGTTATTGTCATAGAGGCTTTATCTATTTAATAATCTCATTAAAAAACTAAAGTGAGAAACTCAGGACCGATCACCTGACAAGGTCAAAGGCAGATGTAAGGCTCAAACGAGCCATTTTATACAGTAGTATCATTATGTTGAGCAGGGTTCTTGTGTTGCATGGTTGGTCAGTGGGCAGTCTGAGACCTGTTGTTGATGTTTGCACACACACACACACGCACGCACGCACGCACGCACGCACGCACGCACGCACGCACGCACGCACGCACGCACGCACGCACGCACGCACGCACGCACGCACGCACGCACGCACGCACGCTAGTAGGGGCCAGATGGTACCAGAACATCCACTATGCATGAGAGCAGATGGACAGCGAGGGAGTGAAAGCTGCCATGTATAACCATGGTGAAACACAGACATTCTATAATGAACTCAACACAGGCTCAACGCCAGGTCAGCCTCAGCTTTAGACTGCTAGTTGTTTTCCTTCCTCTTCCTCTCAACACATTGTGTCTGTTCATCTTTGCCTTTATGTCGTTGGTGTCACAGTGAATCTCTGATCGTCTTAGCCTACAAGGGTATCTCCTGAGGCTTTACGTGTGTCTGTCTGTCCACATAGCTCAGCCCTGCTGCTCATTCATCTCTTGAGAATAAGAGTCTCATTGGGATGGTTCTCCCAGGGGGGCAGGTGAGGTAGCTGAGGTCATTCAAAGCAGCAGGAGAAAGCATCAAGCCACCAAACTGTGTCCTCAAATGAGAAACTACATGTTGCCCCACGTTTATCTTCATGGAAGTGACAACTTGTCATGAGAAATATCCCCTTCAGGTCAAAGCAGACAGGTTCACTGAGCACACCAACAGGAGAAAAGAATAACAGTTCTGTTCATGGTGGCTAGCACTTGTGGATTTTTTACAAACCGGTACTGATTACCCAGTGATGTTAAAAAAATATATATATATATTTTATTTATGAATTTTCAGTTTTACAAACAGACAGATTGTCACGCCCTGACCGTAGATTGCTTTGTATGTTTCTATTTTTAGTTTGGTCAGGGTGTGATGTGGGTGGGTATTCTATGTCTGGGTATTCTATGTTGTAGGTCTAGGTTTTCTGTTTCTTTGTGTTTGGCCTGGTGTGGTTCCCAATCAGAGGCAGCTGTCTATCGTTGTCTCTGATTGGGAGCCATATTTAGGTAGCCTGTTTTCCCACTTTTGTTTGTGGGTGGTTGTTTCCTGTTTAGTGTTTTGTTTCACCTTTCAGGACTGTTTTTTTTGTTGTTTGTCAAGTGTTTTTGTTTTTTATTAAAACAAATATGACCACTTACCACGCTGCACCTTGGTCCTCCTCTCCTTCCACCAACGAGAATCGTTACACAGATAATGACAGCAAACAATACATTGAGAATACCCCCCACCCCTCAACTGGAGACAAAAAAATAAAAATAATAAAACTACAGAACACAACATTGCTCTTAAGAAATTGGCACCCTGCTTCATTGATATTTGTACAGTATAAGGACTATGCTCGGCATTAGTGGATCAGGGTTGATTGCAGGTTGTATGTTGTGTTTCCCATCATCACGTGAAAGATACGCGATAAAGGGCTGCATATCTTAACAAATGTATTAGATCTGCCAGAGATATCATGTCAAATCCTTTCTATATGTAGCAAGCTGGTGACTTCAGCTAACCAGGTTTTAAAAACAGGTACAGTCTCCTTATTCCAAAGGCTTAAAATGTTTATTTTTACAATAACCATGCCATATTGTAAAGTTTTTTTGTTCCCAGTGGGTTAAAGTCGTAAGGTGCTGTGACCTGCCTAAAACAGCAGTATCAGGGACTGGTATGAGGTTGCAGCTGTATACTTCTGAGAAACACTTCAAAATATCCTGCCAGAATGCGTGCAGTTTGGTGCATGACCAGAAGAGGTGACCCAGGGTACCCTCTGCAGATTTGCACTTAGGGCATATCGGAGAGGCCGAGGGGTAGAATGAGTGTAATTTGGTACTGGAATAGTGTAGTCTGTGACTCACTTTGTATTGAATAAGTTGGTGTCGGGAGTTTGCGAATTTGCGAGTTTCAATGGAGTGTTTAAACATCCTCAACATAAGAGGAGTAATCTTTTCTGAATAAGCTTTCATAAAACTCGATACCAAAGCCGTCAAGGCCAGCCACTTTTCCATTAGGGAAGGAACGTACTGCAGAGACAACCTCATAAAGTTATCTCTGCATTTAGCTCCATTTGAGCAGCGCTGCATAATTTAGGTAGGGAAAGGGCATGGAGGAAATCAGAAATGTTTGCGGTATCTGCAGTGGTCTTTGAGGGGTAGAGGTCTTGATAAAACTTTGTGAAACATGCATTCATTTCTTTTGGGTCCGTAGTAACAGCACATGTACTAGATTTAATTCAATGAATAGTTCTATTGGCCTGTATACCTCTCAGCTGCACGCCAGTAGTTTATCCGGTTTGTCACCCAACTCAAAGTGTTTTTGTTTAATCTTTAATAGCATTGTGTATACTTGGTTAGAGAGAATAGTATTGTATTCATATTTGAGTTTTATTATGTCATTCAACTTGAAAGATAAGGGCGCTTCCATATAGTCTCTCTCAAGCACCAGGAGCTGGTCCTCGATTTCTAATAATCTTCTCTGCCTACATTTTTTCATGGTAGCCTCATATGCTATTATATGCCCACGCATAACAGCTTTAAATGCCTCCCACAAAGTGGAGTCGGATACATCAGCTATCATTCTGGGACATATAGTCCGTAATTAAATTGGCTGTTTGTTGGTGAAATTGTTCATCATTGAGTAATGTTGGATTAAAGCTCCAACTGAATTGAGGCTTTGTTCTGCCGAAATCCATTTGTAATAAAACGAGACTGTGATCGGAAATTATTATATTATGCTACTTGGTAGAGGTGACGTTAGATGTCAATTTAGAGTCTGTTAAAAATTAGTCAATTATTGTGTATGATTTATGCACATGTGAGAAGAAAGAATAATCCTTATCCGTAGGGTGTTGTAATCTCCAAATATCGACAAGGTTCATTGTTCCAATTAAATGATTCAAGACAGTAGTGGAATTCAGTGAAGAGGTAGGGCGAGCAGGAAACCTATCCATATAATGGTCCAAAATGCTGTTAAAATCTCCGCCTATAATTAAATGTGTGGTTGATAAATCTGGTAAGAGATTGAAGACATTCCGAAAGAACCCTGGGTTCGGTGCATAAAGATTTAAAAATGTTACATGTTGTGATAGAATGTGGCCTAGTACTATAATACTAGGGGTCGCTTATAGTTGAAATGTGTTTGAATGGGACAGTTTTTCGAAATAATATGGCTACACCTCTACATGTACCCAACTACATTTTAATCTCCATTGCTCTGTATGTTTTATGTGAGTTTCTTGTAAAAACATAATATCTCCAGATAAAGACTTCAAATGGGAAAAGACTTTTCCTCTTTTCAAATTCGTTCTCAAACCTCGTACATTCCTGGAAAGAAGGGTAATGTCGCCAGACCGTGGCGAAGTAGTAGAGTTATCAGTAGCCATAAGAAATATTTATTTGGTCCTCAAATACATTAGAATTGTACCAGTAGGGTTGGCGCAACACGTAAAGAGCAAAGGACAAATGAAAAACACAAAAAAACATTCCCCACCTCCCTCCCCCATCCACTTACCCAAACGAAGTGGAATATAAATTCCCCCATAAACACTGTGAAACTGCTGGACACTACAGGGAGACATACAGTTGAAGTCGGAAGTTTACATACACTTAGGTTGGAGTCATTAACTTCTTATGGCTGCAAGGGGTAGTATTGAGTAGCCTGATAAAATGTGTCCATTTCAAACGGCCTCGTACTCAATTCTTGCTCGTACAATATGCATATTATTATTACTATTGGATAGAAAACACTCTCTAGTTTCTAAAACCGTTTGAATTATTTCTCTGAGTGAAACAGAACTCATTCTGCAGCACTTTTCCTGACCAGGAAGTGGAACGTCTGAAATCGATGCTCTGTTCTTCTTCATGCCTATACATGGGCACAAGACCTATTAGTATACATACACGTCATACACCTTCCTCTGGGTGTCAAGAAGGCTGTGAGAGAAGAAATGAGGTGATTATCTCGATCTGGGATGGAATAAATCCTCTTGGAATGACGTGTACCCCAGTTCCGGTACTCTGAAGAACGCGATTTGGACAGTGGGGTTGCCTTTTGTTTTGCTGACGTTATAGGCGACTATTATTTCCGGCTTTGATTTTATTTGATACATGTCACCATATCATCGTAAAGTATGTTTTTTCAATATAGTTTCATCAGATTATTGAAATTTTTTCGGGAGTTTTGCCGTGTTCCGTTCTCTTCCGTTTGTTTACATGGAGAGATCCGTGCAACCCGGCTAGCGCGCTTGCTAAATGGAGAGAGAAAGTTGCCATTCTGAATCCAAACAACGACTCATCTGGACAAAGGACACCTTGTTCAACATTCTGATGAAAGATCAGCAAAAGTAAGACCCAATTTATGATGTTATTTCATATATCTGTCGTAGTCGCCGGCGCCCAAGTGTTTCTGGCTATTGTGCTAAGCTAATATAACGCAACATTTTATTTTCGCTGTAAAACACTTAATAAATCGGAAATATTGTCTGGCATCACAAGATGCCTGTCTTTCATTTGCTGTACACTATGTATTTTTCAGAAATGTTTTATGATGAGTAATTAGGTATTTGACGTTGGTGTCTGTAAATATTATGGCTGCTTTCGGTGCAATTTCTGAATGTAGCTGCAATGTAAACTATGATTTATTGTAACGGTTGTTCTCCTCCTTTTCAACCGAAGAGGAGGAGTAGTGATTGAACCAAGGCGCAGCGGGTTGTGATGACATATTTATTTACAGAAAAGACGAAAATACGAACTTGACTATAAACTACCAAAACAACAACACGGAGTAGACAAACCTGGACATGCGAACATACATAAAACGCAGAACTCACGAACAGGAAAATGACTACACAAAAGACCGAACTTACAAACAAACCGAACAGTCCCGTATGGTGCGACAAACACTGACACAGGAGACAACCACCCACAACGAACACTGTGAAACAACCTACCTAAATATGACTCTCAATTAGAGGAACGCCAAACACCTGCCTCTAATTAAGAGCCATACCAGGCAACCCTTAAACCAACATAGAAACAGACGAACATAGAATGCCCACCCAAACTCACGTCCTGACCAACTAACACATACAACAAACTAACAGAAATAGGTCAGGAACGTGACATAACCCCCCCCTTAAGGTGCGAACTCCGGGCGCACCAGCACAAAGTCTAGGGGAGGGTCTGGGTGGGCATCTGACCACGGTGGTGGCTCAGGCTCAGGGCGAGGTCCCCACCCCACCATAGTCAATCCCAGCTTACATCTCCCCCTACAAATGACCACCCTCATATTACACCCACTTAACCTCGAGACAAGGGGCAGCACCGGGATAGAGGGATAGCTCAGGACAGAGGGATAGCTCAGGACAGAGGGATAGCTCAGGATAGAGAGGTAGCTCAGGATAGAGAGGTAGCTCAGGATAGAGGGGCAACTCCGGACTGAAAGGCAGCTCCGGACAGAGAGACAGCTCTGGACTGAGGGGCAGTTCTGGACAAATAGCCGCTCTGGGCTGAGGGACAGCTCATGACTGGCTGACGGCTCTGGACGCTCATGGCTGGCTGACGGCTCTGGACGCTCATGGCTGGCTGACGGCTCTGGACGCTCATGGCTGGCTGACGGCTCTGGACGCTCATGGCTGGCTGACGGCTCTGGACGCTCATGGCTGGCTGACGGTTCTGGACGCTCATGGCTGACTGACGGCTCTGGACGCTCATGGCTCACTGACGGCTCTGGCAGATCCTGTCTGGTTGGCGGCTCTGGCAGATCCTGTCTGGTTGGCGGCTCTGGCAGATCCTGTCTGGTTGGCGGCCCTGGCAGATCCTGTCTGGTTGGCGGCTCTGGCAGATCCTGTCTGGTTGGCGGCTCTGGCAGATCCTGACTGACGAATGGCTCTAGCGGCTCCTGACTGACTAACGGCTCTGACGGCTCGGGACAGACGGGCGGCTCTAATGGCTCGGGACAGACGGATGGCTCAGACGGCGCTGGGGAGACGGATGGCTCAGATGGCGCTGGGGAGACGGATGGCTCAGATGGCGCTGAGGAGACGGATGGCTCAGATGGCGCTGCGGAGACGGATGGCTCAGATGGCGCTGCGGAGACGGATGGCTCAGACTGATCCTGTCTGGCGGAAGGCTCTGTAGGCTCATGGCAGACGGGCAGTTCATGCGGCGCTTGGCAGACGGACAGTTCAGGCGCCGTTGGGCAGACGGCAGACTCTGGCCGGCTGAGACGCACTGTAGGCCTGGTGCGTGGTGCCGGAACTGGAGGCACCGGACTGGAGACACGCACTTCAAGCCTAGTGCGGGGAGCAGGGACAGGGCACACTGGACTCTCAAAACGTACTATATGCCTGGTGCGTGGTACCGGCACTGGTGGCACCGGGCTGAGTGCACGCACCTCAGGACGAGTACGGGGAGAAGGAACAGTGTGTACAGGGCTCTGGAGACGCACAGGTGGCTTAGTGCGTGGTGCCGGAACTGGAGGCACCGGGCTGGAGACACGCACCATAGAGAGAGTGCGTGGAGGAGGAACAGGGCTCTGGAAACGCACTGGAAGCCTGGTGCGTGGTGTAGGCACTGGTGGTACTGGGCTGGGGCGGGGAGGTAGCGCCGGAAATACCGGACCGTGCAGGCGTATTGGCTCCCTTGAGCACTGAGCCTGCCCAACCTTACCTGGCTGAATGCTCCCCGTCGCCCGACCAGTGCGGGGAGGTGGAATAACCCGCACCGGGCTATGTAGGCGAACCGGGGACACCATGCGTAAGGCTGGTGCCATGTAAGCCGGCCCAAGGAGACGTACTGGTGGCCAGATATGTAGAGCCGGCTTCATGGCGCTTGGCTCAATGCTCCATCTAGCCCTACCAGTGCGGGGAGGTGGAATAACCCGCACTGGGCTATGCACACGTACAGGAGACACCGTGCGCTCTACTGCGTAACACGGTGTCTGCCCGTACTCCCGCTCTCCACGGTTAGCCTGGGAAGTGGGCGCAGGTCTCCTACCTGCCCTTGGCCCACTACCTCTTAGCCCCCCCCCAAGAAATTTTTGGGTAGTACTCACGGGCTTTTCGGGCTTCCGTGCAAGACGCGTCCCCTCATAACGCCGGTTCCCTTCTCCGATTGCCTCTGCTCTCCTCAGTGCCTCCAGCTGTTCCCATGGGAGGCGATCCCTTCCAGCCAGGATCTCCTCCCATGTGTAGCAACCTTTACCATCCAAAACATCGTCCCAAGTCCATTCCTCCTTCTTGCGCTGTCCCTTCCTCTGATTACACCGCTGCTTGATTCTGGATTGGTGGGTGGTTCTGTAACGGTTGTTCTCCTCCTTTTCAACCGAAGAGGAGGAGTAGTGATTGAACCAAGGCGCAGCGGGTTGTGATGACATATTTATTTACAGAAAAGACGAAAATACGAACTTGACTATAAACTACCAAAACAACAACACGGAGTAGACAAACCTGGACATGCGAACATACATAAAACGCAGAACTCACGAACAGGAAAATGACTACACAAAAGACCGAACTTACAAACAAACCGAACAGTCCCGTATGGTGCGACAAACACTGACACAGGAGACAACCACCCACAACGAACACTGTGAAACAACCTACCTAAATATGACTCTCAATTAGAGGAACGCCAAACACCTGCCTCTAATTAAGAGCCATACCAGGCAACCCTTAAACCAACATAGAAACAGACGAACATAGAATGCCCACCCAAACTCACGTCCTGACCAACTAACACATACAACAAACTAACAGAAATAGGTCAGGAACGTGACATTTATACCTGAAATATGCACATTTTTCGAAAAAAACATATGCTATACAATAAATATGTTATCAGACTGTCATCTGATGAGGTTGTTTCTTGGTTAGTGGCTATTTATATCTTTATTTGGCCGAATTTGTGATAGCTACTGATGGAGTCAAAAACTGATGGAGTAATAAAAGTGAAGTCTTTTGCTAACGTGGTTAGCTAATAGATTTACATATTTTGTCTTCCCTGTAAAACATTTTAAAAATCGGACATGTTGGCTGGATTCACGAGATGTGTACCTTTCATATGCTGTATTGGACTTGTTAATGTGTGAAAGTAAAATATTTAAAAAATATATATTTTGAATTTCGCGCCCTGCACTTTGAGCTGGCTGTTGTCATAAGTGTACCGACGTCGGGCTTGCACGCCAAACAGGTTAAAACTAGTTTTTCAACCACTCCACAAATTTCTTGTTAACAAACTATAGTTTTGGCAAGTCGGTTAGGACATCTACTTTGTTCATGACACAAGTCATTTTTCCAACAAATGTTTACAGACAGATAATTGCACTTATAATTCACTGTATCACAATTCCAGTGGGTCAGACGTTTACATACACTAAGTTGACTGTGCCTTTAAACAGCTTGGAAAATTCCAGAAAATTATGTCATGGCTTTAGAAGCTTCTGAGAGGCTAATTGACATAATTTGAGTCAATTGGAGGTGTACCTGTGGATCTATTTCAAGGCCTACCTCCAAACTCAGTGCCTCTTTGCTTGACTTCATGGGAAAATCAAAAGAAATCAGGCAAGACCTCAGGATTTTTTTTTTAGACCTCCACAAGTCTGGTTCATCCTTTCCAAACGCCTGAAGGTACCACATTCATCTGTACAAACAATAGTACGCAAGTATAAACACCATGGGACCACGCAGCCGACATACCGCTCAGGAAGGAGACGCGTTCTGTCTCCTAGAGATGAACGTACTTTGGTGTGAAAAGTGCAAATCAATCCCAGAACAACAGCAAAGGACCTTGTGAAGATGCTGGAGGAAACGGTTACAAAAGTATCTATATCCACAGTAAAACTAGTCCTATATCGACATAACCTGAAAGGCTGCTCAGCAAGGAAGAAGCCACTGCTCCAAAACCGCCATAAAAAAAGCCAGACTACGGTTCACAACTGCACATGGGGACAAAGATCGTACTTTTTGGAGAAATGTCCTCTAGTCTGATGAAACAAAAATAGAACTGTTTGGCCATAATGACCATCATTATGTTTGGAGGAAAAAGGGGGAGGCTTGCAAGCTGAAGAATACCATCCCACAAGTGAAGCACAGGGGTGGCATGTTGTGGGGGTGCTTTGCTGCAGGAGGGACTGGTATACTTCACAAAATAGATGGCATCATGAGGCAGGAAAACTACGTGGATATATTGAAGCAACATCTCAAGACATCAGTCAGGAAGTTAAAGCTTGGTCGCAAATGGGTCTTCCAAATGGACAATGACCACAAGCATGCTTCCAAAGTTGTGGCAAAACAACTTAAGGACAACAAAGTCAAGGTATTGAAGTGGCAATCACAAAGCCCTGACCTCAATCCCATAGAAAATTTGTGGGCAGAACTGAAAAAGTGTGTGCGAGCAAGGAGGCCTACAAACCTGACTTAGTTACACCAGCTGTCAGGAGGAACTTATTGTGGGAAGCTTGTGGAAGGCTACCAGAAACGTTTGACCCAAGTTAAACAATTTAAAGGCAATGCTACCAAATACTAATTGAGTGTATGTAAGCTTCTGACCCACTGGGAATGTGATGAAAGAAATACAAGCTGAAATAAATCATTCTCTCTACTATTATTCTGACATTTCACATTCTTAAAATAAAGTGGTGATGCTAACTGACCTAAGACAGGGAATTTTTACTAGGATTAAATGTCAGGAATTGTGAAAAATTGAGTTTAAATGTATTTGGCTAAGGTGTATGTAAACTTCCGACTTCAACTGTAGGCTTGCTAACCAATTTATAATTAAATTAAATTAGCGTTCCTTCAGGTGGTCCGACTGGGCCCCCTTACCCTGATGTCTATAACAATTGCTATAATAAAATAACTGATTTGAGCAAAACAATATCGTCAATATGTCCCCACTGGAACAGGGAAATCGGTCAGGTGCAGTTTTACCCGCCTGTATAGGACAATCACATCGCTGTCATATCTGAAAACAGTGGGGTAATCCGCCCTACCGATCACGGTGAACAGCTACTCGGGACGGCCCTATCGGGTCCTAGACGTTAGTGGCTATAGTAGTAATCCTGTCAACGAAAGACTCGGCATCCTGTGGTTTTCCGAACACCTTCTTTACCGTACCATCGGTAAGAATCAGCCGAGCAGGAAAGAGGTGGCCGTGTCAGATTCCCGCATCTCTGAGTTTCTTCCTAGCTCCATGAAAGGCCTGGCGCTGGTTACCTCAGCTGTGTAGTCTGGGTACATGTTAACCCGAGCTCCGTTGAAGGACAGGGGAATTGCTGGCGGGACAGGCACAGAATATTTTCTTTCTCGGGGTCGTGGTGTATTTTGGCATTCATGACGCGGGGCTGCGTAGCGGAGAGCAAACCGATGCGGTGCGCTCAGTCCACTTTTAGGCCTTGGGGGAAATTGTCAATCCCTAACAGTTTTGGTATAAATTCTGCCACAAACTGTGTTGGTCTGCCTCTCTCAATTTTTTCTTCCAAGCCTGTGATTTTGATATTCAAACGCCTTGAACGTCCCTCAATGTCAATTAGCTTGAGTTTCATAGTTTTGTTTGCTGTTAGTAGCTCTTCTTACTGTCCCTCGAGGGTGGCGATGCGTTTCTTGTGGTCACCTGCGTTTCCTTCCAGATCAATAATGCGGGTTGTATGTTCAGCCAGGGAGGCTTGCACCGATTGTAAGGATGAGTTGAGATGATTAAATTGAGTGTTCATGTCCTCTTCCATTTTTGTGATAACTGCTAATATAATAGTCGGTGAGGGCTCTGAGTCAGGGTTAGCCATGCAAGCTGAAGAACACCATGGAAAATGGCGGGACAGGCATTATGGCCAGGCTAACGCAAGCATCGCCATCCTCATCTTGTGCTGTGGTGGGAACTTTGCCGTCTTTCTTTCTGGTTGTATTTGGATTAATTAGTTTCCCCTTGGCCGTGTTTCTCATGGAGTTGCTCATTGTAGCAGTTTGGTCGGGCAAAAGTAATAGCATTGTGTCTAAATTAAATTTAAGCAAGGGTGAGGAGGAGGTAATCGGAGAAGCGTCTACTCCATGTGGTTCTCACTAGTGCCCCCCGTTCCCCAGTGATGTTTCTTGATTGAAATGAAGTAGATATACTATACATCCAATCTAGCTACTGACAGACATAATGACAGACAGGACAGGGCCTGAGAGCTAGTTACCTGCTGAGAGTCTCCCTCTGTGTATGGCAGCTTGGTGGACACGTGGAACATGATTTCCTTGTTGTGAAAGTTAGTGTAGACAGACTCTGTTCCTGTCTGGCCGTGGGTGACGTCCAGTCCTCCTCTGAACCTGCAGAACCAGAGTGTGAACCAGACCGTTACATCACCAACAGCAGTAGCACAGGTCGTCTCAGACTCAGTGCAACCAGCCAGCGCATCCACACCACTCTGTCTCATCCATCATAGAGTGAACGCCAAGGGCAGTTATCCCCTTCCACTCAATCATGATGTCCGTATCACTCAGAATATTATATTGCTCTAAATCGAGAGAATCAGAGCAGATCTACCATAATAAACGAGGCTTTAAACGTCTGAAGTGTCATCATTCAGGGAGTCATGTCAAAGTCAATTGTAATCGAGAGACATGATCAGTTTTTCATCTGCCATGTCAATACCATTCAAGGCCACGCTTACCCTTTAAAGTCATGGAGCTCAATCTTGTCCCCCAGAAACTCCAAGAACTCTACAAAAGCAGGACTCTCGTCGCTGTTCCCAAATAGCTCCTCCTCTGTGGTCTGCAGGGAGAAACACAAGGCTGTGAAGAGGAAGTATTACATCTGAGCTCAACAGGAAATCAATCAGGGCTCCTCTGGAGGAAGGACAGCAAATCCTCTTAGTTTGGGAAGGAGGGAGAAGCTCACACACCTAAACTCTCCTGAGAATGGCTAAGCTGGCGTCCTATGATGACCAGGAAGTAGCACAGTCATAATAATACTCCAAATACAGGACAGGACCAACTGTTATAAATGTATATGACTTTATATGATTTTACCACCACAGGCTATATAAACACTCACCTGGCCAAACTTCTGATAAATGACTCCAAACTTGAAATTGTTGCTGATGACATGCTCATCAAAGGTGACAATGAGCCTTGAAGCCTGGAAAAAAATTGAATAGTACATTCAGCAGAGTCAAGGTGAAGGGGACTTGCAATGTAAAACGGTGAGGGGGGAACATAAATAAACTGTAGTTGAGAAATAAAACATTAAAACAGCAATAAATGCTCCTTGTTGGACCATACTATTATTGTATCGTAAAATAGTTATAGTTAGCTACTACATTGTAAATGTACAGAGCTGACCAGGTAACTGAATAATTTCAAGATTAATACAGAGCCTACCTTTGGGTAGAGGACTGGGTAAAATCTGTCCACATTTACCTCTTCAAACACCATCTGCAAAATAAAAAAGTACTTTAAACTTTTCCTCCTGCCATTGCAACTTTATACAATAACTTTATTTCAACTTCACATCCAGTAAATCCCTTTCCAACCATTCTCCACCGGGCTGGAGCATTCACATCTCCTTCTGGACTGTCTGTCATCCTACCTTGGCCATCTGGACCACGTTGGGGAACTCAGTCAGGCAGGAGATAGGAATCACATCATGGTGAGTTTTTAATTTGGTCCTAAAAGACAAATTGATGGAACAGTCACATAGATATTCACCATTCTGTCTTTAGAGATAGGATTCTCATGTCAACACATTGGTTCCATTTTTTTTTTTTAAATCCTTCCCATTTTGTTGACATCCCTGTTGATGCAAATGTGACGCAAAACCAATGTGGATAATCTTTCTAAGGATGCTGTGGAGACACAATAGTGATTTGCATAGCCAACCTTGCCACAGTCAACTATGAGCAACACAACCTGTTCACACCTGCTGTCTTTTCAGTGACAGCACAGCAGGCACATGAACCGACATACCTAGGTACTCTCTGGCATACACCCCCTGCAAACTGAGTACACTAACTAACAAAACAACCATTACAGCTGGAGTGCACTCTCTAGGGTTGTAAAATTAATTCACAGCTTTTATGGAATGGTACTACTCTATCATTAGTGTTATAACGTGGTGGAATTGATAATTTCACAGTGAGTGAGCATGTTGGGGAGAGGTGGGTGTGTTTGTGTTAGCACAGTGTACAGGCTAGCCTGGCCAGTGTTTAAGGCTAGAGTGCTGTCATGCTGAGCTAAATGAACCTCTCCCTGAACACATAGTAGGGGATGGAAACGTGGACAGGACTGCTTAACAAACACTATTAGAGGCTGAAGCAGACATATGTCCTCTGCTCTGGGTCAGGTGTTATTGAAAAGCGCCTACAGACCTTTAATGGCTGTATTGTCCTGGAACAGTTTGAAGAGAGCCTGAGAGGAGGCCACAATGAAAGAAGAGAGAGAGGGAAAGAGAGAGAGAATAAAGAGAAAGAGAGAGTATAATGAGAGAGAGAGAGAGAGAGAGAGAGAGAGAGAGAGAGAGAGAGAGAGAGAGAGAGAGAGAGAGAGAGAGAGAGAGAGAGAGAGAGAGAGGGGCACATGGGGAGAGAGATAGCGAGAGTGGTGAAAATAGAAGAGAATGGGGGAGAAGGGCAGTGGGCAATAGAGAAATGAAATAAGAGACAAATAGTGTGTAGCACAGGAGGCTTGTGATGGAGGACTTCTCATAATAATCCCTGGAATAGAGTGTTCATGGAATGTATCAAAATGTTTTTTTTTTTTTAACCAGTCCATTTCTTATTTTCCATGCATTACTACGAGCCCGTTCTCCCCCAATTAAGGTGCCACCAGCCGCCTGTGGTGTGTAGAGAGAAAGAGGAGGCAGGGGAGAGATAAAGATAATATGAATGGTACCTTAGCAGCAAGCAGAGATGCTCCTGGTCCCCGATGACATCATACTTCATGGAGAAGACCAGGTGGCCCAGGCCGATGTCCACGGAGTAGTAATTAAAGTGTTCCTATAGAGACATCACCAGAAGGTACACTCAGATAACAAATAATCCACACTTCAGGCAATGTTCATTATTCCTCTTACTGGCCCAGTCCCCCTCAGCCTAGTCTCCCTCAGTTTGACAGCTCAAACAGAGAAGCTCCTCCAGCTAACTCAACAGTGGTACATACAGATAATACTTTCATTTGTTATAAACACAGTCCCCTGCCAGGAGAATGAATGGACTGAGCCTCAGCCTGTGATGTAAGCATTTTGAGGGACTCTCAGCTAGCAAAGAAATATGCTACTTCCTTCTATTCTATTTCTATTTCAATCTACTTAAATTTCAGCTGGAATGAAATCTCCAGAAGAAAAGTAGGGAGCAGAATGGTGCTTATCAGATGATGCTCACCTTGCCCATGAACTGTTTCCTGTAGATCTTGGCCGTGCTGTTGGTCTCCAGCTTGATGTGGGAGGCAGCACATGGCTTCTGCTCAGGCTCAGGTGTGGCACTGGATTTGTGATTGGTCCCCTCGATCCAGTAGCCTCCGAACTGAGGCAGCAGGATTAGGGGGAAGGGGCTCCTACGACCCAGGACCTGATTCCAACCAAGATGATGAAGTTAATAAAGTTAAATGAAAATAAGCACAATACATGGGATTCAATTCAATAGCAGATAAAGGGCAACCACACGTTGGGTTCATTCAGACTGTTTATGATGTATCAAAGAGCTCTATATGTGATACAGATTTCAGTTTCCAATGGTTTTTATCATACACAGCTCTGTATGTGAGTCAGTTTTAGATTGTTTGTACCTCGTGAACGCTGGGGTAAGGGATATAGTCCTCCTCTGTCTGCAAGAAAACCACATGTCATAATAATACACAACATTTTTCCATTTACCATCATAGTCCCCTCATTAATGCAGCATGAGACTTTTATGTTGACAGCACAATCAACCAATATGTAAATGCTCAATCTACAAAGCACATAACTAGAATGAAAGGAACCCACATTAAGTCATAGATTGAAACTACATTGACGATATTGGGTGGGCTAACCCAACTAATGCCACCCAATTTTTGGAGTGACCACCACAATAAACACAACAATGTATTCACATCCTTGTTGTCCACTAATTGTGACACTCAGAGCCTTGGCGAGCATCCCTTTAATCGGACACAGACTGCCGACCCGCCGAGGATATGCTACACAATCCAGCGTTCCAACACTGCAGTAGTCTGGCTGCGTGATAAGAGTGATGAGGTTGGGGTTCTAATTTGAGCGGTGTGTGTCTGAAAGCCTGTCTGGCGGGAGACAAGGAGAGGTTCAAGGCTCTGCCATAATGGAGCCTTTGTCCACAGGGAGTCTGTGGGGAAATGTGAGGATGGACTAGACTCACTTTGAGAGGTGGAGGGAAGGTGCATCTCTGCTCGTCCATTCTGCTGCCCTGTGGAGGGAAATAGAGGCATGCCAGGGGCCAGGTGATATACACAGCACACACACACACTCACACAGCTGCACAGAAATAACATAGACTTCTCACTCCAAGTTAACTTCAAAACAATAATAATATTCAAGAGCATAATGTTTTAAATGTTTCTCTAAACCAATCTTGGCATTACAGGTACATAGGAAAAGAGAGACATAGGAAGATTTCAGATTAAGGACAATACATTGCTTCAACATATCAACTAAACATAGCATGAAGATATAGCAAAGGGAGAGAGAATTCAAATGTCAGTGGAATAAAAAAGATAGGGTAGTAACTGAAGCAGAGGAGTGAGTGTGTGAGAGACAGAGGACAGCAGAGAAGGCGTCACCAACAGCCAGGCCCAGACCACACACATCATTGAGTCAATCAGAGGGAGTAAACCTACTGAAACAGAACAGTTAACACCATCGTCATGAGGCGTCCGAGGCTTCATCCCTGGATGTTTTTGGTCCAGCCTGAAACCTTTATTTTACATTTCAGTCTTATATGAGTTTCCATAACCACATATCACTTGCACTATGCGGTATTAAAACATAAATAAATACAGACATTTTTATGACAAAAATCAACAATGCAATATAGATGCGCTAGGCAGTAGCAGGCACTGCAAGAAGTCCCTGGAGTGACGCAGTGACTGCTGTTATTGGTAGAGATTTCACAACTTTACTAAAACATTATATTTAACCCAGTTTAAAAATAGCAACGTTGAGGTAGTAGAATTGACCAAATTAATTGAATTATAGAGGTCTAATGATCTATTCCATTCAACATGCTTGGCTCATGTCTGTTATTTTCAACATATTTGTAGGTTATGTAACTATTTGTAAAAAGAAAACGGCCCAATAGGTGAAATTATTTTATTGAGCTTTTATTTTTATTACTATTTCTATTCACTGAGCTACTTACTTTTTCTAATGGTGTTGCATTGTCGAGAGGTTAACTTGCAGGTCAGCATTTCATTGCACTGTGTACTCCATGTACAGTTGAAGTTGGAAGTTTACATACACCTTAGCCAAACACATTTAAACTCAGTTTTTCACAATTCCTGACATTTGATCATAGTAAAAATTCCCTGACTTAGTTCAGTTAGGATCACCACTTTATTTTAAGAATGTGAAATGTCATAATAATAGTAGAGAGAATGATTTATTTCAGCTTTTATTTCTTTCATCACATTCCCAGTGGGTCAGAAGTTTACATACTGTCACGTTTGTCGTATGAATCGGACAAAGGCGCAGCGTGGTATGCGTACATTCTTTATTATAATAAGAATGAAAACTGAACAAACTAACCAAAAAAACAAAACGACACGTGAAGCTATACAAAACGAGTGCTGACAGATAATTTTCCTCCTCATGATACCATCTATTTAGTGAAGTGCACCAGTCCCTCCTGCAGCAAAGCACCTGTAACGGCTGTCTAATTCCTCCTCCTCGGATGAGGAGAAGGAGTAAGGGTCGGACCAAAACGCAGCGTTGTATGATGACATAATGAATATTTATTAAAACAAAGACGAACATACGAAGAACACTTGAATAGAAACAAAACAACGTAGACAGACCTGAACTTGAGAACTTACATAGACACGAAGAACGCACAAACAGGTAAGACTAGCCAAACGAACGAACAAACGAAACAGTCCCGTGTGGTGCAACAGACACAGACACAGGAACAATCACCCACAAACAAACAGTGAGAACAGCCTACCTTAATATGGTTCTCAATCAGAGGAAACGTCAAACACCTGCCTCTAATTGAGAACCATATCAGGCAACACATTTAACCCAACATAGAAACACATAACATAGAATGCCCACCCCAACTCACGCCCTGACCAACTAAACACATACAAAAACAAGGAAAACAGGTCAGGAACGTGACAGAACCCCCCCCTCAAGGTGCGAACTCCGGGCGCACCACCTAAAGTCTAGGGGAGGGTCTGGGTGGGCATCTGTCCACGGGGGCGGCTCCGGCTCCGGACGTGGTCCCCACCCCACCATAGTCAAACCCCGCTTCCGTAGCCTCCTCCAAATGGCCACCCTCCAAATTAACTCCACTGGATTAAGGGGCAGCACCGGACTAAGGGGCAACACCAGAATGAGGGGCAACACCGGACTGAGGGGCAGCTCCGGACTGAGGGGCAGCTCCGGACTGAGGGGCTGCTCATGGCTGGCTGGCGGCTCTGGCTGCTCATGGCTGGCTGGCGGCTCTGGCTGCTCATGGCTGGCTGGCGGCTCTGGCTGCTCATGGCTGGCTGGCGGCTCTGGCTGCTCATGGCTGGCTGGCGGCTCTGGCTGCTCATGGCTGGCTGGCGGCTCTGGCTGCTCATGGCTGGCTGAGGCGCACTGTAGGCCTGGTGCGTGGTGCCGGAACTGGAGGTACCGAGCTAAGGACACGCACCTTCAGGCTAGTGCGGGGAGCAGCAACAGGACGCACAGGACTCTGGAGGCGCACAGGAGGCTTGGTGTGTGGTACCGGAACTGGAGGTACTGGGCTGGAGACACGCACCACAGGGCTAGTGCGTGGAGGAGGAACAGGGCTCTGGAGACGCACAGGAGGCTTGGTGCGTGGTGCCGGAACTGGTGGTACCGGGCTGAAGACACGCACCATAGGGCTAGTGCGTGGAGGAGGAACAGGGCTCTGGTGACGCACAGGAAGCCTGGTGCGTGGTGTAAGCACTGGTGGTACTGGGCTGGGGCGGGGAGGTGGCGCCGGATATACCGGACCATGCAGGCGTACTGGCTCCCTTGAGCACTAAGCCTGCCCAACCTTACCTGGTTGTATGCTCCCCGTAGCCCGACCAGTGCGGGGAGGTGAATAACCCGCACTGGGCTATGTAGGCGAACCGGGGACACCATGCGTAAGGCTGGTGCCATGTATGCCGGCCCGAGGAGACGCACTGGAGGCCAGATGCGTTGGGCCGGCTTCATGACATCCGGCTCAATACTCAATCTAGCCCTGCCAGTGCGGGGAGGTGGAATAACCCGCACCGGGCTATGCACACGTACAGGAGACACCGTACGCTCTACCGCATAACACAGTGTCTGCCCGTACTCTCGCTCTCCACGGTAAGATCGGGAAGTCGGCGCAGGTCTCCTACCTGACTTCGCCACACTACCCTTTAGCACCCCGCCAAGACATTTTTGGGCTTGACTAACAGGCTTCCTACCGCGTCGTCGTGCTGCCTCCATTCGCCGGTATCCCTCCTCACACTGCGCCAGAGAATCCCAGGCGGGCTCCGGCACTCTCCTTGGGTCGATCGCCCACCTGTCGATCTCCTCCCACGTAGTGTAGCCCAGATCCTTCTCCTGCTTCCGGGCTAGCTCCTCAAAACGCCGCCTCTCTGCTTTCGCTGCCTCCAGCTCAGCTTTGGGGCGGCGATATTGTCCTGGCTGTGCCCATGGACCTTTACCGTCCAATATTTCCTCCCATGTCCATGAATCCTGCGATCGCTGTTGCTTTCTCCCACGCCGCTTGGTCCTTGAGGGGTGGGTGATTCTGTAACGGCTGTCTAATTCCTCCTCCTCGGATGAGGAGAAGGAGTAAGGGTCGGACCAAAACGCAGCGTTGTATGATGACATAATGAATATTTATTAAAACAAAGACGAACATACGAAGAACACTTGAATAGAAACAAAACAACAAAACGACGTAGACAGACCTGAACTTGAGAACTTACATAGACACGAAGAACGCACGAACAGGTAAGACTAGCCAAACGAACGAACAAACGAAACAGTCCCATGTGGTGCAACAGACACAGACACAGGAACAATCACCCACAAACAAACAGTGAGAACAGCCTACCTTAATATGGTTCTCAATCAGAGGAAACGTCAAACACCTGCCTCTAATTGAGAACCATATCAGGCAACACATTTAACCCAACATAGAAACACATAACATAGAATGCCCACCCCAACTCACGCCCTGACCAACTAAACACATACAAAAACAAGGAAAACAGGTCAGGAACGTGACAGCACCCACACAACATGATGCTGCCACCCCGTGATTCACTTTTGGGATGGTGTTCTTCAGCTTGCAAGCCTCCCCCTTTTCCTCCAAACATAACGATGGTCATTCTGGCCAAACAGTTCTATTTTTGTTTCATTAGACTAGAGGACATTTCTCCAAAAAGTACGATCTTTGTCCCCATGTGCAGTTGCAAACCATAGTCTGGCTTTTTTATGGCGGTTTTGGAGCAGTGGCTTCTTCCTTGCTGAGCAGTCTTTCAGGTTATGTCGATATAGGACTCGTTTTTACTGTGGATATAGATACTTTTGTACCTGTTTCCTCCAGCATCTTCACAAGGTCTTTTGCTGTTGTTCTGGGATTGATTTGCACTTTCGCACCAAAGTGCGTTCATCTGTAGGAGACAGAACGCATCTCCTTCCTGAGCGGTATGACGGATGCGTGATCCCATGGTGTTTATACTTGCGTACTATTGTTTGTACAGATGAACGTGGTACCTTCAGACATTAGGAAAGGATGAACCAGACTTGTGGAGGTCTACAATTTTTTTCTGAGGTCTTGGCTGATTTATTTTGATTTTCCCCTGATGTCAAGCAAAGAGGCACTGAGTTTGGAGGTAGGCCTTGAAATAGATCCACAGGTACACCTCCAATTGACTCAAATGATGTCAATTAGCCTTTCAGAAGCTTCTAAAGCCATTACATCATTTTCTGGAATTTTCCAAGCTGTTTAAAGGCACAGTCAACTTAGTGTATGTAAACTTCTGACCCACTGGAATTGTGATACAGTGAATTATAAGTGCAATAATCTGTCTGTAAACAATTGTTGGAAAAATTACTTGTAGTTTGTTAACAGGAAATTTGTGGAGTGGTTGAAAAACTAGTTTTAATGACTCCAACCTAAGTGTATGTAAACTTCTGACTTCAACTGTATATCATGTGTATATGACAAATAAACGAACTGGGACTTAGAAGGGAAGGGGGAGGGCAGCCAGAAAGAGAGGGGAAAAGATGGCCAGCTTTGTGATTATTTGTGATTGTAGGTAAGCAAAACATTGAAACTACATCGGCCCTTAAGTTATGTGTCCACAAATGTTATGTCATCTAAATATCTCACATTAGCTGGTAGAACTAACAAAGTTCTACAGGACAATTGTTCGGGCTCATGTCTCTTAATATTCATAATGCCTAGGGGCTATGTAGCTTCTTATATGTTTGTGGACACATTTTTCTTTACAGTTTAGTTACCCTGGTCGTGTCAGTATACAGTAACTTTCAAAAAGCGGCTGCCCCTAAAAACCAACTTGTCATTTAGAAAACAGCCAATGTGGCACCGATATGAGTCAGAAACATTCATTCTACTGTCAATATTTACTACAAAAAGTCAATCCCATCCAAAACTGAGTTTTGTGAGACTTGTGGTCGTGATTGCATCACAACATAAATAAAGGTTGGGTTTGTTTCAATCGTAATTGCCTGTGGTCGTAATTCCTGTGGTCGTAATGCCTGTGGTAAATTTGAGTTGACTTCGGATATCCCTATGGGCTAGTTAGGGACCATTGGCAAATTATGAAATGTACATGGGACATTATGTTACAATTCCAATAGCTCCAAATCTTTATGACTTAAACCCTCAAACCAACTATAAATTGTTGAAATGCATATACAAATATTGAAACAATTAATGAGAAAGCTAAAAGGTGTGCAACATGAACATTTTATAATTTACATTGTGTAAATGTATTGACGGTGTCTATCTAGCCCCGGATATAGGCTATCCTAAGCCTGAGTCAAATTCAGGTTGCACATCAGCTGGCTCAAGCTAATTGGCAAAATTATTTGGCTAACTCTTCCCAATTGTGAACACACACATCAAACCACACCACGAAACAAACTCACATTTGAATTCAGTCATGGCCGCTAGCATTTCTTAATTAACCAAATCTAAAAAAGGCCACATCAGGAAGTGTAGTCACCCTTTAAAACTAACTAAAGACATGTTGCACCTTTACCTTGCTACCTTTCAGATGAGCCATGGAGGAGGACAGATAAGAACCACAGGCTAGTGGAGCACTTAGAACAGTAGCAGCCAGGGGCAAATGGTAGGAAAGAGGATCATTTAAGTGACCCAGACACAGGCCCAAAACAAGTTAAGCTACCCCAGTATCCCCTTGACTGTTTTGAATTGCAAAACTAAGGAGACACACCAGACAAGACATAGAGACAGCAACAGAAGTGTAGGATATGATGGAGAGAGACACACCAGACAAGACACAAAGACAGCAACAGAAGTTTAGGATATGATGGAGAGAGACACCAGACAAGACACAGAGACAACAACAGAAGAATAGGTGTTGGAGAGAGACACCGGAAGAACAGAACAGACCATAACAGAAGAGGATAGACAAAGGAGACAGTAACAAACAAGAACCTGAGACAGCAACAGATAAGACACAGACACCAACAGACAAAAAGCAGAGAAGGTGACAGAAGAGGGCAGATGGAGAGAGAACAGTGGTGGGTTGAGCACACATTAGAATGTATCATTTGAAGTTGCTCTATAGATTTTATTTAGTTTGATTTATTTACAGGAATAATAACAGGTGAAATACAGACAGTGAAAAGTAAAGCATGGTTTACAAAGAATTTGGAGGTGAGGTGAAAAAACCTGTGAAATTACTATTAAAACAATTATTTACTTTCACACTTTTTACAACTGGGACAGGACGAGAGAGGAGGGTAGACAAGAGACAGCAACATAAGAGGGCAACAAGAGAGACAGCAACAGACGACACAGGAAAGGCTATGGAGAGGAGGGGTGAGCACACAGTAGACTGTATCACTTAAAGCTGCTCTATGGATTCTAATTACTAAACAGTGTGTGTGTGTTTAAACATTTGACCAACTGGGGGACATTTTGTTAGTCCCCACAAGGTCAAATGCTATTTCTAGGGGGTTTATGGTTAGAATTAGATTTAGGGTTAGGAGCTAGGGTTAGTTTTATTGTTAGGAGCTAGGGTTAGGTTTAGGGTTAAGGTTAAGGTTAGGTTTTTGGGTTAGGGTGAAGGTATGGGTTAGGGTTAGGGTTTAGGGAAAATAGGATTTTGAATGGGACTGAATTTTGTGTCCCCACAAGGTTAGGGTGTGTGTGTGTGTGTGTGTGTGTGTGTGTGTGTGTGTGTGTGTGTGTGTGTGTGTGTGTGTGTGTGTGTGTGTGTGTGTGTGTGTGTGTGTGTGTGTGTGTGTGTGTGTGTGTGTGTGTGTGTGTGTGTGTGTGTGTGCGTGCGTGCGTGCGTGTGTGGACATGTTTAACCAGAAGTACCCACAAGAATAGTAAACAGAAAACAAATTGAAACTACAAAGAAGACAAAGCAGTGAGTACAGTATACAGCAGAGATCTCAGACAATTTACAGTACCTGCATCCTCTCGATCATTGCAAATAGGTCTGATGTCTGAGGGAGAGAGACAGACAAATCGAAGAAGGAGAGCGGTTTACTGGTTGGTGAAATATGCTGGCTCTACAGTCTTCTTCACATGAGATTTTTATTGTGTTCATCCCAACACATTTGTGGATGTGGAGCTGGGAGTGTAGTTGATCCAAGCCCTCTTTACATTCCAACCAGCCTCTGACTGCATGCTCCTTGGCATCAATGTGTTGTGCTTCTTTCCCAGGCCAGTCACACCCCCCGAGCACACCATCACCCTCACTGAGGCTCCATTTACTACTCACTGAATCGCTCCTAACGAAAACAATCGCCTGGAAACAATGATATTCTCCTCTGAAGGAGTCGGCAGGGTGAAGCCCAGTGCCTCTAAAGGTGGGGAGGGAATATTAACGTTGCAAACAGCCACTAACCACCTTAACACACAGTCTCAGGCAGGCAGCTAACTCTGTACACTCAGGATGTATTGATGCGTGACTGTAACACACTTAGCCCATTAGATCAACACGGAATGGGGAGAGGAGATATTAGTCAGAAAATGAAAACAAATTAGATGCATGGGTTTACAAACTGGTTCTAATAGTACCCTCCATCTGTCAGCTCTGTTAATTTCTAATCAATAGTCGTCTACAGTCCTGCAGGAAGTAAGCCAAAGATACATAACTTCCAGACTCCTTTAACCAAAAATCAACACAAGTGCTGTAGCCTCATTACAAACTCCATTCACTATCAGCTCCCATTAACTGCATAATCCATTTTATCCCAGATAAGGTAGTGGCAGGTAGCCTAGCGGTTAAGAGTATTGGGCCAGTAACTGAAAGGTCGCTGGTTCAAATCCCTGAGCTGACTAGGTGAAAAATGTGTCATTGTGCCGTTGAGCAAGGCACTTAACCCTACTAATATCTCTGGATAAGAGCATCTGCTAAATGACTCAAATGTAAAAATACGAGAACTCATGAAGAGAAAGGATACCCACTGTCAAGCAGTTGAACTCTACTGAGGCCTGAGGATCTACTCTATTCAAGATAAGGGACACTCGTATAAAGTAAGAGAAGGAATACCCACAGCCAGGCAGCTGTTCTCCACAAAGCCCGCTATCCTGATGCTGGGCAGTTCCATCCTGACCACAACGCATGGAATAGGGAAGTTACCAATGAAAGACTCTGTGCTATTGGGTGAGATAGCCAATGACAGCCCAGTGAGGCACTCTCTGTACCATGTAACACAAGTGGACTGGGGTGTCAAGCTAATGTTTCCACATGACAACATGAATTTACTATGGGTACACTAAAATGTACTGTTTGGGCACATTCACACATATTGACCAACACTGGCTTGTTTTAATAACCCATGGTTCACCGTGTGAACAAACAGTGTCATATGATACGCTGGCCGATCCTGCTGCTGCCTTGAAAGCAAACGAGTGCAAACTAACACGGTCAGTGAGGATCAGAACCAAAAACAGAAATATTACTGTTTTCCATACACAAATATTCACCTCACCAACCCCTTTACCAAAAATGTGAGTGCAGTAGTAACCTACACATGTGGGGTGACTGAACTCTCTGCCAGAGACAAACAGACCATTGAGAGGTACTGCCATGGTAACGAGTAAAAGTGATGGGACTGGAAACAGCAGTAAAGACCAACCCTGATCTAATGATCTCCTTTCCTAGCCTCTCCACTGTCTCTGTAGCTACTGGAAACAGAGTCCTACCAAAACCAATCTGTCCACATGAGAAATTATACATTAATATAGGTAATAAGACTAACAGTAAGAGACACAGCTGTGCCTTCAAGTAACGGACAGCTGTACTGACTGCAACAGAGTAATGGTGAACAGATGTGGATTTACAACACTACACTGTAAGATACCTAAGATCACAGTTATCTGCACTACATTATCTCTTACTCATATGCAACAGCAAGAATGAATACTTACATCACTTTGTCGTCTCCTCTGGCCCCATGTAATAACCGAAGGACTGAGGAACACATGGCCACTCTTAGTCATCCTGAAGTCACTCATAACTCAAACTCCAACTCCAAAAACAGAGTATGGGTATATTTGTTTCTGTGTGTATATTGACCAGACGAGTGTCAGAGGTTTAACTACTACTGTCACATTACACTGAATTCTACTGCCCCTAAAAACAAGACAGGAACTGCTGTGTCTCAGGTCTCTTAACAGGTCTGCATACCCATTAGCATGCATGGGTTTGTATAGGTCTGTATGTACAATATCTGTGTGAGCATGTGCCTGACTGTAAAGATCCTCTTCCCTCCCTTCCTCTTCTCACACACTCTGTCTGTTTTCAAGGAAGAGCGTTTCTCCACCTCCTCTCTCGCTTTGTGGACTTCTCTTTTTTACCCTTTCATATGGTAAGCATATTGTTCTCTCTCTCTCTCTCTCTCTCTCTCTCTCTCTCTCTCTCTCTCTCTCTCTCTCTCTCTCTCTCTCTCTCTCTCTCTCTCTCTCTCTCTCTCTCTCTCAGAATGGTCTGTGCTCAAAGCTTTTACACTGCAGAAGTAAAGTAAGTCCACCTTTTAGTCTGAATAACATGTATAAACTGCTCTGTAAAGACCTTGATGTTACAGTAAGACCCCCCTTGTTCCTTTATTGATACAGCACATTTCTTCAGGGGCCTTTATTGACCCTGTGAAAGTTTTCATGGGCCGGGTCTGAGAGGAGTCAGCAGGCTGCAGGAGCCCAGAGAGGGTCTGCTGACACAGCCAGGTCCAGGGTCTGAGATCAGGGTCTCATCATCTCATCTTTTCAACTTTCAGAACAGAAAGAAGGCTAGTCATTCTGTAGTATGTTGGATTACATGTTTGAATAATAAGAAGAGAAAGAGCGAAAGAGGGAGGAAAGGGGAAGAGTAGTTGTATTATTATGTAAAATGTACACTGTGGAACTCCCCCTCTCAGAGGTACTCTCCCACTATCACATGTCCAACCAATACTGCCCTACTTCATACCACAGGGAAACACATTTCAGGAACCTCTCAATGAAAACAGATTGGACTCATTTTATAATGGTCTGCATTTATACAATGAGAAACACTATCAGTTCTTCCACCAAAATTGATTTCAGCAGAGAGAAATCAATGGGCAAAACACTCGAGCAGGGAGAGATCTGAGGTTCTATGATGAGGAGGCTACACAGTGCCTTCGGAGATTTTTCAGACCCATTTACTTTTTCCACAGTTACAGCCTTATTCTAAAATGGATCAAATAAAATCCTCAGCAATCTACACACAATACCCCATAATGACAAAGCAAAAACAGTTTTTTAGAAATGTACAGAAGTATTCAGACCATTGCAGTGAGACTCGAAATTGAGCTCAGGTGCATCCTGTTTCCATTGATCATCCTTGAGATGTTTCTACAACTTGATTGGAGTCCACCTGTGGTAAATACAATTGATTGGACATGATTTGGAAAGGCATACACCTGTCTATATAAAGTTCCCACAGTTGACAGTGCATGTATACCCAAGATGGCGTAGCAGTTACACGTCTTTGTCCTCATCTTGTTGTGTCGCATCTATATATATTTTTATATATTTTTTCTTCGCATATCTTTTTATATTTTTCTAAACCTCAACTTCCAAATACTCTCCTGCAACCCGCCTCACCCAATGTGGTGTGGATCTGCTTTTTCTGAAGTATTTTTCTTTACTTCTGAACCGGAACTTCAACAGAAGCTAGCCAGCTAACTAGCTACTAGCTAGTAGTCAGCTAACCACTGCTAGCGGTCATCAGCTAATCTTTAGCTAGGAAAACTCTCGCCAGTTTGCACAACACAATTCAAACCTGAGCATATGTAACGGATGTGAAATGGCTAGCTAGTTAGCGGGTACGCGCTAATAGCGTTTCAATCAGTTACGTCACTTGCTCTGAAACCTAGAAGTAGTGTTTCCCCTTGCTCTGCAAGGGCCGTGGCTTTTGTGGAGCGATGGGTAACGACGCTTCGTGAGTGTCAGTTGTTGATGTGTGCAGAAGGTTCCTGGTTCGCGCCCGTGTCGGGGCGAGGGGACGGTCTAAAGTTATACTGTTACATTGATGCTGTTGACCCGGATCACTGGTTGCTGCGGAAGAGGAGGAGGTTGAAAGGGGGGTGAGTGTAACGGATGTGAAATGGCTAGCTAGTTAGCGGGTACGCGCTAATACCGTTTCAATCAGTTACGTCACTTGCTCTGAAACCTAGAAGTAGTGTTGCCCCTTGCTCTGCAAGGGCCGCGGCTTTTGTGGAGCGATGGGTAACGACGCTTCGTGGGTGTCATTTGTTGATGTGTGCAGAGGGTCCCTGGTTCGTGCCCGAGGTCGGGGCGAGGGGACGTACTAAAGTTATACTGTTACACATACCGGACTTATTTTCTCTCCATATCACCAGATTCCTACCGCAAGTTCTGAACCTTTTCACCTGGATCATCGCAGCTAGCTAGCTGCCTAGCCTGGAGCTAGCCCATGCTAGGGCCATCTCCCAGCTAGCTGAAGAGGTCCATCAGCCACTCCTGGGCTACAATACATATTTAGCCAATTGGCCTGGACCCCTTTTCCTGCCGTTCCGGAGACCCCCCGATCCTTCACGACTGGACTACCGACGTAATACACCCGAGGAGGTTCTTCAACTGGCTACTACGTCGCGACGTCCCCTGAATGTCCATCTGCTAGCCTGCTTGGCGCAGCCCGCTAGCTGTCTAGAGCATATCGGACTGTTAGCTGAATAGGTCCATCGGCCAATTTCTTGGGCCACCATACCTATTTTGCCAATTGGCCTGGACCCCTTTTATTACACGGAGCCCTGCTTATTCATCACAACTGGACTACCGACGTAATCTGCCCGAGGGTTCCTTTTTTTTCAACAGGCCCCTCTGTCGCGATGTCCCCTGAATGCCCATCTGCTAGCCGCGGCCCGCTAGCTGTCTATAGCATATTGGACTGTTAGCTGAAAAGATCCATCGGCCAATTTCTTGGGCCACTATACCTATTTTGCCAATTAGACTGGACCCCTTTACTACACGGAACCCTGCTAATCCATCACGACTGGACTACCGACGTAACAGCACGAGGAGGTTCCGAGGCTATAACAGACTTCATCCGTCACGACATCCCTCTAAGGCCCTTCTGCTAGCTTGCTAGCCCCGGCTCGCTAGCTGTCTGAATCGCCGTGTCTCCAGCCAGCCTAACTACTCACTGGACTCCTATGATCACTCGGCTACGTATGCCTCTCACTAATGTCAATATGCCTTGTCCATTGCTGTTCTGGTTAGTGATTATTGTATTATTTCACTGTAGAGCCTCTAGCCCTGCTCAATATGCCTTAGCATATTCTAGCCCTTTAGTTCCACCTCCACACATGCGGTGACATCACGTGGTTTAAAGGATGTTTCTAGAGACAATATCTCTTTCATCATCACTCAAGGCCTAGGTTTACCTCTACTGTACTCACATCCTACCATATCTTTGTCTGTACATTATGCCTTGAATCTATTCTATCGCGCCCAGAAACCTGCTCCTTTTACTCCCTGTTCCGAACGTACTAGACGACCAGTTCTTATAGCCTTTAGCCATACCCTTATCCTACTCCTCCTCTGTTCCTCTGGTGATGTAGAGGTTAATCCAGGCCCTGCAGTGCCTAGCTCCACTCCCATTCCCCAGGTGCTCTCATTTGTTGACTTCTGTAACCATAAAAGCCTTGGTTTCATGCATGTTAATATTAGAAGCCTCCTCCCTAAGTTTGTTTTAGTCACTGCTTTAGCACACTCTGCCAACCAGGATGTCCTAGCCGTGTCTGAATCCTGGCTTAGGAAGAACACCAAAAACCCTGAAATTTCCATCCCTAACTATAACATTTTCCGACAAGATAGAACTGCCAAGGTGGCGGAGTTGAAATCTACTGCAGAGATAGCCTGCAGAGTTCTGTCTTACTATCCAGGTCTGTACCAAAACAATTTGAGCGTCTACTTTTAAAAATCCACCTTTCCAGAAACGAGTCTCTCACTGTTGCCGCTTGCTATAGACCACCTTCTGCCCCCAGCTGTGCCCTGGAGACCATATATGAATTGATTGCCCCCCATCTATCTTCAGAGCTCGTGCTGCTAGGTGACCTAAACTGGGACATGCTTAACACCCCGGCCATCCTACAATCTAAGCTTGATGCCCTCAATCTCACACAAATTATCAATAAACCTACCAGGTAAAACCCCAAATCCGTAAACACGGGCACCCTCATAGAAATCATCCTAACCAACTTGCCCTCCAAATACACCTCTGCTGTCTTCAACCAAGATCTCAGCGATCACTGCCTCATTGCCTTCGTCCGTAATGGGTCTGCGGTCAAACCACCACCCCTCATCACTGTCAAATGCTCCCTAAAACACTTCAGCGAGCAGGCCTTTCTAATCGACCTGGCACGGCTGGCCATGCTTTCCACCTGGCTACCCCTACCCCGGTCAACAGTCCTGCACCCCCCACAGCAACTCGCCCAAGCCTCCCCCATTTCTCCTTCACCCAAATCCAGATAGCTGATGTTCTGAAAGAGATGCAAAATCTAGACCCCTACAAATCAGCCGGGCTAGACAATCTGGACCCTCTCTTTCTAAAATTATCTGCCGAAATTGTTGCAACCCCTATTACTAGCCTGTTCAACCTCTCTTTCGTATCATCTGAGATTCCCAAAGATTGGAAAGCAGCCGCGGTCATCCCCCTCTTCAAAGGGGGAGACACTCTAGACCCAAACTGTTACAGACCTATATCTATCCTATCTTGCCTTTCTAAGGTCTTCGAGTCAAGTTAACAAACAGATTACCAACCATTTTGAATCCCACCGTACCTTCTCCGCTATGCAATCTGGTTTCAGAGCTGGTCATGGGTGCACCTCAGCCACGCTCAAGGTCTTAAACGATATCATAACCGCCATCGATAAGAGACAATAATGTGCAGCCGTATTCATCGAACTGGCCAAGGCTTTCGACTCTGTCAATCACCACATTCTTATCGGCAGACTCAACAGCCTTGGTTTCTCAAATGATTGCCTCGCCTGGTTCACCAACTACTTCTCTGATAGAGTTCAGTGTGTCAAATCGGAGGGCCTGTTGTCCGGACCTCTGGCAGTCTCTATGGGGGTGCCACAGGGTTCAATTCTCGGGCCGACTCTCTTCTCTGTATACATCAATGGTGTCGCTCTTGCTGCTGGTGATTCTCTGATCCACCTCTACGCAGACGACACCATTCTGTATACTTCTGGCCCTTCTTTGGACACTGTGTTAACTAACCTCCAGACAAGCTTCAATGCCATACAACTCTCATTCCGTGGCCTCCAACTGCTCTTAAATGCAAGTAAAACTAAATACATGCTCTTCAACCGATCGCTGCCCACACCTGCCTGTCCAGCATCACTACTCTGGATGGTTCTGACTTAGAATATGTGGACAAATATGTGGACAACTACAAATACCTAGGTGTTTGGTTAGACTGTAAACTCTCCTTCCAGACTCGCATTAAGCATCTCCAATCCAAAATTAAATCTAGAATCGGCTTCCTATACGCAACAAAGCATCCTTCACTCATGCTGCCAAACATACCTTCGTAAAACTGACCATCCTACCGATCCTTGACTTCGGCGATGTAATTTACAAAATAGCCTCCAACACTCTACTCAACAAATTGGATGCAGTCTATCACAGTGCCATCCGTTTTGTCACCAAAGCCCCATATACTACCCACCACTGCGACCTGTATGCTCTCGTTGGCTGGCCCTTGCTTCATACTCGTCGCCAAACCCACTGGCTCCAGGTCATCTACAAGTCTCTGCTAGGTAAAGCCCCGCCTTATCTCAGCTCACTGATCACCATAACAGCACTCACCCGTAGCATGCGCTCCAGAAGGTATATTTCACTGGTCACCCCCAAAGCCAATTCCGCCTTTCCTTCCAGTTGTCTGCTGCCAATGACTGGAACGAACTGCAAAAATCAATGAAGCTGGAGACTCTTATCTCCCTCACTAACTTTAAGCACCAGCTGTCAGAGCAGCTCACAGATCATTGCACCTGTACATAGCCCATCTGTAAATAGTCCATCCAACTACCTCATCCCCATACTGTATTTATTTATTTATCTTGCTCCTTTGCACCCCAGTATCTCTACTAGCACATTCATATTCTGCACGTCTATCACTCCAGTGTTTAATTGCTATATTGTAATTAATTTGCCACCATGGCCTATTTACTGCCTTACCTACCTTATCTTACCTCATTTGCACACAATGTATATAGCATTTTTTCTACTATATTATTGACTGTATGTTTGTTTATTCCATGTGTAACTCAGTGTTGTCGTACGTGTCGAACTGCTTTGCTTTATCTTGGCCAGGTCGCAGTTGTAAATGAGAACTTGTTTTCAACTAGCCTACCTGGTTAAATAAAGGTGAAAAAAAATATATGTCAGAACAAAAACCAAGCCATGAATTTGAAGGAATTGTCCGTAGACCTCCGCGACAGGATTGTGTCGAGGCATAGATCTGGGGAAGGGTACCCCAACATTTCTGCAGCATTGAAGATCCCCAAGAACACAGTGGCCTCCATCATTCTTAAATGGAAGATGTTTGGAACCACCAAGGCTCTTCCTAGAGCTGGCCGCCCAGCCAAACACAGCAAAAACTCAATGGTCACTCCGACAGAGTTCTAGAGTTCCTCTGTGGAGATGGGCGAGCGTTCCAAAAGGACAACCATCTCTGCAGCACTCCACCAATCAGGCCTTCATGGTAGAGTGGCTAGACGGAAGCGACTCCTCAGTAAAAGGCACATGATAGCCCACTTGGAGTGGGAAACAAGATTGAAACAAGATTCAAGATTGAAACAAGATTCTGTGGTCTGATGATGACAAGATTGAACGCTTTGGCCTGAATGCCAAGCATTACGTCTGGAGGAAACCTGGCACCATCCCTACGGTGAAGCATGATGGTGGCAGCATCATGCTGTGGGGAGATTAGTCAGGATTGAGGCAAAGATGAACGGAGAAAAGTACAGAGATATCCTTGATGAAAACCTGCTCCAGACCTCTCAGGTCCTCAGACTGGGGCAAAAGTTTACCTTCCAACAGGACAATGACCCTAAACACACAGCCAAGACAACGCAGGAGTGGCTTTGGGACAAGTCTCTGAATGTCCTTGAGTGGCCCAGCCAGATTCCGGATTTGAACCCGATCGAACATCTCTGGAGAGACATGAAAATAGCTGTGCAACAAAGCTTCCCATCCAGCCTGACAGCTTGAGAGGATCTGCAGAGAAGAATGGGAGAAACTCCCCAAATACAGGTGTGCCAATCTTGTAGCGTCATACCCAAGAAGACTCGATGCTGTAATCGCTGCCAAATGAGGTCGGAATACTTTACGGCACTGTATTTATGCTAAATTGTTTTGTTAAATAAAATGGAGGCTTTACTGTAAAGGACCTTCTGTTGTGTGAAGAGCTTTGAGTGAAGTGTACATTTACAAAAATGGCAGCAGACTAACTTCTTGTCAATAGGGGGAGCTGTTAGCACTATGTTTTCTTGACGTTCCCAAATTAAACTGCCTCGTACTCAATTCTTGCTCGTACAATATGCATATTATTATTACTATTGGATAGAAAACACTCTCTAGTTTCTAAAACCGTTTGAATTATGTCTGTGCGTGAAACAGAACTGGACTTAGAGCAATTTCCCTATGTGGAGTTGAGAATGCAGAATTTTCCAACCTGTTCTCAGACCTGTGTATAACTCTGCCTGTCTTCTATTGGTTGAGATGCACTGCATACGCCTTCCCCTGGGTGTCAGCGAATAGAGGGCCTTGAAATGGAGTCTCTAGGCAGATCCGAAAGTCTATAAATTGATTGGAATCAACGTGTCCCCTCTTTTGATTCTTCGCTCTGACGCAGGGAGGACCTTGGCATGTCGTTTTAGAAGCTCCTGTTTTAGCTCCTAGATATATCTGGCTCTGTTTTTATTCGATATAGGCTTTAAAGACATCATAATCTTGTTCTTTTAAACCGAGTTATATCAGTTTATGTCAGTATATTGCGATTTTCGGGTATTTCATTTTCTGGCGTTGTAGGAAGTTGGGTATCTCTCTCTCGCATGCTATTGTTTACTGCTAATTGCAACGTGGAAGATGACTTTCTCCAACCCAGCAACGATTCTTTTGGACAAAGGACACCTATCCCAAGATTCTGATGAGAGGTCATCAAAAAGTAAGAACTATTTATGCTGATAATTCATTGTTCTGTTGAAAAAAGTCAAATGCATAAGACGCCATTACTTGCAGTGTAGCCTTGCTTTATCGCACGCTGTATTGCGCAGTAATGTTAATTAAAAAAATGTAATTCAGCGATTGCATTAAGAACTAATTTGTCTTTCAATTGCTGTCCAACCTGTATTTTTTTAGTCAAGTTTATGAATAGTTTTCGATAAGAATAGGTGCCTTTCCAAGATGGCGCCGGACAGATTGCTTGAGGATTTGGACACTATTCTCATTGTATAAGCACGATTTGTGCCGCTAAATATGCACATTTTCGAACAAACTCTATATGCATTGTGTAATATGATGTTACAGGACTGTCATCTGAAGAATTCTGAGAAGGTTAGTGAAAAAATTAATATATTTTGGTGGTTTATACGTTATCGCTATTTTTGCCTTGAATCAATGCTGGTGTGATGTTTGCTATTGTGGTAAGCTAATATAACGCTATATTGTGTTTTCGCTGTAAAACACTTAGAAAATCTGAAATATTGTCTGGATTCACAAGATCTGTGTCTTTCAATTGCTGTATGCTGTGTATTTTTAAGAAATGTTTTATGATGAGTAATTAGGTAATACACGTTGCTCTCTGTAGTTATTCTAGTCGCTTTGGTGAGAGTTGTGATGGTGGCTGCAATGGTAAACTATGATTTATACCTGAAATATGCACATTTTTCTAACAAAACATATGCTATACAATAAATATGTTATCAGACTGTCATCTGATGAAGTTGTTTCTTGGTTAGTGGCTATTTATATCTTTATTTGGTCGAATTTGTGATAGCTACTGATGGAGTAAAAAACTGGTGGAGTAAAAAAACTGGTGTCTTTTGCTAACGTGGTTAGCTAATAGATTTACATATTGTGTCTTCCCTGTAAAACATTTTAAAAATCAGAAATGATGGCTGGATTCACAAGATGTGTATCTTTCATCTGGTGTCTTGGACTTGTGATTTAATGATATTTAGATGCTAGTATTTACTTGTGACGCTATGCTAGGCTATGCTAGTAGCTTTTCTACTGATGGGGGTGCTCCCGGATCCGGGTTTGGGAGGCGTTAGAGGCTAAGTTGGATTTTTTAGGAGAACACACATAACCAAACCTTCGTTCAGCATCAATATCCTAAAGAAGGTCAATCCTGTTGATATTGCAAAGATGTGTACAAACGTTTGAGGTGTTGTGAAACAACAAAGGCTACAGGGTGACATACAGCAAACATTTGATATTGAAACACACTGAGAGACAACAAATCTGTATTACCATTTAAAGTAGCCTACACACAAAACCAATGATATGGGTAGACTGAGTCATGCTAGCTATGTGGTCAATGCCATGCTTCCCATTGACATCCATGCACAACGTGAAAATTTGACTTATGCTGAAGTTACGATTCTCCACTGGATGTGTTGGGAAGTGAAATACCCTGTATAGCTAATGTTAAAATGAAGTAAAAACTTCTCAAATCTCAGCTCGCTGTCTGTCTACTGCACAGTGTAGCTTAAAATGGAAACCATTTATTCACAGAGAGAAGGGATTTGGGCAAAATGATAAGAGAGAAGTAATAACCAGACAGCATAGTGAACAGATCACAGCTCTCTTTCTCAAGCCCCACCATCATATTGAGACTCCAAGTACACGTTACCTTAATTTATTTTTACGAGTCCTTTAATTTAAACACTCCAGGTTAGTGCTCTATAATAGATGCAATAATGAGCCTCTCTCCCACTGAATCACTTTTGCTGCCTCCCTGGCCTGGGGGCCTAAACGCTATGCATTTTTTACATGTATTTTTTCGGACTTAATTACCAGATCTGGTCTGTGTGAGTGCCATGACGCTCCCCAGACCCTAAATAAAACAGCTTGGTGGAGCTCAGTGACAAGGCGCCTCACGGCCCAGGGCCTAGATTAATTGGGTTAAGGTTAGAATAAGGGTTATGGGAAGGGTTAAATCAAAATTCTACAGTTGTCCCCGACGTGACTCAAACACACAACCTTTGGATTGCTAGACAGTCGCAGTATACGCCTAAACATCCTCCGCGACCAACCTTACTACTTTTGTTTCTGTCTAAAGTAACTGGAATATTAGTAGGTATCATATGTCTTGGAGGTGCTTAGAAATATGTATAGTACCAGGCTGGAGGGAGAGACAGTCGCTGAGACTTATCTGATATCAATGAATTATAGAGCACTGTCGTGTCTGACTATGATTAAATTATATGACATGCTATTTTATGAAATCGATTAATTGATTACGTGATTGAACGAAACCATGGAACAATTATACCATTAATAACCTGGGGCACCACGGAAGCATTAATTTATATAGAGCGGTTATCTGAAGATCTTTTATATCAAAAGCAGTCAATTATTAATCGTCACCTCGATCGGTCTCATTCTGATTGTCGTAAGTACTTGGTTATCTGCACGAACCCTAGCTAATAGGTTGAATCAGCAATACACATTGTGTTATTTATTTACAAATACCTAAATAATCACACAGAATTACATATATATATATACATATACACAGGATAGATCACCCATCGATTACTAATCATGTCATGAAAAGCCCCTAGTGGGCTAACCCTGGTTACACAAAGGAAGGGGGTTGGGTTTGAATGAAAGAGCGGGAAGACTGTGGGACAAAGGGATTGAATCTCTATCGGACCTTGAGAAGCTATGCTACAGTAAATACAGAATCTTACGCATTCTAATAACCGCCCATTCGGAAGAGGAAAATGCAAGATATATATATTTACTCTGAGCTGCGCTTCGATAGATGGGTCAAAGATGGATGACTGGTTTACCCAGCAGAGATCGCCATTGTCCTTTGAAGAATCTTTCTTGTCGTTGTGTTGTAGAGCGGATAAGTTAAAATACCCTGTCGTTCTTCTGAGATTGTCTGTCCTTTCCTAGGCCACGTATGTTTACAGCTGCAGCTGATAACTCGACGTCTAGAAGGTATCACTTCTTCTTTAGTGAATAAACGTTCAAAGTTCATACCAAGTTGCCATAATCAGCTCACGCTGTATTCTGGCTGGTCTAGTCGAAATTCACCATTCCAGCGTGGTGATCGTCACCTCCATGTTGAAATTCACCCTTTTAAACTTTAGGACAGCAGTCTTAACATTTCTGTAACTAAATGTCAATTTTGTTCGGTTGTAGTTGAAATTAGCCCTTTTAAACGTATGGACACCAGTCCTCACGTCATCGGTAACAAAGTTTGACTTCCGTCAACGGGCTTTTGTACTGGGGGGAGAAGGGCATGTTTCATAGTTCTCAACCAATTTCTGTTCACTTGGGCATGGCCATTGAGTGGGCCTACATTTTACTATGAAACAATTATCTTATTTAGGAGGCTAAAATTACATTTAATCTTTTCACAAATAGTTTCACATTTAAACATTTAAATTGCACAACAATTCCATGTGAATCCGATAACTAGAATGTGTAGATGTCGCGCCCTGACCATAGAGAGCTTTTATTCTCTATGTTGGTTAGGTCGGGGTGTGATTTAGGGTGGGTCATCTAGGCGTTTATATGTCGATGTTGGCCTGTTATGGTTCCCAATCAGAGCCAGCTGTTTATCGTTGTCTCTGATTGGGAATCATATTTAGGCAGCCATTTCCCCTTTGTGCTTTGTGGGATCTTGTCTATGTATAGTTGCCTGTGAGCATATTTATAGTTTCACGTTTCGTTTGTTCGTTTTGTTGTTTTTGTTCTTTAAAGTTTTTTATTACAAAATAAAGGATGGAAACATACCACGCTGCATTTTGGTCTACTCCTTATGACGAACGTGACAGTAGACTTTCCAAGATACAATTTATGTCATCCTGTCATCAGATATAATGTCCCAGACAACAACTGATCTGACATCATATTCTTTAAGTACCAATGGACACTTTCAACTGGTTGAGAAAGGGAAATATTGTTCATTCCCCAACCTTTTGATGGTACCATACTTTCTCTGTGGTAACACAGGGCTTTCCAAGAGTCCATTCTGTAGAGTGGAGAGAAAAGGGGGAAAGGTATTTATGGGGGGGGGGGGGGGGGGGGGTCATAAACCTCACCCAACAGGGCAACGTTATGACAGCTCTTACACTGACCCTATTGACCACAAAACAATGACTATGATCACTATAAGGCTGTTGCATAAAAGGACTTGACACTTTCAGCTATTCCAGACTATTTCAGACTATTTCAAACCCATAGTATAATGGAAGGGACCTGACAAACTGGGCTGAGGAAGATGGACCTGATTCCCTGGTCTATTCCATCACCACTATAACCCATAGCCCCCATCACAGTTTTCATCTCGCCCCACCACTCCAATACCAGATACCTGAATTTCCCATCCTCTACCTGTGGTGAGACCTACCAATGTTTTGGCCACGCCAACCTACCGTCCACTCCTCTCCAATAATGTCCTCTGAGAAAATCCATCATTCATCGTGGCCGTCAGTGGCAGGCTCCTGCATGACCTTCCTCTGGCCAGCAGCGGTAGAGCACACCGTTTACACTACAGCAGCTGCTCTGGTCTGGTCTGCTCTGCTCTCCACACATCCTTCCATCAGAGGGATTGACTGATGCAGTGGGCAGCAGTGTATCCAGGACCACCACCACCACCAGAGAGACATCTGCAGGCGGAGGTACTAAGGCACTGAGCCACAGCACACAGCAGTGAAAATATGCCTAGATACTACAGCAATACAGTCTGGACCAAAGGCATTTACCTGATACAGCTACATTGATGAAGAACTCTGTGATTTATAGTCTGCTGAATTTGTTAATATATTACAAGATAATGCATTATGCATAACTATCATTGACAGCTTCTTGACAAGGACATTCACCTATAAATGTGTGCATTACTGCAGATTTAATCATTGAATATTCCTCATGTCCAAACGAATCACATCACCTGGGTTCGTAGATCAGCATAAATGAATTCCCATGAGCCAAAACCACAGAGAGTGATTCAGTCATCTGAGTGAGTGACAGCAGGTTTACAGAGGTTGAGGACGGACCACCAGAGTCTAGACCACTGAATCTCTCTTTACCTCACTCTAACACTCCAATTCCCCCGAGTTCCATAATGTAAGGGGTAGATGTGGGTTTTGAGACACAGATATTCTTTAGGAGACCCTATGTACCTGTGATGAGCTGGGACCCAAGAATGAAAACAATTTGCTAAAATATTTATGTATATGTGTAAATTTGAGAGCATTCTCTATATTCCTCAGCCCCCAGTATCATATAATTATTCAAGGTGTTTTGTAAGTGCACCTACTAGCATCTTCCGGACTATAAAACAAAAGCTTTGTCCTTGGCTGTTGGAACAACCTATATATTATTTATCTAAAAGTAGTAGATCATAGGCCCTTGATAATGACTTTGATTTTAATAAATAGCCAACCTAACCCCAGCAACTTGTGGCATATAGGCCATCACTTCCGTGTGAGTTAAGTATCAGAGCAGACTATCGACTAGATTACAGCTAGATAATAAAAATAATAATAATAATAATATTCATTTTGTGGATGCTTAAATTTGTCCTATTTGTAAATGTTTTTTTGTGTTGCATATCTCAACTCTCCCTGAGAAACCCTCGGAGAGTGGTGTCACAGCTAGGGTCTGCCATTATCAACGGTAATGGGTTAGGTGCCTATAATGGGTTAAAGGGTACATCGACAGATTTTCTTTTCACCTTGTTGGATGGGGGATTCGAACTAGCAACCTCCAGTAACAAACGCTCTAACCGCTAGGCTACCTGCCACCCCTGTCTGATTGGTGACACCTTTCACCTGCACACAGAGTAGGGCAATAGAACAACACAGGGAGGAGTGGGGATGAATAGAAAAGAGGAAAGAAAAAGACAGGCAAGAGAGAGACTTGTGAAAATAGGTGAGAGGTCAAGGTTCAATACTAGAGCTGACAGGGTGCAGTTGGGGCTTGGACCCCACTCCTACCTTTGATAACGAGCGAGCGCGATACGGAGGATGGGAGTGTGACAGCAAGGGCTCTAGTGTGTCAGAGATACGAGGAATCCTTCCATCCTGTTTGCTGTGAATCACAAAGGAAAAGTTTGAGTTATTGACATGGATATATTATGACATTATGGGTTACTGTTAGGGGTAGGGTCACATTACATTGGAAAAATCATGTTTGGTTGGTTTTGAGTTCAACATCTCCGGTAGAGATCAGAGAAACTGTAGCATAAATTCTGGCAATCATGGAGGTGCGAGATTGGACCTCACCACATTAAAGAAAGGTGCACACTGTAGATGATGTGACTGAGCTGACTGTCTTTCCAGTCTCTCCCCAATAAATACTTGGGATTAACCCATAATTGTCTTTCTGTCTTGCTCGACTGGCCTACAGTGTTGTCTCCTGAGCATGTGAAGTGGTGAGGACAGGCTATAACTAGGGCTGTCAGGCAACTGGAATGTCTGAACCATTGAAATAGAATTTGAAATTACTGGGTTGTTCTTTGGTTTGAACAACACGGAGTGAAAAGGGAGGTTAAGATCTCCTCTTCCATCCCTCCCTCTGTCTGATCATGTTTTCTCTGGTGACAAGATCTTATTAGCAGCCTGGCCAGAGCTGTATGATTGAGTCAAAACATGTTACTTCACACAACGTCTCACAAAGCAGTCAACTGCTGGATCGACTGGCAGTCAGGCTTTTAACGGCCCATTTTAAATAAATGGAAGAGCCTTCTACACGCAGAACCTTGAACAGAGGGCACCACGCTGAGGCTTGAAGCAGGAGGCATTCTATGAAGGAGTAAGGCTTGGCACAACAACCTGGCTGGCAGGGAAGGTGAGCTGCTGAGAATATGTAAATCTCTCTCTCTCACATACGCACACACAGGCACGCACACACACACACATACACATGCATGCACACTTTTCAATCACGTGGCACAGGGGGTGGTTTGGAGGTTCAATAAGCCTATTTACCAAGTGGTGTTGTTATCCTTAAATTGCAGCTCTACTCAGCTGACGGGTTCCCTGCCCATTAATCCTGCAGAATCCGCCAGTGCACACCACTGAACATCACTGACAACACACTGTTGACCTGGAGCAGACACTCCTTTAACAGCATTATTTCATATCTTCTATATGAAAACATTGCAGAATCATGTCGGAGAGCTCAATTCAAATGCTTTTCTTAACCAAAGCATGGCACATCGTAATATTGCCCCACTACAAAGCAGAGCCTTGCAGTGCTTATTCCATCCTACAACAGTACGACACGTTGGCATCTGTTATTAGGCTGGTTTCGATGGCGGCTGGGTAAAGCAGGCACTAATACACAGGGAGGGATCAGAGGGTTCAGCCTGACAACTGGTCACCTCACCCCAGGAACACACACAGCCTGCTTAATGGATCGGATTACGGGAGGTGTGTGTGTGCGTGTGTGTGTGTGTGTGTGTGTGTGTGTGTGTGTGTGTGTGTGTGTGTGTGTGTGTGTGTGTGTGTGTGTGTGTGTGTGTGTGTGTGTGTGTGTGTGCCCATTAAAAGCCACCAAACAAAGCACACATCCAGTGAGTGTGTCATCATCTCAACACTAAGGGTGAGCTTTACAGAGAGAAGAGATGATGGTCTCAGTGTGACTGGTGACAGTAGCAATACTATCCCAAGTGTGTCACATCCCAATATCAATTACAGGGACACCTGCCACACTATGAATGTTTAAAAAATACACTGAGTCCAGAGCAATGGTTTTGCGCACCTCGAGTTAGTACTACGTACAGTAATCTTATACATTTTTTATTTTAATGAACTATTTTTATTTAATAGTGACACTGGCCTAAATGACAGAACATTGTGTGAAACAAGTGATTGGTGCAGCTAGTCATCCATAAGTGGCTCAGTTAACAGACTGCAGTGGAGGAGTGATTGGCAGAGAGAGAGCATGTCCTGGTCCAGGTCTAATCTGGAGAACTGAATCAGAGAACGACAGTCATGCAGCCATTACATAATACAGCTGTCCAAAAATAGCCCCCGGTGAAGAGGTCACCAACCTTCAACCACAAATCTGATTAAGATGCCACTACCATGAATGCTGTGTGTGTGTGTGTGTGTGTGTGTGTGTGTGTGTGTGTGTGTGTGTGTGTGTGTGTGTGTGTGTGTGTGTGTGTGTGTGTGTGTGTGTGTGTGTGTGTGTGTGTGTGTGTGTGCGTTTGGGTGTCCCACACTGACCGTGGACACTTCCAGTCAAGGAGAACATTTTAAACCTGAAAAGCCTTCCTCCACACAGTACTGCTGGGTCATGGGCTCTGATAAGATGATGCAAATTAGCTCTCTCTACTCCTCTGGTGGGTGTGGAGTATACCTGGAAATACAAATGAGCAGGACTGGTTTGCATATATTGCAACACAATGGAATGACAAATGCATTTCTCTAGTCCCTGAGCGGCAAAGAAGGAGTGAGAGAGTGAGAGAGCATGTTTGCACCAAGACAATAGCTCAATATCCTCAGTAAGGTGCTCCCTGTTTGGTATAATCCATACCAGTCAAAATGTATAAACACATCTCCTGCAGAACATTGAAAAGGTAGCAATGTTGAGGGCAAACATTCACTAATTATTGGTGCAATCAACAGATCGATACTATGGTTCAAGATGCAGTAAAAATCCAATTTGATCTAGTGTTTAACTTCAGCAGCAAACCAAGTCTGTTGAGGAGGGCTTATATTATACAGTGTCATATCAACATGTACTTAATGAGGTATAGTATCAATGTAGGGGTCTGGGACATAGTCCCTAATAAAGTTTCATGAAGACATTGAGTATTTAATGCGTCACTGACTGTTATCTCATCAGGACTGCACAGCAAAATCTCCAAAGAAAACACCATATCTGGCCATAACTACAGCAACAGAGATATGGCATGGCTGGCCCTTTTAATTAGGGCAAGTGGGGCCGTTAATTATGGCTTGTGGGGCTGTCTGTGGTGCAGTCTGCAGATTATGGAGTGTGTTGGTATTTTAATTATGGCATATTTTGCAGTATGGTAACTGTCATATGTCAGCTGTCAGTGAAACCAAAACTAACCTTGACAGTTAAGTTTAGGTATAAACTCTGAGTGGTTAAGCTTAATGTTTGGGATAGGGTTAACCTTGACGATTAAGTTAAGGTATTCATTCCGAGTGGTTAAGGTAAGGGTTAAGGTTTGGGATAGGGCTAAAACAGAAAAACAAAAGATGACAAAACACGTACCTAGTACTGGGATTGAATTTGCGATCCTCTGAGCTGTAGCTCACGGTTTGAGCCCGTCATCAACCCCACCCAGAACACCCTAGCTCGCCGTGAACCTACTGGATGGTCATAGGCTCTCGCGTTGCCTGTAATGATGGTAGGAAATTGCAATGGAAATAAAATGACACCCCATGCCATAATTTCAATATGCCTAAATACGTCATAATCCACCAGAGTTTGGCCTGGGATTGCAAACATAGCCAAGAGACATAAAACCATGAATCCAAGCACTATCAGATTCCTGGATCAACATCAAGTATACAAACACCCCTCTACTACACCAACATACTCCGTAATCACCTGTCTTCTTATAGCTAACATCTAGCATAATGGTCCCGTCTTTCTCTTCCACTGCCCAAACCCACCTGTCCTCTACCCACACACACTGATAGTTACCGGAGCTTAACCGGCCAGTCCAGCCAGACAGAACACAGACAGACAGCAGGCTATCTAATCAACCGCAGCAGCTAATGCACAATGAAAGCAGGGTTACTTACTCTAGGCACCAGTGTGAGCAGAGCAAATGGAGTGCAGAGGCAGGTCCAGCATGAGATGAAGAGATCAGTGGACGATCAGCACTGCTCTATGCAGCAGAACCTAGCCCGGAAAGTATTGGATACAACTATGTTCTCTCCCTCTCGCTGTATCCGTCTCTCACAGGCTCTTAGTTTCTGCCTCTCCTCTCATTTTACTTAATTGCTTCAGAGTGGTCTTTTGCTATCGCTCACCTCCAAATGTCTTCCCCTCTTTCTCTCTTTCCTTCTCTCCCTCTACTTCTCTGTCTGATTCAGTGTTAGCGCTCTAACACCTACTGTTAGATCTCAGCCTCTCCTGTCAGATGATGCTGTGGAAAGCTCCCCTCTCTCCCCCTCCCTTCCTCATTACTCTCTCTCCCCCTCCCTCCCCCTCTCTCTCCTTCTCTCACATGTACACACACACACACCACATGGACATGAGTGAGCAGAGTGCAGTGGGTGTATGGACATTAGTGAGATTCATGATGCGAAGTGCTAAGAAGGACATTATCTACCATACAAGATATCAAATCACTCAGTCCCCATTATCTACCTCATCCCTCTGACAATAATTATCCCATCCAGCACATGCTCCATTTGACTCTGTAGCGGACAGCTGAAAAGCGCAAAAAAATATCTAATCTCAAACATAAATGGTGGATTCACATATGGAGATTAAAATAGCATAAGAGGCAAGAAGACAAAGTCAGCTATTAACCAATGATTCTGCTGAGATTCTGTCTTTCATAGAGGACAATTCAAATAAAACACAGTCAAATGCATCTGTAAATAACATAATCTTCAAATGATGTCTACCAGGACCAGAAGTCTATCTCATTCCCCACTGAGCCAGACTTCAGTCTCTTTCCACCTCCCCTATGAGTACTTACCAGATATGCTGCACCTTATGGAGGATTGTGTCAGAGAAGCTCCCTCTCCTGGTTCCAAGGCCCATGCTACCTGCTCCTGTCCTCCTGCTCTGAGGCATGTTCTCTGGCTGCTGCCTGCTGCAGCTCTACACTGGAAGAGGGTTCCACCTGGACCTACCTGGACCGCCCAGGCTCAGCTAGACAAAGGACCAGGGTGGATTCCCATTGGTGAGGAAACCAAAGGCCATTGACGGGAGGAAGACTTAGTCCTGTGGTCCACACCCAGCTCAGAGTTTAGTCTTACAGGCCTGCCCAGAGCTCCCTAAAGCCCATTGTTTGGGTGTGGTTCCACACCAGTCTCAATAGACACACAAAACCATTTTGGCTTAGTTTTTCACAGCCAGTAGTTTCCCCCTGTCTATCTCCCAGGTGAACTACTTTGGAACTCACACAGGGAAGATCATTTTACCTCCGATAAACTTTCCCCTCAGGAGACGACAACCAGACCGAGACCCAGGCAGCCTGGAAGGGTCTGATGAGGTGCGTGGCATGTGAGGCTAGACATATATCTCAATCTGGGCCTCTCCAATTGGCAAAGCTGACAATAGGATGAACAGGGTATCATTGTTTCCAAACAGAGTGAGAATGAGGGAGTCAAACCAGGTCATGGGGAGTCAATATCCTAAATCACTCTCATTGTCAGCCCAGACAAAGATCAATGTATTTGAGTAATATTTAGAAAAATAATGCTCTTTGGCCTGTGCTAACACTAATTAAAGGGATGTGTAATACCCCGTTTGCCTGGAGTTTAATCTCTCTCACTCTCTCTCCCCCATTCACTTCCTCCCCATTCATTCACTCACTCACTCACTCACTCACTCCCTCTCTCTCTCTCTCTCTCTCTCTCTCTCTCTCTCCCGTTCACTCCCTCCCAATTCACTCCCTCCCCATTCACTCCCTCTCCCACTGTCTTTTCAGCCCCTGCAGTCATCTGTGGAGCCAGCTAGGCTAAATTTCACATTTACACACTGTCATACTGCAGATACTTCACTCCATGCTGAGAGACTATGTGGGAGGAGGCACAGATACTATATTGAGTGTGTGTGACAGAGAGAGGTAAGGAGAGGGGCAATGGCCTCCTCACTGAGTGTGACTGAAGGAGTCAGTAAGTAACCCCTGTCTGGTCTGTCCTGGGGCTGTGGGATTCATCGTTCCCTCTGAGTCTGCTGGGACTAGGAGGACTACACATGGCTGGACGCACAGCAAATGAGAACCCTGTCAACCCTGCTTCCCACCGCTGCTTCTCATAATTCAATTGTGTTTGGAACTCTAACTCCATTGATTTTGTTAGCCCTGTGCTGGAAACAGTGTGGTGTGAGAAAACACGACAGCCCGGCAGACAGACAGGCAAGGCCATGGCCCCTGTTCCCAGTCCCCTGAAGCTCAACGTGATGATGGAATACAGGCAGCAGTCTCGTAGTTCATTCCCAGTGTCAGCGCCAGTCACCCTGACCACTGGGGATGGAGGTAAGCTCCTCTGCTCCGTAATGAGCTCCGGCCCGACCCAGGTCATCCTTTGTCCCTGTGCTTCAGTGTACTGTACTGCTCTGCTCTGCTCTGGTCATGGTCCGATGGGAGCCCAGCTCAGCTATGGCTTTTGCTCTGCTGACAAGGTGACTAATTAGGTGATTACAGTCATTAAGAGGATGGCCAGTGATCTCAGCAGGTGCTCCAGGTGGACATCAGTGGCTGACTGAAGTGCATTCAACTCCAAAAGCAGCAAAAACCAAAGCTAGCCATATTCAAGGCTAGCCATGACTATACCACCAGTTGAAAGCAGCAGAGTTAAATATAGAAATTGTGTTCAAAACAAATGTTAGAGATGTATCTGAACCACCCAGGTATTGTTATGCTGATGCATCTAGCCACACAATCCCCAAAGCACTGTGATTTTTTTCTTCAAACTGCTTCAAACAAATCAAAAAAAATTGGTCACATACACATTTAGCAGATGTTATTGCGGGTGTAGCGAAATGCTTGTGTTTCTAGTGCAGTAATATCTAACAATTTCACAACAATACACACAGATCTAAGTAAAGGAATGGAATTAAGACTATACAAATATATGGACGAGCAATGTCAGAGCGGCATAGACTCAGATACAGTAGAATAGAATACAGTATATACATATGAGATGAGTAATGCAAAATATCTACACATTATTAAAGTGACTAGTGTTTCATTTATTAAAGTGGCCAGTGATTTCAAGTCTATGTATATAGGCAGCAGCCTCTAATGTGCTAGTGATGGCTATTCAACAGTCTGATGGCCTTGAGATAGAAACTTTTTTCAGTCTCTCGGTCCCAGCTTTGATGCATCTGTACTGACCTCGCCTTCTGGATGATAGCAGGGTGAACAGGCAGTGGCTCGGGTGGTTTGTATTTGTATTTATTATGGATCCCCATTAGCTGCTGCCAAAGCAACAGCTACTCTTCGTGGGGTCCAGCAATATTAAGGCAGTTTATACAAATTTAGAAACATTACAATACATTCACAGATTTCACAACACACTGTGTGCCCTCAGGCCCCTACTCCACCACTACCACATATCTACAGTACTAAATCCATGTGTATATATAGTGCGTATGTTATCGTGTGTGTGTGTGTGTGTGTGTGTGTGTGTGTGTGTGTGTGTGTGTGTGTGTGTGTGTGTGTGTGTGTGTGTGTGTGTGTGTGTGTGTGTGTGTGTGTGTGTGTGTGTGTGTGTGTGTGTGTGTGTGTGTGTGTGTGTGTGTGTGTGTGTGAATGCATGTGTCTGTGCCAATGTTTGTGTTGCTTCACAGTCCCCGCTGTTCCATAAGTTTTTTTTATCTGTTTTTTAAAATCTAATTTTACTGCTTGCGTCAGTTACTTGATGTGGAATAGAGTTCCATGTAGTCATGGCTCTATGTAGTACTGTGTGCCTCCCATAGTTTGTTCTGGACTAGGGGACTGTGAAGAGACCTCTTGTGGCATGTCTTGTGGGGTATGCATGGGTGTCTGAGCTGTGTGCCAGTAGTTTAGACAGACAGCTCGGTACATTCAACATGTCAATACCTCTCATAAATAAAAGTAGTGATGGAAGTCAATCTTTCCTCCACTTTCAGCCAGGAGAGATTGACATGCATATTATTAATATTAGCTCTCTGTGTACATCCAAGGGCCAGCCGTGCTGCCCTGTTCTGAGCCAACTGCAATTTTCCTAAGTCCTTTTTTGTGGCACCTGACCACATGACTGAACAGTAGTCAAGATGCGACAAAACTAGGACCTGTAGGACCTGCCTTGTTGATAGTGTGTTAAGAAGGCAGTGCATCGCTTTATTATAGACAGACTTCTCCCCATCTTAGCTACTACTGCATCAATATGTTTTGCAACAACATGGTGCCAACAGAGATGGTCATCTCGCTTCGCGTTCTTAGGAAACTATGCAGTATTTCGTTTTTTTATGTATTATTTCATACACTGTTACCCCAGGAAATATTAAGTCTTATTACATACAGCCGGGAAGAACAATTGGATATAATAGCAACGTCAACTTACCAACATTACGACTAGGAATACAACTTTCCCGAAGCGGATCCTCTGTTTATACCACCACCCAGGACAATGGATAGGATCCCAGTAGGTGACCCAAAACAACGGCGCCGCAGAAGGGGCAGACGGAGCGGTATTCGGGTCATCGCTCACCGCTCCCAAGTATACTACTCGCCAATGTCCAGTCTCTTGACAATAAGGTAGACAAAATTCGAGCAAGGGTTGCCTTCCAGAGAGACATCAGAGATTGTAACATTCTCTGTTTCACGGAAACATGGCTCACTCGGGATACGTTATCAGAGTCGGTACAGCCACCCGGTTTCTTCACGCATCGCGCCGACAGAAACAAACATCTCTCTGGTAAGAGATGCCTTATGATTAACGAGTCGTGGTGTGATCATAACAACATACAGGAACTCAAGTCATTTTGTTCACCTGACCTAGAATTCCTTACAATCAAATGCCAACCGCATTATCTACAAAGAGAATTCTCTTCGATTATAATCACAGCCGTGTATTTCCCCCCCAAGCAGACACCTCGACGGCCCTGAAAGAACTTCATTGGACTCTTTGTAAACTGGAAACTATTAAAACCTTCCCCAACCAGAAACCGTGGATTGATGGCAGCATTCGCGCAAAACTGAAAGTGCGAACCACTGCTTTTAATCATGGCAAGGCGACCGGAAACATGACCGAATACAATCAGTGTAGCTATTTCCTCCGCAAGGCAATCAAACAAGCTAAGTGTCAACATTGAGACAAATTAGAGTCGCAATTCAATGTTTTAGACACGAGGCGTATGTGGCAGGGTCTACAGTCAATCACAGATTACAAAAAGAAAACCAGCCCCATTGCGGACACCGACGTCTTGCTCCCAGACAAACTAACAACTTCTTTGCTCGCTTTGAGGACAAGACATTTCCACTGACACGGCCCGCTACCTAAACCTGCGGGCTCTCCTTCACCGCAGCCAACGTGAGTAAAACATTTAAACGTGTTAAGGCTGCCGGCCCAGGCTGCCGGCCCAGACGGCATCCCTAGCCGCGCCCTCAGAGCATGCGCAGACCAGCTGGCTGGTGTGTTTACAGACATATTCAATCAATCCCTATCCCAGTCTGCTGTTCCCACATGCTTCAAGAGGGCCACCATTGTTCCTGTTCCCAAGAAAGCTAAGGTAACTGAGCTAAACGACTATCGCCCTGTAGCACTCACTTCAATCATCACGAAGTGCTTTGAGAGACTAGTCAAGGATCATATCACCTCCACCCTACCTCACACCCTAGACCCACTCCAATTTGCTTACCGCCCCAATAGGTCCACAGACGACGCAATCGCAATCACATTGCACACGGCCATAACCCATCTGGACAAGAGGAATACCTATGTAAGAATGCTGTTCAGCGATTACAGCTCAGCATTTAACACCATTAGTATCCTCCAAACTCGTCATTAAGCTCGAGACCCTGGGTCTGAACCCCGTCCTGTGCAACTGGGTCCTGGACTTTCTGACGGGCCGATCCCAGGTGGTGAGGGAAGGAAACAACATCTCCACCCCCCTGATCCTCAACACTGGGGCCCCACAAGGGTGCATTCTCAGCCCTCTCCTATAGTCGCAGTTCACCCATGACTCCGTGGCCATGCACGCCTCCAACTCAATCATCATGTTTGCAGACGACACTACAGTGGTAGGCCTGATTACCAACAACGACGAGACGGCCTACAGGGAGGAGGTGAGGGCCCTCAGAGTGTGGTGTCGTGTCTTTACTATCATTAAATTGAAGACTTAGTTTTTATCAAAGATTCCTGTAATTAGTATTACGCGATTAAACTGAATAACTAGGAAGTCGGGGCACCAAGCAAAATATTCAGATTACAAAGTTATAATTTCCTAATATAACCTTTCAGATATTTTCATATCTGATCAATTCGTCTTCTTAAATTGCAGTAGGTTTGCCAATCAGTTGGGCTGCCAGACTTAATTGCCATACCTTTTGCCTCATCCCTCTCAACCATACAATTTTTTATTCCTCATCAATCCAAGGGGATTTAACTTCACTAGGGTAGGGGGCAGCATTGGGAATGTTGGATGAAAAGCGTGCCCAAATTAAACTGCCTGCTACTCAGCCATAAAAGCTAGAATATGCATATAATTACTATATTTGGATAGAAAACACTCTGAAGTTTCTAAAATTGTTTGAATGATGTCTGTGAGTATAACATAACTCATATGGCAGGCAAAAACCTGAGAAGAAATCCAACCAGGAAGTGGGAAATCTGAGTTTTGTAGTTTTTCAACTCTTTGCCTATCGAATACACAGTGTCTATGGGGTCACACTTCCTAAGGTTTCCACTAGATGTCAACAGTCTTTAGAACCTTGTTTGAGGCTTCTACTGTGAAGTGGGGGTGAATGAGAGGGGATTGAGTCAGAGGTCTGCCAGAGAGCCACGAGCTGGCCATGTACGTTCACGTGATATTTAGCTTGCGTTCCATTGCAATTCTACAGACAAATGAATTCTCCGGTTGGAACATTATTGAAGATTTATGTTAAAAACATCCTAAAGATTGATTCTATACATCGTTTGACATGTTTCTACGGACTGTAATGGAACTTTTTGACTTTTCGTCTGCACCTAGTGATCGCGCCTCATGAATTTTGATTACTGGGCTAAACGCGCAAACAAAAAGGAGGTATTTGAAAATAAATGATGGACATTATCGAACAAAACAAACATTTATTTTGGAACTGAGATTCCTGGGGAGTGCATTCTGATGAAGATCATCAAAGGTAAGTGAATATTTATAATGCTATTTCTGACTTCTGTTGACTACACAACATGGCGGATATATGTTTGGGTTGTGTTGGTCTCTGAGCGCTGTACTCAGATTATAGCATGGTGTGCTTTTTCCGTAAAGTTTTTTTGAAATCTGACACAGCGGTTGCATTAAGGAGATAAGGAGAAGTGGATCTAAAATTCCATGCATAACAGTTGTATCTTTTAGCAATGTTTATTATGAGTATTTCTGTAAATTGATGTGGCTCTCTGCAATATCACCGGATGTTTTGGAACTACTGAACATAACGCGCCAATGTAAACTGAGATTTTTGGATATAAATATGAACTTTACCGAACAAAACATACATGTATTGAGTGACATGAAGTCCTATGAGTGTCATCTGATGAAGATCATCAAAGGTTAGTGATTCATTTTATCTCTATTTCTTCTATTTGTGACTCCTCTCTTTGGCTGGAAAAATGGCTGTTTTTCTGTGACTTGGCTCTGACCTAACATAATCGCTTGGTGTGCTTTCGTGGTAAAGCCTATCTGAAATCGGACACTGTGGCTGGATTTACAACAAGTGTATCTTTAAAATGGTGTAAAATACTTGTATGTTTGATGAATTTTAATTATGGGATTTCTGTTGTTTTGAATTTGGCGCCCTGCAGTTTCACTGGCTGTTGACGAGGTAGCGTCCCACATACCCTAGTGAGGTTAACAGTTTTTACAGTCATTTTCTTAATGGCTGCGTGCTTATTAGTAACTGGAATAAGTAGTTTCATAAATGCGTCAAGTGCAGCGTCTGGTTGCTCTGCATTACACACCACAGACCAGAAAATATTCTTTACATCATCAACATATGAATCACTACAAAACTTATTGTTTGACCTCTTATACACTATATTAGGCCCAGCCTTTGGTACTTTGGTTTTCCTAGATATTGCTATTATATTGTGATCACTACATCCTATTGATTTGGATACTGCTTTAAAGCAAATATAGTAAGAGTAAAATAGAGTAAAAATGTGATCAATACATGTTGATGGTTTAATTCCTGGGCTGTTTGTAACTACCCTGGTAGGTTGACTGACAACCTGATCCAGGTTGCAGGCACTGGTTACAGTTTGAAGTTTTTTCCTGAGTGGGCAGCTTGATGATAGCCGGTCAATATTTAAATCACCCAGAAAATATACTTCTCTGTTGATATCACATAAATTAGCATGTCACGCCCTGACCATAGATAGCCCTTGGGGTTCTTAGTGTGGCCCTTTCCCACCTGCGTGGTGGGATATTGTTTTGTTTTGGTTTAGTGCTATGTGCGCTACGAACTGCACGTTCGTTTATTCTTTGTTGTTTTTTTGAAGGTTCACTTTAATAAATATGTGGAACTCTACTCACACTGCGCCTTGGTCCGCTCATTATGTATACGACGAACGTGGCATAGCAAGCATTTCATACATATTATCCAGATACTGACTGTTAGCACTTGGTGGTCTATAGCAGCTTCCCACCAGAATGGGCTTTAGGTGAGACAGATGAACCTGTAGCCATAATACTTCAACATTATTTAACATTAGATCGTCTCTAAGCTTTACAGGAATGTGGTTCTGAATAAAGATCGCAACACCGCCTCCGTTGGCATTTCTGTCTTTTCGGTAGATGTTATAACCTTGTATTGCTACCACTGTATTATCTAAGTGAGTTTCAGAGATAGTCAGAATATGAATGTCATCTGTTACAAGCAAGTTATTGACTTCATGGACCTTGTTTCTTAGGCTACATATATTAATATGGGCAATTTTTTTGCACTTGTCTGGGTTGCTTGATTGTTTTTAATGCTTCACTGGGAAGCTTATCAGAGGTAGACTTACTCATGTTAATTACATTGGAGCTGATAGGGCAGGGTGAGCTGCATAATGTGGTCTTCCTACTATTGCACACCGCCTCAGTGCTAACAGTGTAACTCTGGTTTAAAGGCTCATGATTACTGCTTACAATAGCTGTAGGATATACAGATGTATTCGGTGCAATTAGGGGTACATAAATTAAATGAATTACATTGTGTTTGCCAATGCCCCTAAGATCATGTACATTTGATGCAGCATTGTCCTTGATGATCTTTTTGGCCTTCCTGTGACATTGGGTGCTGTAGGTGTCCTGGAGGCCAGATAGTTTGTCCCAGGTGATGTGTTGGGCAGACCGCACCACCCTCTGAAGAGCCCTGCGTTGGCGGGCGGTGGAGTTGCAATACCAGGCGGTCATACAGCCCGACAGGATGCTCTCAATTGTGCATCTGTAAAAGTTTGTGAGGGTTTTAGGTGCCAAGCCAAATTTCTTTTGCCTCCTGAGGGTGGACCATTTCAGCTTGTCAGTGATGTGTACGCCGAGGAACTTGAAGCATTCCACCTTCTCGACTGCGGTTCCGTCAATGTGGATAGGGGGGTGCTCCCTCTGCTGTTTCCTGAAGTCCACGATCATCTCCTTTTTGTTGATGCTGAGTGAGATGTTATTTTCTTGGCACAACACTCCCAGAGCCTCCTCCTTGTAGGCTGTCTCGTCATTGTTGGTAATCAAGCCTACTACTGTTGTGTCGTCTGCAAACTTGATTGAGTTGGAGGCGTGTGTGGCCACGCAGTCATGGGTGAACAGCGAGTACAGGAGGGGGCTGAGCATGCACCCTTGTGGGGCCCCAGTGTTAAGGATTAGTGAAGTGGAGGTGTTGTTTCCTACCTTCACCACCTGGAGGCGGCCCGTCAGGAAGTCCAGGACCCAGTTGCACAGGGCGGGGTTCAGACCCAGGGACTCAAGCTTAATGATGTGCTTGGAGGGTACTATGGTATTGAATGCTGAGCTATAGTCAATGAACAGCATTCTTACATAGGTATATTCCTCTTGTCCAGATGGGATAGGGCAGTGTGCAGTGAGATGGCAATTGCATCGTCTATGGATCTATTGGGCGGTAAGCAAATTGAAGTGGGTCTGGTTGTTAGGTAAGGTACAGGTGATATGATCCTTGACTAGTCTCTCAAAGCACTTCATGATGACAGAGGTGAGTGCTACGGGGTGATAGTCATTTAGCTCAGTTACCTTTGCTTTCTTGTGTACAGGAACAATTGTGGCCATCTTGAAGTGTGTGGGGACTGCAGACTGGGATAGGGAGAGATTGAAAATGTCCGTAAACATACCAGCCAGCTGCTCTGAGGACGCGGATAGGGATGCCGTCTGGGCCGGCACCCTTGCTAGGGTTAACACGCTTAAATGTCTTACTCACGTCGGCTATGGAGAAAGAGAGTCCATAGTCCTTGGAAGCAGGCCAGTCACCTTGCCATGGTTAAATGCGGTGGTTTGCGCTTTCAGTTTTGAGTGAACACTGCCAAATATCCACGGTTTCTGGTTAGGGTAGGTTTTAATAGTCACAGTGGGTACAACATCTACTATACACTTCCTGATAAACTCAGTCACCGTATCAGTATATTCGTCAATGTTATTCTCGGAGACTATCCCAGTCCGAGTGATCAAAACAATATTGAAGTGTGGATTCCGATTGGTCAGACCAGCGTTGAATAGTCCTTAGCACAGGTACTTACTGTTTGAGTTTCTGCCAATAGGAAGGGAGGAGCAAAATGGAGTCGTGATCAGATTTGCCGAAGGGAGGGCGGGGGAGGGCCTTGTAGGCATCCCACAAGTTGGAGTCGCAGTGGTCGAGTGTTTTACTGTAGCAGCGCGAGTACTGCAGGCAATATGTTGATAGGACTTTGTGTCACGTCCTGACCATAGTTCTTATGTGTTTTGCTTGTTTTAGTGTTGGTCAGGACGTGAGCTGGGTGGGCATTCTATGTTGTGTGTCTAGTTTGTCTGTTTCTGTGTTCGGCCTAATATGGTTCTCAATCAGAGGCAGCTGTCAATCGTTGTCCCTGATTGGGAATCATATATAGGTGGCTTGTTTTGTGTTGGGATTTTGTGGGTGGTTGTTTCCTGTCTCTGTGTTTTCTCTGCACCAGATAGGGCTGTATCGGTTTGCCACATTTGTTATTTTGTATTTGTAAGTGTTCACGTTTTTTTGTCTTAATTAAATATGTTGAGCACAAACTACGCTGCGTCTTGGTCCGATCCCTGTTACACCCTCTCTTCTCGTGAAGAGAGGGAAGGCTGCCGTTACACTTTGGTAGCATTTTCCTCAAATTTGCTTTCTTAAAATCCCCAGCTACAATAAATGCGGCCTCAGGATATGTGGTTTCCAGTTTGCATAAAGTCTGCATAAAGTTTGCATAAAGTTCTTTGAGGGCCATCGTGGTATTGGCTTGAGGGGGAATATACAAGGCTGTGACTATAACCGAAGATAATTCTCTTGGGAGATAATACGGTCGGCATTTGATTGTGAGGTATTCTAGGTCGGGTGAACAAAAATTGACTTGAGTTCCTGTATATTATCACAATAACACTATGAGTAGTTAATCATGAAACACACACCCGGCCTTCTTCTTCCCGGAGAGATATTTATTCCTGTCTGCGTGATGAACTGAGAACCCAACTGGCTGTATGGACTCAGACAGTATATCCCAAGAGAGCCATGTTTCCGTGAAACAGAGTATGTTACAATCCCTGATGTCTCTCTGGAAGGAAATTCTCACCCTCAGCTCTTCAACTTTATTATCCAGAGACTGAACATTAGCGAGTAATATACTCGGAAGTGGTGGGTGGTGTGCGCGCCTCCCGAGTCGGACTAGAAGTCCACTCTGAGCACCTCTTCTCCGCCGGCGATGTTTTGGGTCAGCCTCTGGAATCAGTTCAATTGCCCTGGGGGGTAGGAACAAAGGATCCGATTCAGGAAAGTTGTATTCCTGGTCGTAATGCTGGTAATGCTGATGAGTTACCGCCCCTCTGATATCCAAAGTTCTTCCCGGCTGAATGTAATAACACAAAAACATTTCTGGCCTAATAATGTAAGAAATAATACATAAAAAAACGAAATACTGCAAAGTTGCTTAGGGGCTAGAAGCTCGACTGCCCTCTCTATCGACGCCAGATTCTTGACAAACCAGACCAGATCCTTGACATTCTCCTTGTATCGTTAACTGAGGTAGCCTACACGCTTGAATTCACCTGGCAGCTGCTACTCTGGCCAATCCTCTGTGCTCATACTAAACCAATTCTAACGACCCTTGATTAGATGAGAATTACCCCCAGACTATAGGGAAGGCTCACAACTGCAAGGGACATTACTCCCTCAATGAGTTTCATCTTATTGATTAATAGCATGAATATATGGACCCTGAGTGGAGGCCCTCTTGACAGATTAACTAGATCACAGCTTAGTGAATGCACTCCCAAATGCAAATGCAGAAAGCTAGATGCCGCAAATCAGCAAGCCTCTACGGCGGGAGTGATGGGAGAGGGGGTGGATGGAAGGGAGTGAGGGAGGGATGGGGTGAAGAGGACAGGACACAGAGGCGTGAAAGAGTTTCCTCTTCAATCCACTCAACTAGACGCTCAAGGGAGGCATTTGTTAGTGATATGTGGTGTCACTGAGAAGCATTAACCTGCATGATTAGATGGTATTCACAGCCCCATGCATTATCATGTCATCAGATATGAGGGGAAACTGGAGAGGGAATGTGATGAATTGGCATCGAGTCATTAAAAAGAATGGGAAGGGAAAGTACACATGGCTTTAGACCGCTCCCTCCCTATGTCAGTCTTCAACACATAATCTTCCTAAGTTAAGATGATGCATGTAGATGATGATTTAAAGGTAAGTGGTCTGGTGGAGACAAATGATCCTTGACTAGTAATGTGGATGCTGGTGATTGGGGAGTTTCTCCCTATGGTATCTACAGTAGCCTATATAACTATAACAGGGCCCATTGGGGATATCAAGTTGGTCATATTTTATTTAAAACCTGCAGCTGTCTGGTATTGTGGGGATGGGATTGGCACACCAGTTGAACAGGGCACGATTGGTGCGATTATCAAAAGGGGCGGATGTGTGTGTGTGTGCCTCCCCCTCCAGCTGCCTGCTGTCTAGCATGCTTTAAACAGAACAGCTGCTTAGACAAGAAGTGTAAAGACTTCTGCTCAACAAATTTTGTTCCTTGTTGCGTCAAAGGTCTGTCTTTTCTACAACCTCCACCAGGGTCACCTCATGGTAATGGAGGTCATACAATCAAATGGGTTTTTATCTAACTAGCCTAGACACCACTCTGTCTGAGTCACCTCAAACTGAATGCTCAGTGAATACTCAGCTTTCTCTACTGTCCTCATGAGGCCTAAGAGTACATGCTCAGTGACTTACAGTACCCCCAAAATAACCAGACCCCATTCCGATGTATAATCCGAAACACTCAAGTAATCAGCATCTTAAGCACTCCCAGTAGCAATTGAATAAGTGAGTTCCGCCCTCACCTTCTTTCTGTGTCATTAGAGATGCCAAGAGGACTACAGGGACCAGTTTGACAGGTAAGACACACTGACACTGGTGCCCAGATCCACAATTGTTCTTTCTGGGGCTGGGTTCAGCTTTCCCCTCAATACCTGCTGCTGCCTGCATTCTTGCATTTGGGCGGATGGCAGCCATTACAGAGCTCAGGAGTAAGACATCCTGGTAATGAGGTTCTACTTCAGCTCCCCCTCCTCATCACTCACCATCACTTTATGACTTCATGACACAGCGCTCTGGGGCCTGAACGGGAACAGGGCGTCGGCAGCAGTCAGAGGAGATACCCATGAGGTTCACTGACTCGCACACACACACGCATGCATGCATGCATACTCACACACACATACCCACACCACCCATGAACACTCTCTAACACTCACACAATCAAACTGTTATACACACACAAACTGAGTACTTTACCATGGTTTATAGCTGAGTTATGTCCTTGGGGAAGTGTTATTTCCAAAAGCAAAGTTAAGACTAACACAAAAAAATGTAATTCAGAAGAGTCTGTATGGTTATATATTCAGCATGGCAGTGAAGAAGATTTAGAGGGTAAGCGGTGCCATAATCAAGAGTAATGAAGTTTACAACTATTTCACTGCAAGAAGAACATTGAAGAATATTGAAGAACATTATGTTTCTGAGATGGTCATGATTGATCATTAACCACTAGAGGGCACTTGGCAGACATACGCTGAGGGATAAAAAACAACACAACCTACATGGACGGAGTTTACTATGTAGTGTGTGTCAAGTTACCATTATCACTGCTAACCATAAGAAGAAAAACGACACACACACACACACACACACACACACACACACACACACACACACACACACACACACACACACACACACACACACACACACACACACACACACACACACACACACACACACACACATGACTATGGGTTTCTTATCTGCCTGCAGGTAGAGGCCGATATAATCCAACATAATGACTTACTGAGTGCAGCGAGAGCACTGTTCAGAGCAGCACTGTTCAGAGCAGCACTGTTCAGAGCAGCACTGTTCAGAGCAGCACTGTTCAGAGCAGCACTGTTCAGAGCAGCACTGTTCAGTGGCTAGAAGGCATTCCCTTCCTTTGGTGTCCCGCTACATTAGCATGCGCTACAGACCTGTTTGGAACAGAGTGCAGAATGGTCCCCCACATCCCCTCTTAATTAAATTCAGCAGCAATACGGTCCCAACGTTACCCTCTGATGGTCTTTCAGAACCATCCTGCACCTCTATTGGCCCTGTTCACATCCCCCCCATCTTCACCCCTCTCCCTCTCTCTTTTCAGCATATTATAAGCCCTTTCCAAAGCTCTTATAAGATTGCTTTACACAAATATATTACATTTCAGATTATAATGTGCTGTGTCAAAGGTAATCTATTTCATGCCTAAACACTGCTTGGCCAAAAACTGTACAGACAGCGGTAGAGTGGCCTACATACATTAGGGTCCGGTGAGACAATGGTGATTCAATCTCTTACTACGCTCTAGTACTATGTTAAATCACTCATGTTTCACCCTGTGGCAGTGGTAAAAGAAGAATGTATCTGTAATCAGACTGGGTTGTGAGTGTGTCTGTTTGTACCTGTGAAAAGGACATGTGTGAGACACACACACAGCTCCTTGCCCGCCCTACGCCACCCTGGCAAAAGGAAAGATGTCTGATAAGTGCAGGCCTTCTTTCCAAACGCTCCATTTCTCTAGCACCCTCTCCATCTGTTACCTTGCCTGTATTTACAGGGAACACATCTTTCTCTCATGCTGCCAAGGATGGAATATTACATTGCCCTCCTCAATATTAATTATGTTACCAGATGGCCTGATCCACAGCCATGACATTAGGCTTCCTCAGTGCCCATATATGTTACTGCCTGATGTAGCAGTTTACTGAAGGAAACCCAATCGTGGCTACACCAGCAGTATGGCACATTGAGCATAGACATATGTGGTAGAACATACACAGTAAATAAAGACATTGGCTGACATCCATGTGATGTTTCATGCCCTGTTATTATGACTGGAATCAGTACTTAACCAGGGGTGGACAGCTTAGCTGGATAAAGAAAGCTACTGTATGAGGAGGCCTATCTTAGAAACCTCTTAAATTAATCTGCAGTACTTTTAAGAGTGATCTAGAGCCACCTATGCATGACATTAGGTTATCCCACACAACATGAACTTAATTTCTGAATGTCAAGGAGAGGGGGGGTAAACTCACCATAGACTTCTGGTCCTGGAGAAGGTCTTGTCGACACTAGAAAGAGAAAGAACAAAGAGAGATATCAGATCAGACTTCTTGTCTCCCACCATCTTCACTGGTCTGGTTTAATCAATGGGTTCCACTGAGTGTCAGGTCATATCAGACTAAAGAAGAGTCTAGAACAATGCCATAACCAAATGACTACCAACTGACTGACTCAGTTGGTAGAGCGTGGTGCTTGCAATGCCAGGGTTGTGGGTTCCATTCCCATGGGGGACCAGTATGAAGATATATGCTCACTACTACACTCTGGATAAGAGCATCTGCTAAATGACTAAAATGTAAACAGAGTTTCATCTAAAAAGGTGAAAGCATCAGGGATTTTGGCTGAGGACTAATTTGGCTGAAAATAATATCTACGACATTCGCATGCCTGTAAAAATCATCATTTAGAAAGAGAATTTAACCATAGTCTGTATTTAAAACAGCATCAACCTCCATGAACCCATGGCACCAGATTACTTGGTCAATAATTTAATCTCCCTCTGCCTGACAACCAGCCGATGGGCACACTCTCAGGTTGAGGCTGGCACCATCTCCTAGGTGAGTAGGCAGTCTGGCTGAGGTGCCAGTCAGACAGTCAGAGCCCATTGTAGCACCCAAGATATGAGAAAAGCCACAGCGGATAGGATGACGAGAATCATAGAATTAGAAATTAGAATACTAGAATGGACATGAACCTTCTTATGATGGGATAAAGATCAGCCATTTAGGCCAGGCGGTGGATCAACCATGGTTTGCCAGTGCTGTGATAAGATATTCTGTAAATCAATGAATTTGAAGAATTAATCTACACTGTATGTTTGTTAGCTAGCTAGCCAGAAAGTTTTAGAGGAATTATTCAAATTAAATGGCAATATGACAACAGAAAATGCAGTCAATCCACAGCCATACACTGGCTGAAATCAATTGATGATAGGACTTAGACAAGTTTTAAATGCAACAAGTACTGATATTGTATTATATAATAGCACTCACATCTTTCCAAGAAAACATTGAGACATGTATGCCTAGCTTCCAATATATGTTTTTTACATTTCTGGTCTGTTTACATATATTTTAGAGGCTATTCATACAGAAAATGTGTATAAACTGTATTTATAATGATATAACAATATTTTAGGTTGACAATAATTATATTACACAATTTCTGATATATCACATACTTTTTATTTTCCTGCATAAGTAAAATCAGGATTTTGTCTCTACGGCCATTCATTCCAATTAGACTAGTTTGGATTTCTCCCTGGCCACAATGGCTATCACCAACCCATTCTGGAACTTTGAGGGTATATGACATAGCCCCTCTAGTAATTTAATAGGATCTCTATGGATGAGATAGAGAGAGCAACAGCCCATTTTATTCTCTTTGCCATTTTCCATGGATTTGTTTGTGGTGTTTGCACAGAGAGAGATAGCGGTTCAAATTCTGACTACATTTACCATGCTGCATACAAATCAAACCGGGCAAATGCTCTGCCTGGATCAATCACAGGAGCCGCATGGAGTAAATGCTGAATAAATGCTGAATACGGTCAATCAATCAACTGCTAATCACCATTTATCCCTGCCACCCTGAATCCTAAGCCAATCAAACAAATGTCTGTCATAAATAGCAAATCAAACTCAAACGAAAGCCATCCATCAGAAAGTATCAGAGAGAGAGAGAGAAATTAAATAAAAGGTACAGGTACCCTTCACACAACCCATCAACAGGAGATTACTCTTTAGAACACAGCAGGTATTCTAGGTTAATATAGGATGGCACAGCAGATTGAATATGCTTTTGTAGTGAAGTCATACAATCTGCTGGGCATTAACTAGCATACTGCTGCAGACCTCATCAATGCTAACTAGGTGACATTGGATGGATGACATTCATCTACCCTACCTTTCTACCTCTCTTTTTATACAGGCCCTATCAGGTTGATGAATGTGACAAGCGACGGCCCCTGAAGCAGTTCAGATTTTCCAATGCCAAGCCAGTGACACAACGTGCATCCTAATAGCATACTTTAAGCCAAGCATGGTTTAATATTATCTCCCTTATCTAATCTATTCTGAGAGCATTTTCTACAATTTAAACTGATCCATTCATGCCTTGTTTGAGGTCTAGGGGATATTAGCAGCAGAGATTAGATGAATCCCTGTCCTGAGGACAGGACAGTGCAAAGGGATGACTGCCGTTACTACGCTTTCCAACCAAGGTGCATGAATTGAGGAGCAAACTGAAGTCAACAGGATATTCATCAAGACTTGGAGGACAATTAAATAAAAAGGCTTCTTTATTGTTAGAAGTAGAACCAACACATTTTGGCTTCTGGCCTTCTTAAGGGTTTTAGAACAGGACAGGCAGGAGGAGTGGTGAAACATGCTTTAGATGTATGGGTGCATCTTGCAGTAGAATGGCTGTGCCACTGGATGGCTCAGTAGAGCTGAAGGTTCAGTCTGTAACACAGGTTGGGGAGGATGGGCTCATAGTAATGGCGGGAACTGAATAAATTGAATGGTATCAAATACATCAACAACATGGTTTCTATGTGGTTGATACCATTCCATTCCAGCCATTATTATGAGCCGTCCTCCCCTCAGCGGCGTCCTGTTGTCTGTAGAGAAGAGTGATAGGTTCCCTCAGGAGCTTTGTCTCTACATGGCTGAAGATACAGTATGAGGAACTACCTACAGACCTACTACCTGTTTTATAAGATAGGTAACGTGAAAAATGCAACATTTTGCTTAACAATCCAAAAACCAGAACCAACTGTTAAACTCTCTCGCAAGATGTGTTTATAGTTGGGTTTTTACAAACAAGCAGTCCCACCTCATTGTTACATTATGACATTCTGCACAACTTGAAAGCTGTTGTAAGACAACAGGAAACAGTAATAACAAATATCACTCAGGAGTCGCTCTCTGCTCCTCTTTCTGCTGACTGAGGGGAAATCTCTGTTTTGGTGTTAACAGTACACAGTGGAAAACACTCCTGCACAAAAACAATGTCACAACCAGGCAGCCACCATAACAATAATAATAATAATAATAATACATATCACGGTATCAAACCAACCATAATAATATAAAACATTTCTTTTTATCTTATCAAATAAATGGCAATAGCATAATTAGGAAGTTATATCTAAAGCCTACTGAACCTAGCGGTTTGTCAAGGGAATCATACTGTCTTGCATGACACCTTTATCTTTCTGTGTGTGTGTGTGTGTGTGTGTGTGTGTGTGTGTGTGTGTGTGTGTGTGTGTGTGTGTGTGTGTGTGTGTGTGTGTGTGTGTGTGTGTGTGTGTGTGTGTGTGTGTGTGTGTGTGTGTGTGTGTCAATATGCACTCTCATGTCTGACTGCTATATACACTGAACAAAAATATAAACGCAACATACTATATTGTACAATGTTACAATAACACAAGCTTTTTGGGGGGTTTCCTCTTAGAATGTACAACATTTATAAATTGCTTATATGCAAATAAAAAGTAGAAGGAAAATAAATGTTTAGGTACAGTAACACAAAGATAGGAGCATTTCTGTCATTTAATATATGATAGTCAGCTATGCATACAAAAAGGACAATGTCACCTTTACCCTTTTTATGTTGGGATAGGGAGAGGAAAAGAAAAATCTAAACATAATGAGACCTCCCCAACTCCTTCCCTCCCAGGGTTGTACTGCTCCCTCCCTACCTATCTCCGTAGCTCCCTTCCGTCCCAGGGTTGTACTACCCCATCTCCCTCCCTCCCTCCCTTCCTGCCTACCTACCCTTCCTGCCTCCCTCCCTCCCTTCCGGCCTACCTCCCTTCCTGCCTACCTCCCTCCCTCCCTCCCTTCCTGCCTACCTCCCTTCCTGCCTCCCTCCCTACCTCCCTCCCTCCCTCCCTCCCTCCCTCCCTCCCTCCCTCCCTGCCTCCCTCCCTTCCTCCCTCCCTTCCTGCCTCCCGTCCTACCTACCTCCCTTCCTGCCTCCCGTCCTACCTCCCTTCCTGCCTCCCTCCCTCCCTACCTCCCTCCCTCCCTCCCTCCCTACCTACCTACCTCCCTCCCTCCCTCCCGTCCTAGCTACCTCCCTTCCTGCCTCCCGTCCTACCTACCTCCCTTCCTGCCTCCCGTCCTACCTACCTCCCTTCCTGCCTCCCGTCCTACCTCCCTTCCTGCCTACCTCCCTTCCTGCCTCCCTCCCTCCCTCCCTACCTGCCTCCCTTCCTCCCAGAGTTGTACTACTCCAGGGTTGTTCTACTCCAGAGTTGTACTACTCCAGGGTTGTTCTAGCTCCCTTCCTCCCAGAGTTGTACTACTCCAGGGTTGTTCTACCTCCCTTCCTCCCAGAGTTGTACTACTCCAGGGTTGTTCTACCTCCCTTCCTCCCAGAGTTGTACTACTCCAGGGTTGTTCTACTCCAGAGTTGTACTACTCCAGGGTTGTTCTACTCCAGAGTTGTACTACTCCAGGGTTGTTCTACTCCAGAGTTGTACTACTCCAGGGTTGTTCTACTCCAGAGTTGTACTACTCCAGGGTTGTTCTAGCTCCCTTCCTCCCAGAGTTGTACTACTCCAGGGTTGTTCTACTCCAGAGTTGTACTACTCCAGGGTTGTTCTTGCTCCCTTCCTCCCAGAGTTGTACTACTCCAGGGTTGTTCTACTCCAGAGTTGTACTACTCCAGGGTTGTTCTACTCCAGAGTTGTGCTACTCCAGGGTTGTTCTACTCCAGAGTTGTACTACTCCAGGGTTGTTCTACTCCAGAGTTGTACTACTCCAGGGTTGTTCTACTCCAGAGTTGTACTACTCCAGGGTTGTTCTACTCCAGAGTTGTACTACTCCAGGGTTGTTCTAGCTCCCTTCCTCCCAGAGTTGTACTACTCCAGGGTTGTTCTACTCCAGAGTTGTACTACTCCAGGGTTGTTCTAGCTCCCTTCCTCCCAGAGTTGTACTACTCCAGGGTTGTACTACTCCAGGGTTGTTCTACTCCAGAGTTGTTCTACTCCAGAGTTGTACTACTCCAGGGTTGTTCTACTCCAGAGTTGTACTACTCCAGGGTTGTTCTAGTCCAGAGTTGTACTACTCCAGGGTTGTTCTACTCCAGGGTTGTTCTACTCCAGAGTTGTTCTACTCCAGAGTTGTACTACTCCAGGGTTGTTCTACTCCAGAGTTGTACTACTCCAGGGTTGTACTACTCCAGGGTTGTTCTACTCCAGAGTTGTTCTACTCCAGAGTTGTACTACTCCAGGGTTGTTCTACTCCAGGGTTGTACTACTCCAGGGTTGTTCTACTCCAGAGTTGTTCTACTCCAGAGTTGTACTACTCCAGGGTTGTTCTACTCCAGAGTTGTACTACTCCAGGGTTGTACTACTCCAGGGTTGTACTACTCCAGGGTTGTTCTACTCCAGGGTTGTTCTACTCCAGAGTTGTACTACTCCAGGGTTGTACTACTCCAGGGTTGTTCTACTCCAGAGTTGTACTACTCCAGGGTTGTTCTACTCCAGGGTTGTACTACTCCAGGGTTGTACTACTCCAGGGTTGTTCTTCTCCAGAGTTGTACTACTCCAGGGTTGTTCTACTCCAGAGTTGTACTACTCCAGGGTTGTTCTACTCCAGAGTTGTACTACTCCAGGGTTGTTCTACTCCAGAGTTGTTCTACTCCAGGGTTGTTCTACTCCAGAGTTGTTCTACTCCAGGGTTGTTCTACTCCAGGGTTGTTCTACTCCAGAGTTGTACTACTCCAGGGTTGTTCTACTCCAGGGTTGTTCTACTCCAGAGTTGTACTACTCCAGGGTTGTTCTACTCCAGAGTTGTACTACTCCAGGGTTGTTCTACTCCAGGGTTGTTCTACTCCAGAGTTGTACTACTCCAGGGTTGTTCTACTCCAGAGTTGTACTACTCCAGGGTTGTTCTACTCCAGGGTTGTTCTACTCCAGGGTTGTACTACTCCAGGGTTGTATTACTCCAGGGTTGTTCTACTCCAGGGTTGTTCTACTCCAGAGTTGTACTACTCCAGGGTTGTTCTACTCCAGGGTTGTTCTACTCCAGGGTTGTTCTACTCCAGAGTTGTACTACTCCAGGGTTGTTCTACTCCAGGGTTGTACTACTCCAGGGTTGTTCTAGCTCATGGCTAAACTGAAGGTTGAAATGTTCTGTGTTGAATTTTCAGGGCCTTCCTCCTCTCAACGATTTCTCTTGATACTAAAAGCAAATGTCCCTTTTGAAAAATGAACAAATAAATACATACAGTCAAAGAAAACTAATAGAAAACCATGTCCAGCCTGAAAACTGATGTACAGTCGTATGAAAAAGTTTGGGCACCCCTCTGAGGCTGCATAATAATTTACTCTGTCGTCACAGAAAATGATCACAGTGGCATGCCATTCATTTTCTAATAAAAGATGAGTACTGGGGTATTGTCCAGACAAAGATTTTTAGTGTAGCAATATTAAGTTGTATGAAATTAAATCAGATGTGAAAAATGGGCTATGCAAAAATGTGGGCACCCTTGTCATTCTGTTGATTTGAATACCTGTAACTACTTAGCACTGATTAATTGGAACACACAATTGGTTTGGTGAGCTCATAAGCCTTGAACTTCATAGACAAGTGCATCCAATCATGAGAAAAGGTATTTAAGGTGGCCAATTGCAACATGGGGGCCTCAAAACAACTCTCAAATGACCTGAAAACAAAGATTGTTCAACATTATGGTTTAGAGGAAGGCTACAAAAAGCTATTGCAGAGATTTAAGCTGTCAGTGTCCACTGTGAGGAACATAGTGAGGAAATGGAAGACCACAGGCACAGTTCTTGTTAAGGCCAGAAGTGACAGGCCAGGGAAAATATCGGAGAGGCAAAGGCGAAGGATGGTGAGAACGGTCAAAAACAGCCTACAGACCACCTCCAAAGACCTACAACATCATCTTGCTGCAGATGGTGTCACTGTGCATCGTTCAACAATTCAGCGCACGTTGCACAAGGAGAAGCTGTATGGGAGAGTGATGCGGAAGAAGCCTTTTCTGCACACACGCCACAAACAGAGTCGCTTGAGGTATGCAAACGCACATTTGGACAAGCCAGCTTCATTTTGGAATAAGGTGCTGTGGACTGATGAAAAAAAGATTTAGTTATTTGGTCATAACAAGGGACGTTATGCATGGCGGCAAAAGAACACAGCGTTCCAAGAAAAACACTTGCTACCCACAGTAAAATTTGGTGGGGGTTCCATCATGCTGTGGGGCTGTGTGGCCAGTGCCGGTACTGGGAATCTTGTTAAAGTTGAGGGTCGCATGGATTCCACTCAATATCAGCAGATTCTTGGGAATAATGTTGAAGAATCAGTCACAAAGTTGAAGTTACGCCGGCGCTGGATATTTCAACAAGACAACGACCCAAAACACTGCTCAAAATCTACCCGGGCATTTATGCAGAGGAACAATGAAGTACAATGTTCTGGAATGGCCATCCCAGTCCCCAGACCTGAATATCATTGAGAATCTGTGGGATGATTTGAAGCGGGCTGTCCATGCTCGGCAACCATCAAACCTAACTGAACTGGAGATGTTTTGTAAGGAGGAATGGTCCAAAATACCTTCATCCAGAATCCAGACACTCATTAGAGGCTATGGGAAGCGTCTAGAGGCTGTTATTTTAGCAAAAGGAGGCCCTACTAAATATTAATGTGATTTTTCTATTGGGGTGCCTATTTATGCACCTGTCTAATTTTGTTTTGATGTATATTGCACATTTTCTGTTAATCCAATAAACCTAATTTCACTACTGAAATATTACTGTGTCCATCAGTTATTTGATAGATCAAAATGAAATTGCTGATCCAAACACCCAATTATTTATAAATCGAAATCATGGAAATTGTCAGGGGTGCCCAAACTTTTTCATACGACTGTATGTACAGTGTACAGTGCATTCGGAAAGTATTCAGATCCCTTGACCTTTTCCACATTTTGTTACGTTACAGCCTTATTCTAAAATTGATTAAATAGATGTTTTTCCTCATCAATCTATAATCATAACGACAAAGTGAAAACATGTTTTAAGAATTGTTTGCGAAAAATAAAAAATAAAATATTTACATTAGTATTCAGACCCTTTGCTATGAGACTCGAAATTGAGCTCAGGTGCATCCTGTTTCCATTGATCATCCTTGAGATGTTTCTACAACTTGATTGGAGTTCACCTGTGGTAAATTCAATTGATTGGACATGATTTGGAAAGGCACACACCTGCCAATATAATGTCCCACAGTTGACAGTGCATGCCAGAGTAAAACCCAAGCCATGAAGTCGAAGGAATTGTCCGTAAAGCTCAGAAACAGGATTGTGTCGAGACACAGATCTGAGGAACGTTACCAAAAAATGTATGCAGCAACATATGTAGGTCCCCAAGAACACAGTGGCCTCCATCATTCTTAAATGAAAGAAGTTTGGAAACACCAAGACTCTTCCTAGAGCTGGCCGCCCGGACAAAGTGAGCAATCGGGGGAAAAGGGCCTTGGTCAGGGAGGTGACCAAAAAACTGTTACTTTGACAGAGCTCCAGAGTTCCTCTGTGGAGATGGGAAAACCTTCTAGAAGGACAACCATCTCTGCAGCCCTCCACCAATCAGGCCTTTACGGTAGAGTGGCCAGACGAAGCCACTCCTCAGTAAAAAGCACATGACAGCCCGCTTGGAGTTTGCCAAAAGGCACCTAAAAGACTCTCAGACCATGAGAAACAAGATTCTCTGGTCTGATGAAACCAAGATTGTACTCTTTGGCCTGAATACCAAGCGACATGTCTGGAGGAAACCTGGCACCATCCCTACGGTGAAGCATGGTGGTGGCAGCATCATGCTATGGAGATGTTTTTCAGCGGCAGGGACTGGGAGATTAGTCAAGATCGAGGGAAAGATAAATGGAGAAATGTACAGAGAGATCCTTGATGAAAACCTGCTCCAGAGCGCTCAGGACTTCAGACTGGGGTGAAGGTTCACCTTCCAACAGGACAACGACCCTAAGCACACAGCCAAGACAACACAGGAGTGGCTTCGGGACAAGTCTCTGAATGTCCTTGAGTAGCCCAGCCAGAGCCCGATCGAACATCTCTGGAGACCCCTGAAAATACCGGATCTGAGAGGATCTGCGGAGAACAATGGGAGAAACTTGTCACATCTGCTCCCACTCTTCCCTCCCCCTGGCGCTTGAGGGCACCAGTTTACCCTGCATCACGCACTCCTGCATCACGCACTCCTGCCATCCATCACGCACACCTGCCTTCCCTCGTCACACATATCAATGTTATTGGACTCACCTGGACTCACTTATCTCCTGTTTATTTCCTCCCCTATATTTGTCAGTTCCCTAGCTCTGTTCCCCGCTACTGCATTAATTGTTTTTGTCAGTATTACTTTTGCTGACGCTGTTCCTGTCTCGTGCCATGGACGTTATTATTAAATGTTTTATTCCCCGTACCTGCTTCGTCTCTCCAGCGTCATCCAGGTGACAAAACTCCCCAAATACAGTTGTGCCAAGCTTGTAGTGTCATACCCAAGAAGACTTGAGGCTGTAATCGCTGCCAAAGGTCCCTCAACAAAGTACCAAGTAAAAGGTCATATTTCAGTTTGACATTTTTTTGTAAATTTGCAAGAATTTAAAAAAATCCTAGTTTTGCTTTGTCATTATGGGGTATTGCATGTAGATTGATTAGGAAAAAAGGCAATTGAATCCATTTTCGAATAAGGCTGTAACGTAACAAAATGTGGGAAAAGTCAAGGGGTCCGAATACTTTCCGAATGAACTGTACAGTAATATCAGCATGGCTTTTCCCCATGCCTTCTATACAGTATTCCTTATTCTTCCCTGAGGCCCACACCTTCTATACAGTATTCCTTATTCTTCCCTGAGGCCCACACCTTCTATACAGTATTCCTTATTCTTCCCTGAGGCCCACACCTTCTATAGGGTGCAGTATAGTATTTTGAACCACGTGACTGATCTGAACAGTGTTGTTGTTTTATTTCTTCATATGGACAAAGGCTCTTTGTATTAGTGTTCTCGCCCTATGTATTATTCTCCCCCAATGTCCTGAGTACCATTAACCATTTACGTGCTCGGGGAGGCTGTGTATGGAAAAATGCATGCGGTTATAAAGATGTGACAAAAAAACAAATTAGAGGAATAAAATCTCCATTAACAGGGGGACAAGCTCCATTTCTCAAAGTGCAGATGGCGGTCAGTGGGACTATCTAATGTGCTCCACTACTCAGAGCTGTGTGTGTGTGTGTGTGTGTGTGGGTGGGAGTGTGTGTGTGCGTGTCTCTGTGTGTGTGTAAACATGCATGTGAATGGTGGTTCCTCCCCCACTTCTATAGCTGTGTAAACCTGACGCACAAAAATATCTAAGAATCTCACTCTGTCCATGGAATTCACTACAGTGCCAACCACAGCATTTAGAGCCTGAACAATCGGTTGATGCTTGGCTGGAGGGTGGGCGATTGTGTTAAAACAGTCTTGACGATCCAACTTTGAATCAAACTGTGTCCATGGAACTCCACACACACTGTACTGTACTATTCACACAGTGCCTAAGGGTCAGCCAAAGGCTTAGTTTGTACTCTGAGTCTCATGAGTGAAACGTTTTCCTGCATGTAGCTGTCAGTGCCCAAGGCCAGGGCAACATAATGATGGAAGTTAGAGTTATTCCAGTGCCAAGGGGTTTCGATGCAGCTAGTATTCCAGTGCCAAGGGGTTTCGATGCAGCTAGTCTACACAACATCATACATCATTGAATGCACATCATTGCTGTGCTAAAGTGTGTAATTTACAGTAAAAACTCACTAACCAACATTCATACCATTATAATGCATTGATGTGAGCCACATCTAGCTAAACTCTTCATATGCCATCCACCGACCACAAAAACACAATTAATTGTAACAGATCTGTCAATGTGTGTTTTACACAGAGACCGTACACTATATAGAGAACATTATTTATTTATTTTTACATATTTTTCGGGTACTTTTTTACCCCTTTTCTCCCCAATTGGTAGTTACAGTCTTGTCTTGAATGCGATGCGATGCTATGCCTTAGACCGCAGCGCCACTCGGGAGGCCCCATATAGACCGGTTTAACAGCATCCCTTGAATTCTTGTCCTTATCAATGCAACAAATTCCCAGCAGCATCTAACAGTACCCTGAATCAAACCTAAAACCTATGATGAACCTCTGTCTCGCAGGCAAACAAATAAACATACACACACCCACTATGCCTAACTTTGCAGTGCTGAGAATAAAAACAATAAAACTCACTAGTTGGTCATAAATGAAACACATTACTCTCCAACACACATTACTATTGTAATTTAAGTAATTTAAGAGGTAATGATCACAGTGGTAAATGTATGTTGGAGTATATTTCATCATTGCCCCTCTATTTCTATCTCCAACTCAACTCCTGTTTCATTGACCTCATTATGAAACCACTTCAGTAACTTTCAGAGCTAATCATAGATGTTAACGAGCTGTAGTTCAGAGCAGACACTGTTGCCTGACCTTGGTATCTTCCTCTCAACTGCTAGTCTGCTCAATATCTAAAGCATTATACCCCAGGTGATCTCATTAGATCTCAGGCCTAATTCTTCAGTGATGGAGTTAATTCCATACCAGGTATTGCTATCTGTAACACCTCCCCATTACTATCCCCCACCAAGGCTATTTCTAGCCTGCCGAGCGACACACATAAGTAAATGTTATCTGTTGTCCGAATGGCTTTCATCCTTACCCTCCATATGCTCCGAAAGTGAAGCTCCTCTTTCTCTGTGACATCCTACTTGCTTGGGCTGCTGATGCTTTCTGGGGAGAATGTCCACATCAGTGAGTTCACAGCAAGTGAGCAATGGGAGCACTCATACCTCTCCCCTCCCTCCTTCCCTCGCTCTCCCTCCCTCCCTCCTTATCTCCTCTCTGTTATACCCTTTAAACTCTCTAGGCTGACAGAGGCTGTGTGTTTTACAAGACTACATTTCTGTCAATAAACATCACTGCCCTCCACCTCCCTCTCTCCTTTCTTCCTTTCCTCCTCACTTCTCTCCTCCACTCCCTCAGTACGTCATATCTCCCTCAGACTAAGAGAAAGGTGCGTCCAACCATTCCGTTGCCCTGGTAACGAGCAGGTGCCCCTCTCTCCCTCACTTAGACTAAATTCATTTTTATGCACTCAGAAAGAACTCACATGTCCTCAATTCCCATCCTCATCCTAAAAAGAGGTAACTTCTTGTTTCATCTTAAAACCTCAGTCGTATTATCACTAGAATAGAATATGCAATATGTTCAATAGAATATGCCCTTTTCTCAAGTAGTGTTAATATTGTACAAGGGAAAACATTTGTATTCATTAGTAGCAGCAGCCAGATTCAAGGCTCTGACAGGTTGAATAGTGGAAGAAAATGACTTGCACTGAACTTGTGGTAATCAGCTCACCCCTATTGGAAATTGGAATCCCATGAATTTTTCCTACCCTACAGTCAAGTTAGACAAGTCTACATAAAAATAACCCAAAAAACTAAACCCAAACAAATAGCATTGCATCTCATACAGAAATGTGGATTGTACAGAAAGAGTGGGTCCTAAGCCTGTCCTAAGGTCAACCAAAGATAAAGGGATAGATCACCCCACAGATTCCTTCTCTCCCTTCCTCTGCTCTGCCCTCTATATAAGTAGATTCCCCTCTAGCCTGCCCGCTGTCCTGTGGTCAGAGCGTCTTTTCCAGGAGTACAGAACAAACTCTCCTACTCTGTTCCCCTTCCATCAGCTGTGGTGTTGGGGTGCCCTGGCGTCCATTGAACCTCCTCTTATTCAATTAGGCCAGAATGGACGGGGGCCAGGCGTTGGCTCTTAATCAAATCACAAACATGCACAGCATAGGACTGTTCTGCCCGCACCTGTCTGCTCCCCTCCACTCCCATCCGCTCGCCTGCCTGATGCTCGTTTGCTCTCGCCATTGAGTGGAGATTGGTCAGACAACCTCCACAGCAGATATGTCTGTAGGACATGCCTTCGCTTCTGTTGGGCCACAGAAGAATGGGATGTCGACTCCACTTCCATACTTCAGTAATCTCTATATAAAGTGGGCTGAGGTCATAAGTGAAGAAAACCCAGGCTCTGTGTGGGATTAAAGTTAGCCTAAAGTTAGCATGTTAGAACCTCTTTAATTTGGCAACTGATTATCCAGCGTAATGGTTTATGGATCATATTTTCAAGATGAATGATAAAGATCCCATGATGTTCCCCTGGGGGAGTATAATGTTTCATGTCTAGTCTTGAACAAGCAATGTATTGAGCGATACTGTATACTGAGTCAAACTAGGTGAAATCTTAAGGACAAGCCTGTACTTTGTTCCAGCTAACCAACTGTCTGGGCGCTGTGTGTGATAGCCATAGCAACTGAAATGTAATTTCTCCAACAGAATGAAAGCAGGATCCTCTGGATCTATACTGCCGTCTCCTAACTCCTCGTCAATGTTACAAGGTAATGCACTTTGAAGAGTTCTTTTGACTATTGTTTTTCCCCTCCAGAGATGACCAATGCCCCAAAAAATAATAATTACCCAGAGTAATGTGTGTGGGGCAGGTGAAAAGGGAAGGGTACGTTAGCATAATTAGTCTGTCCACCAGTCTCAAAATGCCACGGTGCTGCTTGTGCTCTTATTAAAGTGGGTCAGACGCAACTTTGAGACGGTCTCAGACGGCAACAAGGGCAGCACAGTAATGAGCGACTGCCCTCAGAGATGGGGTTGAGTACACCCTGAGACGCCTCTGTTTTTTCACAGGTTTTTTGTAAGGGTTGGTAGGCCTATACAATAACATGTTTCTCTATCATCTGACGGGTGGCTTACAGAACCATAAACTATACAAATAAAGAGAGTCACACACTCCACATATAAACTCCCAGTAATTTATTGGGTAAATCACCAACACTTCAGCTTCACCGTACCTTCTTCAGGGTGATGTCATGAATACTTGAACAAGGTTATGTGCGACTCTATTTTTATAGTTTATTCGCCGTTAGTCAGCGCCTCCACACAAAATCATTTTTCTGGGTGTGTGCCAGCTCATGTTTGTTTGTTTTACTTACAGAACCATAACAGCACATAGAAAGATTACTGTAAAGACAATCACTAATAATTTATCTCAGCACTATTTCTTCAAATGAAAAAGTATGCCTCGTCTAATAGAGGTCCGCAGGGCTAACAACCCATTACAGGATTGTCATGTCAACTTGTCTACTGGGAAATGCTGACATTTTTTGGGAAACACATTAAATATTTACTCCCTGTCCACACAACTACACCACTGACAAAATCTGAAAGTTCTGCACATCTAACCTGCAAAGGACTGATAATTGACACAGAGTGCAATCAAACACAAAAATCACGTAGCCAAGATTCGCCATACATCATGGTTGGAAAACTCCTGTCTTGCTGGATTTTCTTGCATTGTCTATTTGTTATCGCCAGTTTGCTGTTTCTTAAATACTCAAAGGATGTACAACAGCATCAGTTACAGGCAATTTCCTTTTCATTGAATTCATTTAAGTGACAACCTCCCTTGTAATTGTCTGCCAACAGATTCTTCCTCTACCTTGATGTACTTTGTGTTCTCCACCCTCTCCACCACTGATTGACATATCACAGTTCCACACTGTTGTTTTGTGTCCCAGTATACCTAGTGCCACCCACCATCCCATCCCACCTGATGAATCAGTCAGAAGCCTTCAGCACCAATTAAATGAGGAAAAATTGGAAGAGGAAGAGACATAGAGACACAGACAGGGAGATAGCATGAGTGTGAGAGCACCTTTCCTTGGGTTGGGTCAAAAATAATGTTAACCAACCATGTGTATTGTATGGTGTATTGCACTTTTTTTCTATTTGGTTAGATTGGTTTGAATCAGAATTCATACAATGTGTAACCTGTACTATTATAGTCCTTTACTTTAAGTTTAATACTATCTACAAAAAAAAGAAGCAATAACAGTCAAGGGGTAGCGGACTAATGCAGTCCTCTTAGAGCACCCCCCCCCCCAGCCCCCCACCCCCGATCAGAATTGGAACTACTTTCCATTTCAGTTGTGCAATGGAGTGGATCGTATCAGGGGCTATTTGCAAAGCTGTGTGAGCCAGAAAAGTTAGAATTTCATGCATGGTGTGATACGTCATTTGCAAACTACAGTTCTTTGTTTGAGCAAAAGGATCTTTCGAGAAATTCCAAGACCGCAATCAATTTCTTTAGGAGGATCTGCAGATGCTACAGTATCAGAGGCCCCTATACACCCAGAATATATCAACAGAAGGGAATTAGAATAATAAGGTGAGGAAAGACCTCTCCAGAAAACTTTTCCCATTCATTATCTGACCAAGCCAGAGATTAAAATGATATTAAAATAATATATTTTTTATTCCAGCCAGGACCTGTACACTCATTAGAGGAGTATTATAATTATGGAAGGATGCAGAAAAAGCCAGTATTCCATAAATTAATGAAACAAATGAGATTCTGCCTGCCTCAACTTGCAAAACACAGATTAATATACAGACATTTTATAACCCAGTCATCAAACAGACTGCGATTTCTTAATAAGGCTATTATTGTCCAGCCTCGCCTAGTCCACTGAATGTCGTGAATTCCACAAATGTCTTCTCTGGGACTGCTAGAGAAAAGTATGTATGCATATTACCACATAAATCATTGGGTTGATGAGAACAGAGAGAGAGGTGGAGCGAGAGAGCGAAAGAAAGATTGAGCGAAAGAAAGAGAAAGTGAGAGAGGGGAGATGAAAAGAGAGAGAGAGATAAAAAAGGGTTGGTACTGTATATACTTAGATGGTAGAGGGATTTAAAAAATTAGGTTACTGCTGGATAGAGAAGGACATTCTTGACTTTGACGTGTGAGGAGAAAAAAGGATGAGGAAGGGGTTCAGGCTCAGTGTATGTGTGAGTTGAATATCACATGAGCGGCAGGTAGCCTAGCGGTTAAGAGCGTTGGGCCAGTAACCCGAAAGGTCGCTAGTTTGAATGCCTGAACCGAATAGGTGAACAATCTGTCAATGTGCCCTTGAGCAAGGTACTTAACCCTAATTGCTACAGGTACTTAACCCTAATTGCTACAGGGTCACCGTTAATGGCTAGCCGTGGCCACACTCTCCAAGCGTGTTTCAGGGGGAGAGGGATATGCAAAAAACGAATTTCCAATTCACACACTTGTGCATGTGTGAAATAGGACAAATGTAAGCGCCCACCTAATTATTATTACATAGGCACAATTCAAGCCTGGAAAATGTGGTTGGAAATAAGGATCCATTCCCCTTTATTCTCCCCACCTTTAATGATCAGATTTACAACTGCGAGGAGGGAGGCAGAGGAGAGGAGATAAAGAAGATATATGAAGACACAAATCCTGTGGGACGTGCTAGGATTCTTTGCATGTGGCAGCAGAGCAGTGGAAGTATGGCAACACTGCTGAGAGACATGGAGAAAATCCCTGCCTGCCTGTGTGTCTCAACTGGACCAACCCACATACAGTACACACTACAGGACAACACATCTACACCACATGCAACACATTTTCAGAGGGGAATACTGAGAGGCAGAGGCCTCTAGGAGAAACAAAAGAGAGGTGGAGAAGGAGGGATAGAATAGACCAAAGCTGAACTATCTTTCAGCTCAACTAGAAAGAGAGCACCCACAAACCAAAGGCATGGGTTAATGACTCTGCAGACACATACTGGGAGGGACACAGATTTGAGACCTACTTTGATTTATCCAGGAGAGAGACAGACACAGAGAGGGACAGACAGAGTGGGGATGTCTCATCACACTGCTTTATTAAAATAACACAGGCCTGCCTACTAGCTCTCACCAGCATTAATAAATCAAATATATTTTTACAACCTTGAGTTGGTCATAGCTACTGTAACAGCATCATATACATTTTGTAAATCATAATGAAAAGCAATCAACGACAGAACTTCCACAAAATCCCAACTGAATCTCTGGATACTAGCAATAGTGGCAATCAGACCACATGGAAAAGTAGAGGTTGAAAATACTACTGCTTCAAAAGCACTGATCTCACTGGGAGCTTTTGGAAGAATGCCAGGTGCGGTTTCCCGGCAACAAGCCACTCTTTGTGGTTTACTCAACAATGGGCTCTATTGTTTCTTCGGCTGGAGTGTGTTTCAGCACCATGGACAGCAGCACGAGCTTGGTAAGGGGCCAGAGTAGAGTAAAGGAAACATACAGTACACATACACTCTTTAATTCACAAACACAAGGATTTTCAAATAAGCACACATTAGTCTAGTGGGAGGATATATCTATGAGTATTTTCAAGATCATGAACCTGATGCTTTTCAATGCCAGCTCTATTGCAGAGGGTATGGACAGTACTGTAAAGGAATGGCCCCTGTGTGCAGTGTGATCCCTGTATCCCCCCTGAGGGAGATCACAGCCAGATAACCACTAACACACCGGTAAAACATGGGCAATGACTGCTTTAAACCTGATCTGAAAACATGCAACATTTATTTAACTAGGCAAGTCAGTTAAGAACAAATTCTTATTTACAAGGACAGCCTAGGAACAGTGGGTTAACTGCCTTGTTCAGGGGAAGAACGACAGATTTTTACCTTGTCAGCTCTGGGATTCAATCTAACAACCTTTCAGTTACTGGCCCAACGCTCTAACCACTAGGCTACCTGCCGCTCCTCCATTACTCTGACTGCAGTCTTCTTTTCAGTATACGGTACAGTATGTACAACCATCCCTGACAGTATCATGAACCACTGCGTTTCAGACCACATTCTCTGAATATTCAACAAGTGAGTCCTGGCGATGAGAGAGATAGATCATCAAACTCATTTGAAAATGCAAAGACGAATTGGCATAAAATGTCAGAAAAACATTCACTATCCATACGAAATGTAATACAGCACAATTCCATTTCGAGCCCAGAAAGCTGACTTCATAAACATTTTTCTTTGTGCTTATTTTTAAAAAATCATCACACACACTCCATTACTCTGACAGCAGTTTTCCTTTCACTATCCGGTACGGTACATACAGTGGCTTGCAAAACTATTCACCCCTTGGCATTTTTCCTATTTTGTTGACTTACAACCTGGATTTAAAATGTATATTTTGGGGGTTTGTATCATTTGATTTACACAACATGCCTATCACTTTGAAGATGCAAAATATGTTTTATTTTGAAACAAACAAGAAATAAGACAAAGAAAACTGAAAAACTTGAGCTTGCATAACAGCTGCAAGTCTCTTGGGGTATGTCTCTATAAGCTTGGCACATCTAGCCACTTGGATTTTTGCCCATCCTTCAAGGCAAAACTGCTCCAGCTCCTTCAAGTTGGATGGGTTCCACTGGTGTACAGCAATCTTTAAGCCATACCACAGATTCTCAATTGGATTGAGGTCTGTGCTTTGACTAGGCAATTCATAGACATTTAAATGTTTCCCCTTAAACCACTCAAGTGTTGCTTTAGCAGTATGCTTAGGGTCATTGTCCTGCTGGAAGGTGAACCTCCGTCCCAGTCTCAAATCTCTGGAAGACTGAAACAGGTTTCCCTCAACAATTTCCCTGTTTTTAGCGCCATCCATCATTCCTTCAATCCTGACCAGTTTCCCAGTCCTTGCCGATGAAAAACATCCCCACAGCATGATGCTGCCACCACCATGCTTCACTGTGGGGATGGTGTTCTCTGGGTGATGTGAGGTGTTGGGTTTAAGCCAGACATAGCGTTTTCCTTGATGGCCAAAAAGCAAAATTTTTGTCTCATCTGACCAGAGAACCTTCTTCCATATGTTTGGAGAGTCTTTTGGCGAACACCAAACGTGTTTGCTTATTTCTTTCTTTCTTTAAGCAATGGATTTTTTTCTGACCACTCTTCCGTATAGCCCAGCTCTGTGGAGTGCACGGCTTAAAGTGGTGCTATAGACAGATACTCCAATCTCCACTGTGGAGGTTTGCAGCTCCTTCAGGGTTATCTTTGGTCTATTTGTTGCCTCTCTGATCAACGCTCTCCTTGCCTGGTCCGTGAGTTTTGGTGCCGCTTGCTTGGTGTTGCAGACTCTGGGGCTTTTCAGAACAGGTGTATATATACTGAGATCATGTGAGAGATCATGTGACACTTAGATTGCACACAGGTGGACTTTATTTAAATAATTATGTGACTTCTGAAGGTAATTGCACCAGATCTTATTTAGGGGCTTCATAGCAAAAGAGGTGAATAGATATCCATGCACCACTTTTCCGTTTTTTTATTTTTTATAAAGTTTTGAAATAAGTACTTTTTTTCATTTCACTTCACCAATTTAGACTATTTTGTGTACGTCCATTACATGAAATCCAAATAAAAATCAATTTAAATTACAGGTTGTAATTCAACAAAATAGGAAAATGCCAAGGGGGATGAATAATTTTGCAAGGCACTGTAGTACTGTATAATCCATTAGGGAATGGATTGGAGGACAGTGTCTGTGAAAGCTATAAATAGTGTTGGAGAATGAGGGGGCGACTAAAGTAGACTGACAGAGGTGTGGGTCAACAGTAACATCCCATTTAATCATAATAGTATTCTGCTCAGGGATGAAAAACTGCCTCTCCCCCAGTCCACACCAAACCAAACCCAATCACCATGGGTGTGTTGGGAATGATGGATGACCTGAGGCGCTGGGAGATGCTGAGGGTAAAATACGAGTTTGGATTTGACTTCATGGCATCTAAGCTTGTAGAAATCCAACTCATCCACACAGTGATTTGGCCCCTTGATAATTGAGCGGTATTTCTACCACGGTCTAATGAAAACTAAAAAGCAAAGTGTTATTTGAATGGAGCTTGATGTTTTAATGCAGTGTAAAGTAGTGCCTTGAGACTTGAACACTTTTCTAAGACCTATTAAAGCTGTAGTAAATGTTGTTGTTTTTTTAAATCACACAGCAGTGCTGGTTTTACTACCAGTTGGATACAACAAACTAAACCGTAGCATTGGTAATAATATTCCCTAGACCTTTAGTATGGTAGAAAAGAGCTACATAATGGTGAATAATCACATTGAATCAATTCATAAGTCCACTGTCTTTTTACACGCCTTAAAAAACACAATAATTGGAATGGAATTTTAATATGTTGCTTTAGAAACTGCATTATTAGTGTTGTCTTGTATGATTGATTTAATAAACCATATTCTGTGGCGATATTTTCTGATGGAAATCCGGCTAGTTGCTATTAGGTCCATGATTTGGAATCTTGGTCCTAGGTTGGTTATACCCAGAGCCATATACATGGTGTCACGTTCCTGACCTGTTTTCTGTTGTTTTGTATGTGTTTAGTTGGTCAGGGCGTGAGTTGGGGTGGGCATTCTATGTTATGTGTTTCTATGTTTAGGTTCATTGGTAATTAGCCTTATATGGTTCTCAATCAGGGACAGGTGTTTGACGTTTCCTCTGATTGAGAACCATATAAAGGTAGGCTGTTCACACTGTTTGTTTGTGGGTGATTGTCGTCCGTGTTTGTGTCTGTGCACCACACGGGACTGTTTCGTTTGTTCGTTCGTTTGTGTAGTCTGTACCTGTTCATGCGTTCTTCGTGTATATGTAAGTTCTCTAGTTCAGGTCTGTCTACGTTCGTTTATTTGTTTTGTAGTTTGTTGAAGTATTTTCGTGTTTCGTCTTTACTTTAATAAATATAATTATGTCATATCACAACGCTGCGCTTTGGTCCAATCCCTACTCCTCCTCTTCGGACGAAGAGGAGGAGGACAACCGTTACACATGGTCAGGGAGTTGGTCAACCATGGTTTGCCAGTGCTGTGATAAGATAGTGTAAAATAATTAATTAGAATAATTTATCTGCACTGTATGTTTAAAAAAATGTTTTTTATTGAATATCCGAAACATACAACATACTTGCAGTGGAACCGCTCAACAACTACACCATACCAGTCATCCAACAGACTCCCATTCAGAGATCAACAACTACACCATACCAGTCATCCAACAGACTCCCATTCAGAGCGACACACAGAAGCATCCAGGGTCAATGACCTGCTCAAGGGTACGTTGACAGATGTCCCACCAGGCCAAAAAACGTGAATCCGAACCCTCCAAGATCCCCCCACAGTTCCCCAATAGCTGTCCCTCAACAATTCGAGACCCCTCCCACAGTCCCCCCCAAAAATACAATTAATTCCATTCCCCACCCCCAAGAACCCCCCCAATGCACCAACAACCAAGAGAATGAACTAAAGAGAAAAAAAGAAAAAGACAAGAAAACAGAAAACAACAATACAAAAAAAATCTAAAATAATAATAATACATTTAAAACAAAGGACATCAAGGGCAACTAAAATCATATCAGCAATGCCAACTATACAGTTGAAGTCGGAAGTTTACATACACTTAGGTTGGAGTCATTAAAACTCGTTTTTCAACAACTCCACAAATTTCTTGTTAACAAACTATAGTTTTGGCAAGTCGGTTAGGACATCTACTTTGTGCACGACACAAGTAATTTTTCCAACAATTGTTTACAGACATATTATTTCACTTATAACTCACTGTATCACAATTCCAGTGGGTCAGAAGTTTACATACACTAAGTTGACTGTGCCTTTAAACAGCTTGGAAAATTCCAGAAAATGTGTCATGGCTTTAGAAGCTTCTGATAGTCTAATTGACATCATTTGAGTCAATTGGAGGTGTACCTGTGGATGTATTTCAAGGCCTACCTTCAAACTCAGTGCCTCTTTGCTTGACATCATGGGAAAATCAAAAGAAACCATTTTTTTTTTAGACCTCCACAAGTCTGGTTCATCCTTGGAAGCAATTTCCAAACACCTGAAGGTACCACGTTCATCTGTACAAACAATAGTACGCATGTATTTTTATTTTTTTATTTTACCTTTATTTATACAGGTTTTTTCTCATTGAGATAATATCTCTTTTCCAAGAGAGACCTGGTCCAATAGCAGTAGGGGGAACAACGTTTCAGACAAAACAACTTACATACACTAACACAACATTAAACAAAACTAAAAACACACATACAGTACAACAATTACATATTACATTAAAAACACAAACATCTTGACTAAAAACAGCTGGCCTAAAAACAATTACACTCTTCTATGATATATACATCGATCAAGTGTTTAAACTCCACCAACGAAACTAGATCATCACATGTATAAACACCATGGGACCACGCAGCCGACATACCGCTCAGGAAGGAGACACGTTCTGTCTCCTGGAGATGAACGTACTTCGGTGCAAAAAGTGTAAATCAATCCCAGAACAACAGCAAAAGACCTTGTGAAGATGCTGGAGGAAACAGGTACAAAAGTATCTATATCCACAGTAAAACGAGTCCTATATCGACATAACCTGAATGGCCGCTTGCAAGGAAGAAGCCTCTGCTCCAAAACCGCCATAAAAAAGTCAGACTACGGTTTGCAACTGTACATGAGGACAAAGATCATACTTTTAGAGTCAATTTTAGGGTAAATTTTAGATCAACGCTATGCATTTTCAGTCATTCCTGAACCTGAGACCAGAAACAGGCTACCTGAGCGCAATACCAAAATAAATGGTCTATTGATTCTGTATCCTCACAAAAAAATCTGCATAGCTTTGATGATTTTATGCCGCAAATATTCAACATTTTGTTGGTGGCAAGAATTCTATATCATAATTTTAGTTGAAAAGCACGAAGTCTTGAATCTTGCGTTGTTTTATATATCAACTCATACACCTGTACCATGGAATCGGTACATCAAAAACCTCTTCCCAACTATTTTGCAATCTGTATGGCACAGTTGTCAACATCCTGGTCCTCTAATGAAACTGGTATACTTTCCTATTTATGCTATTTTTATTTCTCCGCCAGTTTTGATCCTTTATATTGGGCAGACAGACCAGTTCCCTACCTCCTCCCGCTGCCACCTGCCGCCTCCATTTTTGGGGTAATGCTGTAACCAATTGGTTGTACTCTTGGAATGAGCAGACCTTCTCGTACAATTCTGATAACTCCATGAAGGACATAACTCTACCATTCCAATTTACAATATCATTTAAGAACAAAATACCTTTTTCAAACATCTTTCCCATAAATACAGGTATTTTATAAACCAGCACATTTGAGTTCAGCCATAATATTTGTTCTATCTTTTCAGGGGGATGAAATTGAAATTGTAGCCAGCTCTGCAATGCTTGTTTGAAAAAGAGAGATACTTTGAAAAAAGTATCATTTTCAATTAATTGAAAATGAGACATGGCAATCTGCACAAAGGCAAAAAGGCCATTTTTAAACAATGCTTTTCTTAGTAATCTACTTGAGACCCATTTAGGGTTCAAATAAAACTTTTGAATAAGTGAAGATTTTAGAGAGAGGTTTAGTGCTTTTATATTTAATCATCTCAACCCACCCAATTCAGATTCATAATATACATAGGCATGTTTTATTTTGTCTGGTTTAGCGTCCCAGATAAAGTTAAATATTTTGCTCATATCAGGAGTAGGCCACACCATAAGTAAGTGAGTAAACTGAGATATGACTAAGGAGTTAATCAGGGCAATTTTTTCCATAAATAGACAGGTATTTACCTCTCCATGGTTGCAGGATCTTGTCTATTTTTAAAGTTTTCTATTGAAATTCATTGTGGTGAGCTTAGTTATATATTTTGTGATATGAATACCAAGTATGTCTACTTCACCATCAGCCCATGTTATAGGTAAACTGCAGGGTAATGTAAAAGTTGTATTTTTGAAAGTAGGGTGTCTCCCCTAGTGGGTCTCGAACCCAGGCCACAAGCACCAATGACGAACGTCCTAACAACTGTCTCAATAAGGGATATCTGTAGGGCATGTGCTTATTAGGCCAGTATAGTTAGGCCCTTTCCAGAAGAAAACCTAACCCTTCCTCCCTAGACACTTAGATCTGAAACATCTTGATAGGTATAAGCAATAGGGTGAATGCACTTTGAAGTAAATCTCAGCTCTGTTAAAAGTACACTCGCCTCCCGAGTGGTGCAGTGGTCTAAGGCACTGCATTCAAGCGCTAGAGGTGTCACTACAGATCCGGGTTCGATCCTGGGCTGTGTCGCAGCAGGCTGCGACTGGCCGGAGCACAAATGGCCCAGCGTCGTCCGGGTTAGGGGAGGGTTTGGCTGGGTCTAGCTACTACTTGTGCCAGGCCGGGTGCGTGTACGCTGACTTTGGTCACCAGATGTACTGTGTTTCCTCCGACACATTGGTGTGTGGCTGGCTTTCGAGTTAAGCGAGCAGTGTGTCAACAAGCAGTGCGACTTGGCAGGGTCAAGTTTCAGAGGACGCATGGCTCTCGACCTTCTCCTCTCCTGAGTCTGTATGGGAGCTGCAGCAATGGGACAAGACTGTAACTACCAATTGGAGAGAAAAAGTACACTCAAGAAAAACTTTTATCGATTATGAGTCAGGAGTATCATTAAAACAGGTTAATATGCCCCACCAACATCATACAATTATAAAGAAAGCCCTTAAATTGTTGAAATTAGTAAATAATATCAATAATAAGAGAATAGTCCAACTAACTGATTACTGACACAAATATATTGGCGTAGTAGGAAAGTCTGAATGCCGTGAATCAAGAGGTTGTGTGTTCTCATCCCAGGTGAGAACATCCTGAATAATATTTACTGTATAAATGAACACGCACAATGTGTGTTAAATATGTCAATTAAAAGCAGTGTGTGTCCCTAACCTTGCCAACGGACAAAAAAAGCCGTAAATGGATCAATGGTTCACCAATTAGGGGCTTGGCAACTGTAACAAGGCGTGATGTGTAATGCAACGTCCCATGAAACGTGTCCAGAACATATTGTATATTGTGAGAACATGGCAACCGTAAGAGAATGTTCTAACTTTAACACCAAAATATGCTTAAAAAAAGGGTTTTGCTAACATAGATAGAATGTTCGTTCCCCTAACTAATGGAAAACTTGACGCTCAAACATTATAGGTAACATTATAAAAATGTTCTCTCTTCCCTAGAGTTTTTAGCTGGGCAGGGAAACTGAAGACCTATTTCTCCTATAAATAGAACAATCATACAGCCTGGTTGGAGTTCTGAGTATAGCCCATTCTCTAAAACTCCTGAGAAGACAGGCATGGCAGGTGATGGGGTCAAATTGGGGTCACGATAGGGGCTACACCAAATGTTTGATGTATTATAATAATTGATTATAATATGTTGTATTAATAGAAGGGGAGGGGCTATGGTACCCCTCCTCCTCTACATGTATAGGGTCCTAGACTACAGATTAACAATATATATATTAATTGTAAGGATTTATAATTGTTCCGCAGTCTTTAAGTCTGTGCCTCTTATAAAGAAATGGGGGGGGGGGGGGGGGGGGGGGGGTGTATGTGAGAAAGCATTTCAAAGATAAACAAAGAGCCCTGTAGGGGAGTAGAAGAGATAAGAGGCTAGGCAGACATACCTCTATAAATCAACTTGGGGGAGTGGGATTTTACTGCTGAGGCCTTAGAAAACACTGGAACTGTTGTATTTCTTGCAAGTTTGTATAGCTGTGTATGCATTGGCTTGGTCTGAGGAGTAGCAGGTAATGACATCACAGGGGGTTGACTACAAGCATGATAAAAGCAACTTGGACTTTTCCTATGGGGCAGAACTCAGGAGAGACATCAGTTGTATGTGTGATGTTTGATCTTTGACTTCTGTCTACAGCTGTATTTTGATTAAAATTGTTATGATTTATAAGTGCACATTTTGAGTGTTCCTTATTTGTTAAGTAATAAAACGGAGCACAGAAAAACAGAACCAACACAGGTCCGTGAACTCATTGCAGTTGAAAATACAGGAGGCCTTATAGTACTATAGAACATCACACAGGCAAAGCGCCGGCTGCCTCTGGGCAGATGAAACACTCACATCAAAACACAACTATCCATCCCTCTCCAAAGATTCAGTACTGAGATGCGTGACAGACAGCAGGGACTAAAGCCATGCATACTCCTCCTGCTGCTGCCTCCATGCTGGGGCAATAATCTGAGCCTATGGAGTCACCAGACTGGCCAGCCCCATTTCAAACGCCATAGGACATAACCTTGAGCCATCCTCACTGCTGCTTCCGCTGCTCACATCAAGAGCAGGAAATAGAGCAGCAAGTGTGCCTGCCTGTTCCTGGCCAACAGACAAAGCTGACAACCTCAAAATTGTCTGTCAGGTCACCAAATAAACACAGCACAGGTTCAACAAACAACTTGATTTAATTTCTCTCTCAATATTGTCAGAAGTTAAACAGTGTGATAACATGTTCATTGTCTTACCTGTTTTATGTCTGTGTATTCTCCTCTTCCTGATTTGTAGAAAATACCTTTAAATCACAAAGAAAACATAAACATCTTAATAAACACCTTACTGTGATGGGCCCATTTCAGGATTTGGTGTATTCCACTATCAGCATCATCCGTGTTGGAATAATTTTATCTTGCCTAAAATAATTGGTTGACTACACACTAAACAGCATAGTGTTTCTAATGCCATGTTTCTACACAAGTAAACTGAATTGAACTGTCAGCTGTTTGCATCATGAAAATCAATTATTCCTAAAGTGCTAGGAAAATTAGCAGGTGGTTTCATTGTGTGTGTTAATGGGAATGCACATGGGCAGTTAACATCACAAGTTAATGCCAGAGCAAAGCCACCATGACAATTCTCACGTTGGGCCCGGATACTTGATATGGAAGGCAACATAAATAGTCAAAAACACACTGTGCATGAAAATGTCCACATAATTAATATACTGTAGCATGAAAAAAAACGATATGTACATTATACAGGCTACATTGTGTGTATCTACATATGCTCTGGAGTGATGTACAAGCCAACCCATGACAACTAGTATGCCTTTCAGTCTCTGGAGCCTCTGAAGATTCTAATTCTTAAAAAATGGGATTCCCATCCATATAGTATCGGGGGCTCCTGAGGTCTGTTTCACACCTGTGAGAAAGACTTATAGCTACTGTATGCAGTCTGTAAATTGAGCTGTACTTCGATAATGCAGACACAGTTGAGACTAGTCAAATCTAAATCAGGTAAAAGAAGGATTTTTGAGACAATTGAGGCATTTTTTTTAACCTTTATTTTATCAGGAAGTTATACTGATACCAGTTGAGCCCTGAATTACAGAAATTACAGAAAATACACAAATCAAAATATAAATACAAAATGCAAGAAAGAAAAACATGGTCATAAAAAACAAACACGTTCATCAGTAATGAGGTCCTCAATTAGCTTTCTGAATTGCCAAAAATTGGCACCAAAACATCAAATTTAAGAACATTTTTGTCACACCCTGATCTGTTTCACCTGTCTTTGTGCTTGTCTCCACCTCCCTCCAGGTGTTTCCCATCTTCCCCATTATCCCCAGTGTATTTATACATGTGTTCTCTGTTTGTCTGTTTCCAGTTTGTCTTGCCTAGCCTACCAGTGGGTACTCCTGTTTTTCCTCTAGTCCCTGATTTTGACCATTCTGCCTGCCCTGAGCCTGCCTGCAGTTCTGTACCTTTCGGACTCTGCTATGGATTACTGACCTCTGCCTGCCCTTGACCTGTCGTTTGCCTGCCCCCTGTTTTTGTAAACTTTTGTTACTTTGAACTGTCTGCATCTCGGTCTTCTCCTGAGCCTTGATAATTTTGAAGATTGTTCCACAAATAAGGTGCACGAAAAGTAAAAGCTGATTTATCTAACTCAGAGACCAAAGGAATTTCCAGAGTTAGCCATCCCTGAGACCAGGCATGGTAACTCGTATGTCTGGACTAGTAAAGATGTTAGGTACAGTGGGACTTTTTGTGCAAGGGCTTTATAAATTAAAATAAGGCGATGTGTGTTTATTTATTTTTATTTCACCTTTATTTAACCAGGTAGGCCAGTTGAGAACAAGTTGTCATTTACAACTGCGACCTGGCCAAGATAAAGCAAAGCAGTGCGACAAAAACAACAACACAGAGTTACACATACACAAAAGTACAGTCAATAACACAATAGAAAAATATATGTACAGTGTGTGCAAATGTAGAAGATTAGGGAGGTAAGGCAATAAATAGGGCATAGGCCATGGAGGCAAAATTGTCACGGCCGTCGTTGGAAGGAGACCAAGGTGCAGCGTGGTGAGCGTACATTTTCTTTAATTATTCCCGGGTGGCGCAGTGGTCTAGGGCACTGCATCGCAGTGCTAGCTGCGCCACCAGAGTCTCTGGGTTCGCGCCCAGGCTGGGGTGGGTTCGCGCCCAGGCTCTGTCGCAGCCGGCCGCAACCGGGAGGTCCGTGGGGCGACGCACAATTGGCATAGCGTCGTCCGGGTTAGGGAGGGTTTGGCCGGTAGGGATATCCTTGTCTCAGTATGTAAAAATGTAATAAAATGTATGCACTCTACTGTAAGTCGCTCTGGATAAGAGCATCTGCTAAATGACTAAAATGTAAAAATGTAATTATTGTAAATGTCGCCAACAAAACATGAAACGAAGATACAACCGTGAAGCTTAACAGGGCTATAGTGCCACTAACAAAAATAACCTCCCACAAACACCATAGGAAAAAAGGCTGCCTAAGTATGATTCCCAATCAGAGACAACGATAGACAGCTGTCCCTGATTGAGAACCATACCCGGCCTAAACATAGAAATACAAAACATAGAAATAAAGAAACTAGAATGCCCACCCTAGTCACACCCTGGCCTAACCAAAATAGAGAATAAAAGCCTCTCTATGCCAGGGCGTGACAGTACCCCCTCCCAAAGGTGCGGACTCCGGCCGCAAAACCTGACTCTATAGGGGAGGGCCCGGGTGCGCATTTATTCATGGTGGCAGCTCCGGTGCAGGACGTAGACCCCGCTCCACCTCTGGCTCCCCCCACTTTGGTGGCGCCTCTGGTGCGGGGACCCTCGTCGCCGCAGGCCCCGGACTGGGGACCCTCGCTGCAGGCCCCGGAATGCGGACCCTCGCCGCAGGCCCCGGACTGGGGACCCTCTCCGCAGGCCCCGGACTGGGGACCCTCGTTGCAGGCCCCGGGCTGGGGGCCGTCGCAGGAGGCCGCGGACTGGAGGCCGTTGCTGGAGGCTCCGGACTGGGGACCGTCGCTGGAGGCTCCGGACTGGAGACCGTCGCTGCAGGCTTCGTGCCATGAATTGTCACTGGAGGCTTCGTGCCATGGATCGCCACTGGAGGCTTCATGCCATGGATCACCACTGGAAGCTTCGTGCCATGGATCATCACTGGAGGCTTCGTGCCATGGATCATCACTGGAGGCTTCGGGCCATGGATCATCACTGGAGGCTTCGGGCCATGGATCATCACTGGAGGCTTTGGGCCATGGATCATCACTGGAGTGAGGAGACGTCTAGGCAGCCTGGTGCGTGGAGCTGCCACAGGGCTTACCAGGCTGGGGAGACATACAGGAGGCCTGGTTCTGGGAGCAGGCACAGGATTCACCAGGCTGGGGAGACATACAGGAGGCCTGGTTCTGGGAGTAGACACCGGATACACTGGGCCGTGGAGGCGCACTGGAGGTCTCGAGCGTAGAGCCTGCACAACCCATCCTGGCTGAATGGTTACCTTCGCCCGGCAAAGGCGGGTCGCTGGCACAGGACGCACTGGGCTGTGCAGACGCACCGGAGACACAGCGTGCAGAGCCGGCGCAGGATATCCTGGGCCGTAGAGATGCAATGGCAGCCAGATGCGCTGAGCCGGCACCATCCGTCCTGGCTGGATGCCCACTCTAGCCCGGCCGATGCAGGGAGCTGGAATGTAGCGCACCGGGCTGTGAACGCACACTGGAGACACCGTGCGCTCCACCGCATAACACGGTGCCTGACCAGTACCACGCTCCGTACGGTAAGCACGAGGAGTTGGCTCAGGTCTCCAACCTGACTCAGCCAATCTCCTCGTGTGCCCCCCCCAATTTATTTTGGGGGGGAGTGGCCTCCCGGTCTTTAGTGCCAGCCGTGACCCTGTGTAACCCTAGGCCCTTTTTCTAGCTGCCTCCGCTTTCCTCGCTGCTTCCACCTGCTCCCAGGGCAGGCGATCCTTCCCCGCCAGGATCTCCTCCCACGTCCAGGATCCTTTCCCATTCAAAATGTCCTCCCACGTCTATTTCTCCTTACCACGCTGCTTGGTCCGTTTGTGGTGGGTAGTTCTGTCACGGTTGTCGTCGGAAGAAGTGGACCAAAGTGCAGCGTGGTGAGCGTACATTCTCTTTTATTTTAGTAAAAGTATGTATATGTAGCGAGGGTCAGCAAACGAGAGCATACAGGTCGCAGTGGTGGGGAGTATATGGGGCTTTGGTGACAAAACGGATGGCACAGTGATAGACTACATCCAGTTTGCTGAGTAGAGTGTTGGAGGCTATTTGTTAAATGACATCGCCGAGGTCAAGAATCGGTAGGATAGTCCGTTTTACGAGGGTATGTTTGGCAGCATGAGTGAAGGAGGCTTTGTTGCGAAATAGGAAGCTGATTCTAGATTTAATTTTGGATTGGAGATGCTTAATGTGAGTCTGGAAGGAGAGTTTACAGTCTAACCAGACACCTAGGTATTTGTAGTTGTCCAGATATTCATGTTCAGAACCGTCCAGAGTAGTGATGCTATTCGGGAGGGCGGGTGCGGGCAGTGATCGATTGAAGAGCATGCATTTAGTTTTACTAGCATTTAAAAGCAGTTGGAGGCCACGGAAGGAGTGTTGTATGGCATTGAAGCTTGTTTGGAGGTTAGTTAACACAGTTTCCAAAGAAGGGCCATATGTATACAGAATGGTGTCGTCTGCGTAGAGGTGGATCAGAGAATCACCAGCAGCAAGAGCAACATCATTGATATATACATAGAAAAGTTGAATTGAACCCTGTGGCACCCCCATAGAGACTGCCAGAGGTCCAGACAACAGGCCCTCCGATTTGACACACTGAACTCTGTCTGAGAAGTAGTTGGTGAACCAGGCGAGGCAGTCATTTGAGAAACCAAGGCTATTGAGTCTGCCGATAAGAATGTGGTGATTGACAGAGTCGAACGCCTTGGCCAGGTCGATGAAGACGGCTGCACAGTACTGTCTTTTATCGATGGCGGTTATGATATCGTTTAGGACCTTGAGCGTGGCTGAGGCGCACCCATGACCAGCTCGGAAACCAGATTGCATAGCGGAGAAGGTACGGTGGGATTCGAAATGGTCGGTGATCTGTTTGTTAACTTGGCTTTTGAAGATTTTAGAAAGGCAGGGCAGGATGGATATAGGTCTATAACAGTTTGGGTCTAGAGTGTCTCCCCCTTTGAAGAGGGGGAAGATCGCGGCAGCTTTCCAATCTTTGGGGATCTCAGACGATACGAAAGAGAGGTTGAACAGGCTAGTAATAGGGGTTACAACAATTTAGGCAGATAGTTTTAGAAAGAGAGGGTCCAGATTATCTAGCCCAGCTGATTTGTAGGGATCCAGATTTTGCAGCTCTTTCAGAACATCAGCTGTCTGGATTTGGGTGAAGGAGAAGCGGGGGGGGGGGGGCTTGTGCAAGTTTGCTGCAGGGGGTGCAGAGCTGTTGGCCAGGGTAGGGGTAGCCAGGTGGAAAGCATAGTCAGCCGTAGAAAAATGCTTATTGAAATGATCGATTATCGTAGATTTATCGGTAGTGACAGTGTTTCCTAGCCTCAGTGCAGTGGGCAGCTAGGAGGAGGCGCTCTTATTCTCCATGGACTTTACAGTGTCCCAGAACTTTTTGGAATTAGTGCTACAGGATGCAGTGTATCAACCTACGTGACATCAAAGAGGGCCAACCAACTTTCTGGTAGAGAAGGCAGTGATGAGTACTAAAATTGTCGCCTGTAATAAAGCGCGGCTATGATAAACTGCATCCAACGGCTTAAATGAATTGGCAGCTGCATTCATATAGATGATGTCGCCATAGTCTAGGACCGGTAGGAATGTCGACTGAATAATCTGCTTTCTACTATTTAGCGAGAGGCAGGACCTATTTATTTCCATAGAATAAGCCAATTTTTCTTCTCAGCTTCTTAACTCATCAATATGCTTTTTAAAGGACAGCTTTTCATCTATCCAGATGCCAAGACATTTGTAAGCAGGGACACGATCATTATGGACACAATCCAAATGACATATGCTAAAATCATCAGAGTTAATTTTATGCACTCTAGAGAACAACATATACATAGTTTTAACTGCATTCAATATTCATTTCAGGTCAACGTTTTTCTGTAATACAATGAAGGCAGATTGTAGTTCAGAGAGCCTGGTCAACTGTGGGAGCAATATCATACACAACAGCATCATCGGCATACAAGTGCAGGTAAGTACAGTCGATATTGTTAATGTCAACAGTAAAAAGTACAGGACCCAGAATCGACCCCGGCCGGACACCTTTCATAACATCCAGGAAATCGGATTTAACACCATCAGTAGGCACACATTGAGTTCTATCTGTCAAATAATTTTTAAACCAGTTACATGCAGCCTGTTCTAGGCCACTTGAGGAAAGACTCTGAATTAGCAGTGAGTGATCAAAAGCCTTTGACAGGTCAATGAAGAGTGCAGCACAATGTTGCCTTTTATCCATAAAGTTAACCACATCATTTATAAATAGGGATGCAGCAGCGATAGTGCTATGACCTGATCTAACACCCGACTGATTTAGAATACCTTTCAAAGATAAGATCTTAGCTGAGAAATAATCAAGGATTCAAATATTTTAGCTAGGCAAGAAATGTAGAAATAGGGCGATAATTATTTAGGTAACCACCTTTGTGAAGTAGGAGTACATGGGCCGCATTCCAAATCTTGGGGATAGTACCAAATATAATCGTCAGGTAAAAATATGGGTTAATGATTCAGCAAATCAGGGGGGCAGAGAGCTGGATCCAGCATATCAGCCCCAGTGATTTTTTAAAACATAAATCTTAAGCATGGCATCTAGCACATCACATGTAGTCAATTGTTGAAATGAAAACAAAGATTCACTAGAAATTGACAGGTTAACCATTGAGTCAGCTAGAGGCTGTCACAGGGAAGAGCAGTCGATTGACTGAACAGGGTCAATTAAAACACAGTTTCACTTGAATAAAAAGCCTGCCGAGATAAAATGATGACTAAAAGCATCACTTATCCCATTCTTCTCAGTTATGATGTCAGAGACCGACAGAACTTGCTTATACAGGGAAGAAGAGGAACTTTTACGCTTCAGTGCATTTACTGTTTTCCAACATTTAAAAGGATCACCAGTCAGAGATAGCGCTTAAAGTAGCTTGATTTAGCTTCCTTAATCGAGATAGTACATCTGTTTCTCATGGATGGATGGACTTTGTGTGTGTGTGCCTTTCCGAGGGTGAATGGGCAAGACAAAAGATTTAAGTGCCTTTGAACAGGGTAGCAGGTGCCAGGCGCACCGGTTTGAGTGTGTCAAGAACTGCAATGCTGCTAGGTTTTTCACGCTCAACAGTTTCCCATGTGTATCAAGAATGGTCCACCACGCAAAGGACATTCAGCCAACTTGACACAACTGTGGGAAGCATTGGAGTCAAGATGGACCAGCATCCCTGTGGAACGCTTTCGACACCTTGGAGTCCATGCCCCAATGAATTGAGGCAGTTCCGAGGGCAAAGGGGGGTGCAACTCAATATTAGGATGGTGTTCCCAATGTTTTGTACACTCAGTATATTTGCTGCAGAGATGAGTTTATTGAATCTTATTATTCTATATTTAAAACAGACAGTCACGTGTTGAACAAGTAATAAACAATGTACTCAGACAACTATTATTATGAATATACCACCATCATCAGTTATCCTGTAATCTGTCAACCTATATGTAATTAGTGGGAAATAATGTAGGTAATTAGTTTCTCTTATCAGGATGGAGGTCTGGGCTAGCTGCACTCATTTACTCCTTGGCAATGAGGAGCTGGAGGGGGAGACCAAGGACAGTCAGCACAAAATCGATTAAGTCAAGGGTGATGGAAAAAAACTATAGGAGAACTTTGAATGTCATAATGGGAAGGATGCCTCTTGTTAAATCAGAGGGTATTTTTATTATGAAACTTAAATCAATATTTTGACGTGCAAAGTGGTCCAACTGAGTCCAACTGATGGCTCTCTGTCATATACACTTATAAAAGACTGAATCATGAATGAGAGGCATTGCAAGTTAGAATTTTTACAAGTAGAAAAAGAAGAGGTTGAAAGGATGCTGTTGTCTCTTTCTGATGATAAGTCACCAGAAACAGATCATCTTGATGGCAAACTGCTTAGAGTTACAGCCAACCACATATCCACCCCAATTTGTCATATGTTTTATTCAGTATGGGCCATTCTACTGCCAATGTTTGTCTATGGAGATTGCATGGCTGTGTGCTTGATTTTTAAACACCTGTTAGCAGCAGGTGTGGCTGAAATAGCCGAATCCACTAATTTGAAGGGGTGTCCACATACTATTGCCATGCAGTGTAGGTTCTTGATGTGTGGGCTGTGCCCAGAAGTCTGGAACGAGTTAAAGGCTATTCCACTAATTTGTTACGCGATGTCGCCAAACCAATAGATGGCGCTGCTGTTATGTGTATCTGAGTGTGATAGTATATAGTTGTCACGTTCTGACCTTAGTTCCTTTTTTATGTCTTTATTTTAGTTTGGTCAGGGCGTGAGTTGGGGTGGGCATTCTATGTTGTTTTTCTATGTTTTGTAATGTTGTTAGATTTCTATGTGTTGGGCCTAGTATGGTTCTCAATCAGAGGCAGGTGTCAGTCGTTGTCTCTGATTGGGAGCCATATTTAGGTAGCCTGTTTGTCATTGTGTGTTGTGGGTGATTGTTTCCTGTTATAGTGTTTGTTTCACATTTCAGGACTGTTTCGGTTTTCGGTATTATTCACTTTGTTATTTTGTATTTTTCAGTGTTCAGTTTTAATAAATTAAAATGGACACTTACCACGCTGCGTATTGTTCCGATCCTTGCTACTCCTCAGACGAAGAGGACGAGAACCGTGACAATAGTACCAGCGAGCCACATTTACACATTACTTACTATGGAGCTGTATGCATGTTACCGAGTGATGCTTAAGTAAAGACTTTCTAATCAACATTACCTTGGTCTTGTATAGAACTAATAGCACACAAAACATAATTAAGGACAAAAACTTCTGCCTTCACTAGTTCTAATAGTCATCCTATAAGCTTACTGCCTGTGTTAAATAAATTCTTGGGGAAAAAATGTATCTGTAGAAATCCAGGATTTTTACAAATGTAATGATCCAGCATTAATACAGAGAAGGGTATTCTATGAGTAAAGCCTTAGAGCAAATGACAGATGATTAGCTAAAGAGTATTGATGACAGGAAGTTAATGGGTGCAGTGTTGTTAGACTTTAGTGCTGCTTTGATGTAATTGATCATGAACTGTTTTTAGTTCAACTAAAATGTTATGGTTTTATCCAGCTATCCAGGAAAAGGTAAAATGTTTTCTATAATGGTAGCTTTTGGGACAATAAAGAGCTACACTGTGGGGTTCCTCAAGGCAGCTGCCTAAGCCCACTTCTCTAATCTATCTTTACTAATGATTTACACTCACTAATGAACAACGAAAGAGTGGTTATGCTGATGACTCTACAATGTATAGCGCTGACCAACTGGCAAGTGTCTTCACTGACATTTTTATCCTGTCCCTGACTGAGTCTGTAATACCAACATGTTTTAAGCAGACCACCATAGTCCCTGTGCCCAAGAACACTAAGGTAACCTGCCTAAATGACTACCAACCCATAGCACTCACGTCTGTAGCCATGAAGTGCTTTGAAAGGCTGGTCATGGCTCACATCAACACCATCGTCCCAGAAACCCTAAACCCACTCCAATTTGTATACCGTCCAAACAGATCCACAGATGATGCAATCTCTATTGCACTCAACACTGCCCTTTCCCACCTGGACAAAAGGAACACCTACATGTGAGAATTCTATGCATTGACTACAGCTCGGCGTTCAACACCATAGTGCCCTCAAAGCTCATCACTAAGCTAAGGACCCTGAAACTAAACACCTCCCTCTGCAACTGGATCCTGGACTTCCTGACGGGCCGCCCCCAGGTGGTAAGGGTAGGGAACAACACATCCGCCACGCTGATCCTCAACACGGGGGCCCCTCAGGGGTGCGTGCTCAGTCCCCTCCTGTACTCCCTGTTCACTCATGACTGCATGGCCAGGCACGACTCCAACACCATCATCAAATTTGCCGATGACACAACAGTGGTAGGCCTGATCACCGACTACAATGAGACAGCCTATAGGGAGTAGGTCAGAGACCTGGTCATGTAGTGCCAGGACAACAACTTCTCCCTCAACGTGATCAGGACAAAAGAGATTATTGTGGACGCCCCCATTCTCATCGATTTTTTACTTTATTTTATTCTGTGAAACATAAGATATGACAGGTTTTAATGTCCCATTGGTAGAATAGTCTTGACCGGAGCTCATCCAGTTTATTCTCCAATGATTGCACATTGGCCAATAGGACGGATGGTAGAGGCAGGTAACCCACTCATCGACGAATTCTCACAAGGCACCCGGACCTGTGTCCCCTGTATCTTCATCTTCCCTTCACGTGAATGACGGGGATTTGGGCCTGGCCGGGTATCTGGAGTAAATCCTTTGCGTCCGACTCGTTAAATAAAAAATATTTGTCCAGTTCGAGGTGAGTAATTGCTGTTCTGATATCCAGAAGCGGTTTTCGGTCATAAGAGATGGTGACAGAAACATTATGTAGTAAATAAGTTACAAATAACGTGAAAAAACACACAAAATAGCATAATTGGTCATCTGATAATGTGCCTGGCTACTCAAACTCCTTGCTCCGTCTAAACGCTACACCATACCCACAGACTTTAGTTTCTTCACCGCAATGAGTCTGGATCTTAGTACCTCTCCAACAATTTCTAGAACGCAAGCACATTCTAACCGTTCTGATTGGTCCAGACCCATAACACACGTGGTTAAAGCAGCGTTTTGAAAATGTGTCATTGGCTTTGATACTCTGATTGGTTAGAGATGATCCAATCGATGATGACTTTGTTCAACACCCCTCATTTTGACGTCACCACAAACTACTTCAACAATGGCAGTCTCAGACTAAAGTATGTAGCAAACATATAGCAGCGGGATAATTCAGTTTGAGTCGTCAGGCAATCTGATAACCTCCAGGCCAAGGATAAATCTCCTCAAATCTAACATTTTATACAGAGCCATCACTGAAAGGAATTCTTTCCCAACTCAAATTTCTCAGGCAAAAAGTAAATCCACCTTTAAGAAAACAATAAAATAATATCTATTGCAATCGACCATATGATTGATCAGATACTAGAGTGCATCTACTGAATGTTAAATGTATTACCTGTTACATATTTTAATTGTCTGTAATGTCTTAATGTAAATTATAATTGTTAGCTGACGTTATGGCGTCAGCTAATGGGGATCCTAATAATAATTCAAACAAATACTGTTATTTTATTGTTTTTAAATGAATACCTCCAACATATCCTGCTTTCCAGGTGAAACTAGAAAATCAATAACTATGAGGGAAACTACAGAGTACAAAAACACAGAATTGCTTATATAGTGTTAACAGAAAAAGTACCACTGACCTTTCAAATTCATATTTTTTAAGGTACAACGATTACACACAATTGACACAGTGATACAGTGATATATCTGCAACCTTGATCACAATGAGAGGCTTCATAGATACTTAAATGTAATGGCAAAATGTTGATTTCTGCCTAAATAGACATACCCAAAAGTAACTGCTATTCATGTGTAATTACATGATTCTGACATGCCAAAACCTGGTATATTTGTAAAGAAGACATCTGGGAGATTTTGAGGAAATTATCAGGAGATAGGAGTTACATAGTTCATAATACACAAGATCAAGCACACACAGAACAACCGTTTTTTTTAATTATTATTTTGAAAGTCATCTTTCATTGACAAGATATAAGTGAATTATTGATTCCCAGAGCTGGAAACACATCAGATGGCTTCAACAACATGTGAATAATATCAGAAAAAAATGGTATTGATAGACCTAACAACTCGAAATGGGCAGATGTTTTAGTAAGTGGTGTCAGGTGTGGTCACGGGACGTTTCCTAGTCGGGACGTTTCCTAGCCATGTAGCAATAGTTCGTATTATAAAAGGTTCTAGGCCTTGCTTTGTCCCACCCAGGTCAACTGCATATCCCTGGAAAGCTTATCTAATTGGCTGCAAAACTGTCAAGGAGCCATAGTAGCCAATCTCCTGTGTAATGGATGCCTACAGAGTGTGAAATAGTCACTCGGTGGACATTCGATGTTGCTATTAAGTCATACATCACCAGATAATAGCTAAGACCCAGATGCAGGTTTGAAGGTAAGACCCAGATGCAGACTGTGTCGAAGTAACAATGTTTATTATAGCAACAGGGGCGGGCAAACGACAGGTCAAGGCAGGCAGGGGTCGATAATCCATAGTAGTGGGGAAAAGGTACAAGACGGCAGGCAGCTCAGGGTCAGGCAGAAGTCGGTAATCCAGAGGTGGGGCAAAGGTACAGGAGGGCAGGCAGGCTCAGGGTCAGGGGCCGGCAGAGTGGTCAGGCAGGCGGGCTCAGAGACAGGACAGGCAAGGGTCAAAACCAGGAGGGCTAAAAAAAAAGAGAGACTGGGGAAAAGCAGGAGCTGAGACAAAACACTGGTTGACTTGACAAACAAGACGAACTGGCAACAGACAAACAGAGAACACAGGTATAAATACACAGGGAATAATGGGGAAGATGGGTGACACCTGGAGGGGGGTGGAGAGAATCACAAAGACAGGTGAAACCGATCAGGGTGCGACTGATACCCCCCATGTAGCTATAGCTCAAACACAGACCAAATTGAAGCTTACTTTGTAAGATGTTTGCTGTTTGGTGAAAATGTTGTGTGAAATAAACATTTTGACTCTCGGAGCTGCTGATCAATAACGGTAGGTCACAGGCAGACAAATAAGATATCCTCATGATCTCTGGAGTTCCGGCTTTCGGTGTGTATCAACGTATTCCGTGTTTAATTTGTTTATGCTTCACAACGCTAACCAGAATATAGGTCATCGGCTCAGCCTGCCTTTATTTATTAGTATGCCCATATATGGTAGTAAGTCACACAAAAGATTTGCAGGCACCAATCAATAGCCAAGATACTCAGGTTTCCACAGACAGCCAGCTTTAGCAGATAGGGGATACCGTTCTCATACCAGACTGAATTTAAAAATAAAAAAATCTAATAAGGTCCCCAAATATGGGGACTTTACATTTAAGAGGTTTAAGCAGACTAACTTTCTCTGCTTATCTTCCATCATGATGTTTAATCACATCCAGCCAAATGATAGTAGCAGCAGACATGATTTTCCATGGTGTAGTTTGAGAGGACGTGTTCGTATTAAGAATTGATCTGCCAATGTATCTGCACCTCTCCACACAGTTTCAGCAGCACATAACTAGCCCACTTCCTCTGGATGGTAAATGACATGGCAGTATTGGATTTCTTTCTAAGCCAGAGACAGGAGAAATGGCAGTGAAATACAGGGTTTACAGAGGCTGACAATGACTTTTCCTTTTGTAAATCTATACATCAGCAACCCCATATAATACACTGCCAAAGGTTACAAAGATAAGAACTAATACCCTTATACTATGGTAAAGAAAACAGGGATTGGGAGAGTCGGACAGAATTATTCACACGATCAAAAGCATGGAGGTTGTAGTTGTGTGCCAACAGAAAGGCCACAGCAAACTGACCCTCATTCTAGCTGAAGTTCAGAAAAAGCAGAGAACAAAGACAAGCTGGGAAAGATGCTCAAGCTTCAAGGCAGCCTCACATCTCAGAGTACATGTTCACCGCCAGATGTCTTTGTATAATACCATGACACATTCCACAAAAATAATGTTGATTATAAAACCTCACCTACACAAAACTCCTTGGACAACAGAACCCACACACATCCATGTGATGATGAGAGCTGTGATCCTACATCTGCAGGCTACAGAGAAACCTCTTCAAGCTGAGAAGAGGAGGAGAACATTACTGTTATCTCACATCCAACAAACTCCACAGAGACTGGGATGAGTGTGAAATTATGTGAACAGATGAACTGATACATGCTGAGAGCATGGGCAATTTTATAGTGTTATCCTAACTGTGGTAAAATACATGATAGGACTTGACATTACATGTGCGGTAAACATTATTCCAATAAACTGGTTTTGGCTTGTCAGAAACAATTTTTATACTCAATTAGTAAATATGAAACTGTTAAAAGTTAATGGGTAGAACTATCTATATTTTTCAGAATGGTAGCATACAAAATTGTGTACTCAGTCTCCATTGAATGAGTATTCCCACAGTTGAATAATTCAACCTGTTCAGTTGAGACATGAATCTAATAATGCTTTGTAATGAATTTCTAATGATACGCTTCGGCAGAATCTCCCCAAGGACTGACACAAATACAAAGTGAAATACAAAAGCAGACAGATGGAATAGAGAATAGCGAGGGCAGATGCCCCTGTGAGCTGCAGGCATTGGAGACATTTAGAAAAAGAGAGGGAGAAACAAAGCAAGAAATTCCAGGGAAGACACAAACATGGATATGTTGGGAGTACATTGCAGTAGCTAGTAAAGACTGTAACAAAATGTAAATATTCAGCAAGAAACACCACAGGGTGCCAATGAATATAATGATAGTGCAGGCAAAAATATATACTGAACAAAAATATAAACGCAACATGCAACATTTTCAAAGATTTTACTGGGTTACAGTTCATATTAGGAAATCAGTCACTTGAAATAAATTCATTAGGCCCTAATCTATGGATTTCACATGACTGGGAATACAAATATGCATCTGTTAGTCATAGTTAAAAAAGGTAGGGGTGTGGATCAGAAAACCAGTCAGTATCTGGTGTGACCACCATTTGCCTCATGCAGCACCACACATCTCCTTCGCATAGACATTGGAAGCAGCTTATGGTAGAGAAATTAACATTCAGTTCTCTGGCAACAGCTCTGGTGGACATTCCTGCAGTCAGCATGCCAGTTGCAGGCTCCCACAAAACTTGAGACATCTGTGGCATGGTGATGTGTGACAAAACTGCAAATTGTGGGGTGGCCTTTTATTGTCCCCAGCACAAGGTGCACCTGTGTAGTGATTCTACTGTTTAATCAGCTTATTGATATGCCACACCTGTCAGGTGGATAAATTATTTTGGTAAATGCTCAATGACAGGGAGTAAACAAATGTGTGCACAAAATTTGATGGGAATGAGCTTTTGTGCATATGGAACATTTCTGAGATCTTCTATTTCAGCTCATGAAACATAGGACCAACACTTTACACGTTGCGTTAATATTTTTCTTCAGTGTAAAACATACAGATAATTAAAAATGATATTTTACAAGATACAATATACTTTCTTGCCACACAGCCAAGATTGGTGGTATGTGTTTACGGTACAGCATGGTAGCTCTGACGTGACAAATATACATATATATATACCCCAGCCTCACCTCATACAACAAACATTCACCTGTAAGGACCGACGGTGGAGACGAGAAGCAAGTACAGGGAGTGAACACTTAATGAAAAATGGACATCAAACAAAACAAGAACAGCATCTGGGTGAGGGGAACAAAACAACATTACGACAATAATTCTGACACGAGGAACGAAAATGAGGAACAGACAGATATAGAGGGGCCAATCAACGATGTGAAGGAGTCCAGGTGAGTCCAATGAGCTCAGATGCGCGTAATGATAGTGACAGGTGTGCGAAATAAAGGGCAGCCTGGCGCCCTCGAGCGCCAGAGAGGGGAAGCGGGAGCAGGTGTGACATTCACCCACATTAATTTAATGTATACAGGATTTACATTCACAACTAGTACAAAGCAGCTAGCATAGCATCACCACAATTCATAAATGTACTATCAACAATTCATAAAGTCCATAAATCCATAAAGTGTGAGATCCCTGGAGTAGCCACGGAAGGGAGGAGGGGGGAGTGGATAGCGAAGGGAGTTCAATGTTCGGACTGCTGTGGGGTAAAAAATGCTTTTAAAACATTCCGTTTTGGTGGTCAATGACAAGAGGGTAGGGCTTGGCTGGCTGGATGGGAGGGGTCGTTGATGATTTCCTCCGCACTTTTGGAGGTGCGCTTGTATAGAGAGCTCACAGAGGGAAGGTTCTAGCCAGTGATATTTAAAGCTTTCAACACAACCCTCTCTAGTCTTTTCTTAGTGTGACTGTCCGTGTTCCCATACCAAACTGTAATGGATGATGTGAGAACAATCTGTATGATGGCTGTGTAAAACTGAACCAGCAGCTGTTGTTTAACCCTGTACCTTTTCAGTTGTCTTAGAAAGTGCAGTCTCTACTGGGCCTTCTTGATGATGTGGTTGGAGTTGATGTCCCATTTCAGTGAGTCGCTGATGTAAGTGCTGAGGAATTTGAACAAATCTGCCAGGGTTATTGGTTGGTCAGTGATTATGATGGTGGCCTTGAGGTTCTTTCTTCTTCTATAGTCTATTGCTATCTCTGTGATTTTTGAGGCATTGAGCATGAGGTCGTTGTCCTTACACCACGTCACTGTCCGAGCCACTTCACAGCGATACTGTGTTTCATTGTTGTCTGTGATGAGGCCGACTATGGTGGTGTCGTCAGCATATTTAAAGACCTTAACTGAGGTCTCCTGAGATGTAAACTAGTTTGTGAACACTGAAAAGAGCAGTGGAGACAGCAAGCAGCCCTGTGGTGCATCAGTACTGAGGGTCAGAGAGCAAGATGTCAGATTGTTTACCTTGACAGTCTTGCTTCCTCAGGAAGTCCAGTTTCCAGTGGCACATAGCTGTCCTGCATCTTAGTGAATAGTTTGTGGGGATTAATGATATTGAAGGCCGAGCAAAAGTCTATGAACAAGATACGTGCGTAGGTGTTAGGTGTCTCCAGGTGTTGCAATATGTGGTGGAGTGCAAGGTTGACAGCATCTTCAATCGACCTATTAGCTCGGTAAGCAAACTGGAGTGGGTCTATCAGAGGGGATGTGCATGATTTTAAGTAGGCCAGGACCAGGATTGTTCAAACACTTTCATGGCCACAGAAGTCAGGGCGATGGGTCTGAAGTCATTGAGGCAGGTTGTTTTGGGTGATTTGGGGACAGAGATGGTGGAGACTTTAAAGCAAAGTGGTACTATTCACTGGCATAAGGAAGTGTTCAAAATGTCAGTGAACACTAGAGCCAGTTGGGGCAAGTTGATCCGGCCCTTCGGCTTTCCTGATGTTTAGGTTTTTTAAAACAGTTCTCACCTCATCCTCCAGTATGGTGAATGGTGGCGTGGGGGGGGGGGGGGGGGGGGGGGGTACATGAAGTGGGGGGTTGAGTGTCTCTGCGCTTGTTTCTTCAAACCGCGCATAAAAATCACTGAGCTTGTCTGGGAGGTGAGGGTCCTCATTTGAAGGGGGAGGGTTGTTTTTTTGTAGTTTGTCATCTCCTGTAAACTTTTTGGCAGTCTTTGGCAGTGAATTGCGCTTCCAGTTTTTTTGTGTGATTTGTTTTGGCCTTCCTTAATGCAGAGTGCAGTTCATATTTGACTGATTTCTTTTTTCTTTATCTCCGCTGATGTAGGCAGAGTTATTTTTCAAAAGCTAGTTCTTTTGAAAACCAGCGCTTGCAGTTGCTGTATGATGTCACATTGTTTGTGGGCTCATCGAGCGTGGTACACGAGTCTCTGAAGGTATCCCAAATCATACATTCAAAACAGCCTTTCAGAGTTTCGTATTTTAACCGTTTTGAACTTTGGTTTATTAGTTTTGAGTTTTTGTTTATACGTTGAAATGAGGAGCAGCATCGCGTGGTCAAATTTTCCCAGCGGAGCTGTAGGGAATGCACGGTAAGCAGATGAGCAGCTGATTATTATTTGACCATGCTTGTCATTTATGAACATTTTGAACATCTTGGCTTTCTCTAATTCTCTCCTTCTCTCTTTCTTTCTCTCTCTCGGAGGAACTGAGCCCTAGGACCATACGTCAGGACTACCGGGCATGATGACTCCTTGCTGTCCCCAGTCCACCTGGCCTTGCTGCTGTCCCAGTTTCAACTGTTCTGCCTGCGGTTATGGAACCCCTACCTGTCCCAGACCTGCTGTTTTCAACTCTTAATTATCGGCTATGAAAAGCCAACTGACATTTATTCCTGATTATTATTTGACCATGCTTGTCATTTATGAACATTTTGAACATCTTGGCCATGTTCTGTTATAATCTCCACCCGGCACAGCCAGAAGAGGACTGGCCACCCCTCATAGCCTGGTTCCTCTCTAGGTTTCTTCCTAGGTTTTGGCCTTTCTAGGGAGTTTTTCCTAGCCACCGTGCTTCTACACCTGCATTGCTTGCTGTTTGGGGTTTTAGGCTGGGTTTCTGTACAGCACTTCGAGATATTAGCTGATGTACGAAGGGCTATATAAAATAAACTTGATTGATTGATTGATGAGATTTAACTATAGCGGTTATCCAGAATTGTATCTTCTCTTGTGGGGCATATCACCAGTTGTTCATAGTTAGGTAACTCGTGGGACAAATTGGAGTGGTTAAAATCTCCCAGCACGATTGTTGTGGGGTCGGGGTGAGATCTTTCCACTGTGGAAATGTGAGGTGCTAGTTCGCCGATGACATTGCTGGCATTAGCTTGCGGTGGGATGTAAACACCAGCTAGCACAATTGAAGCGAATTCCCTTGGGAGATAGAATGGCCTACAAATTATAGTTCGGGGAAGCATAATTGATGTAGTATTTTGTGTAGTTGGTACACCAGCGCTGATTAATCATGAAGCAGATACCACCGCCTTCTGATTTTAGAGAAAACTGGATTGACCTGTCGGCTCGGTGGATGGTAAAATCCAGGGGGATTTTATGTCTCAGTAAGGCATTCCCCTTAATTTCTCTTAGTTCAGATCAAATGCAGGAGTTCAAACGTGATTGGATGTTCGATAGTAACAAGCCAGCGAGAGGGGGCCAGTAGGGCCGTCTCCTGAACCTGGAGAGTATGCAGGCTCGCCTTCCATGTCCGGCTGTATTCCCACATGTAGACGTGACTGCCCACGTATGTTGTTAGTCAGTAATTCCATACGATTTCTCCCTGATGTTTAGAAGTTCCAAATTACTATATATTACTAATGAAAAAATCCAACACAAGAACTCATATGGGTCAACATGAAACTACAGCCTGGCCTGAAGTCAAAACAATTCATCTACAGTACATCAATACAAGAAACTCAGTAGCCTGCCTGGAGTCTTTACCATGTAAAAATAGATTGAGTCAAAACAGAGAGAAACAAAACTTTTCTAGCCGTAAAGAGCACGAAGAGGCCTACTACTGTGGTCAAACAGAGGGGTGTGTCTGTGTGTAAGTACGTACAGTACATTGGTGAGAAGTGAGCCTGCCATCTGTGAGTAGTGTTGGAATGAGCTTGCCCTCTGTGCGTAGTGTTGTAGTGAGCCTGCAGTGTAGACAGTACCAGCCCATCATTAAGGTAATTGTATCGCCGCACTCCTTGCTCCCTGGGGAGCTGCAAAACAATTTAGATTATCTCCGTGACATTTCACTTCAACATGTGCTCTTCATGTGCTGTGTGCATGCCTCCCAATGTGCCAGTGTAGCAGGATCCTCTCTGTGTGTGTGTGTGTGTGTGTGTGTGTGTGTGTGTGTGTGTGTGTGTGTGTGTGTGTGTGTGTGTGTGTGTGTGTGTGTGTGTGTGTGTGTGTGTGTGTGTGTGTGTGTGTGTGTGTGTGTGTGTGTGTGTGTGTGTGTGTACTGCACTATGTGGGAGTGTGTCAGGATAAAAGTGAATTTCAAATACCGGAGTGTTCAGATCGTTACGTAATGACCAATGTCACAGCAGCAAGCAGTATGAAAGAGAAACAGGGGGAGCAGAGATGTGATTGACATTTGATGGCGTGGAATGCAGACAAACAGGTCATCATCTGTTCGTCACAAGAGTGACTCATTGCAGAGAGCTCCACCTAACCTTTCCTCTTCCTCCCGACGTCATCATGCTGAAGGCAAGCTTCACAGGAGTGTCTGGACCATAGAGATAGGTAGAGAACTCTAGTTCCCAAAAGCCTGTTTTAGCATTAGGACTTTCACCATTTTGAAATATTCAACTGGGTGGGACTTCCTGTGGGTTAAGGAAGGATCACATAATTCCACCCAGGTCACCAGGAAGAATCAACCAATAAATTATACTTATACAAACGTTCCATAACTGCAGATGGCAGTAAATTGCCAACCTGTCTCTATGCCTGTTCAAAGAACACACTCCAGGTGGCAGTATGCACCTTTTCAGTTTGTTTGCCAACTCATAGAAGTATTAGTAGACTAAATATACTACTTCAAAATGGAGAAGTCCTCAATGGCACTGCCCGTGCTCTCACAGACGCCATAATGGGACAGATACAATGATGTGTTGTCTATGGTCTTGACCTTGGCTGCACTCTGCAGTATCCACTTCCTTATTCCACTCCAACCAGTAGGCCACGGTTACACAACCGTGACATTTAGAGGAAATTACATTTACATCACTGAGATCTTCAACTTACTTTTCTGATTGACTGATTTGGCTGTCCAATAATCACTCTTCTGTCCATTAGACTATTAGACTACAGAAAGCACAGAGTGGTGCCTTGCTGGGCCCTCAATTTGCTATAAGTGCTCACACTTATACAAAACAGTGATGTTGACTTGGGAAAGATCATGTAGCAGGGAAGCAACCCAAGAAACCAACCATTAGCTCTCTAAGTCTTCCTGGCCTTTAAGTGATTAGTGATAGGGTGTTGGTGATAAATCCATCTGTGGTCTAGATAATGAAAGAGGTGGCAGTGCCAGCCAAGGTACCCATGTATACTGTCTGAGTAATGGTGGAGGTGGCACTGCCAAGATGCCCACTGGGCCCTGGGGCAGATAATGACTCTTATACTGGGCTCATCCTTCCTTCCTGACCTTTCAGAGTAACCATCTGTCTTCCAATACCCTTTCAGGGGTAGTGTCTGTCTTCCAATACCCTTTCTCCTAGAGGTAAACACAAGGCTAGTCTATCCAGATGACTAAATCTCCTGATCCATCACAGAGGACTTAACTTGTTAAACCCTAGTCACTGGTACATGTTGAAGATCATGACATCAAAAGGAAGTACTGTACACCAGGACAACCTGCCACTGAGTGGTTCTAGTTATTGCGCAAAAGGGGTGGGTCAATAGAGCAAAGCGGTCCAATTTCACCCTCAAATGTTATGGCGTTGGTTGATCCATCTTCAGATTAGTGAAGCAAAGCCATAGTACAGGACTCCCAAACATACACACCTAACAGGACAGACCACTAGACTACTGTATTGAGCCCTACCTTGTAGAGTGAACATGTTGAACCATGTGCAGTTGTGGGTGGTGGCTTCCTCCTCCCCAGCAAAAAGCACCATGCTCCTACTGTTTGTCATGTTATAATTTAAATTCACCCTCAGCACCACATACTGTACCTCCCTTTCAGATTATCCCCATTTCTATGCACATTTTAATGGAGAGAAAAATGTATCACTCAGGGACACTGTATAGAACATAAATGGGAGGTAATTATCATCAAACACATCTGTCATTCCCCATCTTACCCATCCTAGCATGCAATCAGTATGCATTAAATATGGATAGTTGGATGTGATTTTAAATACTAAAGTTGGGGTCAAGTCTACACCGTCCTTGCCATCTATTGAGCACACACAACCATACTATACTAAAGGGAATCCCTGCTAGGACATAAAATAGTAGATCTTTGTAGACTGAAAGTGCTCTTTGGTAAAGGTGTTAATTGGTCATAAAAAAACAAGGTGGGCCAATTTTAATTATATGAAGAGTGCCTTGGCCCTCATAATTCTATATTGTTGCTACTCTCTGAACCATTCTATACTGTACATCTATTCAGAACCAAATGGAAAAAAGCTTGAGGACACCCGATCAGAAAATATCTACTTTTTATCTAATATCTAATGCAGAGGGCTGAAATATTACTCCATTCAGATGCCACTGCCTCATAGAACACAACTAGAACGAAGAGAGATAGGGGAAGGAAAAAGCAGTGGCCTTGGGTGTGTCATCGTCAGGTCCAGACTGAGCCTTGTGTCGAATCCACTCACAGCAGGTTAGCTTTGCTTCCCAGTGGCTCGAGGTTTAAGCTATTAAACTGATGAATCATTGCTCTCCATGTTCCACCGATGACCTCACTGACCCCCCAACTCCTCCAAACAATTATTCTCATAAATTCATATCTGCTGAGTCTCCTCTTGTCAACGCCTTCCCCACTGAGACTGTTCTGGGGTTACTGTCCGTTGGCAAACAAGTTGGTCTTATGTTCCAACAACATCTACAGTAGCCAATTTCATATTCTGGACACACAGTAAACAGTAGACAAAGCAAATTAATTAAACTCACACTAACATCAGGGGGACACGTTGACAAAGTGTTTTATAATGGTGGAGAGCACAAAACAGAAATGTAATAACATTTTCAGGATTATTTTGATAACCTACTCTGTATCTGCCACAGTGTGTGCTGTTACCTGAAGGACAATGTATTTCATGTTTCTATTCAATGTAATGGTAAAGCAATCAAAGAACAAATCTGTGGCAGAAGGCTTGTCTCAGAGAGTCTATATATCAGCTGGCAGGCATGCAGTACACATGCAAACAAATCAGACACACAGAGAGGAGGAATGAAGAATTTGGTCTGGAGCTGCTGTCTCATTCTGGCAATAATCAGAGCCATTGTGTGATAAGGCATATAACAAGCTGCTCCCTGGAATGCTGAGCGTAGTTTCCGCTCTTCTTGAAGGCAGAGTGCGACAGTCAGTATGTCTTACTTTTCCTCTCGCCATCATAACAGATGCAGAATCAGAATCACCGCCCCAACGAGTTTATTTTTTACAGCAAAGGCTGCAGCAAAAGCGAACTCCTTTGTCAGTGACTCTTTCGTCCATTGCGCGCCCGCATGCTCGCCATTGGCTGGGGAACAATGCGTCTGCGGTGGTGGCGCCATGGGGAACCTCCTTTAAACCTGTTTGAAGGCTCTTATATAGCCTATTGGTTCACTAATGCCGTTAAAAATATATACAGTATATATTGGAATATTGAATTTTGAACATTGTATATGAATGTATTCATATGAGCAGAATATTGTATATAAATGCGTTCATATGGGCAGAATATTGTATATACATTTGTTCATATGGGCAGAATATTTTATATCAATGCGTCCATATGGGCAGAATATTGTATATCAATTCGTTCATAAGGGCAGAATATTGTATATACATTTTTTCATATGGGGAGAATATTGTACTAAATAAATAAATAAAAATGTACTGCATTCGTTGCCTTCCTTTTAGACAAAATAAATAAATCAGGGTTATGCGAATAACTTGAAAATGTTTATCCATAAGCCTACACATTAAATCATAAATAAAAAACATGTACATATAAAGAATCACCAATAGCCTATGTAGTCTGTATAAATAGGCTAACAGCTGCATTTTTTCGATATTGTCACGTTGGCATGAAGAGAGTCATGAGACAGGCGCAGGAATGCGTAATAGGGTTATTTATTCAGCACAAATTACGGCGTGCAGTGTAAAGGCATGGGGACGAAGACCAAACAAACACGTACACAAAAACACAGGGTTGAAACCCAAACAAAAGAGCGAGGGGTACCTCGAATAAATACACACGCGAACAATGATTAACACACGGGACGAGACCCGTAATCATCTACGCAATCCACAAGGGCACGAAAGCCAAAACACACAGCACAGATACTCACACGCACCAACAGACATAGTAACAATAATCGACAGATAACGGTAACCAAAGGCCACACTTATACAAGTACAAATCAGTGGGAATAGGGGACAGGTGTCCGTGATGAAAGCTCTGGAGGGATCCGTGACAGATATGAGGGACGGCAGTAACTTGCCTAGTAAAATAAAAAATGGAGAGGGAGAAATTACTGCACATAGGAAAGTGTCCAGATGACTGTGAGCTGATTGACCAGTAGGCTAGGTGTGATTTTTTTTCTCCCAAGCTTAACCCATCAACCAACCAACACCTTATGAGTCTATGAGATGGTCCACTATTAACAGCACCACCGCTTTATCAAATGTTCATATTAATATTTTAGATTACTCCGTGAACAGTTTTTTATGGGCACACAAATCCAATAATTACGATTGCAAAATCGAATGCTCCTAACCAAAGTCACCTAACTTGCGTGGTTCTTCAAAAGGCTATGTGTAGGCTCATATACCTATTTGTTGGGTGTGCATTTGGTATCCAGCTGATTAGCTAGGCCAAGTGATATTGTCGAACAACATCCGCTGATCCAGGAAATAGTTTTCTGAATGACAGTCAAGTGACAAACAGCTTTCGTGATAGGCCTATAGCAAATGATTAAAATACAGACAGTGCGGGAAAACCGTGTTCAGAAGAATGTTTGGATGTCTTGTTTGTTGCGCCAGTGAAGACAGTTGTGATCCACGTTGGGTCCAATACAATAGCCATTTATTTATGTTGATTATTAGCTATTGACTGGTTGATTTAGAGCATGGTCTAGAAGATTTAACAAATAAAGCATCAAGGTAATGAGTTCATGTTTTTATATGTTTCTGTGTGTCGGATTGGACACTGAGTCTAGGCTACTGTGTGCTATTGCGTAGGATAGCCTAGGCAATTTCGCGAACACCCAAGGTATTTCCTTTCTATTATTCAAGAGATTTAATGACAACAAATGAGTAGCCTAGCGGGCTTATAAACAAAATGACTGTGAATTTGAATGATGTAAATAATGATAATGATGATGGTGAGAGCACAGTTACAGATGGATTCCGATCCCTTTCATCATAGAGGCTATTCTTATTTTGTGTCTATAAAATCACATTGTTTCCATTTCTATTGTCATGTGGCAAAGAGTCTTCTTAAAATGAATCCACCAAATGTCAGCCTTTTACCAGATCTGAATATTTTGGCATTAACTGTTAATTTTCATAAATTATACGCAGCTTAGTAGCTTCAACAAAAAGTTTTGCTCTACAAAGCGACATGTAAGCGTGAAATTATGCTGCTACAGAGTTAGACAATAACAGACAGACAGAAAATATGGACAATGTGGATGTGGCAGGGCTTGCAAACTATCACGGATTACAAAGGGAAACTCGGGCTGCGAGCTGCCCAGTGACATGTGCCTACCAGACAAGCTAAATGCTTTCTATGCTCTGCTTTGAGGCAAGCAATGCTGAACCATTCATGAGAGCACCAGCTGTTCTGGACGACTGTGTGATCACGCTCTCCAGTCTGCAATACCTACATGTTTCAAGCAGATCACCATAGCCCCGTTCCCAAGAATGCCATGGTAACATTTCTAAATGATTATCGGCCTGTAGTACTCACATATGTAGCAATTAATTGCTTTGAAAGGCTGGTCATGGCTCACACCAACATCACCATCCCAGACACCCTGGGCCCACTCCAATTCGTATACCCCAACAGATCCACAGATGACGCAATCGCTATTGCACTCCACACTGCCCTTTCCCACCTCGGCAAGAGGCCTAGCGGTTAAGAGCATTGGACCAGTAACCGAAAGGTCGTTGGTCCGAACCCCCGAGTCAGCAAGTGCAGAATCTGCCTTTCTGCACTTGAGCAAGACCGTTAACTCCCAACAACTGCTCCCGTGGACGTCGATTAAGGCAGCCACCCACACCTCTCTGATTCAGAGGCGTTGGGTTAAAGACCCATGCAACTGACTAGGTATCCCCACACAACACTTATGTGAGAATGCTGTTCATTGACTACAGCTCAGCATTTAACACCATAGTGCCCTTCAAGCTAATCACTAAGCTAAGGAGCCTGGGACTGAACACCTACACCTACCTCAGCAACTGAGATGGGATGCCCCCAGGTGGTGAGGGTAAGCAACAACACATCCGCCACGTGGACTACAGGAAACAAGAGGCCCGAGCACGCCCCCATCCACATCAATGGGGAGTGTACGGGAGCAGGTCAAGAACTTTATGTTCCTCGGTGTCCAGATCACTAAGGATCTATCATGGTCCATTCACACCAACACAGTCGTGAAGAGGGCATGACAGCACATATCCCCCCCTCAAGAGGCTGAAAAGATTTGGCATGGGCACTTGGCATGGGCACAAGTTCTACAGCAGCACCATTGAGAGCATATTGACTGGCTGCATCACCGCTTGGTATGGCAGCTGCTTTGCATCCGACTGCACGGCACTACAGAAGGTAGTGTGTACAGCCCAGTACATCACTGGGGCCGAGCTCCCTGCCATCCAGGACCTCTATAGCAGGCAATGTCAGAGGAAGGCCATAAAAATGTTCAACGACTCCAGCCAACCAAGTCATAGACTGTTCTCTCTGCTACTGCATGGCAAGCGGTACCGATGCACCAAGTCTGGAACCAACAGGATCCTGAACACCTTTCTTACCCCAAGCTATTACACTGCTAAATAGTTAGTTAAATAGTTAACCAAATAGCTACCCGGACTATCTGCATTGACCCTTTTTGCACTAACTTTTTTGACTGATCACATAAGCTGCTGCTACTGGTTATTATGTGTACATTTATTCCTAGTTATATGTACATATCTACTTCAATTACCTCGTACACCTGCACATCGACTCGGTACTGGTACCCCGTGTATATTGCCAAGTTATCGTTACTCATTGTGTATTTATTATTACTTATTATTACGTGTTTTTCTTTTCTATCATTTCTCTATTTTCTTTCTCTCTGCATTGTTGGGAAGTGCCCGTGAGTAAGCATTTCACTGTTAGTCTACACCTGTTGTTTACAAAGCATGTGACAAATACAATTTTATTTTATTTTGACATATTTTCCGCACCAAATCAGTATTCTAAAAAAAGAAAGAAAATACAGTGGCCTTCATAAATGCGTCTCCATATTTGCTACAATATATGATCTCTGAATATGAAATCTCTAGAGAGCAACAATAATTTGAGAACCAATTATGGAATCCTCAGATGTATTTGAATGAATTAAGCTTGCTTTTCCAAATACCATTACAGTGACAATAGGGACTCATTTTACATACAAAATGAGAATAAATTAGCTTGTTACTGTTGAATATTTATGTTCTCATAAATGTTTTCCGCATCCTCTGCATATTGCACAACATTTAATTGTATTATTGACTCCATTTTAAATGGACCTTTATTGATGTCAACAACAAAAAATGACAGATACAACTTAAATATCACTGTGTTAAATATCACAATAAATATCACTGCCACTGTGTGGGTTACACTGAGAACATAATTAAAATTACGGACTACCTTTTACATGGAGTACATTAAGCATCTGAATCAGTTGTATGCTAGTGTTATTGTAGGCCTTTTTGCAGAGAAGGCAGTAACGCTGTAGTAATAATACACTGCAAAATAATAAAATGCTATATTTGAAGCATGCTGTCACGTTCCTGACCTGTTTTCCTTTGTCATGTATTTGTTTTAGTTGGTCAGGGCGTGAGTTGGGTGGGTTGGTCTAGGTTTGATTTTCTATGTTGGGATTTTGTGTTCGGCCTGGTATGATTCTCAATCAGAGACAGCTGTCAATCGTTGTCCCTGATTGAGAATCATACTAAGGCAGCCAGGGTTTCACTTGTCTTTTGTGGGTGTTTGTTCCTGTGTCAGTGTTTGGGCCACACAGGACTGTTTCAGGTTAGTCACGTTTGTTGGGTTTTGTAATTTGTAGTGTTTGTTGTTTTCCATTAAAACATGAATACTTACCACTCCGCATCTTGGTCCGATCCATGCTCCTCCTCGTCTGAAGAGGAGAACGACTACGACAGCCGTTACAGAAACACCCACCAAAACAGGATCAAGCGGAATGGAGAAGGAAGGCAAGAACAACAGCAATGGGGAAAAGAGGAATGGACTTGGGAGGAGATCCTAGACGGGAAAGGACCCTGGGCAGAGCCAGAGGAGTGTCGCCGCCCCAAAGCGGAGCTGGAGGCAGCGAAAGCGGAGAGGAGGTATTACGAGGCGAAAGCAAGGCAGAGCGGCTGGAAGCCCGAGAGGCTCACCCAAAAATTTCTTGGGGGGGGGCTAAGAGGTAGTGGGCCGAGGGCAGGTAGGAGACCTGCGCCCACTTCCCAGGCTAACCGTGGAGTGAGAGGGCGTCGTACTGGTCAGACACCGTGTTATGCGATGGAGCGCACGGTGTCCCCAGTACGCGTGCTTAGCCCAGTGCGGGCTATTCCACCTTGCCGCACTGGTAGGGCTAGGTTGGGCATCGAGCCGGGTGCCATGAAGCCGGCCCAACATATCTGGCCTCCAGTATGTCTCCTCGGGCCGGCGTACATGGCACCAGCCTTACAGGTGGTGTCCCCGGTTCGCCTGCATAGCCCAGTGCGGGCTATTCCACCTCGCCGCACTGGCATGGCTACGGGGACCATTCAACCTGGTAAGGTTGGGGAGGCTCGGTGCTCAAGAGCGCGTGTCCTCCTTCACGGTCCGGTATATCCGGCGCCACCTTCCCACCCCAGCCCAGTACCATCAGTGCCAACACCACGCACCAGGCTTCCAGTGCGTTTCCAGAGCCCTGTTCCTCCTCCACACACTCTCCCTGTGGTGCGTGTCTCCAGCCCAGTGCCTCCAGTTCCGGCACCACGCACCAGGCCTACTGTGCGCCTCAGCAGGTCAGAGTCGGCCGTCTGCCCAACGGCGCCTGAACTGCCCGTCTGCCCAATGGCGCCTGAACTGCCCGTCTGCCCAACGCTGTCTGAACTGTCCGTCTGCCAAGCGCCGCATGAACTGCCCGTCTGTATTGAGCCTTCAAAGCCGCCCGTCTGCCATGAGCCTGCAAAGCCGCCCGTCTGCCATGAGCCTATAGAGCCGTCCGCCAGACAGGAGCCGCTAGAGCCTTCCGCCAGACAGGAGCCGCTAGAGCCTTCCGCCAGACAGGAGCAGCCAAAGCCTTCCGCCAGACCGGATCAGCCAGAGCCTTCCGCCAGACAGGATCAGCTAGAGCCTTCCGCCAGACAGGATCAGCCAGAGCCTTCCGCCAGACAGGATCAGCCAGAGCCTTCCGCCAGCCATGAGCAGCCAGATCCGTCAGCCAGCCATGAGCAGCCAGATCCGTCAGCCAGCCATGAGCAGCCAGATCCGTCAGCCAGCCATGAGCAGCCAGATCCGTCAGCCAGCCATGAGCAGCCAGATCCGTCAGCCAGCCATGAGCAGCCAGATCCGTCAGCCAGCAATGAGCCGGCCAGCCAGGATCCGCCAGCCAGCCAGGATCCGCCAGAGCCAGCCAGCCAGGATCCGCCATCCAGCCAGGATCCGTCCCTCAGTCCGGAGCTGCCCCTTATCCTGGTGCTGCCCCTTATCCTGGTGCTGCCCCTTATCCTGGTGCTGCCCCTTATCCTGGTGCTGCCCCTCAGTCAGGTGCTACCCCTCAGTCAGCTGCTACCCCTCAGTCTGTTACTGCCCTTTGGAATAGTGGGATTGACATGGAGGGTGAATATTGGGAGGAGGCCACGGAAGCGGGGGTTGACTATGGTGGGGTGGGGACCACGACCAGCGCCAGAGCCGCCACCGTGGACAGACGCCCACCCAGACCCTCCCCTAGACTTTGTGCTGGTGCGCCCGGAGTTCGCACCTTAAGGGGGGGGTTCTGTCACGTTCCTGACCTGTTTTCCTTTGTCATGTATTTGTTTTAGTTGGTCAGGGCGTGAGTTGGGTGGGTTGGTCTAGGTTTGATTTTCTATGTTGGGATTTTGTGTTCGGCCTGGTATGATTCTCAATCAGAGACAGCTGTCAATCGTTGTCCCTGATTGAGAATCATACTAAGGCAGCCAGGGTTTCACTTGTCTTTTGTGGGTGTTTGTTCCTGTGTCAGTGTTTGGGCCACACAGGACTGTTTCAGGTTAGTCACGTTTGTTGGGTTTTGTAATTTGTAGTGTTTGTTGTTTTCCATTAAAACATGAATACTTACCACTCCGCATCTTGGTCCGATCCATGCTCCTCCTCGTCTGAGGAGGAGAACGACTACGACAGCCGTTACACATGCAAAAGTGCAACCGCTGAGATCTTCAATCTAGGGCCAAACTGACAAATTCTCTCAGGTCAACTTTGCACCCGTGCAAGGCTGAGAAAATTCTGTTTTATTGATTTTCATAACAGGACCTTAACATCCGACGATAACCCCAAAACCATTCAAAATATATACATAAACACATAAAACAGTACTATAACTTACCATTATATATCAAAGGCATTAGTTGCACCACACATGAAGCCACCTTCCTCTTAAAAAAGGCACAATCAAGAGTGTGAGCAGTCAGTCATTTACCTGTGGCCAATGACACTGGTCCCTGCAGCGCTGTTGCTGAGAACAGATGGATGAGTCCATCACGGTGGACAAGCCAATTTGCCATGGAATTAAACCTATGTGCTACATTTCTGTTTCAATGGAGTGCAGGGATACAATGGATTTCCCACTGTGTAAAAAAGCCATCGATCCCCCCCTCAGCACCAGCAGGAGACACGCTAAAGGAATCAATAGAAAGATCATTAACCGCTGGTTAAAAGCCACTGGTTTCCTTTATTTAGCTTTTTTTGTTAATTTTCGTTTCGTTTTCTTCTGCTTGGAGCAACGGTGAAGTGGGCAGGGCAGTACAGATTTCTTCTCTTACATCTGCAAGCAGAGTCTGAACGTGAGACAGGATGGCATTGTCTCCCTCAATCCGTGCAATGGCTACTGCTATAGGTTTCAGGAGTTTCAGGCTGCTTACCACTGTCTCCCAAAATACATCATCCAGGAGGATCCGCTTGATGGGGCTGGCCATATCGGCAGACTGTGATATGGCCATTTCTTGGAGAGACTCCGTCCCCTCCAGGAGACTGTCAAACATGCTGACAACACCACCACAACAGGTGTTGCTGGGCAGCTTCAATGTGGTGCTCTTATTCTTCTCACTTTGCTTGGTGAGGTAGTTTGCTGCTATAACTTGATGACCTTTCACATGCCTAACCATTTCCTTGGCTCTCTTGTAGAGTGTATCCATTGTTTTCAATGCCATGATGTCCTTGAGGAGCAGATTCAAAGCATGACGGCACAGCCAATGGGTGTGATGTGAGGGTAGGACTCCTCCACTTAAGACCAAGCAGCCTTTATGTTCGCAGCATTGTCTGTCACCACTGCAAATACCTTCTGTGGTCCAAGGTCATTGATGACTGCCTTCAGTTCATCTGCAATGTGGTCCCTTGTGTCGGTGCTCTTGTAGAATACTGGTTGAGGGGTGGAGATGATGTAGTTAATTATTCCTTATCCACGAACATTCGACCACCCATCAGAGGTGATTGCAATACAGTCTGCTTTCTCTATGATTTGCTTGACCTTCACTTGAACTCTGTTGAACTCTGCATCCAGCAAATGAGTAGATAAAGCATGTCTGGTTGGAGGGGTGTATGCTGGGCGAAGAACATTCAGAAATCTCTTCCAATACACGTTGCCTGTTAGCATCAAAGGTGAACCAGTTGCATACACAGCTCGAACAAGATATTCATCAGCATTTCTCTGACTACGTTCCTCAATTGAGTCCAAAAAACGTCTGATTCCAGGAGGACCATGAGCTGTTGCTATCGATAAGGTGTCTAATTCATCATTTTCACCTCGAATAGGAGTAGAGAGACTTTTGTCAGAGGTTGCTTGTTGTGAGCGCTGACAGAACTTTATGCACTTGGCCAGATGATTCTGCATGTTTGTTGCATTCTTCACATATGATTTGGCACATTATTTGCAAATGTACACAGCTTTTCCTTCTACATTAGCTGCAGTGAAATGTCTCCACACATCAGATAGTGCCTGTGGCATTTTCCTGTAAATATTAGAAAAAATGTGTTAAAAAAATAACAAATACAATTCCATATACAGATAAATAGTTAAGCTGTTAGATTAAAGAACTCCTTTGTAAGTTAAATGTTTCAAATAACATGTATGGAACAGGAGAATTTACACTCCTCAGTTTGCAGGCTCAAGCAAGCTAAAACCCACATGGTAGCAAAAACTAACTAGCAGAAAAGTTAGAAATGATTTAAACACACTTTGCTGTAGGCTACTATTTACTAGTTAACCAAAAAGTATGTATGTCATATAAAATATATTCACCCCACCCAGTATCGTAATCAAAACTTACCAGAAACCATGTAGTCCTTGGCTCAGACAGTGTAGTAGTGTGAGCTCAATAGCATCTCATTACTGTGCAAGATCTTGAGAATCAGCTGTGATGGAAGAATGCACTGTGCATGTAGAGGGTTGCAATTCCATTGAATTGGGGATAGTTTAACCAAAATATGCCACAAGACCTAAAATTGCCTTATGTGTATCCCACAAAAAAGGTTCACATTTATAAGCTAACGTTTTTGATGAATTTAAGCAAAATTCCCCAAATTCCAGGACTTAACCTCCCATGGAAAATGTCCAGAAAATATCCGTAAATTTCCCGGAAGGTTTCCGACCCTTCACCACCCTAGATGCTGCTGTTGGATACCCAATCTAGAACAAATATAGTCCATATAGCTACACTGACCAACTGGAGATATTAGTGTTGGAGTGTTCAACTGGGGTGTTGAACATAATGGGTGAATAGTGAGTAAAATTCAGAAGGGATATAAAACTATTTAAACTGCCAACAACATTACTAACAACTGACAGATTGTTAAAAAAGTATTCATGTTAATATACTGTTAAACAGTCAGTCAGGTCCTGAGTTTTCATCAGACTTTTTTTTGTAGTATCATGATTGCTTTCATACAGTACATGCTCAATTTCAATGTCTGCATAGAAAACAAAAAGCAAAACGTACATGATTTATTTAACCTAAGAGAAACAATATCCACAGATTAACAGGGAATCGCAAATGGACTTTTCTTACTTATGCATGCAGTGTATGTAAATTTAAAAATCCATCAGGAACCAACTCAGACAGACAGAGACTCATTGGTGCATACATCCCATAATCGAGGGGGCAAATACTGCGTCATGAGGAAAGGATGCTCATGATGCTAGCCCTACGTGCCTTCTGGCACTCCATCCATCAAATACATCTTTATATAGCTATGCCCCTCTATCTTACAAGCAACCCTTTTTGGAATTGTCAAAAGATAAGGCAATCAACATATTTTGTTATGGTGACAGCACTTTGGGTACTGTAGCTCCAGAAATGAGTCATTCCGTTCTTACTCAAAAACATTGTTTTTAGTCCTTCACTGATTACAGCATTAATTTGATCGACACCCCAGGGATAAGAAACGATCTTTTAGCAACATCCCAGTCATTCACTTTCGTGTAACTCTATTACAGTAGGTCACTATGTAATGACATTTGCAGGCTTGCCTTCAGAGTCACAAAAGAAAATCGAAAAAATACTAATTCGGTCATATCCAGAAAATTTGAGAAAATAGATTAATGTGAAACAAACAGCTTTTGAAGGACATTGGGACTTGGGGTGTTTCCAAGTTTTTTTTTATTATCAATCAGTATATCGTGACTGTTAGGAATCTGAGTCTGAGGCACAGATGTCGCACGGCTGGAGGAAAACTCTGACACCTGCAAGGAGAGATGCTGTTTGCTTACTGAATTTGGTCCTTCAGCAAGCACTGTGTAACGCCGCTGTTCTCAGACACCTCTGCTTAAAATATCCTCATAGCCACAAGGCCCAGTCAAATAAATGTGTCCTTGTCCCAAACTATTAGACTTTCCTGGAGGTAGCACATTTAAAACAAACTCCATTAATTGACCCACTTAAGCAGAAGCCTACCTATGGGTATTTCTTGGAGGTGTTTTGTATTTTTGTCTTGAGTGGTTATATACTGTATGTGCACCCTCAGTAAGGAACCTAGATTCTGCATCTGCATAGAGTGTTGAGTAGGTCACAATGTTTTATGGTTAATCATAAGTTCACTGTAATTTCATTTTACATAGAAGAATAAACACACACTCTTAGAAAAAAAGGGTCTATCTAGAACGGCTGTCCCCATAGGAGAACCCTTTGAAGAACCCTTTTTGGTTCCAGTTAGAACCCCTTTTTTTTAAGAGTGCAGGCTAAGATGAAGTACATGTTCCAGAATATAGAAAGAGGGCTGCATGGGTGCCAGCTCGAGTGTTTCAAAAGATGAACCGGATACTTCAAGGAGATGAAATCTTAATTTATATATTTGCTTCATTGGCAGACTTATTTCAGGAACAGTTCTGGCTGATACTAATGAGGGATGCTCAGATGGCTCCAAGTGTCCTTATATTTGCCAGCAGATCTGGATGACTTTAATTTACTTAATTGCATAGAAAACTGCTGGAGGGAGGGAGCGTTGTAGTTTGCCAAAGAACGTTATGACAACATCTTATTATGGTAACAAGAGCAACGATGACATCATCACCAATGACAACAGTCTCTGGCCCTGAACTACACCAGGGCAAGGCCTCATGCTTACATCATCAAGTGGAATTTGCAAAAACAAACCAAAAACTTAACTAGGCCAAAAGTGGACTACAAGCATTGGCCAGCTGCAAAATTCACTCATCAGTAGATTCCCACACTGGCAGCTCAAAATAATAGTATTTTTCTGTTTTATTCCTGTGAAGTGTAGAGACCCATTACATTTATAAGGTCAGTCTAGAAGGAAACAATCAGAAAATAGCTTTAGGACTCTGCACTCCATAGCATCCAAGCAGCTGTCATTTTCTCCTCACAGAGAGGAGGGGGCAATGCAAGCCCAGTCATAAGCAACAGGGGAATGCTATGGTGATGTAAAGGCTGGGCTATAGTAAAAAAAAATCTCTCAATATAAAATCTCTCAATCTATGATTTTCTAGAGAATGCATTATTTTTTAAACGTTAATAGTTAACAAGCAATCAAGCCCATACTGTATCAACTGTTCATTTGTTTATGATTTCTGCTGAGACATAAGGCTGACAAGGCAAACTAACTGTGGAGAGAGACAGAAAATAGTCTGCCTGCTTGCCCCGGCTCCTCCAGAGCGGGCAGCACTGAGTCCAACTGGCAATTATATACCAAACAGATAAGAGTCAGAGTCTTGCTCACCAGGTTATAAGCAATCTGTAGATAAAACCACTGGATAGGACAGGTATTACTAATGCGCCTAAGTTTGGAGGGGGGGCAGGTAGTCTAGTGGTTAAGAGCGTTCGGCCAGTTTCTGAAATGTCGCTGGTCCGAATCCAAAGCCGACTAGGTGAAAAATCTATCGATGTGCCCTTGAGCAAGGAATTTAACCCTAATTACTCATGTAAGTCGCTCTGGATAAGAGTGTCTGCTAAATGATTAAAATGTAAAATGCTTCCAGATTAGTGCTTTTCTGGGGAATATTACAAACTTGTGGAGGTCTTTAACTTTCAAAATTGTCCATTATGCATTATGCACTATATGAGTGGTCAAATGTGATGGATCTCGTAAGACAGACATTCCTAATTCACAGGAGATACGTTTGAAAAGCGGGTGAAGAGGTGCCGCAGTTCCGAGTTGGACGACGCCTTGGGGGTGACACAACCGTAACAAAAATTAGTCCCTTGAGAGGGCAAGAACAAGATACAGTCTATGTCAGCAGAAGTGCAGTATTATCATAAAGAGACGTATACTACGGAGGAGGAATGGGGGGGAAAAGAGAGGCAGAGGAGGTCGAATAGAGAGAGGGAGGAAGATTGTGAGCTTGAATCGGTTAAAAATGGCGGGAAAAAGGGAGATGGTTTGTTAATAATAATAATAAAATGTCAAATGTAAAGTCCCCATATTTGGGGACCCTATTATATTTTTTAAATTCAGTTCAGTTTGGTATGAGAATGGTAGCACCTATCTGCAAAAGCAGAGTATCTTGGCTATTGATTGGTGCCTGCAAATCTTTGGTATGACTTACTACCATATATGGGCATATGAATTTATAAGGGTAGGTCGAGCCAATGACCTCATTTCAAGATGGCTGCTAACTACATTCTGGTTAGCGTTGTGAAGCATAAACGAAATAAACACGGAATGCGTTGATACAAACCGAAAGCTGGGACTCCACAGATCATGAGGATATCTTATTTGTCTTCCTGTGACCTACCGTTATTGATCACCAGCCGCGAGAGTCAAAATGTTTACTTTACACAACGTTTTCACCAAACAGCAAACATCTTACAAGGTAAGCTTCGATTTGGTCTGTGTTTGAGCTATAGCTACATGAAGGGTATCAAATTAATCCCTAGGTTGGTATCCCCTGTATGTCCCACGACACCACCACAATGCTTGAGAGAGGTTGGGGTTGCAGAAATTTTGTTTTATAGTGAACAATAACTTTTAGGCACATCCAGTGTGCAGAAACAGTGGTTCTAAAGATGGCGCCGACAGACATAGCAGCTCTGCTTCTAGCTCCTAAGCAACTTTGCAGTATTTTATTTTTTGTGTGTCATTTCTTACACAATTAGTCCAGAATGTTTTTTGTGTTATTACATACAGCCGGAAATAACTTCTGGATGTCAGAGCGGCGGTAACCAGCATTACGACCAGGAATATGACTTTCCCGCATTTTATCTTTTTTTCTCACCCCCCAGGGAAATGAGGCTGCTCCAAGACGCCGCCGGTGGAGAAGAGGTATTCGTAGTGGACTTCTAATCCGACTCAGGAGACGGAAACACCATCCACCGCTTCAAAGTATATTACTCGCTAATGTTCAGTCTCTGGACAATAAAGTAGACGAGCTCAGGGCGAGGATCTCCTTCCAGAAAGACATCAAGGACTGTAACATACTCTGTTTCACGGAATCATGGCTCCTCCGGATATACTGTCCCTGTCCATAAAGCCAGCTGGGTTCTCAGTACATCGCGCAGACAGGAATAAAGAACTCTCCGGAAGAAGAAGGGCGGCGGTGTATGTTTCATGATTAACCACTCATGGTGTGATTGTACAGAAACGTACAGAAACTCAAGTCCTTTTGTTCACTGACCTAGAATACCTCACAATCAAATGCAGACCGTATTACCTCCCAAGAGAAATCTCTTCGGTTATAGGCACAGCCGTGTATATTAACCCTCAAGCCGATACCACGACGGCTCTCAAGGAACTACACTGTACTTTATGCAAACTGGAAACCACATATCCCGAGGTCGCATTTATTGTAGCTGGGGATTTTAGCAAAGCAGATTTGAGGAAAATGCTACAGGAGTTCTACCAACACATTGACTGTAGTACTCACACTGGGAAAACACTTGACCACTGCTATTCTCTCTTCTGGGATGCCTACAAGGGCCTCTCCCGCCCTCCCTTCGGCAAATCAGATCACGACTCCATTTTTCTCCTCCCTTCCTATAGGCAGAAACTCAAACAGGAAGTACCCGTGCTAAGGTCTATTCAACGCTGGTCTGACCAATCGGATTCCATGCTTCAAGATTGTTTTTATCACACAGACTGGGATATGTTCCGGGTAGCCTTGGATAATAACATTGAGTTCTTCAGGAAGTGTATAGGGCATGTTGTTCCCACTGTGACTATTAAAACCTACCTAAACTAGAAACTGTGAATAGATGGCAACATTCGTGCTAAACTGAAAGCGCGAACAACCGCATTTAACCATGGCAAGGTGACTGGGAATATGGTTGAATACAAACAGTGTAGATATTCCCTCCATTCCCTCTTAAAGGCAATCAAAAATGGAATGGCTCAGACATGAGACGTATGTGGCAGTGTCTACAGACAATCACGGTTAACAAAGGGAAAACCAGCCATGTTGCAGACACCCAGACATCATCCCGAGCCACGTCCTCAGAGCATATGCAGACCAGCTGGCTGGAGTGTTTATGGACATATTCAATCTCTCTCTATTGCTTCAAGATGTCCACCATTGTTCCTGTACCCAAGAAAGCAAAGGTAACTGAACTAAATAACTATTGCCCCGTAGCACTCAATTCTGTCATCATGAAGTGCATTGAGTGGCTAGTTAAGGACCATTCCACCTCTACTTTACCTGACACCCTAGACCCACTTAAATTTGCTTACCACCCCAATAGATCCACAGATGATGCAATTGCCATTGCACATTGCATACTGCCCTATCCCACCTGGACAAGAGGAATACCTATGTAAGAATGCTGTTCATTGACTACAGCCTTCAACACCATATTACCCTCCAAGCTCTTCATCAAGCTCGGGGCCCTGGGTCTGAACCCTGCCTTTTGCAACTGGGTTCTGGACTTCCTGATGGGTCGCCCCCAGGTGGTGAAGGTAGGAAACAACACCTCCACTTCACTGATCCTCAACACAGGGGCCCCACAAGGGTACGTACTCAGCCCCCTCCTGTACTCCCTGTTCACCCATGACTGCACGGCCCCACACGCCTCCAACTCAATCATCAAGTTTGCAGATGACACAACATAGTAGGCCTGATTACCAACAATGACGAGACAGCCTACAGGGAGGAGGTGAGGGCCCTGGCGGAGTGGTGCCAGGAAAATAACTCAACGTCAACTCAACGTCAACAAAATGAAGAAGCTGATCGTGGACTTCAGGAAAAAGCAGAGGGAGAACGCCCCTATCCACATTGATGGGACCGCAGTGGAGAAGGTGGAAAGCTTCAAGTTCCTCGGTGTACACATCACTGAAGATCTGAAATGGTCCACCCACACAGACAGTGTGGTGAACAAGGCTCAACAGTGCCTCTTCAACCTCAGGAGGCTGAAGAAATTTGGCTTGGCCCCTAAGACCCTCACAAACTTTTACAGATGCACAATTGAGAGCATCCTGTCGGGCTGTATCACCGATTGGTACGGCAACTGCACTGCCCTCAACCACAGGGCTCTCCAGAGGGTCTGCCCAACGCATCACCGGGGGCACACTGCCTGCCCTCCAGGACACCTACAGCACCCAATGTCACAGGAAGGCCAAAAAGATCATCAAGGACACCAACCACCCAAGCCACGGCCTGTTCACCCTGCAATCCTCCAGAAGGTGAGGTCAGTATAGGTGCATCAAAGCTGCGACCGGGAGACTGACAACAGCTTCTATCTCAAGGCCATCAGACTTTTATATCCCTAACCGGCTACCACCTGGTTACTCAACCCTGCACCTTAGAGGCTGCTGCCCTATATATATAGACAGAATCATTGGTCATTTTAACCTTTACTTAATACCCATCCCGGATCCGGGATCCTCCTCATCAAAAAAGCTGACTAGCATAGCCTAGCCTAACGGGACAGGGATATCATATAATATAATTTTCATGAAATCACAAGTCCAATACAGCAAATGAAAGATAAACATCTTCTGAATCCAGCCATCATTTCCAATTTTTAAAATGTTTTACAGCGAAAACACAATATGTATTTCTATTAGCTAACCACAATAGCCAAAGACTCAACCGCATATTTTCACCATGTTTCTACCGCATAGGTAGCTATCACAAAACCGACCAAATAGAGATATAATTAGTCACTAACCAAGAAACAACTTCATCAGATGACAGTCTTATAACATGTTATGCAATACATTTATGTTTTGTTCGAAAAATGTGCATATTTGAGGTATAAATCATAGTTTTACATTGCAGCTACCATCACAAATAGCACCGAAGCAGCCAGAATAATTACAGAGAGCAACGTGAAATACCTAAATACTCATCATAAAACATTTATGAAAAATACATGGTGTACAGCAAATGAAAGATAAACATCTTGTGAATCCAGCCAATATTTGGCTGGATTCACAATATATATTTTGTGAACAATATTTTACAGCGAAAACACAATATATATTTCTATTAGCTCACTACAGTAGCCAAACACACAACGCAATTTACTCCCCGCAAAAATAACTTGCACAAAACCGACAAAATAGAGATAAAATTAATCACTAACCTTGAACAAATTCATCAGATGACAGTCTTATATAATCAGGTTATACAATACACTTATGTTTTGTTCGAAAATGTGCATATTTAGAGCTACAAATCCTGATTATACATTGTGAATACGTAGCATCGATTCACCAGAATCTCCAGAGATATTTTGGACACTCACCTAATCTGACCAAAGAACTCATCATAAACTTTACATAAAAATACTTGTTGTATGGCAAATGAAAGATACACTGGTTCTTAATGCAACCGCCATGTTAGATTTTTAAAAATAACTTTACCATAACAAACAGCTTGCGTTATTGCGAGACAGCGCTCGCCAAAACGGCAGAGAATAGGAATCAACATTTTCCACAGAAATACGAAATGACATCATAAATTGTTCTTACTTTTGCTGAGCTTCCATCAGAATCTTGTACAAGGAGTCCTTGGTCCAGAATAAATCGTTGTTTGGTTTTAGAATGTCCTTTTCTTCTGTCGAATTCGCGCCACAATGCTAGCCAATGTTGATGACTTTCCCATTTTCTCTCGACGCAAAGAACGGAAAACTCCAAAAGTCCCAATAAACGTTGAATAATCTGATAAAACTCGGTTGAAAAAACATACTTTACGATGTTATTATCACATGTATCAAATAAAATCAGAGCCGGAGATATTCGCCGTGTAAACCAAACGCTTATCAGAAGACAATATCGAGGTGCTTCGCGCGCCTTGGTAGAGAAAGGAAATTACTGACCTGCCACTCCAAAAGCTCTTGTTCGACCTCAGATCAAGCTAGACACCCCATTCCACCTTCCACTGCCTGTTGACATCTAGTGGAAGGCGTATGAAGTGCATGTATATCGATAAATATAAGCCAGTTGAATAGGCAGGCCCTGAAACAGAGCCCCATTTTCAGAATTTTCACTTCCTGTCTGGAAGTTTGCTGCCAAATGAGTTCTGTTTTACTCACAGATATAATTCAAACAGTTTTAGAAACTTGAGAGTGTTTTCTATCCAATAGTAATAATAATATGCATATTGTATGATCTAGAATAGAGTACGAGGCCGTTTAAATTGGGCACGATTTTTCCCAAAGTGAAAATAGCGCCCCCCTACTGACAAGAAGTTTAATAATGGAACACTAGTCACATTAATAATGTTTACATACTGCTTTACTCATTTCATATGTATATAAGAATAATTATCATTTATTACCATAGTGAATTATTTTAATGTTTCTTTGTGTGTAAATTAATCCCTTAAGGGATGGGTTGCCAATTGGCGATTTGACAGGAAAATAAAATGTAATTCATTCATTCATTAAGTTCATTCAAATTTAATTCATTCATAGATACTGTATTCTATTCTACTGTATTTTAGTCAATGCCACTCCGCCATTGCTCGTCCTAATATTTATATATTTCTTAATTCCATTATTTTACTTTTAGATTTGTGTGCATTGTTGTGAATTGTTAGATATTACTGCACTATTGGAGCTAGGAATACAAGCATTTCGCTACACCCGCAATAACATCTGCTAAATATGTGTATATGACCAATAAAATTGGATTTGATTTAATTTGATTTGGACACTTTGGAGAGGTTGAAAGGACACTTGAATGTACCCTGGATACCACATAACACCACCACAATGTTTGAGTGAGGTTGATATGATAGAAATTGTGTTTTTATACTGAACAAATAGCATTTAGGGATTGCAAATATGTAATAGCACTGGAATGTTCTAATGCAGGGAAACTTAAATCAGTTTTACCAAATTTCTATCAGCATGTTAAATGTGCAACCAGAGGGAAAAGAACTCTGGACCACCTATACTCCACACACAGAGATGTATACAAAGCTCTCCCTCGCCCTCCATTTGGCAAATCTGACCATAATTCCATCCTCCCGATTCCTGCTTACAAGCAAAAATTAAAGCAGGAAGCACCAGTGACTAGATCAATAAAGAAGGGGTCAGATGAAGCAGATGCTAAGCTACAGGACTGTTTTGCTAGCACAGACTGGAATATGTTCCGGGATTCCTCCAATGGCATTGAGGAGTACACCACATCTGTCACTGGCTTCATCAATAAGTGCATTGATGACGTCATCCCCACAGTGACTCTACGTACATACCCCAACCAGAAGCCATGGATTACAGGCAGCATCCGCACAGAGCTAAATGCTAAAGCTGCCGCTTTCAAGGAGCGGGACTCTAACCCGGAACCTTATAAGAAATCCCGCTATGCCCTCCGACGAACCATCAAACAGGCAAAGCGTCAATACAGGACTAAGATTGAGTCGTACTACACTGGCTCTGACGCTCGTTGGATGTGGCAGGGCCTGCAAACCATTACAGTCTACAAAGGGAAGCACAGCCGAGAGCTGCCCAGTGATATGAGCCTACCAGACGAGCTAAAATAGTTATATGCTCGCTTCGAGGCAAATAACACTGAAACAGGCATGAGAGTACCAGCTGTAGCGGAAGACTGTGTGATCACACTCTCTGCAGCTGATATGACATTCAATATTCACACGGCCGCAGGGACAGACGGATTACCAGGACGTGTACTGCGAGCATGCGCTGACCAAACGGCAAGTGTCTTCACTGACATTTTCAACCTCTCCCTGTCCGAGTCTGTAATACCAACATGTTTCAAGCAGACCACCATAGTGCCTGTGCCCAAGAACACTAAGGTATCCTGCCTGAATGACTACCGACCCGTAGCACTCACGTCTGTAGCCATGAAGTGCTTTGAAAGGCTGGTCATGGCTCACATCAACACCATCATCCCAGAAACCCTAGACCCACTCCAATTTGCATACCGCCCTAACAGATCCACAGATGATGCAATCTCTATTGCCCTGCACACTGCCCTTTCCCACCTGGACAAAAGGAACACCTATGTGAGAATGCTATTCATTGACTACAGCTCAGCGTTCAACACCAAAGTGCCCTCAAAGCTCATCAATAAGTTAAGGACCCTGGGACTAAACACCTCCCTCTGCAACTGGATCCTGGACTTCCTGACGGGCCGCCCGCAGGTGGTAAGGGTAGGTAACAACACCTCCGCCACACTGATCCTCAACACAGGGGCCCCTCGGGGGTGCGTGCTCAACCCCCTCATGTACTCCCTGTTCACTCATGACTGCACGGCCAGGCACGACTCCAACACCATCATTAAATTTGCTGATGACACAACAGTGGTAGGCCTGATCACCGACAACAACGAACCAGCCTATAGGGAGGAGGTCAGAGACCTGGCCGTGTGGTGCCAGGACAACAACCGCTCCCTCAACGTGATCAAGACAAAGGAGATGCTTGTGGACTACAGGAAAAAGAGGACCGGGCATGCCCCCATTCTCATCGACAGGGCTGCAGTGGAGCAGGATGAGAGCTTCAAGTTCCTTGGTGTCCACATCATCAACAAACTAACATGGTCTAAGCACACCATGACAGTCGTGAAGCGGGCACGACAAAACCTATTCCCCCTCAGAAGACTGAAAAGATTTGGCATGGGTCCTCAGATCCTCAAAAGGTTCTACACCTGCACCATCGAGAGCATCCTGACTGGCTGCATCACTGCCTGGTATGGCAACTGCTCGGCCTCCGACCGCAAGGCACTACAGTGGGTAGTGCGAAAGCCCAGTACATCCTGCCATCCAGGAAATATTGTCAAAGACTCCAGCCACATTAGTCATAGGTTGTTCTCCCTGCTCCCACGCGGCAAGCGGTACCGGAGCGCCAAGTCTAGGTCCAAGAGGCTTCTAAACAGCTTCTACCCCCAAGCCATAAGACTCCTAAACATCTAGTCAAATTGCTACCCAGACTATTCACATTGCCCCCCCCCCCCCATCTCCACACCACTGCCACTCTCTGTTGTCATCTATGCATAGTCACTTTAATTAACTCTACCTACATGTACATACTACCTCAACTAACCGGTGCCCCCGCACATTGACTCTGTACCGGCACCCACCTGTATATATAGTTATTTTTTACTACTGCTCTTTAATTACTTGTTACTTTTATCTCTTATTCTTATCCGTATTTTTTTAAACTGCACTGCCGGTTAGGGGCTCGTAAGTAAGCATTTCACTGTAAGGTCTACCTGTTGTATTCGGCGCATGTGACTAATACACATGTTTTATTATTTTATTTACAGACATATGCCACTTTGGAGAGGCTTAGGGACACTTGGAAACGTCCTGTGACCACACCTGACACCACTTACAAAAACATCTGCCCATTTCTAGTTGTTAGGTCTATCAATCACATTTTGTATCTGATATTGTTCACATGTTGTGGAAGCCATCTGATTTGTTTCCAGCTCTAGTCATCAATCATTCACTTATAGCTTGTCAATGAAAGATGACATTCAAAACAAAAAAACTATAATTTGTGTGTCCTTGATCTTGTGTATTCTGAACTATGTAACTCATAACTATCTTCTGATAATTTCCTCATAATCTCGCAGATGTCTTCTTTCCAAATATACCAAGTTTTTGCATGTCAGAATCATGTAATTACACATGAATAGCAGTTACTTTTGGGTATGTCTATTTAGGGGGAAATCTACATTTTGCCATTACATTTGTGAGTGAGGGCGATGTATCGGAGGGGGTAGGTGTGGTGAAGGTCTCGGAGTCCGAGGCTTGCACCAAGGGTCAGGATAAAGATGAGTCTCTTATGGTAGGAGTGACTTTTTAGGAAAAAAGCCATTTGACTGATTTGGATGCTGTGGAATCGGTGAAGGTAACCAGAAGTGGTCTGGTGATAATTGTTTGTGCTTCTCCTGGTAAGAGGGAGCAGGTGCTCCATGTTAAACAAATGGGAACAAGACATGTGAATTGTTTTGCTCTCAAGAAAAGGGTGCCATTGAAAGGAGTGATTACTGGGGTAGTGGTAAATGTGAAAGTTGACCAACTGAAGAGGAAGATTCACAGTGTTTGTGATGCTCGTCATTTGGTGCAACGCAGACAGGGTGGCATGAGTGGTGAAACAGAAGAGTCGTTGTCTGTTCTTTTGAGTTTTGATGTTGAGCAAGCTTTTGATGTTGAGCAAGCTTTTGTGCCGAATATATTACATTGTTACAGGTGTCAAGCTTATGGGCATGTGGCAGCAGTGTGTAGGAGGGAGATTCCTAGGTGTAAGAAGTGTGCAGAAGGGCATGAGACAAAGGAATGTGTAGCATTGAGGAAAGTAGTGGTATGTGTTAATTGCAGGAGTGCCCATGGGTCTGGGGATCAGAAATGTCCGGTGTGAGAGAGGCAGGTTGAGGTTTCCATGGTTTGAGTAGTGCAGAAGTTGTAGTATGCTGAGGCAGTGAAGAAAGTAGAAGAAGGCTCAAGGGGGAGGGAGAAGTAGAGTGGTGTGAGTAGTAGATATGTACCAGTACAGAGGGATAGGCCAACAAGTGATACAGTGCATTCGGAAAGTATTCAGACCCCTTGACTTTTTTCACATTTTGTTACGTTACAGCCTTATTCTAAAATTGATACAATTATTTATATTTAATCTACACACAATACCCCATAACGACAATGCAATATCACATGTTCTTATTTTTTCTCGATAGCGGCAGTTACGGCAGCAATGTTGTTCATAGCTGTAGCAACACGTTTGCAGTTGTCCATTTTTATTAAACTGTTATTTTGGACACAGTATTTACTGCATTCTGCAGTTATACTGCACTGTGACTGCAATCATTTTTCGTAAGGGAACTTCATTTTATTGAAATTATGTAGAAACAATGTTGATTCAACCAGTGTGTGCCCAGTGGGCTCTTGTATAAAACAACTCTCACTGGATTACATTTACAAGCAAAGGGCAAACACGACATCCATGATGGAGACAAACAAAAAATGTATGATTCTTGGAATATTGAACATTGTCATTGGGAACTGGATTGATATGATATAACGTCCCAAGAGAGCTGAGCAGACGAAACGCAAATGACATAGGACCTTTTACTTAATCAAAGGAATTCCAGTCTGCTGTGAAGCATGCATCCATGTATTTGGACAAGTAAGAGTCTAAAGTTAGCTTCATGTACAGATATTATTTGTATCTCATGTTGTTATAAAGTCATTTGCATTGCTAGTTAAAGCCTTCTGTTAGCTAGCTAGCTAACGTTAGCTAGCCAACATGAAACTTAGCTAGCTAGCGTGAGTTGCTTGGTATCTAACGCCAGCTAACGTTATAAATTGTATATCATTTTGTCAGAAATCCATTTGCATTGCTAGTTGAAGCCTACTGTTGGTTAGCTTTACCTGCAGATTAATAATGCATCATTTCATGCATGTTGCCTAGCTAGCTAAGTGTATGACAAACTGTATGGGTTGCTGGCTTGCTACATTAGCCAGATGATTAGGCTCCATGAACCATAAATTTAGCCAGGTGTGTCTGGGGGTGATTATGGCCATCACATGCTTTATGAACATGTGAACAGGTCTAGACAATAGACACATCCCCTTAGCTAGATGTGTCTGGGATGTAGTTTGATTTGATTTTATATATAATGTGTTTACCAGAGACAATGTGAAGAACAACATGTTAGGATATAGGCCATGGACTAGATAGTGTATTTTTACCTGGAGATGTTATTTATTGTCGGCTACTACTTTCACTGCTTGTTTACTACACTACCTTCACTCACAGTGAATACTTAAAGAGACGGGTGGGGTTAAGGCTTAAGAGGGTGTGAATGATGCTGAATGGGCGTACTCAAAAAAGAGCTCTCGATTGTGAAAAACTTTCAAGGGGATTTTCTGGTACTTGTCTACAAAGTGGAATAACAAGTTTATCACATTTCAAATAAGCATAACATTCCCATGTTTTCCCCCAACTGCAGTGTATGCTATACCATTTTGAAGCTCTGAGTCTGTACTTTTATAAAATGTACAAAAAGACAATCTTGGAAATGGTACATAAGACTCAAATGGGAAATGTAGTCACAAACGTAGTGGGATGTATCTGGTTCATGGCATATCTCATTTTATTAGTGTTAACCCTCTAGGATTTTCATCAACTCTAATCAAAGTCTACCGTTAAAGTGTTTATTTGTTTAGGCAATGAGCCAGTAGTGACCATGGACAAAATGCATTGGATTGCATGTAATGTACACAGTAACTATGAGGTGATATTCAATTGTTACTGAGCATCCCCATGTTGTTGTTCACTTTTATGTGAATCCATTGTCTTAACTCATCCAAGGCTTAATGTGCATACAGTAGCCTACCATCTGATTCTACACCACCAAGTGAGCTACTATGGGTATGTTCGAATAAAGCTTTATTTCCTGTGGTCATGTTTTGCCAATGTGCATTCATCCTGACATGAACATAGAGGGACCCCAAGAAAAAATCACTTTGATACCGCTGACCTAAACCCAAAGGGTTTTGAAATGGGTTGAATGTAACTGGGAAGGAAGCCTTTATCCTTGTTCTGGATAGGGCCTTGTAGGGATATTTGGAAATAAAATAAAATGTATTTCTCTACTGTAGTTGTCATCATAGTAAGGTAATAGGTATATAACTAGAGATAACTAGAGGCCAAATTCCTACATACAAATATATAAACTTTTCAGTTTCATTAGGACTCATAGAGGGAAATAATTTATACAACTTGAAACCAGGTATGAAACTGTGTAGACTGCTACATCAAAAATAAAGGAGTTACCACTCCTGTTGCAGGTGAAGAGGCGCTCAATAAAAAAAGACTGGACTGCTCTCTAGTTACTACAACCCGAGAAGTGAGCAAGATATGGCGTGCTACTATGTACATCAACAGAGCACGTTATGATCAGTGACTTGACTATTGCCGTTGTTTAGGCAGATCTAACCTAATTTAAGCATACTATAGAAGGCAAATAAGATGGTCGAACCTTGCGCTTTACGGGACTCGATAATCAGAAAAAGAAAAAAAATACTACAACCATAATATGGTGAAAATACAACGTGCCGACTCTTCTTCTCTAAAGAATTACGGTATCTTACCTTTTAGTGGAGCCCGTGCCTCTATTGCTGAATCGGGTCCTGGATGCTGGCGCGCGACTAACCACAATACACTTGAACTCGTTGAAGGAAGGATACTTGCATTCCTTTAAAATACGAGCAGTTCATCGATGTTTCTTCACGTCTCAATCGTCTGGGTAGGGTAGCTTGCAATGTTTAATTGTGCCCGTTCTCCCCATTCAGAAAGCCTGAGAACAGAGCAGTGTGATGTTCGACCAATCCGCTCTCGATGTATCAGCGCAGATCTGCTACACTGAGCACTCTTTTTCCTAAAATGTCACAGGACCAATCCCCACAGACCCCTCAATACCTAGTGTTCGATACACGCCAAATAGTAACCCCAGGCAGCTAAACAATTACATCACAATAATGGAATAATGAAGACCATCATATTCTATTATTTAAAAAAATCTGTTTTTTTTTGTCCAATCTCATTGACCAACATTCACTGCTGTGGAAGATTTAATGTGTCTGTAAATTTAAGCCTTTTAATGTTTTCTCACTTTTGAAAATAAAACATCTATGTTGATAGATTTATTAGTTATTATGTTTATGAGGACACAGGATAATCGTTATTATTCTCCTTGACAGAATAGCAGTAGGAAGGGACAGATAACATTCTTATTTTCCATTTAGAAGGCTGCACTGTTTCCATACTTTCCTGAACAGCCTCGGCCAGCAGTCTGACTCACCCATTGGCCCATGGGGATACTGGCACTGTTTTGATCTGACTTCTATTCCCTATTCAGTAGGTGAGGAATATGTCTCATCATGTGTATACTCCCAACTGTATTTCCTAACTCCCCTCCTAGAGTACCTTCAACAGTACACATTTTTATTGTAGCCTCGGACAAGCACACCTGATTAAACTTCAAGTAATCATCAGGCTCTCAATGAGCTGAATCAGCTATTTTTATCCGGGGCTACAGCAAAAATGTGTGTTTTTTGGGGTACTCGAGGACCGGAGTTGAGAACCACTAGTGTAGACTGCTGGACAGGACATGTGCAGGGTAATCTACAGATGCAGACTTGTATTCCCTCCTCCAATCCTATGCTTGGTTTTATACATTTCTGTTCTTTTACATCCCTCTCCTTCAAAGGCTCATCCATCTTCCTCTCTCCCACTCTCCCTGTCAATCACAGATAAGAACAGTGCTGATGTACTTCCCTGGCTGTGTTACGACTTAACCCAAGCAGGGTAATTGTTTTAGCCTTGGACCATGTCAGTATATGAAGCCCTGCAACAAGGGAATAACAGTATCCATCCATAAAATACACCCCAAATATTACTCCCTGTAAAATCTTAGAAAAAAGTGTACCAAAAGGGTTCTGATCAGTTGTTACAGAAACGGGAATCTTGATGTGAATCTTGGAATTGTTTCATATGACAGTCACACTAAAAAACTGTTCTAGAAAATGTTCATAAAATGTATGTCATTTTTGCTTTTCATAGAGAGATGTAGTGTGCTACTGGTGAACATTAAAAAAAACAAGCAGATATAAAATTCCCATATCCACAGCCACATTAACGCTCTATAAATTACTCAAGACCTTTAATTCATTTTCCTGTGTCTTGAATAAGAACATTTATATCATTATATGAATGGAAGTCTTTAGGCGTAATCACACTGCACCTTAGCCCACCCAGGGCCAGCCTAGCCTGGGGCTAAGATAGCCTGGAGCTAAGAACAATGCAGTGTGAAAAGGCCTTTTGGGACAGCTGTACTGCTAAAAGTAGAACAGATTCCTGTATCTAATATGAGGGTCTTTGAGTGACTCACCATTGAGTTCCTTTGTAATCTTTCTTTCAAAATATAAGCAAGGTTAAAGGCCATTAAAGCACTTTAGATTTGGCAAAATAGAAAAATGTTGAGCCTATTATTAAATCATTTGCTGTGGTCTCTCTCCGGTACGACCAAGGCCGCCCATTCCATGACTCAAGTTATTAGCTCCCATACATTTTTAAAGGTTATTAAAAAGCAGAGAGGCAAATCCCCTGTTGACTGTCTTCTCAACTGTAATGCATACAAAAAATCCTCCAGCAACGGAACCTTCCCACTGGGCACATGACGTCAATTCAACGTCTATTCCACGTTGCTACAATTAAATGATGTGGAAACAACGTTGATGCAACCAGTGTGTGCCCAGTGGGTTTCTTCATGCCATGGCATCAATTAGTATAAGGTTTACTGGCAACTTAATGGAAAGCAAATTATTTAGAGCAGCCAGCTGCTTGCCCTGTGTGGTTCCTCTTTTGTCACTGAAAAGGCCTGGAAGGGTGCTTACACCCGCACCACTTGCTCGGAAATGACTGCACAGTTCAATGTGCAAAACACCAATGGTGGAAAAAGTACTCAGTTGTCATACTTAAAAGTAAAGATACCAATAGAAAATGACTGAAGTAAAATCAAAAGTCATCCAGTAAAGTACTTCTGGAAAAAATGTATAAAAGCATCTGGTTTTAAATGTACTTAAGTAAAGTGGTAGAAAAAGTAGTCAATTTTCATACCTGAGTAAACGTACAAAGTAAAAGTAAATGCTATACATCAAATTCTTTATATTAAGCAAACAAGACCGCATAATTTTTTGTTTTTATTTATTTACGGACAGACAGGGGCACACTCCAACACTCATAATTTACAAACCCAGTAATTATGTTGAGTGAGTCCGCCAGATCAGAGGCAGTAGGGAGTACAACATGTTATGGTTGATATGTGTGTGAATCTGAGCATAATTCTGTCCTGCATTTGAAATGTAACTAGTACTTTTTGGTGTCAGGGAAAATGTATGAGAGTAAAAAGTACATATTTTCTTTAAGAATGTAGTAGAGTAAAAGTAAAAATAGGAAAAAAAATATATAAATAGTAACGTAAAGTACAGACAGCCCAAAAACTACTTTAAAGTATTTTTTACTTAAGTACTTTAGACCACTGCAAAGCACACACTGGTCTTTCTGAAAGCCCTTTCATTCCGGTGCTGAGTCTAGAAGGCCATACAAAGCTACTTACTCTGTTCAGAATTAACTGTGTGACTTCAGAAACATATGGTCCCTTTTTTATCTAAAAGTGAAGTGGTGAAGCACTACCCTCTCGGCTGATCCTCCTGACTTTAAAAACTCTGTAAAAGTGTATATTTGATGGAGGTCCAGCATGGTGAGGCAAGATGTGGCCTTAAAATCCATCCAGAGCAGAGCCTGCTGTGCAAATTCTATTTCTTTCTCCGGCCCACCTCCCCACTCTCTCTCTCTTTGTTTCTCTTTTGCTCTCTCTCTCTCTCCCTCTAGGACTCAGGCTATTGGCCCAATCAGTCCCCCCACACAGCAATGGATTTTGGCTTGAGATATGGCACTGATCATCAACAATCATGTCAAATCAATATATACACAGATTAAACATTTGCAGCTCTTCTCAGGAACTAACCTTTTTCTTTGCTTTTGAAAACTACAATAACAAATCCTTGCCATGTATAGCTGGCAACCAACTTAAAAAATAGAATTGATCCAGCTTTCTAAAATAAATACACAATTGATTTGTTTGGATGATGTTATTTGTCCACAATAACTAAAGAGACCACAGAGTATTTAGTCTTCTGTCCAGACCAAAGACTGAGAAGCGCATGAAAGAATACGGTAAAGAAAGGTCTACCTCCACCCACAAATATAACCTTTGACCCTTCAAAAAACTCTACCATCTGCTGCACAACAAGGCCACTGGACTGTGATGACTGCTGTGCCATAATAAGTGGCTGCTGTGCAATAATAGCAACACTGCTCTCTGCATCAGCAGGGAGAGTCTGGGAGGCGGACGTGCCGCGTCAGGCTCATCAGCACTTGAGAGACCTGGCTGCAGATACACTAAGACAACTTAGATCCACATGCAGACCATTTAATTCTATATATTTTGTCTGGGTAAAGATGGAGGGTATCTCGTAGAACTAATATCTGGGTTAACCTCCTATATTGGGGTTTCAACCAAATTATGCCCAACAGCTGTCTAATGGATGGGATATTGAAACCCATAGGACTGAAGCCAGTGCTATTCTCCAAACCTAAATGGAAAGGCCCATTTCTTGTTCAAAACAAATACATTTTCCTCATATGATTGTTATTCCCTTTGTTATTGCCCTTTTTGTTATTGGATTGTTTTTTGTCATGGGAAATTCAATTTCAGAAATCAAAGCTTGACATTCAGAACACAAATGGGGATTATAAATTAATGTCATATTGAAAGTTGTTTCCAAGGGAAAACTCATTACATTTCCATATAAAAATGTTTCTATCGATAAACTTTGATTGCTTACAACATGAAAGAAGTCATTACATTTGAAACGCTTAAGTGTCACTGAAGGTACATTTCACACCCAGCGTACATTCCATACTTGGGAATGTTTACATATAATGCAGATATGTAAACATTAAGTGACTAAGATACCGTAGAATAGTATAGAATACAGTACATACATATGAGATGAGTAATGTAAGCTATGTAAACATTATTAAGTGACTAAGATACCGTAGAATAGTATAGAATACAGTATATACATATGAGATGAGTAATGTAAGCTATGTAAACATTATTAAGTGACTAAGATACCGTAGAATAGTATAGAATACAGTATATACATATGAGATGAGTAATGCCAGATATGTAAATATTATTAATACTGGTACCAATAAGTATTGGTACCAATGTTATTGAGGCTCTAAAGGAGAAAGAGCACTCAATAGTGTTCCATAAGTTGCTTTAAAGGCTCATATAGTGATCTGATATGGCTGGAAGCACTATAAGAATGTGAGTGGCTGTAAGCCTGATTGGGATTTCAGATGGTTTGGTAACATCTTAATGTAGAAATGAACACATTTACTGCACTCTTTTTCTGCTACTGCATTCAGCCACTATTGGAGAGTCTGACTGGCATTGTGATGTACAGTACCCCAATGTATTGATGCTATTGATGTGCATTTCAGGGGTAGAGACAGAACACACAGTCTGCCAGTCTGTCAGGAGAAGTGGATCAAGGCTGCCTGATTGATGTAGACTCATTATTCATGTCCTGCCTGGCTACAGTGGAGAAATACGCAGAGAAATGCCATCATCATCTGCCAAGGAATTAGCTGCATTGTCATCCCATTTAGAACCATGGCTTCTGAAACAGGAGGTACACTACATTACTAAAAGTATGTGGACACTTGCTCGTCAAACTTCTCATTCCAAAATCATGGGCATTAATATGGAGTTGGTCCCCCCTTTGCTGCTATAACATCCTCCACTCTTCTGGGAAGGCTTTCCACTAGATGTTTGCTGCGAGGACTTGCTTCTATTCAGCCACATAAGCATTAGTGAGGTCGGGCACTGATGTTGGGCGATTAGGTCTGGATCGCAGTCGGCATTCCAATTCATCCCAAAGGTGTTCAATGGGGTTGGGGTCAGGGCTCTGTGCAGGCCAGTCAAGTTCTTCCACATCGATCTCGACAAACCATTTCTGTATGGACCTCGCTTTGTGCACAGGGGCATTGTCATACTGAAACAGGAAAGGGCCTTCCCCAAACTGTTGCCACAAAGTTGGAAGAACAGAATCATCTAGAATGTCATTGTATGCTGTAGCATTAAGATTTCCCTTCACTGGAACTAAGGGGTCTAGCCCGAACCAGGAAAACTGCCCCAGACCATTATTCCTCCTCCACCAAACTTTACAGTTGGCACTATGCATTAGGGCAAGTAGCATACTCCTCGCATCCGCCAAACCCAAATTCCCGATGAACAGTTATTGTGCTGACGTTGCTTCCGGAGGCAGTTTGGAACTGTACTGAATGTTGAAACCGAGGACAGACGATTTGTTTGCGCTACGCGCTTCTGTACTCAGCGGCCCTGTTCTATGAGCTTGTATAGCCTACCACTTTGCGGCTGAGCTGTTGTTGCTCCTAGACGTTGCCACTTCACAATAAAAGCACTTAAAGTTGACCGGGGCAGCTCTAACAGGGCAGAAATTTGACGAACTCACTTGTGGGAAAGGTGGCATCCTGTGATGGTGCCACGTTGAAGGTCACTGAGCTCTTCAGTAAGGCTATTCTACTAACAGTGTTTGTCTATGGAGATTGCGTGGCTGTGTGCTCAATTTTATACACCTGTCAGCAATGGGTGTGGCTGAAATAGCCAAATACACTGATTTGAAAGCGTGTCCAAATAATTTGTATATATAGTGTAAGGTGAGAGACTCTAAAACAAGTTATTTAAGTCTTGATTAGGAGAGGGCATCTCGTCTACTTTATTACACACACTCTTGAGAGAATGCCAGTGTGCAAAGCTGTCAAGGCAAAGGATGGCTACTTGATGTAAAGTATTCAGTATTTCATCCCCACATTCGAAGGGGCTGATAATAATAATGTCTTTCCACTCCATACCTCCAACTCCATACTGGGGTAATTAAGTTAACACTCACACTGACCTAATTCACCACTCTGATGTTCATGAGACCTATCTGATTATGTGGAATAATAGCCTTTACCTCCAACACAATGATCTGAGCATGAGTCACGCTCTCTTTCCAAGTCCCAGGCAGCAGTAGCTAGTACTCTCTCGCTGAACTATCGCAGAACATTATGTCCCATCAGGAACATGGTACAGTATTAATAGGTTCCCTTCCAACCGATGTTGTCTATGAGTCAGGCTGTGCTTACATATCAGAGAGGGTTGTGAGGAGGCGTTCAATCATGCCTGCTTTTGTGGTAGGTTCTGGGAAAAACATTTTTGCTGACTTGATGATGATAACTTCCACAGTATCAGATTTGAGGTAAGACCCAGATGCAGACACTGTAGAAGTAACAAGAGTCTATTACAACCACAGGGGCAGGCAAATTACAGGTCAAGGCAGGCAGGGGTCAGTAATCCAGAAAGGGTGTAATGGGTCCAGAACGGCAGGCAGTCTCAGGGTCAGGGCAGGCAGGGGTCAATAATTCAGAACGGTGGGGTAAGGTACAAAACGGCAGGTAGACTCAGGGTCAGGGCAGGCAGGACAGTCAAAACCAGGTAGGACTAGAAAACAGGAGCAGGAAAACAGGCAGGAGCAGGGAAACAAACACTGGTAGGTTTTACGAATAAAACGAACTGGCAACAGACAAACAGAGAACACAGGTATAAATACACAGGGGATAATGGGGAAGATGGGCGACACCTGGAGGGGGGTGGAGACAATCACAAAGACAGGTGAAATAGATCATGGCATGACACACAGTGCTTTCTTTGTAGTTACTTTTCCCTTAGGTATAACTGTGGTGATGCAACTGTGCAGTATGTTATCAGTGAAGGACTAATATTAAACAGCACGATGCCTGGGCCAAAGCATTCTTCTATAATCATCATCAACATCAATATAATTTATGTTTACAACAGACTCTTGTTATTATTGACAATGTTCACTTCTATGAACAGGCTGAGAAATCACATAGGAGTGAGAAAGCTCCAGCCAGCATGTCTACTAAAATTTTGTGATCATTTTTTTTGTTGCCTGGGAAGACCTTAGGAAAGAAGGATGGTTTATACTGTAGGAATGAGCTAATTCTAACAAAAATCTTTATCATTTACTTTATAATTTACATCAACTCTCCTCCCCTCACCCCCACCCCCCGATTAAGTCACACATTACAGTGCTGCAATCAAGGAGAGTTTTCTGTGTGTGACTGTCGATGGCTGTAGATTACGGTTGTTTTTTTCTAAGATGTCCTCTGTCCTCTCTAGGGCTGGAGGAGTGCATTTCAAATCCTCTGGGCAGGAAAGAACTGGAAGAGGAGAGGCTGGCTGCATGTTCCATTGAGCGGGGGATAAATACGTTCCTAGTTTAATCTTGGATCTTGTGTAATCAGCTAGCATATTAGTGGTGGGCGCCCCTGGGCAAAGAGCCTTACTGACTGGTGCACCCCATGACTGCAGGCAGGCCCATGAAGAGAGAGTGGGGGTGTGTAATTGTACTTTATAAGAGTTGAGGTACAAGGGGTATTTGACCTCAGTCAAGAACAGGTGAAATTTGGTAAATGGTTTGGTTGGTAGGTGAATGTGCTGTGCTGTATATACAGTATGTTTGTATTTGTGGGAGAGAATTCATTGTGGACATAGTCCTCTACCTAGTCCTGTACAACATTTTACATTTTAGTAATTTAGAATACGCTCTTATCCAGTGCAACTTACAAGAGAAATTAGGGTTAAGTGCCTTGCTCAAGGGCAGATTGTCTGATTTTTTGGAATTGAACCACCAACCTTTCGTTACTGGCCCAACGCTCTTAACCGCTAGGCTACCTGCCACCAATATCTCACAATATTAAACATTATCCTGGTTCAGATCAAAATGCACGGATGACCTGGTAGCCAGAGGTGACATGGGTGTGTTCATCATCAGTGCACTTGAACTGCTACACTTTGCATGAAATACACATTTGACATGTCTGTAAGGATTCATCAAACAAAGCTGATATTTTCTTTCTAATCATTCATCACATGACAGAAGGCGTTCTATTGACCCCCTGGACAGCAGGTCAGACAATAGAGAAACTACCTAGCAAGAGCATAGCTGCATAGATGCACTCATTGAAATGCAACATCCCTACCTCTCCCACCAACTGTGGTCATATCAGCCTTTTCCAGCATCCTACACCATCACTTCACCATCACCATGCAGCTCCTACCTCCTGAGGCCTTTCTAACCTGTATCCACAACCAGGTGGGAGCAGCCCAGCAGGAGCTCCAAACCAAAGAAGTACAAAACCAATCTGCAGTGGTTAGTCACTCAAATGTTTACATAGCTCATTGACAGGAAATTTGGCAATTACTGGGAGAACTGGGAGATTATTTATCTATGTATTGGGAGATTATTTATCTATGTAAGCTTTCTTATTAATGGGCCAGTGTGAGATGCACCATGCACCATACATTTAGCTGGGCTTCTGCTCTTTTTCTTCAGCTAGCTGGCATATTTTGATTAGTTGGCACTGTGTGCGTTGAGCCCTCTGAAAATGTGAGCAGTGATAATTGTATAACTACATCAGCAAATTCCACATAAAAACTCGTCCTATGTAATTACGCCAGAGATGAGATTGTCTTTGGAGTCAAATTGTCGCTGATACCACCCCTGTGTGTTTTCCTTTCTAATTTGTGTGCGTTGCAATGCAACATCCTGAAAACCTCTGGCCCATAGGTGTGCTGTGCCCTATGCTGAATGTCCTTCTACATTATGACTGAGCTGAGGCTCAGAGTGAATCGTGGTTGTCATGGTGGCTGAGTTAGGTCCTGTCCTGGTGGTTGTGGGGTGCTGGGTTCAGGGATAATATCCCCCAGACAGTTCACCTTGGGTCTGCCACAGGCCAATCGAGAGAGAGAGAGAGAGAGAGAGAGAGAGAGAGAGAGAGAGAGAGAGAGAGAGAGAGAGAGAGAGAGAGAGAGAGAAAGCGGGGAGCAGCAATGCATATGCAAGCTGGGTGAGCTGTCCTGTACTACAAGCTCAATATGGCTCCTGTGGGACAGAAAACCTCCTCTCTGTGGCAGGCCTGGTGAATTATGGATGCCTTCCTCCCTGCAGCAGACCCACACAGCATGGTGTTATGACTGTGACCAGCTTGATCTCTCTCTCCACCTCCTGAGTGGCGCAGCTGTTTAAGAGACTGCATCTCAGTGCTAAAGACATCACTAGAGACCCTGGTTCGATTCCAGGCTGTATCACAACCGGCTGTGATTGGGAGTCCCATAGGGCGATGACCAATTGGCCCAGCGTTGGCTGGGGTAGGCCGTCATTGTAAATAATAATTTGTTCTTATTAACTGACTTGTCTAGTTAAATAAAGGTTTAAAAAATAAATAAAAAGGCCTCCCGGGTGGCACAGTGGTCTAGGGCACTGCATCGCAGCGCTAGCTGCACCACCAGAGACTCTGGGTTCGCACCCAGGCTCTGTCGCAGCTGACCGGGAGGTCCGTGGGGCGACGCACAATTGGCCGGGTTAGGGAGGGTTTGGCCGGTAGGGATATCCTTGTCTCATCGCGCACCTGTGGCGGGCCGGGCGCAGTGCGCGCTAACCAAGGGAGCCAGGTGCACGGTGTTTCCTCTGACACATTGGTGCGGCTGGCTTCCAGGTTGGAGGCGCGCTGTGTTAAGAAGCAGTGCAGCTTGGTTGGGTTGTGTTTCAGAGGACGCATTGCTTTCGACCTTCGTCTCTCCTGAGCCCGTACGGGAGTTGTAGCGATGAGACAAGATAGTAATTACTAACAATTGGATACCACAAAATTGGGGAGAAAAGGGGGTCAAAAAAAATTTATAAATAAAAAAAACACCTTACTAAACCTTCAGCCAAGCATTTCTGTATTCTGTGCAGATATTTGTATATGGACTGCTGCTACATGATAGAGATATCATAATATCTCCAAACATCCAGACCCATTCATTGAAATGAAGTGAAGGCTGTTAGCACCATGAAAGTGGGCCAACAGATGTTAGTAATTTGCCTTCCTAATAGGGATATTACTTTAACGTACCATTACCAGAATTACAGATACTATTTAGAGCACGTTTAGATCACTTTTGTGCTCTTGTAACAGTTTAACTTTACGTCCGTCCCCTCGCCCCGACCCGGGCGCGAACCAGGGACCCTCTGCACACATCAACAACAGTCACCCACGAAGCATCGTTACCCATCGCTCCACAAAAGCATCGGCCCTTGCAGAGTAAGGGGAACCACTACTTCAAGGTCTCAAAGCGAGTGACGTCACCGATTGAAACGCTATTAGCGCGCACCACCGCTAACTAGCTAGCCATTTCACATCGGTTACACTCTCATGCTAATTAGTACAATTCATTACAATATGATGCTAATACAGTACTATGAAATAATTAGCACACACAAAATTAGCAAGCATGCATGCACCCACAAACACTCATACACACATGTACACTCTAAGCATTCAGTAGCGCACACACACACACACACACAACCACACACACACACACACACACACACACATAAATCACGAGTGACCAATCTTACATTTCTATCTTTCCTGGCCTGGGTGTGAAAAGAGGGCTCTAAATTGTTCTGACCTTAAAATATTGAAGGGAAAATAATATGCTTCAGGGACCACTTGTTCTCTGTGTAGCTTTTTTCTCTCTCTTACCCTCCTCTTAAATGTCAAATGTGCTTCTCACTTGCTGGTCTGCAACACAATACCACCATATATACCATCTCAAAGTTTGGAATGATAATGGGGATGTGGTATACTGCTCATTGACATTCATGACGGGCCTAGCCAGAGCGCCATCTAATTAAGACATTCACACAGCCTTCAGGGTAACTCAAGTAGAGTTTTATTCAGTGACTTGTATGAGACACAACTGTCAAGGGGAAATGGATGCTTCATAAACAACAGGCAAATAGAATTCTTTATGTCTCAGCAACCATGCTATCAAAAATACTTGATACTTTCCCCATCTTGCATCACAGTGCTGCACAGGAGATATCTGGGTTAGAAATAATCTTGGGAGAGAATGCCACCTTTCTCAGGGGATTAACCCTGGTTTCTAATACCATGGTGTCTGGCCTTACATCTATCTATGTTTTCGACAGTTTTCACTTGAATTAATTCAGTGCCACCTTCCCACCTTTTGTCTGTGGTTACCCTTTCGAACCCAGGACTCAAATCCCAGCACTGGGGACATGATTCGAGAATATCCCCTGCTGTGCTTTCAACACATAATAAGGTCCTCTATTATGTTCCCCATAGAGCTCTCTCCTCCCCCATGTCCTCCTCACTCCTCACTCAGCTCCTCAGCATCCACCCACTGATGTCCTGCTGCTGTCCTGCTTGCTGCTGCTGTCCTGCTTGCTGCTGCTGCTGCCCTGCTTGCTGCTGCTGTCCTACTGCTGTCCTGCTTGCTGCTGCTGTCCTACTGCTGCCCTGCTTGCTGCTGCTGCCCTGCTTGCTGCTGCTGTCCTGCTTGCTGCTGCTGTCCTGCTTGCTGCTGCTGTCCTGCTTGCTGCTGCTGTCCTGCTTGCTGCTGCTGCCCTGCTTGCTGCTGCTGTCCTGCTTGCTGCTGCTGTCCTGCTTGCTGCTGCTGTCCTGTTTGCTGCTGCTGCTGCCCTGTTTGCTGCTGCTGTCCTGCTTGCTGCTGCTGTCCTGTTTGCTGCTGCTGCTGCCCTGTTTGCTGCTGCTGTCCTGTTTGCTGCTGCTGCCCTGCTTGCTACTGCTGCCCTGCTTGCTGCTGTTGCTGCCCTGCTTGCTGCTGCTGCCCTGCTTGCTGCTGCTGTCCTGCTTGCTACTGCTGCCCTGCTTGCTGCTGCTGCTGCCCTGCTTGCTGCTGCTGTCCTGCTTGCTGCTGCTGTCCTGCTTGCTGCTGCTGCTGTCCTGCTTGCTGCTGCTGTCCTGCTTGCTGCTGCTGCTGTCCTGCTTGCTGCTGCTGTCCTGTTTGCTGCTGCTGCCCTGCTTGCTGCTGCTGTCCTACTGCTGCCCTGCTTGCTGCTGCTGTCCTGCTTGCTGCTGCTGTCCTGCTTGCTTGCTGCTGCTGTCCTACTGCTGCCCTGTTTGCTGCTGCTGCCCTGCTTGCTGCTACTGCCCTGCTTGCTGCTGCTGTCCTGCTTGCTGCTGCTGCTGTTCTGCTTGCTGCTGCTGTCCTGCTTGCTGCTGCTGCTGTCCTGCTTGCTGCTGCTGTCCTGTTTGCTGCTGCTGTCCTGTTTGCTGCTGCTGCCCTGCTTGCTGCTGCTGCCCTGTTTGCTGCTACTGCCCTGCTTGCTGCTGCTGTCCTGCTTGCTGCTGCTGTCCTGCTTGCTGCTGCTGTCCTGCTTGCTGCTGCTGTCCTGCTTGCTGCTGCTGTCCTGTTTGCTGCTGCTGTCCTGTTTGCTGCTGCTGCCCTGCTTGCTGCTGCTGCCCTGTTTGCTGCTACTGTCCTGCTTGCTGCTGCTGTCCTGCTTGCTGCTGCTGTCCTGCTTGCTGCTGCTGTCCTGCTTGCTGCTGCTGTCCTGTTTGCTGCTACTGTCCTGCTTGCTGCTGCTGCCCTGCTTGCTGCTGCTGTCCTGCTTGCTGCTGCTGTCCTGCTTGCTGCTGCTGCTGTCCTGCTTGCTACTGCTGTCCTGCTTGCTGCTGCTGCCCTGCTTGCTGCTGCTGCTGTCCTGCTTGCTACTGCTGTCCTGCTTGCTGCTGCTGCTGTCCTGCTTGCTGCTGCTGCTGTCCTGCTTGCTGCTGCTGCTGTCCTGCTTGCTGCTGCTGCTGTCCTGCTTGCTACTGCTGTCCTGCTTGCTGCTGCTGCCCTGCTTGCTGCTGCTGCTGTCCTGCTTGCTACTGCTGTCCTGCTTGCTGCTGCTGCCCTGCTTGCTGCTGCTGCTGTCCTGCTTGCTACTGCTGTCCTGCTTGCTGCTGCTGCTGTCCTGCTTGCTGCTGCTGCCCTGCTTGCTGCTGCTGCTGTCCTGCTTGCTGCTGCTGTCCTGCTTGCTACTGCTGTCCTGCTTGCTGCTGCTGTCCTGCTTGCTGCTGCTGCTGTCCTGCTTGCTGCTGCTGTCCTGCTTGCTGCTGCTGCTGTCCTGCTTGCTGCTGCTGTCCTGCTTGCTGCTGCTGTCCTGCTTGCTGCTGCTGCCCTGTTTGCTGCTGCTGCCCTGCTTGCTGCTGCTGCCCTGCTTGCTGCTGCTGTCCTGCTTGCTGCTGCTGCCCTGTTTGCTGCTGCTGCCCTGTTTGCTGCTGCTGCCCTGCTTGCTGCTGCTGCCCTGTTTGCTGCCGCTGCCCTGCTTGCTGCCGCTGCCCTGCTTGCTGCTGCTGCTGTCCTGCTTGCTACTGCTGTCCTGCTTGCTGCTGCTGCTGTCCTGCTTGCTGCTGCTGTCCTGCTTGCTGCTGCTGTCCTGCTTGCTGCTGCTGCTGTCCTGCTTGCTGCTGCTGCTGTCCTGCTTGCTACTGCTGTCCTGCTTGCTGCTGCTGCCCTGCTTGCTGCTGCTGCTGCCCTGCTTGCTGCTGCTGCTGTCCTGCTTGCTACTGCTGTCCTGCTTGCTGCTGCTGCTGTCCTGCTTGCTGCTGCTGTCCTGCTTGCTGCTGCTGTCCTGCTTGCTGCTGCTGCCCTGTTTGCTGCTGCTGCCCTGCTTGCTGCTGCTGCCCTGCTTGCTGCTGCTGTCCTGCTTGCTGCTGCTGCCCTGTTTGCTGCTGCTGCCCTGCTTGCTGCTGCTGTCCTGCTTGCTGCTGCTGCCCTGTTTGCTGCTGCTGCCCTGTTTGCTGCTGCTGCCCTGCTTGCTGCTGCTGCCCTGTTTGCTGCCGCTGCCCTGCTTGCTGCCGCTGCCCTGCTTGCTGCTGCTGCTGTCCTGCTTGCTACTGCTGTCCTGCTTGCTGCTGCTGCTGTCCTGCTTGCTGCTGCTGTCCTGCTTGCTGCTGCTGTCCTGCTTGCTGCTGCTGTCCTGCTTGCTGCTGCTGCTGTCCTGCTTGCTGCTGCTGCTGTCCTGCTTGCTACTGCTGTCCTGCTTGCTGCTGCTGCCCTGCTTGCTGCTGCTGCTGCCCTGCTTGCTGCTGCTGCTGTCCTGCTTGCTACTGCTGTCCTGCTTGCTGCTGCTGCTGTCCTGCTTGCTGCTGCTGTCCTGCTTGCTGCTGCTGTCCTGCTTGCTGCTGCTGCCCTGTTTGCTGCTGCTGCCCTGCTTGCTGCTGCTGCCCTGCTTGCTGCTGCTGTCCTGCTTGCTGCTGCTGCCCTGTTTGCTGCTGCTGCCCTGTTTGCTGCTGCTGCCCTGCTTGCTGCTGCTGCCCTGTTTGCTGCCGCTGCCCTGCTTGCTGCCGCTGTCCTGCTTGCTGCTGCTGCCCTGTTTGCTGCTGCTGCCCTGTTTGCTGCTGCTGCCCTGCTTGCTGCTGCTGCCCTGTTTGCTGCCGCTGCCCTGCTTGCTGCCGCTGTCCTGCTTGCTGCCGCTGCCCTGCTCCAGTAGCCTTGTTGTTCTGTGCTCCGTGGGGCTTTCTCTCTTTTTCTCTCTCAAGATTTATGTCATTGTTGCTGCTGAGATGTGTCACTCCCTGACATCTTTCATAATTTCAAACTTTAGATTGTAAAAGCTGATGTATGATGTCTACAGACCCAATGGAAGAAACAACTAAAAATAAAAAAGAAGGAAAACACTAGTTAGAATGATAAAGGCATATGGATTTGGAGGGCAGAGAGAGAGAGAGAGAGAGAGAGAGAGAGAGAGAGAGAGAGAGAGAGAGAGAGAGAGAGAGAGAGAGAGAGAGAGAGAGAGAGAGAGAGAGAGAGAGAGAGAGAGAGAGAGAGAGAGAGAGAGAGAGAGAGAGAGAGAGAGAGAGAGAGAGAGAGAGAGAGAGAGAGAGAGAGAGAGAGAGAGAGAGAGAGAGAGAGAGAGAGAGAGAGAGAGAAAACAAGGAATGGATGGTTCTTTACTAGATTCACCCAAGCATGGTGATGGCTTCCGGGCTTCTGGGAATTACAGGATTTGCATAACGGTGGCCTTGATGACATGACGTTGCTGTAATTGCTATCAGGAGGGAAACATGTTGTTAATTAATGCAACCCATTTAATGTGAATGATATACAGTAAACGAGGCTAGAGATGTCTAGAGGTATTCTCCTCCCCTTCCAGGTGTCATACCTCTGTGATTCCTGTGACTGACTCTCTTCGATAACAAACCCTAAGCATCTGTCAAGGATTTAACACATATATCTTAGAGAGGAGAGGTAGGCATAGTACTGTCTGTTATCAAAGAGACTCTTTACAGTTTATTTTTTTTCCTGGCAAATTATATTAATTCCTCTGATTCCTCTGAATCATTGGATATCAAAAGGAGAATGTCAAATTTAGCTGACATGGTTGGTCAGAGCTGTCTGGGCTGAGAGTCAAACTGTGGGTTTCATTTGAATTTCAACCTCATGTAACTGCATGTGATTTCAAATGCACATTAGAAAGTATAATGTATTTGAACAAATCCAATCTTGTTCAGAGAAACAATAATATGAGTCAACATTTTCTGCAGATAAGGAAATTATAGAACACTGTAGACTGCAGAGAGAAGCATGCATGCACGTATACGCACACTGACACACATGCACATATAACAGAGTTCAGAACGTACCGTAAGCTCACTCCACAGCTAGCTTGAAATGTCGCGGATGGAACCTTTTTTGGGTGGCTCAAATCGTTGGAACGTTGTCAAGGAGGGCAGTAACGTGTTTTAGCAAAGCAGAGGTCCCGAGTTCCAGCCAGGTATGAGTCGAATCAGAGGGAAGTGGTACTCGCTAAGCAAGCAACGAGATGTCGGGTACACACACACACACACAATGCACCCTATTTTGAGATGACTCTCTGGTTGCTGTCACACCTTCATACAATATAGGTCACTATACAACTCAAACAGATTTACATCAGCATCATCTGTGAAGGTTTCATTGAAATATGATCCAACTTCCGTGTTCAGCATTATATTGTGGTACATCATTTTTCCATGAATCAGGTAAAAAATATACAGCAGTCATTAATGTGGCTGTAGGCAGCAGGCCAGTGGGGAGCATCTCTCAGGGCATGACAGGGGGTGCACAGGAATGGCATTATCACCAGGGGCACGAGCTAATGAACACACCACAGGAGCAATAACAATAACAAAAACAATGGGAGGGCACAACTACAGGACTCTAAACAGGGGAGAATAGGATTATGTATATTTGTGTGTGTGTGTGTGTGTGTGTGGGCGTGTACGTGCGTGTGTGAGAGTGTCTGTGTGTGTGTGCATACGTTTGTGTGCACACGTGTGTGTATGTGTTTGTGCCTCACTGCAAGGGCCGTATTCTGACCTTGACTTAATTCCCTAACAATTCCACCACCTTTACACACGAGGAAACCATGAATAAGCTCTAGTGAACCTACCAATTCCAAGTGGAAAAAGCATCTACTTAATTTTTTCCGATAGAAATAATACTATTTTCCATGCAATGTAATTTACAACTTGTTAAGAGCTATTGATAAGATCTAGGTAAATGAGTAATCTGTTTGGCTAAGGGAATTGTAAATATAAATGACACTTGCACTTTATGCAGATTTTAAATTGTATGGCTTTTTAACTTGCAGGGATGGGCACTCTCAAAAGTCTTCAATATAGGCTACCCCAAGTTCCTCTGTTTCCTATTTGTATCATATTAAATATTAGCAGTAGGCCTAATAAACAAAAATATTCAACTGCCAATTTACTGTTAGTTCCCTTCAGTTGGTATAGCTGACATTATCACTCATTGTTTTGTTCACCTTCATTTGCTTCCTCTGTAAACGGCGTTACATCCGTGTGGTTGTTGCTGAGGATCATTAGTGGTTGTTGCTGAGCATCATTAGTAACAGTTGATAATATGAAAAAAGATATGTACGCTAATTAAATCGTTATGGAGCAGAGAGCAGACCAAGCTGAAACAATTTGTACCTGACTTGCTGCAATACTTAGCCCTGTCAGTACAGCTCCATGGTTAGTGCAGACAATAGATGAGGATATAGCCTATTATTGTACACTATTCTCCCTATTATAATTATATGTACACTGTGTGGCAATTTTACGAATTAATCAAACTACCGTTTTCATTCTTTCGTGCATAAAGCCATAAACCAAGGCTTTTGAGTCTGCTGATAAGGATGTGGTGATTGACAGAGTCGAAAGCCTTGGCCAGGTCGATGAATACGGCTGCACATTATTGTGTCTTATCGATGGCAGTTATGATATTGTTTAGGACCTTGAGCGTGGCTGAGGTGCACCCATGACCAGCTCGGAAGCCAGATTGCATAGAGGAGAAGGTACGGTGGGATTCGAAATGGTCGGTAATCTGTTTGTTAACGTGGCTTTTGAAGACCTTAAAAAGGCAGGGTAGGATAGATATAGGTCTGTAGCAGTTTCGGTCTAGAGTGTCACCCCCTTTGAAGAGGGGGATGACCACGGCAGCTTTCCAATCTTTGGGGATCTCAGACGATACGAAAGAGAGGTTGAACAGGCTAGTAATAGGGGTTGCAACAATTTCGGCAGATCATTTTAGAAAGAGAGGGTCCAGATTGTCTAGCCTGGCTGATTTGTAGGGGTCCAGATTTTGCAGCTCTTTCAGAACATCAGCTATCTGGATTTGGGTGAAGGAGAAATGGGGGAGGCTTGGGCGAGTTGCTGTGGGGGGTGCAGGGCAGTTGATCAGGGTAGGGGTAGCCAGGGGAAAGCATGGCCAGCAGTAGAAAAATGCTTATTGAAATTTTCAATTATCGTGGATGTATCGGGGGAGGCTTGACAGTGTTTCCTAGCCTCAGTGCAGTGGGCAGCTGGGGGGAGGTGCTCTCATTCTCCATGGACTTTACAGTGTCCCAGAACACTACAGGATGCAAATTTCTGTTTGAAAAAGCTAGCCTTAGCTTTCCTAACTGCTTGTGTATATTGGTTCTTAACTTCCCTGAAAAGTTGCATATCACGGGGGCTATTTGATGCTAATGCAGTACGCCACAGGATGTTTTTGTGCTGGTCAAGGGCAGTCAGGTCTGGAGTGAACCAAGGGCTATATCTGTTCCTGGTTCTACATTTTTTGAATGGGGCGTGCTTATTTAAGATGGTGAGGAAGGCACTTTTAAAGAATAACCAGGCATCCTCTACTGACGGGATGAGGTCAATATCCTTCCAGGATACCCGAGCCAGGTCGATTAGAAAGGCGTTTGACAGTGATGAGGGGTGGTCGTTTGACCGCAGACCCATTACGGATGCAGGCAATGAGGCAGTGAAGACAGCAGAGGTGTATTTGGAGGGCAAGTTGGTTAGGATGATATCTATGAGGGTGCCCGTGTTTACGGATTTGGGGTTGTACCTGGTAGGTTCATTGATCATTTGTGTGAGATTGAGGGCATCAAGCTTAGATTGTAGGATGGCCGGGGTGTTAACTTAGCGCTAGGGGTCAGATTTCTTTTCTTTCAAATAACGTACCCAACGTAAACGGAAATTTTCTCTGGCCCAGATCGTAGAATATGCATATAATTTACAGATTAGGATAGAAAACACTCCAAAGTTTCCAAAACTGTCAAAATATTGTCTGTGAGAATAAGAATACTTATTCTGCAAGCGAAATCCTGAGAAAATCTAACCCGGAAGTGATATATTTTCTTTTTAAACTTTGTTTCCTGGCCTGTCTAACCTCCATTTAAAGGGGTATCAACCAGATTATTTTTCCAATGGCTTCCTCAGGCTGTGTGTAACGATAGTCTTCGTCCTCCTCATCTGAGGAGTAGGAAATGTCGGACCAATACGCAGCGTGGTGAGTATTCATATTTATTCGAATACTTTAAATAAAGACCAAAACAATAAACAGACGAAATAGACGAAGACGCAGCAGTCCCGAAATAGTGAACACTAATACACACCAACAGGAACACAAAACATAGATAACCCACCCAACTCACGCCCTGACCATACTAAAACAAAGAAAATACAAAAGAACTAAGGTCAGAACGTGACAGTACCCCCCCAAGGGGGACTCCGGCCGCAAAACCTGAACCTATAGGGGAGGGTCTGGGTGGGCATCTGTCCGCGGTGGCGGCTCTGGCGCTGGACGTGGACCCCACTCCACCATAGTCTTATTCCGCTTTAGTAGCGTCCTTTGAGCGGCGACCCTCGCCGCCAACCTAGGACTGGCAACCCTACTAAAGGGCCCCACTGGACTGAGGGGCAGCTCCGGACTGAGGGGCAGCTCCGGACTGAGGGGCACCTCCGGACTGAGGGGCAGCTCCGGACTGAGGGGCAGCTCCGGACTGAAAGGCAGCTCCGGACTGAAAGGCAGCTCCGGACTGAGGGGCAGGTCCAGACTGAGAGGTAGCTCAGGACTGAGGGACAGCTCGGGACTGAGGGGCAGCTCGGGACTGAGGGTAGCTCAGGACTGAGGTGCAGCTCCGGACTGAGGTGCAGCTCCGGACTGAAGGGCAGCTCCGGACTGAAGGGCAGCTCCGGACTGAGGGGCAGCTCAGGACTGAGGGGCAGCTCAGGACTGAGGGGTAGCTCAGGACTGAGGGGTAGCTCAGGACTGAGGGGCAGCTCCGGACTGATGGGCAGCTCCGGACTGAGGGACAGACGGACGGCTCAGGCGGCGCTGGACAGGAGGGAGACTCAGGCCTGCCGAGGCGCACAGTAGGCCTGGTGCGTGGTGCCGGAACTGGTGGTACCGGGCTGGGAACACGCACCTCAGGGCGAGTGCGGGGAGTAGGAACAGGGCATACTGGACTCAGGAGGCGCACAGTAGGCCTGGTGCATGGTGCCGGAACTGGTGGTACCGGGCTGGGAACACGCACCTCAGGGCGAGTGCGGGGAGCAGGAACAGGGCATACTGGACCCTGGAGGCGCACTGTAGGCCTGGTGCGTGGTGCCGGAACTGGTGGTACCGGGCTGGGGACACGCACCTCTAGGCGAGTGCAGGGAACAGGAACTGGAGGCCTGGTACGTGGTGCCGGCACCGGAGGGCTGGTGCGTGGGGCTGCCACAGGAGAGCTGGTGCGTGGAGAAGGCACCGGATAGACCGGACCGTGGAGGCGCACTACAGGTCTCGAGCACCGAGCCTGCCCAACCCTACCTGGCTGAATGCTCACCGTAGCCATGCCAGTACGGCGAGGTGGAATAGGCCGCACTGGGCTATGCACACGTACAGGAGACACCATGCGTAGGGCTGGTGCCATGTACCCCGGCCCGAGGAGACGCACTGGAGACCAGATGCGTAGAGCCTGCTTCATGGCACCTGGCTCGATGCCCACTCTAGCCCAGCCGATACGAGGCGCTGCTATGTACCGCACCGGGCTATGCACACGTACTGGAGACACCGTGCGCTCTTCCGCACAACATGGTGTCTGCCCCGTACGCTCGCTCTCCACGGTAAGCACGGGGAGTTGGCTCAGGTCTCCTACCTGGCTGTGCTTTCGTGCAGCCGTGCTTTCGTGCAGCCTCCTCATACCGCCACCTCTCCTCTTTCGCTGCCTCCAGCTCAGCTTTTGGGCGGCGATATTCACCAGCCTGTGCCCAGGGTCCCTTGCCGTCCAGAATTTCCTCCCAGGTCCAGGAGTCCTGCGATCGCTGCTGCTGCTGCTGCTGCCCGTTACCACGCTGCTTGGTCCTGTTGTGGTGGGTGATTCTGTAACGATAGTCTTCGTCGGACCAATACGCAACGTGGTGAGTATTCATATTTATTCGAATACTTTAAATAAAGAACAAAACAATAAACAGACGAAATAGACGAAGACGCAACAGTCAGGAAATAGTGAACACTAATACACACCAACAGGAACACAAAACATAGATAACCCACCCAACTCACACCCTGACCATACTAAAATAAAGAAAATACAAAACAACTAAGGTCAGAACGTGACACTGTGACCAGGCAATAGACATAGTTTCAGGCTTTTATTTTGAAAAATGAGCGAGATGTTTCAAAAGAGGTCAGGTGTCCTCAGAATATTTCCTGCGCGCGAGAGAGGGGCACCCCATGTTAAAGACAACCTGAGGTTTGATTATAAAAACATTTTAAATGTTTCTACGACCATTTCGGATACTTTTGGGGATTTGTCGAACGGAACACGGCTTTTTTCATCATAACGCGCGTTTTTTTTGTGATAAAAGTAATATTTATCGAACAAAAAGAAAATTTGTTGTGTAACTGGGAGTCTCGTGCGTGGAAACATCCGAAGATTATCTAAGGTAAGCGATTAATTTTATTGCTTTTCACACTTTCGTGACCATGCTAATTTGGGGCTAGCTGATGTACCATTGAAAGCTACACTCACAAAAGCTTGTATTTCTTTCGCTGTAAAATATATTTTCAGAATCTGACACCATAGGTGGATTAACAACAAGCTAAGCTGTGTTTTGGTATATTTCACTTGTGATTGCATGATTATAAATATTTTTAGGAATATTTTTGAATTTGGCGCCCTGCAATTCAGCGGTTGTTTAGGAAAGTGAACCCGTATTCGGTATCAGAGAAGTTAAGCATGTCCCAGTTTAGGTCACCTAGCAGCACAAGCTCTGAAGATAGATGCGGGGCAATCAATTCACCAATGGTGTCCAGGGCACAGCTGGGGGCAGAGTGTGGTCTATAGCAACCATAGTACTGTAGGCTACACAGATACAAAGGTGTATCATTGGTCGACCTTGTGTTTACGTAAATAGGTCCCAGCTTCAAACATCATGCTAGAAAGTGCATGAGTGTGTAGCTACAACAGAGAAACATGGCAGCTGGAATAGGCCTGCCTCCAATCTACACAGTATGTTGGGGGACATGATGTGCAGTGCTACAGATATCAAAACATCCCATGAAAAATGTAAGCCCAAGGATAATTTTCACCATCCCAAATAATGTGGAATTTCTCAAGACGGGAGATACAAGGAAGATTCTCTCTCTCTGGCTGACATTACGATTTGTCAGTAAGGTGGAAATATCATACTTTCTGTAGGTGTTTCAGTGGCCTATGAAGCAAATTTGAGCCCTCTACTTTAGCCTTCAGCTGTGTTACCTAGTAAGATCTCATCTATTGATTAACAGCTAACTCCAGCTCATACAAATCTATCATCATCTCCATTACCTATGTGAGGTTATGTGGAGGATGATATTGACGTAGTCCGTGCAGTTATGTAGTGGACAAAAGATGATTGAGACCTATGAATACCCAAATATCAAAGGGGATATGCATTAATTGTATCTATAAATGGACCTTTACAGTACAACACACATTTTTTTTTAAAGTAAATAGGAATGACCCAATGTGTGATTGGGGTTGGGATGAATTTCATGTCGTACAAGGTATGAATAAATAATCCTAGCTGGAGCACTGAGAAGAGGAGGCCGTGCCAACAACAATTAGGCCTGCCTGGAAAAGGAGTCAATCTATGGCAGATGCAGCCCATGCCTGTTAAGAGAGGTCAATTGATCTTTCCCTCTCTCTCTGTGAGCTGTATACCCCTCTTCTCTCCACACACCAATCAATAACAGCATAGGGATATCGGCATCCCATTTGCATTTAACGCCAAATGTGCCTTTGAGCTAGTTAATCTTATACATGTTAGGAAACCCTTTAATGTGCTTTATGTAAGTGAGGGGTGGGCAGCCTCAGTGTTTGAGATGGGTGACCCTGGAGGATGGGTCTATCTCAGTGTGAGATGAGACCATATACCTGAGTGTACCAAACACCTGCTCTTTCCATGACATAGACTGACCGGGTGAATCCAGGTGAAAGCTATGATCCCTTATTGATGGCACCTGTTAAATCCACTTCAATCAGCATAGATGATTTGAGACATGGATTGTGTATATGTGCCATTCAGAGGGTGAATGGGCAAGACAAAATATTTAAGTGCTTTTGAATGGGGTATGCCGCTTGCTTGGTGGTGCCCCTTGCTAAGTGATGTTGCAGCCTCAGGAGCCTTTCAGAACAGGTGTATATATATATATACACAGTTTGTTACGTCATTGTGTTTAGAGGTAGGTGAAGGAGTCAAGCGCAGGAGAGCAGAGATGTCCAAGTAGCGTCTTTTAATAGGCAAGTCCACAACAAAAAGGTCAGGTACAATACCAACTTAACGCCCTCGTCAAAAGAGAACACAGTTACTCACGGAAGGAGGAAAAACAACGCTCCTTAAACTTATACACACTCGGTATAATACGTGAACATAACTAAGGCACAACCTCAACGAGCAACATGACACGAATAATTCCGCACAAACCTAAGCAGGCAACAGGGGTAATTATACACACAGAAATTAAAGCAAATGAAACCAGGTGTGAAAGAACCAAAGACAACACAAACGGAAAAGGAAAAATGGATCGGTGATGGCTAGTAGGCCGGCGACGCCGACCGCCGAGCACCGCCCGAACAGGGAGAGGAACCACCTTCGGTGGAAGTCGTGACACAGTTGAAGTCGGAAGTTTACATACACCTTAGCCAAATACATTTAAACTCAGTTTTTCACAATTCCTGACATTTAATCCCAGTAAAAATTCCCTGTTTTAGCTCAATTAGGATTACCACTTTATTTTAAGAATGTGAAATGTCAGAATAATAGTAAAGGGAATGATTTATTTCAGCTTTTATTTCTTTCATCACATTCCCAGTGGGTCAGAAGTTTACATACACTCAATTAGTATTTGGTAGCATTGCCTTTAAACTGATTCACTTGGTTCAAATGTTTCGGGTAGCCTTCCACAAGCTTCCCACAATGTTGGGTTGAATTTTGGCCCATTCCTCCTGACAGAGCTGGTGTAACTGATTCAGGTTTGTTGTCACCTTGCTCGCACACGCTTTTTCAGTTCTGCCAACACATTTTCTATGGGATTGAGGTCAGGGCTTTGTGATGGACACTCCAATACCTTGACTTTGTTGTCCTTAAGCCATTTGCCACAACTTTGGAAGTATGCTTGGGGTCATTGTCCATTTGGAAGATCCATTTGCGACCAAGCTTTAACTTCCTGACTGATGTCTTGAGATGTTGCTTCAATATATCCACATAATTTTCCTTCCTCATGATGCCATCTATTTTGTGAAGTGCACCAGTCCCTCCTGCAGCAAACCACCCCCACAACATGATGCTGCCACCCCCATGCTTCACGGTTGGGATGGTGTTCTTCGGCTTGCAAGCCCCCCCCTTTTTCCTCCAAATATAATGATGGTCGTTATGGCCAAACAGTTCTATTTTTGTTTCATCAGACCAGAGGACATTTCTCCAAAAAGTACGATCTTTGTCCCCATGTGCAGTTTGCGAACCGTAGTCTGGCTTTTTTATGGCGGTTTTGGAGCAGTGGCTTCTTCCTTGCTGAGCGGCCTTTCAGGTTATGTCGATATAGGACTCGTTTTACTGTGGATATAGATACTTTTCTGCCTGTTTCCTCCAGCATCTTCACAATGTCCTTTGCTGTTGTTCTGGGATTGATTTGCACTTTTCGCAACAAAGTGCGTTCATCTCTAGGAGACAGAACGCGTCTCCTTCCTGAGCGGTATGACGGTTGCGTGGTCCCATGGTGTTTATACTTGCGTACTATTGTTTGTACAGATGAACGTGGTACCTTCAGGCGTTTGGAAATTGCTCCCAAGGATGAACCAGACTTGTGGAGGTCTACAATTTTTTTCTGAGGTCTTGGCTGATTTCTTTTGATTTTCCCATGATGTCAAGCAAAGAGGCACTGAGTTTGAAGGTGAAATATATCCACAGGTACACCTCCAATTGACTCAAATGATGAAGCTTCTACAGCCATGACATCATTTTCTGGAATTTTCCAAGCTGTTTAAAGGCAGTCAACTTAGTGTATGTAAACTTCTGACCCACTGGAATTGTGATACAGTGAATTATAAACAATTGTTGGAAAAATTACTTGTGCCATGCACACAGCAGATGTCCTAACCGACTTGCCAAAACTATAGTTTGTTAACAAGAAATTTGTAGAGTGGGTGAAAAACGAGTTTTAATGACTCCAACCTAAGTGTATGTAAACTTCCGACTTCAACTGTATATATATACTGAGATCATGTGGCAGATCATGTGACACTTAGATTGCACACAGGTGGATTGTATTTAACTAATTATGTGACTTCTGAAGGTAATTGGTTGCACCAGATCTTATTTGGGGGCTTCATAGCAAAGGGGGTGAATACATATGCACGCATCACTTTTCTGTTTTATATTTTTTTGAAACAAGTAATTGTTTTCATTTCACTTCACAAATATGGACTATTTTGTGTATGTCCTTTACATGAAATCCAAATAAAAATCTATTTAAATAACAGGTTGTAATGCAACAAAATAGGAAAAACACCAAGGGGGATGAATACTTTTGCAAAGCACTGAACATTTCAAATCAAGCATTATGAATAAACCATGAAAGAGTATGAGACTCCATGGCCATAAAGTCCCAATCGTATGGTCAGTGTATTCATCGGTTAGATAGGGGTCATTCAGAGTATACTGGCTTGTGTGGTCCGAGAGAGAGAGAGAGAGGAAGGGGGGGGGGGCAGCCTGGGGTGAGGGCTGGTCTTGGGGGGAGAGAGTTTGGGTTCAGTTGTCCCGGGATCTGTCTCTGACCTTGTGATCTTCAAAATTTCCTTTGACGCAGGGAGAACCACATCATCTGGCCACTTACCCAGAAATACTGTTACGAATCCCTTTTGCTCTACAGTCTAGGGGGGGATGGCAACGAGACCCGTAACATAACTCATGCAAATTATAACAGTGAAAAAGTAACAGTGATAACAAATAACCACAGACAACATAAATCTACCGTCAAACACTCATGGTTTATTTGTAAACGCACGGTAATTGGGGGCGGGAAAAGGGGCTGCGCTGGCCCCAAGGAAAGAAATAATAAGCATTCAAAAACACCCCTAAGCTAGTCTACCTGCTTCAACAGAGAAAACAACTGACAGGGTTTTTAAACCAAGGGAAAGGGGATGTGATTGGGTAATTGAAACAGGAGGAGGTGTGTCTTCTGATTGACTGATTGGGGAATGATGATTGTCACCTGTGAGGGGAGAAAGAGAGCAAAGAAATACACACACAGGATACACACAGGATACCTGTATCCGTAACACATACACACTCACTGATGCACATTCACGCTCACACACACATGCGTACGCACACACACAAGTACACACCTACACACAAACAGACACACACACACACACACGTCTACAATTTAATAGAAAGATACATTTTTGTTTCCCTGGCAACAGCATGGTGGCATTCATAAATCAGTAAGGTATCCTCTCCTACAAAGCTTATAAAAATATTATACAAGGGGTGGGTCTAATTTTGGATTCTGATTGGTTAAAACTGCATTCCAGCCGGAGTCTATTACACAAGTTACCACCGGCTAAATCTATGATGGTTAGATGAAATACCTATTTACTCTGTTCCATCTGACTGCGCAACCCACTGTCTCATCAGCCCAGCCAGGCAAATCAATTATTAGAAAAGTAGAAGGCGTTTAGAGCATCTGCAGTCATTGATTACAATCTGAAATCAATTGTTGTGAAAATAAAGAACCCAGCTAGTTGACGTTTTCCGGTATGCTTGTTTTATTGAGTCAAACATCCAACCACACATCTTACAAAAGAAAAGAAAACCGTCAGGACATTGACACCATGGCACACTGTTTTACAGAAGATCATTCTGTTAGAGGTTCATTTTCACCCAACATATAAACATGCGCTTTTACAAAAATTAAATGCATACTGTTTACTAAAATGTGTAGAAGATAAAAACAACACTAATAAATTAGGCATCTAATAAATAGTATATATCATTCAATGGTCCATGTACAAAGCTGAAGTAAGATTGTGTTAATAGTTATCTCATACAATATTTCTTCAGACAGGAAATCAGACAAAATAAAGGCAGATGTGTAGATGCATAACTACCGAAACTAGTCATATTCCTATATAAGTAGTAACTAACATAACATATTTTATACATTTGGGTCCTTTACTATTTATTGTATTTACATTATAAGTATTGTGGCCTTTTTAGAAAATTATTCTGTGCAGTGAAGGATTTCTACAACTGTTTTATGCATATATCCTGTGTTAATAAATGTGTTTATATAATGCCCAGATATAATTGTCAAACTATACACACAAAGTACACTGCATTTGATTTCAGTCCGTAAGTGCATCTTTTGCCCTCCATCACAAGGTTGGACTTCAATCAGACATATCTAAAGGACAGTCAAGTCTTGGTGCCGACATTGATCCTGCCATTTGATGACTTAGGGCGACTTACAGTCAATGAGTTTGCGGTGTCTAACTGACACATTGTTGGTGGAGAAGACAAAGAGTCCCATATAATTTCAAAGACACAAACTATACATTTGCATGGATTTGAACACACAAACTCAGCATGGAATGACTACAATGGATATTGCTTGTGGAGTTCTGTTCGGGTCAAGGTCCATTACTAAAACTATTTAGACCACTTTAAAAACGTATTCACTTTGAACTGGCCAGATTAGCTTATATTTGATTGTAAAACATATTCTGCCAACCTTATGACCTCAAATAACATAGATCTGTGAATGTAGAGATGTACTAGTTAAACAACAACAATGATATCAAGTAATCCAACAGTAGCTCTTCAGTCTCTTATCAGTAACATAAGGTTCCATATTTTGTAAAACATTTTGAGCAAAGCTCCAACTACTATTACGGAAGATTTTCAGTAACAAAACAACCAATATTGTGGATGATAAAGTGCTGCTAAAAAGAACACTTTCCTCAAAAACGTTTTATTAGAGAATGGAAAACTTCTTATAGTGGCACAGCAGTCAAAGACAGGAACCGCTTACATCAAGAGATGCTGTTGGCTATATCAGCTGACTATACAGGATTGTCAGCTATGCGTCACAAAACTAAGTTGAACAAGGAAGCAGCCCCTACAGTGCTGAACTATGCCAAAGGCATTGTGGAGTTACAATAATGAAAAGCACCCAAAAAGAAAATCACCACTTTTCAAGGAACATGAAGCATTAGTTTGGAGTTTGACCCCGAAGGGTCTAAAAGCACTTTCATGATGAAGCAGACCTTGGTAAGGCTGGAAGCCACATTACATTTGGTTACTGTTTGAAAGGAAGACCCTTTTTCTGTCAAAGGCACAAGATCAGAGAACAACTTACAGTCTTGTGAACTGCTAGAAGGCTCTACTGGGAGTGTATTCCTTGTATGATTTTGGACCAGGCATTTAAACTCAAAGTTGTGAGGGACTTCAGTTCCGTTTTAGAGGTGGGGGGGTTGTAAGTCAGATTTGGGTATATTTTACATCTATCTTAGTCTGCAGTGAAACGGGCTGATGTTGCTTTTCAACTGAGTGTCAGAGTAGAAATGTCTCAAATAGTCCCATGATTTCATAGTGTAAAATTCATGCTCATGGGTATTGCTTGGGAATTAAATACAAAATGTATGCATACAGTAACTTATAACAGCTGGCTTATTTGTAACCGTGTCTTTTCACTAAGACATAAACATACAAAATTATCTTTAGGATTTTATTTATTTTTCCTTAAGAAATACATTTGTAAAAAATAATTAAAAGCCTATCCGGACAGAGATTAAAAGTGAGTTGGTAAAAACATATTTACATGGCATGCAATTTCTTGAGGGTCTTCAATGAAAATAATTGAGACCTGCATAAGAGGCAGAAGCATGGATATCTAAACTGACAAAATGAGAAAGATAACAGACAAAGGAAGAAAAATAAAGTAAAAGTAACACAGGATTTGACTGTTTTCTGATATAAAATTTGAAGTTAATTGAAAATACCACCTTTTCCTTCTATCTACCATGCCAACCCACCCCCTTACACCCAGGTTCCTGCCCCCACCACGTTTTTGTTGTGATGAGAAGAGAAGGAGCGCTTGAGACTTTGAGACAGAGGATCGGGCAGGAGGTGAGCGCCATCTGTTCTCTGTTTGGTGAACATACCTGAAATGTGATGGCAGCCAGTGTGTCAGTTTAGTAGTCAGTTTGCAAACAGTCAGTGAGTGGGCTACTCTGGTCCCCTCAGGTTGGGGTGATGAAGGAGGGTTCATAGCCAGGCCTCAGCAGGGTGTGTGGGACGAGAGGAGAGGGGAGGGACAGGTGCTCAGAGCTGAGAGTCAGCCCCCAGGCTGTTGAGCTCCTCCGGCGAGTGCTTCTCTCCCCCAGTGCCAGCCGACTGGCGGAACCCGGCCGAGATCTCGTCAAATGTCCGGCCCTTGGTCTCAGGCACCTTGAAGTAGGTGAAGATGAAGAAGCTGAGCAGCAGTATAGTGAAGATGACAAAGACATAAGGGCCACACAACTCCTGTAGGGCGAGACGGAGAAAAGAAGGAGAGAGAACATTGAAGATCATGTTCATTAAGCAATGGGCTCCAAACAAACACGTCTTCAAACTAACAGTTCACATACAGTATATCAAGATTAGGGTTGCAAAGGGTGGGGATATTACTGGAAACTTTCTAAGTTTACCAGTAAACTACTAGAATGTTGGTATCTTGCAAGGATTTTATGTAATCTATCACAAGACATCTAGCGGCCCTTTTGGGCACTTTAGATTTTTACAGGTATCTGTAATTATCCCTGGCCCTTGGTGCGACCTTATCATATGTAAAATATATATGAAATAATTAAATAAGATGATTTTAAAATAAACATTAGAATGACAAAGCTGCAAAACATGATCCTAAATTATCTTCAACTTCGTGAATACCAGTGATGTTTAATATGAGGGTTTCAGCAAATATCCTTTATTAATTCTTAACACACTTCTATTTATTTTACTAAGTCAACATTTATTCGTTGTCAGTGTTTTGGCATCATACTGGTGGCAGCTGTGAACAGAGTCAATGTTTGGAAGAGTTGCAGAGTTAATGGAAAATAATGCCAATGTTGATTAGATGCTTTTTCCTTAATTAGGTTATGTTCTCTTGAACCATATGGTTTATGTACTAGAAACTCATGGACAATATGGACACAGATATAACAAATTCATACTATATATGATTTTTTTTTAAAGTTATTAAAGTATAAATTACTAAATTTATGATAGATTGCAATCCATTTTCTGTTAATTACCTATATTAATGAAGATTCCAGTAACTTTCGTAAAATACCGGTAGCTTTGCAACCCTAATCGAGATGAGTATGTCGACAACATCTACCATGATGAGCATCAGTGACTAACAAGGCTGTGCTTAGTGCTTACCTCTACATACTGGAAGGCCATGCCCACTATGAAGTTGGCGGTCCAGTTAGAGAAGCCAGCCACAGCAAAGGCCGAGGGCCGGGGTCCTTGGGAGAACAGCTCAGCCACGATGAACCAGGGGATGGGACCCGGGCCAATCTCAAAGAATGCCACAAAGGCAAAGATGGCCACGATGCTCACGTAGGACATCCACGGCAGCTGTTCCTGATGGAGGACAAACAGACAGCAGGGGGTTAAACTACTGGTATTCATTCAACATATTATATTTACAAGGACGTGTATCAATAAACCAAGTGTTTTTCCTCATTCATTCCGTATGAGAGCTGCTAGCCTTATGTGAAGTGTGCTGTAGTTAGTCTACGTACCAGCAGAGCCAGAGCGACGGTCATCAGAACGGCAGCGCCTGCCATTCCTATCAGCCCCAGCAAGTGGAGAGATCTACGTCCGGCGCGCTCCACCACAAACAACTGAGAGGAGAGAGGGTTGAGTTATACTGTCCAACCCCTAATGTGGTACATCATGCGCACCATAAATGACACATGCACATCTGCCACAGTTACTCACCGACACCACAGTGAAGGCTGTGTTGACCACACCGGCACCAATTGTAGCATAAACAGGCTGAGCAACTCCGGCCTTCTCAAAGATACGGGTAGAGTAGTAGAAAACCTGCAGGACACCAACAGCACAGTTTAGAGTTGCAAAATAGGTAGTATACTGTATGTCAGGGATCATCAACTAGATTCAGCCGAGGGCCATTTTTTCTTGAGCAGATGGTCGGTGGGCTGGAACAAAATGACAAATTATTTGTAGACTACAAATTTACTGCAAGAAGCCCAAACCGATATAATATTTGACAAAAACATAATCACTTCAAACCAGTTGTATACGATCACGTGTCTCTCTATTATGCGTGGGAATACTTGGGAACAAACTTGGAGCTGATTTCCTGGTGTTATTATAGTCTTCTATGTTGAACAATAACAAATAAAAAAACTTGGGAGCTAAATAAAACCACCAAATCAGGGGAACCCTGCTTTATGTGTTTGGGGTGAGAAGTGTGTATGAGAGGTGACTCACTGCGTTGATGCCAGACAGCTGCTGGGAGAGCTGAAGCATGATAGCTATGAAGATGGGCTGGCGGTAGAGTGGCGAACGGAACAGCTCAAGGATGGTCACCTTCTTCTCCCTCATCATCTGCCTGGCCTCCTCCTTCATCTCCTGCATGTCTGCACTCACGTCTGTGGTCCCACGCAGCTTCTTCAGGACTGACAGAGACAGAGCAAGAATGGAGGTTACATTACAGTCTGCTAGGGCTGTGTCACTCCATACCAGATCAATTCAGGCAATTCGAGGGATGAATTTAAATTAAACACATTTATTGAAACATGGCCCTTATTTTAGATAATTTTCAACTCATTCAAACTAACAGAACTGACATTGGCTGAACTGATGACATTAAGTGTATGAATGTGTGTTTGTGTATAAATGTACTCAACTCACCAGTCTTGGCCTTGTTCTCCTCATTACGGTTGATGAGGAGGAAGCGGGGGCTCTCGGGGCAGAAGGGCAGCAGTGCACACTGCACTAGGGCTGGGATGAAAGTGAAGCCCAGCAGGAAGGGCCACAGAGATGCATTCCCCATTAAGGCCTCCATGCCAAACACCTGAACCACAACACATAGTTAGACCACCATCAGATTATCATGTAGCACAGCTCTCAAAGAGATTCCTTTGGAAAAGCATACAAATCATCCATTATTCTCCATACGATATCCCTATTGGAACTGACCTGTGCCATCAGGATGCCTGTGACGATGCCTAGCTGGTGGAGGGTGCCCAGGGCTCCTCGGAGGGCAGTGGGGGCCACCTCACCCACGTACATCGGCACAAAGCCAGTGGAAAGGCCGGAGTAGAGGCCCACCACGAAGCGCCCGATGATTAGCATCTCCCACGAGCCACCCATCTTAGAGAAGCCCATGAGAGCAGCGGAGACAAAGGCCAGCACGTTGGCCATGAGCATGGAGTTCCTCCTGTAGACACCACAGAAATAGTCATGTCAATTACAGTCCACTTACAGACATTTACATATCACACATGTAATATCATCTCACATAACACAGTTGTAAATAAACATTGTGAAGTGTCGTATTTACCTGCCAAAGCGGTTAACGAACAGGCCCACGGAGAAAGAGCCGAAGATGCCGCCGACAGAGAAGATGGCGACGGAGACGGACCACAGGGTGGTGAGGGAGGTCTTGGTGATGGGCTCCTGGTACCGGTCGAACCATGTTTCGTTGAGGAACCTCTCAATAACCTAGCAGAGCGGGAGAAAAAACAACACCAGCTCACAACACTGCCATAGACAGAAATCACAGTCAATGTACCATAGACATACAGTAATGTAAGAGACAGTAAAAAAATGTGTTTCCTTGTCCTCATTGCCATTGGCCAGGTGGCTGCTGTTTTGATGTATGGCCAGTAGATGGAGGTAGAGGATTGTATTTCAGGTTTTCCAGCAACAAGGACGTTTGTGGGAGAGCGAGGTCTCAGGTTTCAGCCCCTTCCCCCACAGTGACTCAGTGTTGATAAACATACATATATGTATGATCAGCTTGTGATGGAAGTTAAGTGGTACAGGCTGGGAGGAACGTCCCCTCCCCCCATGTCTCTGCCGTGGCACACTGACAACTGTCATATGTCGAGGACTCCCTCTACCTCTATCTAGCACTTCTAGTACTCGGCACTGAGCCCTGCCCCCTCCTGTCCTCCTCTCCCAAATATCACTGCTGGCTCCTGTCATGTGCTTTACTGATAGATTATACAATATACCCTTTACCAATACTTATATAATGCTGAGTGATTGATATAGAACTATTAATGTATTTTATAGGTCAGGAGAGGTAAGCTGGGTATGCTGTTCAAGATATGGTATAGCCCAACACTGTCAATATAGTTCCATAAAATAAACATTCTTACAGATAGAGAATGGCAAGTCTACCCTTCATTTCATATTCTTGATTTCTCTGAATAGGCTTGTGTCTGACTCAAGACCTAGCACGCACCTGGCCACAATGAAAAAAACTGTCCATTCATGACCGGTGACCCTGTACTGATTAAAGCATTACTGTCTCTGTGGACTCCTGGCCTGGAAATGCGGAGGCATTCAGGTCCGTCTGTCTGTGCTACAAGGGGCCCAATTTGGAGCCGGCAGGCAGGGTGGAGAAGCAGACCAGGGCACTTGAGAGACATCTAATCTAATCAGTGCTACACTCTTTAGAGCGGAAGGGCTGCATCACGGAGTGTACAAAACATTAGGAACACCTGCTCTTTCCATGACATAGACTGAACAGGTGAATCCAAGTGAAAGCTATGATCCCTTATTCAGTCAGTCTAGATCAATGGTCACCAACCTTTTCTGAGTCAAGATCACTCGCAGTCAAAAAGCAAGCTGAGATCTACCGCTCAGATTTTGTTTTTTACATTAACCCACACAAACAGTTTTGTAGGAATGAGGTTTGGGAAGTAGGCCTAACATATTATCACAGCATATTGGCTATATCATTGGCCTGCCAATATTGTTAATCAGACCATATCATATTTCAAAACTCGAGCTTTGATAACAAAATAGATCAGTTGGTTTAGCACTTGTGAGGCACTGTGGAGCATGAATTGAAATAATTTGCTTTTATATTTTACTGGACTGATGGTACCTGCATCTGATGGTTAACGAGGTCAAATCACGACGTCAGGGATCTTCAGGTCGAAAAGTCAGAGCTCTAGAAAGATGCCCGAGTTTCCGACTGACTTGGAATTCCGAGTTGGATGACGACTCAAAACTATTTTTCCCAACCGCCTCTCATGGTCCCTGCTCTCTCATTCCTTTCCTCTGTTGAGACTGACCAGAGAGAGGGGACACCGTCTTCCATCTGATCGCGAAACTCGACTTGCAACGCATCTGCCTCATGCACAAATTCATGTTGTTCCTATGACCAGAGAAAGTTAAATATTTATTAAAATTAAAATCGACACGACGAGCTGCTAATAATAATAAAACGCAGGGCTATCGATACTTGGCTACTCATTCATTGCAGCTGCAGCCCGAGCGGAAGTACGGAGAAGCGCGTTTTGTAATAGTGTAGAATTGTGACATCAGCTGTCAGAGCAGCTTACCAATCATTGCACCTGTACACAGCCCATCTATAAATAGCCCACCCAACTACCTCATCCCCATATTGTTTTGTTTTTTTGCTCCTTTGCACCCCAGTATCTCTACTTGCACATCATCTTCTGCACATCTATCATTCCAGTGTTAATGCTAAATTGTAATTATTTCACCACTATGGCCTATTTATTGCCTTACCTCCCTAATCTTACTACATTTGCACACATTGTATATAGATGTTTCTATTGTGTTATTGACTGTACGTTTGTTTATCCCATGTGTAACTCTGTGTTGTTTGTGTTGCCCTGCTTTGCTTTATCTTGGCCAGGTTGCATGTGTAAATGAGAACTTGTTCTCAACTGGCCTACCTGGCTACATAAAGGTGAAATAAAAAAACAGTGACAGTGCTGAATATAAACTTAAACATGAACTCACTCATAAAAACAGCATCTCTTTGCCGTATTCGTTGACAGTCTCTCTGTGGTCATGGTTTTAAACGTTATTAAATCTAATGTAGGCTAGTAGCCTTCTAAACTTGGCTGTGGCCAGGGTCATGGAAGCTCTTTAGCCACGGTGATTTGAGCTATCCGATTGGGCAGTGCAGTAGGTGCACTCGATTTAGTAACAGATTTGCCAGTCCGCCGGGTAATCGGAGTTTGTCTCATGGGAACACTTTGCTTACCCGGTGCGCAGGACTTTTGAATCAAGTGCACCTACCGGCAACAGCTCAACATGATTTTAAAAAAGGAGTGCAAGCCTTTATTGTTCGTTGGCTTTTCTACAGAAATATTTGGTGATCGACTAGGAATGCCTTGAAGATCGACCATTGGCGACCACTGGTCTAGATGAAGAGGAGGAGGCAGGTTAAAGAAGGATTTTTAAGCCTTAAGACACTTGAAACATGGATTGTGTATGTGTGCCATTCAGAGGGAAAATGGTCAAGACAAAATATTTAAGTGCCTTTGAACAGGGTATGGTAGTAGTGTGTCAAGAACTGCAACGCTGCTGGGTTGTTAATGCTTAACAGTTTCCCGTGTGTACCAAGAATGGTCCACCACCCAAAGGACATCCAGCCAACTTGACACAACTGTGGGAAGCATTGGCGTCAACGCTTTTGACACCTTGTAGAGTCCATGCCCGGACGAATTGAGGCTGTTCTGAGGGCAAAAGGGGGTGCAACTCAATATTAGGAAGGTGTTCCTAATGTTTTATACACTCAGTAATTAATCATGATGTTATCACATTTATCATGGATATCAAGTCAAATAAAAGTTTATTGGTCATGTGCACAGGATACAGGGTGTAAACGGTACAGTGAAATGTTCTGGATGTGTCTCTATGTTCAGCAATACTACCGTTTCTGTGAACACTTCCCTGCACTCTGTATGTTGCTTCTAAACAGCTGTGGCATTGTGTGGTATTACTGAGCATGTGTCAGTGTCCTTATGTGTGTGTATATACGTAACTGGGACCTCAGCTGAGACTGGGGAGGGGAAGGGAGGGCAGGTTTACACTGGCCCAGTGTCTGAATGACAGCAAACCTCTACATATCCACCCCCTTCTCACCACTGCCCCCCTTGACAACTCTTACAGGAGGGCACCCCACCTCTACACCTCAGCTAGGCTTATACTTAGAACTAGATCATCTGGTGCTACAATCACATTTTAATTATTCACCGCTGGGGGATTTAACCAATCAGAATGTCTACCGGTCTGTAATAAACAGGTATCAAAGTATTATTTTCTTCCCTATTGTGTACAGATGTAGGATCCTAATTTGATCACTGTTTTGTTGCTGAAAATTTTCCTGAACATCAGGAATTGCACACTTGTAGTGTATTTGAGTTTTAAAAAGGCTTCTAAAGTTTGTCTTTGTCACCTTGAAATTTCAGACTTGATTTGCCCTACCAAAAAATATATAAATTCCTACAAAAATGTCCATTATAATCCACATAATAATTCACATTTCCTGTTACTGTAAGATTATTTTTCTGCTGTAGCAAACTGGCTCAAATGAAGATCCTACATCTGTAGCCTACTATTCTATTCACAAACATCAATTGATGGTGGCTCCCAAACATCAATTGAAGCGCTTGGTAGGTATGACAGGTAGGTACTGACAGACAAATTTGTGTGTGTGATGGAGCAATAAGTAGTCTCCTGAGAAAGGAACATCAGGACAGGAGACAGCTGGGACTGTAGATCACACAGAGCCCCTCATATATCAAAAGTAATGGAGAGGGCAGGGTCCCATGTATTCAGGCAACAAAGCACCTGGAACTATGAGCCGAGCTGCCACAAGGCTTGTTCAGACAAAGACCAATACTGTGTGGATTAGCCCTTTCACCTAAATAACAAATAACACTGAAGCATGCATGAGAGCACCAGCTGTACCGGAAGACTGTGTGATCACGCTCTCCGCAGCCGATGTAAGATCTTTAGACAGGTCAACATTCACAAGGCCGCAGATGGATTACCAGGACGTGTACTGCGAGCATGCGCTGACCAAACGGCAAGTGTCTTCACTGACATTTTCAACCTCTCCCTGTCCGAGTCTGTAATACCAACATGTTTTAAGCAGACCACCATAGTGCCTGTGCCCAAGAACACTAGGGTAACCTGCCTAAAGGACTACCGACCCGTAGCATTCACGTCTGTAGCCAGGAAGTGCTTTGAAAGGCTGGTCATGGCTCACATCAACACCATTATCCCAGAAACCCTAGACCCACTCCAATTTGCATACCGCCCATACAGATCCACAGATGATGGAATTTCTTCTGCACTCCACACTGCCCTTTTCCAACACAGGGGCCCCTCAGGGGTGCAGGTTCAGCCCCCTCCTGTACCTCCTGTTCACTCATGACTGCACGGCCAAGCACGACTCCAACATCATCTTTAATTTGCAGATGACACAACAGTGGTAGGCCTGATCACCGACAACAACGAGACAGCCTATAGGGAGGAGGTCAGAGACCTGGCCGTGTGGTGCCAGGACAACAACCTCTCCCTCAGCGTGATCAAGACAAAGGAGATGATTGTGGACTACAGGGAAAAGAGGACCGAGCACGCCCCCATCTCATCGACGGGGCTGCAGTGGAGCAGGTTGAGAGCTTCAAGTTCCTTGGTGTCCACATCACCAACAAACTAACATGGTCCAAGCACACCATGACAGTCGTGAAGCGGGCACAACAAAATCTAATCTCCCTCAGGAGACTAAAAAGATTTGGCATGGGTCCTCAGATCCTCAAAAGGTTCTACAGCTGCACCATCGAGAGCATCCTGACTGGTTGCATCACTGCCTGGTATGGCAACTGCTCGGCCTCCGACCGCAAGGCACTACAGAGGGTAGTGAAAACGGCCCAGTACATGACTAAGGCCAAGCTTCCTGTCATCCAGGACCTCTATACCAGGCGGTGTCAGAGGAAGGCCCTAAAAATTGGCCAAGACTCCAGCTACCCTAGTCATAGACTGTTCTCTTTGCTACCACATGGCAAGCGGTACCGGAGCGCCAAGTCTAGGTCCAAGAGGCTTCTAAACAGCTTCTTCCCCAAGCCGTAAGACTCCTGAACATCTAGTCAAATGGCTACCCAGACTACTCGCATTGACCTCCCCCCTCCCCTCTCCACACCACTGCCACTATCTGTTGTCATCTACGCATAGTCACTTTAATTAACTCTACCTACATGTACATACTACCCCTCAACTAACCGGTGCCCCCGCACATTGACTCTGTACCGGCACCCACCTGTAGATATTGCTATTTTTTACTGCTGATCTTTAACCTCTTGACGCTAGGGGTCAGATTTTCTTTTAAATTAAAATATCGTTCCCAAGGTAAACGGACATTTTCTCTGGCCCAGATCGTAGAATATGCATATAATTTACAGATTAGGATAGAAAACACTCTAAAGTTTCCAAAACTGTCAAAATATTGTCTGTGAGTATATACACTCAGTAATTAATCATGATGTTATCACATTTATCATGGATATCAAGTCAAATAAAAGTTTATTGGTCATGTGCACAGGATACAGGGTGTAAACGGTACAGTGAAATGTTCTGGATGTGTCTCTATGTTCAGCAATACTACCGTTTCTGTGAACACTTCCCTGCACTCTGTATGTTGCTTCTAAACAGCTTCAAAACGTATTCTGCAGACGAAAACCTGAGAAAATATAACCCGGAAGTGATATTCTTTTTTTTTTAACTGTGTTTCCTGGCCCGTCTTTCTTCGATTTAAAGGGGTATCAACCAGATTCCTTTTCCAATGGCTTCCTCAGGCTGTGACCAGGCTTTAGACATAGTTTCAGGCTTTTATTTTGAAAAATTAGCGAGATGTTTCATAAGTAGTCAGGTGTCCTCTGAATAGTTCCTGCGCGCGCGAGAGGAGCGCTCCATTTTCCGTTTGTCTCTTAAAGAATAGGTTATGGTCCGGTTGAAATATTATCGATTATGTTTGTTAAAAACAACCTGAGGATTGATTATAAAAAACATTTGACATGTTTCTACGACCATTACGGATACTTTTTGGAATTTGTCGAACGGAACACGGCTTTGGTTTTCTCAACATAATGCGCAACACAAATAGCGTTTTTTTGTGATAAAAGTAATATTTATCGAACAAAAATAACATTTGTTGTGTAACTGGGAGTCTCGTGAGTGGAAACATCCAAAGATTATCAAAGGTAAGCGATTAATTTTATTGCTTTTCTGACTTTCGTGACCAAGCTAACCAAGCTAATATAAGGCTAGCTGTTGTAGCATTGAAAGCTACACTCACAAAAGCTTGGATTTCTTTCGCTGTAAAGTATATTTTCAAAATCTGACACGATAGGTGGATTAACAACAAGCTAAGCTGTGTTTTGGTATATTTCACTTGTGATTGCATGATTATAAATATTTTTTGTAATATTTTTTAATCTGATACGTTTGGAAATTTTCATCTTCCTTTCAGGACCGGAACGAGGCTGTAGTTTTCTCAACATAACGCGCAACCCAAATGGCGTTTTTTTGTTATAAAAGTAATATTTATCGAACAAAAGAACATTTATTGTGTAACTGGGAGTCTCGTGAGTGCAAACATCCGAAGATTATCTAAGGTAAGCGATTCATTTTATTGCTTTTCTGACTTTCGTGACCATGCTAATTTGGGGCTAGCTGTTGTAGCATTGAAAGCTACACTCACAAAAGCTTGGATTTCTTTCACTGTAAAATATATTTTCAAAATCTGACATGATAGGTGGATTAACAACAAGCTAAGCTGTGTTTTGGTATATTTCACTTGTGATTGCATGATTATAAATATTTTTAGTAATATTTTTTGCATTTGGCGCCCTGCAATTCTAGCGGTTGTTTAGGAAAGTGATCCCGTAAAAGGGATCCGTAGCGCAGAGAAGTTAATTACTTGTTACTTTTATCTCTTATTCTTATCTGTATTTTTTGAAACTGCACTGTTGGTTAGGGTCTCGTAAGTAAGCATTTCACTGTAAGGTTGTATTGTGACTAATCAAATTTTATTTTATTTGAAACTGAAAGATTGTTATGACCCACAAGACCTAATATCCACTGGATATTGTGAGCTGTCAGTAAACAAAACCATTTTGTAGATTTAGCAGCTACAGTACAAAACTGTTCAAGGGATCCACTTTCACGAGAAATGTGAAGGAGTAGGGTCAAATAAACACATTTCGTTTAAGTAAATGGAAAATAACTTAATTACATTTTTGGAGACACGTCTCACTGAGAGCTCCTAAATGATGTTCCCTTTAGCGGAGTGAGTAGCACTCTCCTGGCTGTCTCCTCACTTACAATCTGAGCCCCTTCGGGGCATGAAAACAGTCCTTTACACATCACAGAGGCCCTTTAATGGAGAGTGCCTTGGACGAGATACTTGAGATATTATTAGTCCCCTTCTTTTCACGTGTTGCAGGGAACATCTTGACTGGCCAAGGCAGACACAGGGGCAGTCTCGTCTGGGAAAAGGTGTTGGGTAAGATTCGAACACGGTGTCACTTGGATAAATATAGACAAGCCTTCCCCATCCAATTCCGATCAGACACATCAGCCCCACCTCCCCACCCAATCTCGTTCCCGTGGACTCACCTTCTGAGGGGCGTTGATGACACCCGTGTTGTAACCAAACTGCAGCGAGCCAATCACTGCTGTTCCCACCGTCAGCATCAACTGGAAGGTCACTTGCTGCATAGAGACAGGAGAGAAAGTCTGTTAAAAATCCCCTCTCTCCAAATCTCTGTACTGTATCAGAGCATGAAAAGAGCAGCTTGGAGGTACTTGGAGTTGATATACTTATTGTCTTATGAATACAAATCTGTAGGCTAAGCTATCCTGTTGTTTTATTTTATTTTTATTTCACCTTTATTTAACCAGGTAGGCTAGTTGAGAACAAGTTCTCATTTGCAACTGAGACCTGGCCAAGATAAAGCATAGCAATTCGACACATACAACAACACAGAGTTACACATGGAATAAACAAAACATACAGTCAATAATACAGTAGAAAATAAGTCTATATACAATGTGAGCAAATGAGGTGAGATACGGGAGGTAAAGGCCAAAAAAGGCCATGGTGGCGAGGTAAATACAATATAGCAAGTAAAACACTGGAATGGTAGATTTGCAGTGGAAGAATGTGCAAAGTAGAAATATAAATAATGGGGTGCAAAGGAGCTAAATAAATAAATAAATACAGTAGGGGAAGAGGTAGTTGTTTGGGATAAATTATAGATAGGCTATGTACAGGTGCAGTAATCTGTGAGCTGCTCTGACAGCTGGTGCTTAAAGCTAGTGAGGGAGATAAGTGTTTCCAGCTTCAGAGATTTTTGCAGTTCGTTCCAGTCATTGGCAGCAGAAAGAAGGAAGGAAAGACGACCAAAGGAGGAATTGGCTTTGGGGGTGACCAGTGAGATATACCTGCTGGAGCGCGTGCTACGAGTGGGTGCTGCTATGGTGACCAGTGAGCTGAGATAAGGCGGGGCTTTACCTAGCAGAGACTTATAGATGACCTGGAGCCAGTGGGTTTGGCGACGAATATGAAGCGAGGGCCAACCAACGAGAGCGTACAGGTTGCAATGGTGGGTAGTGTATGGGGCTTTGGTGACAAAACGGATGGCACTGTGATAGACTGCATCCAGTTTGTTGAGTAGAGTGTTGGAGGCTATTTTATAGATGACATCACCGAAGTCGAGGATCGGTAGGATGGTCAGTTTTACGAGGTTATGTTTGGCAGCATGAGTGAAGGATGCTATGTTGCGATATAGGAAGCCGATTCTAGATTTAATTTTGGATTGGAGATGCTTAATGTGAGTCTGGAAGGAGAGTTTACAGTCTAACCAGACACCTAGGTATTTGTTGTTGTCCACGTATTCTAAGTCAGAGCCGTCCAGAGTAGTGATGCTGGACGGGCGAGCAGGTGCGGGCAGTGATCGGTTGAATAGCATGCATTTAGTTTTACTTGCGTTTAAGAGCAGTTGGAGGCCACGGAAGGAGAGTTGTATGGCATTGAAACTCATCTGGAGGTTAGTTAACACAGTGTCCAAAGAGGGGCCAGAAGTATACAGAATGGTGTCGTCTGCGTAGAGGTGTATCAGAGAATCACCAGGTTAAACCTGACTTGCCAGGTTAAATAAAATAGTGAGCATACATGTTCATACTTTTTTCATACTGGTCCCTCGTGGGAATCAAACCCACAACACTGCAAGAGCCATGCTCTACTGTAGCAACTGAGTTACACAGGACTATCTGACATGGGATTATCTGACGGGGAAATGTTATTTATTTAAGGATCCTCTTTAAAAAAAAGGCTGCTTTAAAGGGCAGTGCTCAAGAACAAGTGCTCAAGGCTATTCTAAACAAAAGGGAAGGCATTCCAATTTTGTTAATTCTGAGATTCTTCAAGAGGGTGGGAGCTACAAAGTGGGCTGTGTTTGGAAACACTAACTACACAGCAAGCTTAGTATAGCTCAGTAATAGAGACCTAAACAAGGGCAGGTCTGAAAGTGAGGTGGGGTAAGTGTAAGTCTGAAAAAGTAGCAGCTTAACCAATAATGTTCCACACAAGCAATGAGTCGCAGGGGTTCAACAACTCCATGGCTGGGTTGTTATAACCAGCCCTAGCACAGGATGTAAACACACACCATCAGGGTAGATCTTGTGTTGTATGGTTTGCTATCAGAAAACATTCCAGTGTATTCTTTCTGAAAGGGGATGGTCACGTATCATTCACCTTGGAAACTATGAAGTCACGCCCTCCAGCTCTGAGATGGTTATCATAGCCTTAAAGACTACACTGGCCCTTTAAACAAACACCATTGTTATAAAACAGCTGCTGCCACCAGCCATGTTTACATTCCTCCCAAAGATAAACTTCCATGCAAATCAATCTCCTCCTTCTCAGGAGTGAGTCTGTGAATTTTAGCCCAGTCACAGTGAGTGGGCTGTAGTATTGGTGACGGTTGCTTTAGGCCTAGTTAGCCTTTAGGCCTAGTCCAAATACATGATTATAGTGAATTTTTACGTTTCAGACCTGCCTCATCTAGCTAAATGCATCAACAGTAAAATATCTTTATATTGATGTATGAGATAGTCTGGGCTTGAGCAAACATCTGAAGTGATCATAAGGCCTGTCCCTTGAGCAACAGTTTACTCAACACAGTCCATGGGTTATATTGGAGGTCGTTAGGTCAATTTAAATCTACTTTATGCGATCAATAAGCAGTCCAACAAGGAAACATGGTATACTGACCTGACGAATGACGATGGTGAACAGGGATGGGCCAGAGTTGTATAACAGAGGTATGTGGAATTGTCAGAGTCAATTCCAAGTAGGTACAACGTAACACAGAACCCTTTTTCACATCTTATCAGCACTTTGTCAGGTGACCAAAGCCTTAAAACTGACCTCACTGGTTTTGGGAGGATGTCTGGTGAAACATAATTACTTCCTGCTGTGAAATGTTTACAGCCACATCTTCCCTGTAAGTGACACCTATCGTATAATGCATTAGTCATCCAGTTCCAGTGTATTGTATAACCTTTCTCTGGTCCCCCTCTTCAAACACCTCAGCCTCTGCTAAAACTACTGCTGGGAAACACTGTATCATATACTGCTGGGAAACACTGTATCATATTGATTAGCAAGGCCATGCTACAGTGACAGTCTGTAAGTGACAACAGTACATACAGATATAATGTAAATCACCCTCAGGTGCTGTAAGGTTAAGGGCCTTCTCTAATCTAAACATCTGAGGTTTACAATAGGCCTAGTTCTGTTCAGAAAGCAGAAGCCATGGCTGGCTGTGCCACAGCTTCCATTTCCCCACATCCTAACCTCGCCTCTGGCTCTCAGTGATGGCTATGCCGCCAGCCTCACGTCCCTGCAAACGTCACCTCCTTGACAGCCTCGGGTTTCACAGGGGAACCTAATATCACTCCCTCATCCTCCTCCCTAACCTGACTCACAGCACAGGACAGCACAGAGCCCCTCCTGTGTATCCTGACTGCCTCCCTTAGTCATTCACTGAGTGAAGAGTTCACAGGAACAAGTCTATGGTCCATAACATGGTCTAAAACAAAGAGGTCAATGGATCGACTGGGTGGTAGGCATGCAGTTGAAAATTAGGGGGATGGCAAAAACTGGCACATTTACAGTAATGTGGATGAATTAATGTGCACTGTACCTGTAAAATGAAATGTAATAAAGTAAAGACTGTCAGATACAAACAAACGTTTCCATACATGTGTATTTCTGATCCATCTAATTTCCCACTGATATCTGGTGCAAGTGTTTGTTCAAACCTGACACAATCTCAGATACAGTATAGCTCTATGGAGAACAAGCGAATGAGCCTGTACAGTACACTACAGCTTTACAGATTTAACCAAACTCTCCTTCACATGAATAGCGATTAGCAGAGGTCAGTACAGTGTGCACAATGCCTTCCACTTTTTTGAGGAAATGAATTAGGCCCTACGTTTGTGCCTGTTTCAATTACAGCATTCACAGATATCTTAATCCCATCTTTTATATAAAAAAGTATTTAGGCCTCATTAGAACACACTGACACTTATATTGAAAGGGCATACTGAAGGGGCAGTCATGCAGAGGGAAATAAAGTGAGTGTAGGAAGCCAGTGGATTGAGTGGAATTAAGTCTTTAGAAGGAAGGAACTGAATGCCGGCTTTGGGTTTAATCAAAAGCCAGAACTGTTCACTCAGTTAAAAATCGAATTGCTTCTTAGAGTTATTCCACTCACCACAGACCAGGTCAACTGTACGCTTGCCCCAATTACCTTGTTTCTTACCCAAGAAAAAAAGAGGCTTCCGCTGAACTAAAACAAAGCATATTGTTCAGTAGAGCTTTAAAGGGACTCACAACTTGTGCCCAAACTGCCCATAAATCGGAAGGCTTCGTGTCGGAGGGAAATGCTTGTTATCCAGTCTATAATAGGAACAAAGAGGTTAGACAGTATTTTGTTTTGGAGAGAGGTTGGGAGAAGTTAAACACCCCCGGGGTGAGCAGTCAGGCAGGGAGGTGTCTATCTGAACAGGTGTATCAAAGTGAGGCTAAGAGGGCAATGTCTCAGCAATGGTCCCGTGTGGTTCAGTTGGTAGCCCATGGTGCTTGCAACGGCAGTGTTGTGGGTTCAATTCCCACAGGGGACCATTATGAAAATGGACGCACTCACTACTGTAAGTCACTCTGGGTGAGACTAAAAAGTCAAATTAGAGCTGGCATAATTACTGTGTAGCTGACGGTTATGGATGAAGACTGTCATGAAAATAAAATAACTGTTTTAAAAAAACTGACTGAAGACAGGACAGCCGGGCATTCGTGCGGTTGAGTCCGTTTCTGCGATAACATGGACTCTTACCGATGTGATTCAACTTTGTTGCCCCTTACTGAAACAAGCAAGGTGTTGTAGCAATCAGTGAAAAGAATGGGCTTGGAACCTCTTACCCTGGCAATTTGACTGGTACACTCACAATGGATGCCTGGTATTGTGTTGCAATAATTCCCATGGTATGTAGTATGTAAATTCAAATGATGTTAACTGATGCAATGGAATGTATTTTTTGTAATGTCAGCTGAGTTGAATCAACAAATCACAGCACATATTGATGTGTACACTTCCTGATTTTGCTCTAGGTTGAAGATGACAAAGGTGAAAACAATGGGATTCTAATATCCAATAACTCTTTGCAACAATGGGACCAGCTATGCTAGTTAGCAACGGTGCTGGTCCCAGATTTGTGACAACATTGTCTTAACCGGTATATTTTCGACCTAGCTTTTACTTTTTGCTTTTACTTCCTGCTTTGCTACCATGGTTACACTCACAATGGCCACCAGTCCACTCATTATGCCATCATTGATTTGAATGAGGATGCCTGTTCTTCTATTCAAATAATTTTTTATGGCAGCACATGCAGTCAGGAGTGGAGGAAAGGAGAACATGTGCTATTCGAATGGTTATTACGGAGACCACGGTCATTTGGTTGGCCAATTACAGTCATCCAAAATTCCATGAATGTCACAGCCATATGTAAAATGCAATACAATGATTTCCTTGGAAAGCTCTAGACTGGCAATGAGGACATTTATTCTAGAGCCAAAACGTAGCCTGCTTTACCTTGCAGACATACAGTATGAACCAGAATATCATTGACAAATGCTTATTACAATGTTATGCACACAAGACTGAACCATGGCTGGGGACAGCTCATTGGCATTTTGGCTTTTGACATATAGCCCGATTTCCACCACACCCTGTGTCAGCAACCCCTGGTTCTACCCACACGCTGACTGCCCCCTCCCTGTCCAGCTGTGCTGCACACACTCAGGGATCATAAGCACAAGCCAGAGTGCGATACCCAACCACGAGATGCTGATTATAAAACAGTAGACATGCTCAGTGTGGTGTTAGCCTGGACGCACGCTCAAAGCTCAAGCTGTCTGACAAAAGCAAAACACTGGCCTAATGGGAATGGCTGGAAAGGGGTCGTTTTAATTGTGTTCAAACGTCTATGCCTAACCATAAAAGGGGTTACAGACAAATAACAATAAACATGTTTACCATTTCAACCAGAAGTAAACTCTAAGCGAGGGCTGGGAGAAGTGACTTTAAAGTTGTCAGGGGGGTAGCTAACCACACAGCATCAGCAGTCAGTGGTAAATCAGCCATAACAGAGACCAGATGAGTCACGTCTCACTCTCTTCCTTTTACTATTGTAAAACAACAATAAGCAAATGTTACATCAAATGCAAAGTGAAAATGAACAAAAATGAAGTGAAGACCTCATATGCTGTGATAAAACAGATAATCTCAATCTAGACTTTAATGGGCTGCCTTCCTGTGAGTAATGCCATCATGCTCTTCATTGAGCTAATTTTAATTCACTACTTTATAAATTGATTTCTACACCAGATACAGTCATGAGGCCAACAGAGGGGACATGGTTTACAATTGGCCAGGACGCAGGTAGTTTGTAATGTATGAAGGGGGATTATGAATAGCCAATTAGAGGCCATGGACGAGGTAGGCCTACCCCACGACCTGATTTAATGCTATCGCGCGTACTGCATTGCCCCAGCAGCCGCATATCCGACTGCGTCCAAAGATGATGGTGAGCAGCACAGCACACACGTTTTACGTTTCAATTGAATAAAACAATTACATGATGGGCTAGCTAGTGTAACTTCTTGAAAAAAATACTTAGTATTCGGAACCCATTGACATTAACACAGCTAGGCAGCTTGAGAGTCTCAAGCTAACCTAACCAGTTTTCAATATTACTGGGAAGCTAACTAGCTACCCCTCTCTCGCTCTCTCTCTCTCTGAGAGACACAGACACATACACAGTTTTGTATATTGGTTTCTACGAATACTGCCAACTAGTCGTTAGCCTCACTCATACAATTAGCCTACCTTGCTGCCTGAATCCATTGCCGCAGTATGGCTTGTCGATATTATTGCTGGCAATCTTGAAATGTCAAGACTATAGTTTGGGTAACTTCCGCGGGTATTTTTTTTTACTCAGACGAGGTGTCTCATTTTTAAGATGATAATGATACAATATGTCATAAACAATAGTATCTTCTTTGTTCTTCTTTATTTTCAGCGTAATTATTTGTTTCCAAATTGTCCTCAGTTCATCGTGTTTATTCCCCTAGTGTAATTTCTGTCATGAGCTCAAAACTTCAGATTCGTCATGCCCCAAAGTTTTCTTGGGTTGTTGAAGTAGTTCGTTCTTCGAGTACAGACTGTCTACTCTTTGGGGAAATAAACCGGTGAATATATTTCCAACAGCCCGTCTAGAGTGATTGGCTGACGCAAGAGTTTAGTTCGGCCTCAATGTGAGTTTAGTTCAGCCTCAATTTGTAAGGAGGAGGCCCGTTTCTATCCCTGAGCTTCTATTGGTTTAAACTTGCACCCCTATGACGACGTTAAGACATATAACTCTGAAAAGTGTCACTTCGTTTTGTTGAAGTACTAGGTCGGATAGTTATGTGTGAAGCACATCGTCCTCGATGTATTTAATTGAAATGATACATTTTGATTACAATTTGGTGGACGCGTGAGCAAAGTATTATATTGTAATAACATAGTTATATAACCTACTGATCAGACGCTTGCAGCAGGGGGCGCAAATTTACTCACCATTGCTGATAGTTTGAGGTCATGGCAGGAAATGACACTGACAGAACTGACATGCACCACCTTTTCATCCCACTTGCAACCCCCAAGTAGGCTATAAGTAAGCAATAATGTGACCTTGCCTACCAAGGGTAGAATTTCTATACTTCATAGGTCTTCTTGCTCCTAGTACTTATCCCAACAATACTAAAATAGAAGAGGTAGTAGTAGCCTAGTAATACATTTGAATGATCCATGACAACACTCATTTTTAGGCACACAAAAAAACATCTAGTCTAGAGGTCGACCGATTAATCGGCATGGACGATTAATTAGGGCTGATTTCAAGTTTTCATAACAATCAGTAATCGGCCTTTTTTATTTCCAACTAAATCGATTTTATTTATGTATTATATGAAGTTAAAATAAATGGGTTCATTGTTCATTCAATATTGTTGTAATTGTCATTATTACAAATATATGTAAAAATCGGCCAATTAATCGGTATCCGCTTTTTGAAAAATCATAATCGGTCGACCTCTAATCCAGTCAGTCATCCTTTGTTTCTCAGCACCTCACTGTATCCATGCGTGTTCAGTCCTTCATAAACAATGTTTCAAACATCCAACATCTGTGATCTTTGACCAAAGCTGGTAATGTGACATTGGTACCCTCCATTCAAAACCATAAATTGTGATGGAGATGTTTGTTATTAAAGGTGTGTAAAAACAAATATTTTCATGAGGATAAATGAAACTGCGTAATACCTTTTGTTTGAGATGGCGGGGAAGGGTCCGGTCAGAGTGCATGCAAAAAATTAGGAAAATAATCATTAGTACAGAAAGGAAAATGTGTGTGTTTATACAGTGCAAATGAAAGAGTCGGGAACAGGAGAAAAAATATATAAAAATGGAAGAAATTTGTTCCCTTTTTATATAATCTATTCCCTTTGAAACCATGGGAAAACAATAACAGGCAAATACTGAGACAAAGGCCGGTGAGTGTGCCATATGGACTGACCTGGCCTAAAGCAACAGGCTGAGGAACTTAGAGGAAGACCAGCATGGTATTTCACATTGTCTGTGGGTTTGTCATGTCTGAATAATCATGAGGCAATGTAAGGTTTATTTGTAAGATTGAAAATTGTCACTCAAAACTAGTTCAACTGGTTACACAAAAAATTGCCTAGTTCTTTGCTGACGAAAACTTTGTGATGTAAACATCAGTAGTTACCAAGGAATGTTGTAGGAATGACTGATGAATGAACAAATCATCAAAGCTTGTCAAAAGGTGTGATAGACTTTCAGGAGTTATAATGCAGTTCTAGAACACCTGACTGTTGCTTGTTGCTATTGAATGTCTTTGCATAGTCTTACCTATGGTTGATTGACCTGGCAGACCATGTGTCAATATGTCAACTTACTATGTAAAATAAATACATTAAAGAAAAATGTATATTCTTGAATCCAACAGACAATGCAATGTCTAGTTACTCTTGCCAGATTCATGGCTCTCCACAGCGGTTGTGGGAGGAGACTATGTAATGTCTAATTTATGAGGCTTGCAATAATGTCTGACGTGAAAAGTCCTGCCTTTAGTATGCTAGTGTTCAGGTCATGTTAGACTATAGTTGACCTTGTAAACAAGCATTGAGACATCAAAGTGTCTTCCCTCTGTTATTCTCTGAGCCTCATGGTCCACAGCACCCAGATACAGGATGAGGGGAGGAGAGAAAAGGTGTAGAGTCACTTCATTACAACATACACGATGCACCTATATCTTTTGTTAGAGATGGCGGGGAGGTGTCCGGTCAAGGCACATTTAAATTAGAAATAAAATAGAGCGGACGGGAAAAGGAAGGGAGACTGGGAAGGACTGACACATTTTAGGAACTGTGTTCTTTTCTGTCTTTTATGAAATTCCTTTGAAATCTAATGAAAACAATAACAAACAAAGAGGGGGTGTATACTCTGAGCGGGCCTGTATTGTGCACTAAATCAAAAGTAGAACATTACGGCATGGGATACATTATAATAACATGGTAAGAGTATGCTAACACATTCCAATATTACTTTCCCAGGTATCCTTTATTGAATTGTTGCTATTTAAATATTAAACATGGTACCTGCGGTAAGAATGTGTGAAACTCCTGACCTGACGCATAGCTTATGGGGTGAAATAAATCAATACAGTTACATATCGGGATATTATTTTTGATGATATATCATATTGTATAGTTTTGACAATATTTCAATATATAGTTGGCTGTACTTGCACCAAAACAGTATTTTTCCTTCATAGCTTGTTCCCCATCTTTTTAACATAAGGAGCCAATTTGTTTTCAGCACTTTTATATCCATGATTGATCAAAACTAATTTTCTCATGTCTCTTTCTTGTCCCTCTGTGGCAGACATAACGTGAGCAATGTTTGGAACATCAAATCGCAATACATATAGAATCGTGAGACTCGCAATGCATATCGTATCGGCACCTAAGTATCATGATAATATTGTGAGGTCACTGGCAATTCCCAGCACGAATAGCTTAGCTTGCACCTACCTCATCCATAGGTTTTCACAGCTTATAGCTTTGCGTTTCCCCAGAACACAAACCTGGAGGGATAATTTACAGATGAGCCAAATCCAATTACTCCATTTACTACTAGGCCATAAAATACCTTTGCCGGGCCTGTGGGCTCATGCATGTACTCCTGAGCCTCATTCACCAGCTTCTTTGTCTCACTAATGCTTTGGTCCTTGCTATCTGGAATTCTTGGGATGTCCAACACAGACGTCACCCCATTGAAGTTGACATTTAAAATGGTTAAGGTAAGGGTTAAGGTTACGGTTAGGTAAGGTAAGGGTTATGGTGAAGGTTATGGTTATGGTAAGGGTAAAGGTAAGGGTTAGGGTTTGGGGTAGGAAAGTCCCAAGAACCTGGATTGCACTAACCCTAATGCTTTGCTCAATAGTTGCTCTCATCAGAGATTATTTCATTGAGTGTTCTTTAAATGGCCCTCTCGTCATTGCGCAATGCTCTTAAGCTCAATCCTATTCTATCACTATTTTCTTAAAAACTAGGACGCCTAGAATTGTGGATACATTTTGTATAAACTCCCAGCACATTTTGGACCTAATCCAAGGAAAGGCCTGGAAGGTGAATCATGGTCATACATCCCCATGCACATGAGCACTGGATAAGAATTAGCCTATTGGTTATCTGAAGCAGGCTGTCAAAAATAAAGGCTACACAATGTCTAGAACCTTTGAGTGTTTGTTAGCCTTTTCTTTCAATGTCTAGTCCATGTCCTATTAAAAGGCACATCTACAGTTGTTGTAACATCTCACCATTATTCATTGACTGGAATGGAATATTTTTATGTTACAATTCAAATGGAGCTCATTCAGATGATTCACTGTTTTCCTCAGGGAGAAGGAGGGCTACTGAGAGCTAGTTTTGATTCGAGGATTTGTATCAGCGGAAATACGACAATAGAAAGCATCTTACGTCTTCAATCCATGACAGACAAAGAAGCGCACCTTGCATCTTTGCTGGGTCTTTTCCTCCAACTGAGCAGGCAGACGCTGTCTGGAGACATGCATGAGCTTGGGCTTGGGCCTGGGGAACACAAACACTTCAAACGGCCTCTTTCTTTATGGAGCCACAATGCTCTACGTCAGCGGCACCTTCATTTCCGTTCACTGCCTGGGTGTCTGTCTGCACATACTGTCAGACCCTGAGCCGTTTTTGCCCAGTGGGTTATCTCTTCCATTGACTCACTTTTTCTTTGTAAACTCCTCATTTGCAAGAAACTGATGAAGGCTCATAATAACTCCCATTCTGTCTGCTGAATCTGGGCCCCCACTATTATCCTTACTAAATTTCACAACCTCCTATGCACGACAGCAGTGACAAAGATAACGATGATGTCCTCTAGACAGAAGAGCTTGAGCATCTCATTATGCAGACTGCTTTATTGGGCCACTAACCTTTCTTAGCAAGGAATGTGTCAAAGGTGTTTCTGAAAACCAGACAGGACCTTCTCCTGTTTAGAAACCTATCCTACAATCTGGCATCAATATTCAAGCCTCCTATAAAGAAAGATTATGTAACTCAGAAGTTGTACTTCACTGAGAGAGTTTGGTTCACAAAATCTGTATAGCAACATTTGTCATGTAGAGAGAAAATAGAGAAGGTTCAATTGCCCAAGGAAGTGGCCAAACAATTTACGGCCTGTTGTTCTAGAAGAGAGTATCTAAGATGGATCAAATAGGTTAGTACAGTATGTAACAATTTAATCAATAATTATTCACCATTTGCCCAGTGACCCCTTGACCCTGACAATGTTTTCATGTTTTCACAGCTTTTTGCATACACTGTATAAATTAAAACACACCTCCAATGGCTTTACTGGCCTTAAGTACCTGGTCTTCTCAGCAGCACCATACAATTGGACCTCTGTTATTAAGGCTAAAGCCGTGGCATGTTAATCTAGTGCCATGGAGATTGTTGGCCCTCCAATGCTTAGAACTGTGGCACACTTCCAATAATTCTTTCCCAGCTATCTTGAGCTAATGCTGGATCGCATTGAAACGTCCCAATTAGGGGAAAGGGGGATACCTAGCCAGTTGTACAACTGAATGCCTTCAACTGAAATGTGTCTTCCGCATTTAACCCAGCCCCTTTGAATCAGAGAGGTGCGGGGGGCTGCCTTAATCGACATCCACGTCTTCGGCGCCCGGGAACAGTGGGTTAACTGCCTTCCTCGGGGGCAGAACAACAGATTTTTACTTTGTCTGCTTGGGGATTCAATCCAGCAACCTTTCTGTTACTGGCCCAATGCTCTTATCACTAGGCTTATTAGCTCAATGGTTGCATGTTTGAGTTATTTTAGAATGATGAGGAATTATTCAATTGTTATCCCCCTATGTATGATGAAACTGGTCTGTAAGGACATCCCTTTGTTAAGATGGTAACACACAGCTAGCTTTAAGGGGAACTGTACTGAAGGAATCTCCACTCTTCATTGGTAGGTAATGGACATCGCAAACTCGTTTAGGCTAATTGGTTTTCGTGACTACTTACATCTAAGTCCTATGTTAGCCCTGTGTTGGCAACTTCCCAAGATAGTGAATCTGACCTACAAAAAAGTATGACTGTATTTGTAATTGAAGTAATGCAGTGCAGTCTATGAGAAGAGATCAGGGAGAAAGCTTGTGCATTATAAAACACCATGAAAAAATGTTTCACTTTGATCATTAGTGCCAAGGCAATGGGTTATGACGTAATAGACCTGATCCTGTTCCTTGTCAACACTCTCTCATTTGAGACGGGAAATGCCATGTCTTCCTAATGGTACTCTGTCAGGATCGAAGGTGTGCACTTGATTGTTTGCTGAACAACGTGATGTTAAGTGATATTTTCACAGATGAAGGAAATTATGCAGACAACTGCAATAAAAAAAATGTATGAGTGCCTTTTGTGTCCTTTTGATATTTGAAGTATACATTTTCTTTTTGGCATTTTTCTGGTGTTTTGTGGTGGAAAACTGAACAGTCATTTTAATTTAACCTCTTCAGATTGAAAAACGTATTTTTTAATATGTGCTCTTTATGACAGAATGTTACTTTAAAAACAACAACAATTTACACTTCTAAAAAGGTGCAGACTTGGAGAAACGACCTATCTGGGCGTTCACTGGAAGTTAATCTTATTGTGTAAATACTGTACAGTTAATAACCAGTGCCATGGGCACAACCTAAGCTAATGTCTGTTTGCATCAATTCATATATTATTACCTTATAAAGCAGTGAAAGAGGTCCAAGAATGCAGGACTATCATGCTAAAATATTTACTCAACTATGACAATATACAGATGACCTTCCATTCACACCAATCTAATGACGCAGTTACTACAGAACAAAAGAAAGATGGACACTAACACTAACTAAAATACTGAAGGCTAGTAAGAACATTATACACAACACTAACCCAGTGGCGTAGCTCAATTTTACACATTCTGCCATGGGCCAAAGACAAACATGTGACGTTTTATTGCTAATCTCATGCTGTTCTACACATTTTGCTATGAGACGGAGAGAAAATGTCGCTGTTACACATTTTGCCATGGGGTAGAGAGAAATATGTAATTGTATAGCTAATCTCATTCTATTCTACACGTTTTGCCATGAGACTGAGAGAAATTGTGCAATTTTAAGATAATTTCCTGCTATTCTACACATTTTGTCATGAGGTGACAGAAGCTAATTTCACATAATTTGGAGAAAAAAATGTCCATGCAACTGCATATGATGCTATCTGGGGAGTGGGGGGGGCTATTTGTTTTTGTAGCCCCCGCACCAGTGCACTGACCATTCCACTAACCCTTCACTCGTCCAATACACTTTTAAATTGCTCCTAGTCTAACACTCAAAACCTTTCACACCTTATGATCCTTATAATCATTACTAAAGGCAGTATTCCTGTGCAGCAGCATGTGGCAGAATTTACATATGCATGCATCAACTGTGCAACTGTGTGTCTAATATTCTTACCAACATCCACTTAGGAGATGACAAACAGCAGACCCACACCCAAATGGGCTTTCAGTGAGTCCTTGCATCCATAGATCCATCTAATGTGCCCTTTAACAACCAACGCAGAGTAATTGGCTCAGGTAAAAGAACATTGCATAAAGATAATCTGCCGATGAATTGTGCCATTTTCCTTCACTCTGAAAAAGTTCTGCTGGTGCGCGATGATTGACAGTAAACATGATTTGAACTGTTTGACACTGTGTACTTCACTGTGTTTTTTTTCTCTGGTCTGGGGGTCAAAGTATCAATGGAATATCAATGGAAATCGATCTACCTAAAAATAGTATTATTTATTAGGGAACGTGTCACACCCTGGCTATAGAGAGGTTTTTTATTCTCTTTTTTGGTTAGGCCAGGGTGTGACTAGGGTGGGCAGTCTATGTTCTTTTTTCTATGTTGTTGGTTTTCTATGTGTTTGGCCTGGTGTGGTTCCCAATCAGAGGCAGCTGTCTATCGTTGTCTCTGATTGGGAGCCATACTTAGGTAGCCTGTTTTCCATTTTGTGTTGTGGGTAATTCATTTCTGTTTAGTGTGTGTTGCACCTGACGGAGCTGTTTCGGTTGTCACTTTGTTGTTTTTGCTTTTTAGTGTTCAGTTTCTATTAAACATGACGAACACTTACCACACTGCGTTTTGGTCTTCACCTTCTTCCGACGACAGCCGTTGCAACATGTTTGTGCTCGTTTTAAAGGCCAAAGTCTTGGCTGCATCCAAGGGTTTGAATCATGCTACCCAACTACACAATGGATTTTAGTCAATGGAGTAAGATAAAGGTTTCTCTCTGATAGATGTGTCTATTAATGTCATGGGTGTGTTGTGAATGAATAAAGCAGTTGTGTCTGGGTCGATGTAGTTGTGCTACAGTAATCTGAGCTCAAGCCAGCTCCATCACAGCAGTTATAGAAGGGGAAACAGCCAACTGTAGCCTTCAGTGACCCTTACAAATGGCCATTCTTTCTGAGGGTTTGATAAGCAGCTTAGCAACCTTAGGACTTGTCTAAAAATGTGTAGAGGGACAAACGCTATTATCCTGTGACTGATATGTAGGTTATAAAGAATGCTGCACAGTTTCACTTTACATAATCTTATATTGTTTTTCTGTGTTCTCTTATAGACCTTAAGGGCTTACTAAACTTGGTGCCAGTCAGGTTATATGAATAAGGACAAAGGATTTGTTGGTCCACTCTTGTTCCTGGCCCTTCGAGTTTGAGCTGGTGTGGACCAGAGAGGACCAGTAACTGACTAGTGTGAGCATGGTATAAGGACCAATCCCCTCAGGACTTATCCACTGTCACCCTCTCACTCCACTATCTTCCTTCCCTCCCTTCTCCCTCCCCTATCCCTATCTCAGTTCCTTTCTGCCCATTTAGCTGGCACTGCCACTATGACCATTTATGTGGGCGGCAGACTGGAGGCCATGAGAGAGCCATAGCTCTCCCTCCCAAAGTGCTGACATTCTGCTTTCCTTTCTCCGCAGGGCCTCTGGTCTCTGTGCCCTAGTGCCACAGTGCCCCTAAAACCACTGGTGGATTAAGGTGCCCGACCCGTGTGGAGGGGGAAGGGATTTGGGGAGCACTAAATGTGTTTAATCGCACAGTAATTAAACAGTAAGAAACAGAGGAGGGTCAGTCGAAAAATATGGGGGTTTATTGTAAATGTTCACCAGTATAACTTTCCCAGGCCCACCTCCTGCCATTGTTAGAAATAGCCTCCTACTTATCTTGCTATAGTAGTCTGTGGTCGATGACATTCTTTCCCTCCATTCTGTACGTGTTGGTCACTGTTTCTAGGCTTGGTATCGGTGCAGTTAGTATAGAATACTTTATCAGTGCCTGGAAACAAAGGCACATTGCGGAGCCCCTTTAAATGAATTTATTTTTATATCAAAAGGAATGGTGTCAGTTTAATGTATGGGGTCAGCACTATAATGTGCACTTACGCATGCAGGTTTCCATGGAGTTTTGTGGGACTCGCTGTATACAAGCCCATTTAAAAAAAGAAATACCCTGAATACTGAAAGTGTCAAGACTTCCGCCGAAGTCGGTCCCTCTCCTTGTTCGGGCGGCGTTCAGCGGTCGAGGTCACCGGCCTTCTAGCCATCGCCGATCCACTTTTCATTTTCCATTTGTTTTGTCTTTGTCTTACACACCTGTCTTACACACCAATTACTTGTTCATTATTTAACCCTCTATTCCCCCATGTTTGTTTGTGAGTGATTGTTTTTTGTATTGCGGTCCGTTATGTGTGGCCTTGGATTTATTTGACGTGTATTGTATTATTGTTGAGTAAAATTGCATACATTACTGACTCATCTACACCAGCTACACACAGACGCATTACAGAAAGCAGCAAAAATATTTTTTCTTTTCTCAGATTGTTCTGGCAATTCTCATATACAGTGTCTTCAGGAAGTATTCATGCCCCTTGACGTATTCCACATTTTGTTGTGTTACATCCTTAATTCAAAATGGATTAAATATATTTTTTTCTCACCCATCTACACACAATATCCACAATGCCAAAGTGAAAGCATGTTTTTGGACATTTTAGATTTTAAAAAATTTGCAAAAAATACAGAAATATCAAATTTACATAAGTATTCACACCCCTGAGTCAATACATGTTAGAATCAACTTTGGGAGTGATTACAGCTGTGAGTCTTTCTTTGTAAGTCTCTAAGAGCTTTGCACACCTACAGTTGAAGTCGGAAGTCAGAAGTTGACATACACCCATTTTTTCACAATTCCTGACATTTAATCCCAGTAAAAATACCCTGTTTTAGCTCATTAGGATCACCACCGGGTGGCGCAGTGGACTAGGGCACTGCATCGCAGCGCTAGCTGCACCACCAGAGACTCTGGGTTCGCGCCCAGGCTCTGTCGCAGCCGGCCGCGACCGGGATGTCCGTGGGGCGACGCACAATTGGCCTAGCGTCATCCGGGTTAGGGAGGGTTTGGCCGGTAGGGATATCCTTGTCTCATCGCGCACCAGTGACTCCTGTGCCGGGCGCAGTGCGCACTAATCAAGGGAGCCAGGTGCACGGTGTTTCCTCCGACACATTGGTGCGGCTGGCTTCCGGGTTGGAGGCGCGCTGTGTTAAGAAGCAGTGCGGCTTGGTTGGGTTGTGTTTTGGAGGACGCATGGCTTTCGACCTTCGTCTCTCCCGAGCCCGTATGGGAGTTGTAGCGATGAGACAAGATAGTAATTACTAACAATTGGATACCACGAAATTGGGGAGTAAAGGGGGTAAAATTGTCAGAATAATAGCAGAGAGAATTATTTATTTCAGCTTTTATTTCTTTCATCACATTCCTAGTAGGTCAGAAGTTTACATACACTCAATTAGTATTTGGTAGCATTGCCTTTAAATTGTTTAACTTGGGTCAAACGTTTCGGGTAGCCTTCCACAAGCTTCCCACAATAAGTTGGGTTGAATTTTTGCCCATTCCTCCTGACAGAGCTGGTGTAACTGAGTCAGGTTTGTAGGCCTCCTTGCTAGCACACACTTTTTCAGTTCTGCCCACCAATTTTCTATGGGATTGAGATCAGTTTGTGATTGCCACTCCAAAATCTTGACTTTGTTGTCCTTAAGCCATTTTGCCACAACTTTGGAAATATGCTTGGGGTCATTGCTTTAACTTCCTGACTGATGTCTTGAGATGCTGCTTCAATATATCCACATCATTTTCCTGCCTCATGATGCCATCTATTTTGTGAAGTGTACCAGTCCCTCCTGCAGCAAAGCATCCCCACAACATGATGCTGCCACCCCCGTGCTTCATGGTTGGGATGGTGTTCTTCGGCTTGCAAGCCTCCCCCTTTTTCCTCCAAACATAACGATGGTCATTATGGCCAAACAGTTATTTTTGTTTCATCAGACCAGAGAACATTTCTCCTAAAAGTACGATCTTTGTCCCCATGTGCAGTTGCAAACCGTAGTCTGGCTTTTTTATGGCGGTTTTGGAGCAGTGGCTTCTTCCTTGCTGAGCGGCCTTTCAGGTTATGTCGATATAGGATTTGTTTTACTGTGGATATAGATACTTTTGTACCTGTTTCCTCCAGCATCTTCACAAGGTCCTTTGCTGTTGTTCTGGGATTGATTTGCACTTTTCGCGCCAAAGTACGTTCATCTCTAGGAGACAGAACACATCTCCTTCCTGAGCGGTATGACGGCTGCGTGGTCCCATGGTGTTTATACTTGCGTACTATTGTTTGTACAGATGAATGTGGTACCTTCAGGCGTTTGGAAATTGCTACCAAGGACTCCAACTTTTTTTCTGAGGTCTTGGCTGATTTCTTTAGATTTTCCCATGATGTCAATCAAAGAGGCACTGAGTTGGAAGGTAGGCCTTGAAATACATCCACAGGTACCGCTCCAATTGACTCAAATGATGTCAATTAGCCTATCAGAAGCTTCTAAAGCCATGACATCATTTTCTGGAATTTTCCAAGCTGTTTACTTAGTGTATGTAAACTTCTGACCCACTGGAATTGTGATACAGTGAGTTATAAGTGAAATAATCTGTCTGTAAACAATTGTTGGAAAAATGACTTGTGTCATGCACAAAGTAGATGTCCTAACCGACTTGCCAAAACTATAGTTTGTTAACAAGAAATTTGTGGAGTGGTTGAAAAACAAGTTTTAAAAGTTCTTTGGGTAGGGGGCAGCATTTTCACTTTTGGATGAATTGGTGCCGATAGTGAACTCCCTCCTACTCTGTCCCAAATGATAATATATGCATAGTATTATTACTATTGGATAGAAAACACTCTGAAGTTTCTAAAACTGTTTGAATTATGTCTGTGAGTATAACAGAACTCATATGGCAGGCAAACTTCCAAACAGGAAGTGAGAATTTTGAGAAGGGTCGATGTGAAAGTCATCGCCTATTCAATTCCCTGTAATATATGGATCTGTTTGCACTTCCTACGCCTTCCACTGGATGTCAACAGTCAGTAGAACGTGGAATGAAGCCTATAGTGTGATGTGGGGCCGGATGGAAGGTGTTTCAGTCACTGGTCTGGCAGATTGCCTGGTCATGGCAGATTGCCTGGTCACTGGTCATGCGCGCTAGTCATGGAATGGCAATGTGTGCCATTACTTATACAGACATGAAGAAATGCTCCGGTTGGAACGTTATTGGATATATATGATAACAACATTTGACCAGTTTATTCGACTTGTACTACACATGCTTGCTAAAGTTGCTAATTTGACATAAGTAATGGACATTATCGAACAAAAAAAATGATTTATTGTGGAAATAGGATTCCTGGCATTGCATTCTGATGAAGATAATCAAAGGTAAGGGAATATTTCTGATGTAATTTCGTATTTCTGTTGACTCCAACAAGGCGGAGAAATTTTGTTAAATCTGAGCGCCGTCTCAGATTATTGCATGGTGTGCTTTTTACTAAAGTTTAAAAAAAAATCTGACACAGCGGTTGCATTAAGAACCAGTGTGTCACGACTATCACCGAAGGTGGCTCCCCTTCCCGTTTGGGTGGCGCTCGGCGGTCGTCGTCACCGGTCTACTAGCTGCCACCGATCCCTTTTCCCCTTTTCGTTTTGTTTGGTTTAATTGGTTTCACCTGTTCCTTGTTTGGGGTTTTGGGTTGGGGTTATTTAAGTTCAGTTGGCCCGCCTGTGTTTGTGCGGGCTTGTTTGCTGTTTTTGGTTCAGGAGTATTCCTGTCGTTTATTTCCGCTGTACAGCGTGTGTACCGGTGTTGTACATTTTGGGTTGTTTTACGCCTGTGTTCGACGTTACCTTCTTTTGTTCGCTGTGATTGTTCCGGAATTGTAACGGCAGACTTCCCTCTCTTCACTAGAAGAGAGAGTGTAGCAGGGATCGGACCAACACGCAGCGTAGCCAGTGCTCAACATGTTTAATAACACTAATAAACAGTGAACACTTAACACTTAACAAATAACAAAATAACAAAATGTGGCAAACCGATAACAGTCCTATCTGGTGCAGAACACAAACACAGAGACAGGAAACAACCACCCACAATCCCCAACACAAAACAAGCCACCTATATATGATTCTCAATCAGGGACAACGATTGACAGCTGCCTCTGATTGAGAACCATATTAGGCTGGACACAGAAACAGACGAACTAGACACACAACATAGAATTCCCACCCAGCTCACGTCCTGACCAACACTAAACAAGCAAAACACATAAGAACTCTGGTCAGGACGTTACAGTACCCCCCTCCTGAGGTGCGGACTCCGAACGCACCCCTAAAACTCAAGAGGAGGGTCTGGGTGGGCATCTGTCCTCGGTGGCGGCTCCGGCGCCGGACGAGGACACCACTCCACCACTGTCTTTGTCCCCCTCCTTAGCGTCCTTTGAGTGGCGACCCTCGCCCACGACCTTGGCCTAAGAATCCTCCCCAAGGCCCCCACATGATTTAGGAGGTAGCTCAGGACAGAGAGGTAGCTCAGGACAGAGAGGTAGCTCAGGACAGAGAGGTAGCTCAGGACATTGAGGTAGCTCAGGACAGAGAGGTAGCTCAGGACAGAGGGGCAACTCCGGACAGAGAGGCAGCTCTGGACTAATGGCAGCTCCGGACTGAATGGCAGCTCCGGACTGAGTGGCAGCTCCGGACTGAGTGGCAGCTCCGGACTGAGTGGCAGCTCATGACTGAGTGGCAGCTCATGACTAAGTGGCAGATCATGACTGTAGGGCAGCTCATGACTGTAGGGTAGCTCATGACTGTAGGGCAGCTCATGACTGTAGGGCAGCTCATGACTGTAGGGCAGCTCATGACTGTAGGGCAGCTCATGACTGGAAGGCAGCTCATGACTGGAAGGCAGCTCATGACTGGAGGGAAGCTCATGACTGGAGTGCAGCTCATGACTGGAGGGCAGCTCATGACTGGAGGGCGGCTCTGGCAGCTCCTGACTGGCTGGCGGCTCTGGCAGCTCCTGACTGGCTGGCGGCTCCTGACTGGCTGGCGGCTCTGGCGGCTCCTGACTGGCTGGCGGCTCTGGCGGCTCCTGACTGGCTGGCGGCTCTGGCGGCTCCTGACTGACGGACGGCTCTAGCGGCTCCTGACTGACGGACGGCTCTAGCGGCTCCTGACTGACGGACGGCTCTAATGGCTCGGGACAGACAGGCGGCTCTGAAGGCTCGTGGCAGACGGATGGCTCAGATGGCGCTGGGCAGACGGATGGCTCAGATGGCGCTGGGCAGACGGATGGCTCAGATGGCGCTGGGCAGACGGATGGCTCAGATGGCGCTGGGCAGACAGATGGCTCAGATGGCGCTGGGCAGACAGATGGCTCAGATGGCGCTGGGCAGACAGATGGCTCAGATGGCGCTGGGTAGACGGATGGCTCAGATGGCGCTGGGCAGACGGATGGCTCAGACGGCGCTGGGCAGACAGGCAGTACAGGCGGCGTTGGGCAGACGGCCGACTCTGACCTGCTGAGGCGCACAGTAGGCCTGGTGCGTGGTGCCGGAACTGGTGGTACCGGACTGGAGACACGCACCTTAAGGCTAGTGCGGGGAGGTGGAATAACCCGCACCGGGCTATGCACACGTACAGGAGACACCGTGCGCTCTTCCGCATAACACGGTGTCTGCCCGTACTCCCGCTCTCCGCGGTAAGCATGGGAAGTGGGCGCAGGTCTCCTACCTGACTTCGCCACACTATCCTTTAGTCCCCCCCCCCCCCAATACATTTTTGGGGTTTCTTCACGGGCTTCTTACCGCGCCGTCGTGCTAACCTCATTCGCCGGTATCCCTCCGCACATTGCTCCATCGAATCCCAGGCGGGCTCCGGCACTCTCCCTGGGTCAACCGACCACCTGTCTATTTCCTCCCAAGTGGTGTAACCCAGATCCGGCTCCTGCTGCCGAGCCAGCTCCTCGAAACGCCGCCTCTCTGCTTTTGCTGCCTCCAGCTCTGCTTTGGGGCGGCGATACTCCTCTGGCTCTGCCCAGGGTCCTTTTCCGTCCAGCTCGTCCTCCCATGTCCATTTCTCCTGGTCCCGCTGCTGCTGCTGCTGCCGCTGCTGCCCGTTGCTACGCTGCTTGGTCCGAGTTTGGTGGGTGGTTCTGTAACGGCAGACTTCCCTCTCTTCACTAGAAGAGAGAGTGTAGCAGGGATCGGACCAACACGCAGCGTAGCCAGTGCTCAACATGTTTAATAACACTAATAAACAGTGAACACTTAACACTTAACAAATAACAAAATAACAAAATGTGGCAAACCGATAACAGTCCTATCTGGTGCAGAACACAAACACAGAGACAGGAAACAACCACCCACAATCCCCAACACAAAACAAGCCACCTATATATGATTCTCAATCAGGGACAACGATTGACAGCTGCCTCTGATTGAGAACCATATTAGGCTGGACACAGAAACAGACGAACTAGACACACAACATAGAATTCCCACCCAGCTCACGTCCTGACCAACACTAAACAAGCAAAACACATAAGAACTCTGGTCAGGACGTTACAGGAATAAATGTTTTTTCCGAATCCTCTGCTCTCTGTGCCTGACTTCACACCCATCACTCTTCGAAGCCTTACACAGTGTATCTTTAATTATATGTAAAACATGTATCTTTCATCAAAGTTTATGATGAATATTTCTGTTATTTGACGTGGCTCTCTGTAATTACTCCGGATATTTTGGAGGCATTTCTGAACATGGCGCCAATGTAAACCGAGATTTGTGGATATAAATATGCACATTATCGAACAAAACATAAATGTATTGTGTAACATGATGTCCTATGAGTGTCATCTGATGAAGATTATCAAAGGTTCGTTATTAGTTTTATCTCTATTTCTGCTTTTGTGTGACTATCTTTGGCTGGGAAAAATGGCTGTGTGTTTTTTGGATTTGGTGGTGATCTAACATAAATATATCGGACACGATGGACACGATGGGTAGATTAACAAGATGTTTATCTTTCATTTGCTGTATTGGACTTGTTAATGTGTGAAAGTGAAATATTTCTAAAAAATATTTTTGAATTTCGCGCGCTGCCTTTTCAGCGAAATGTTGGGGGGGGGTTCCACTAGCGGAACGTGTGTCCTAGAAAGGTTAATGACTCCATGTCATTAACCTTGTAAACTTCCGACTTCAACTGTAATTGTTTGTCTGTTAGTTTTAACGTACTGTGTTTGTTTATTGTGTTGGCCTAGATGAAGATCAGATCAAATTTCATGACCAATTTCTGCAGAAATTCAGTTATTTCCAAAGGGTTCACATACTTTTTATTGCCACTGTAGGTGGTGATATTCCATTCGGCACTCTGCTGTAGGACTTGCTTGAGGATGAAGATCTGGTCTGTGCAAGAATACCCTCTTCTGAAGCCTGTTTGCTCTTGACGTATGATAATTTCCACAGCCTCCATGATTCTTTTAAAAATGATTCGGCTGAACAGCTTGCTGGTTATCAGTAATAGTGTAATGCCTCCAGTTGTTACAATTCCCAAATGTTCCTTTCTTGGGCAACTTCGCTATTAGGCCTGTTCTCCATTCTGTCTGTGCTTGTTCGAGTCCCAAACCTTCTGAAAATCTTACACAGCTGTCTTGGTGTTTGGATGTTTTTACTTTAAGAATTTCTGGGCATATGCTGTCTTCTTGTCGTGGAATATTTCTGATTCAAAGGAAAGAGATTTCTTCAAACAATGATCTTTATTTAATATTGATTAATTATTGCAACAATGAAGCTGGTCGATCCCACACTCTGAAATGTGATGCAGAGAGCTCCACTAGCAGAACCGAGCCACATTATTTTATAGTTAAGGCACATCCTCCTGAATACGTGACAAACAACAGATGTCTGGAATAGGTCAAAAAGTTAGGATTTGTATATGAGAAAGGAGTATCCCCAAGCCAGATAGCATTTACTATGAAGACTGTTCCAATTGTATAGAAACCAGGGTTTGGCCCCTAAGACAACGTTCCCCCATCAGCCGGCCACACCAGAGACATCTCCTCCCTGGTACCTCACAGTATACAAACACCAACTCATTCTATGGAATGCAGGCTGTGGGTTTTTATCACCAAGCCATCATAACTCAATTGCTAGCGCCAAGGCCCAGATGTTCAACTCAGTCCCACAGGCACAGATGAGAGTACTCATCAAACCTTATTTGATGCATAAACAGTATTATAACATAATCTTGTAATTTTTCTACCATATTCTCCTGGTGCTTACCACTTTTCTGGGCTCCTATTGCATCCTTCACTTCTGAGATTGTTATAGGCCCAAGGTAGATGTCAAGGTCTTCTTCAGATTCAGGGATATCAGCTGTGGTTGTTTGGTCAGAATGCTTTGAAAGTGTTCCTTCCACCAAATATTTTTTTGTTTTCCTTCTCACAAACTGCACAGACGTTCACCATTTTCATTTCTCCTTCCTCGTGCATGATTGTCTTCTCCAACTCTTGCGTTCAGCTCTCCTATTATGAGTATGTGACAATGTTGCGTTAGGAGGTAGGTGAAGGAGTCAGGCGCAGGAGAGCTGAGATGTCTGAGAAGCGTACTTTAATAAGCAAGTCCACCAATTACAGGTATGGCACAATCAAAAAGTAAAACGCCCTCGACAACAGAGAACCCGTACTCACGCACGGAGGAACAAACAAAGCTCCGACAATAACACACTCTTGTTAAATCCGTGAAAACAAGAAATAGGGCATAACTTCCCCGAGCTACATCACAATAAAAAAAGAATCCCGCACAAACCTAGGCAGGCAACAGGGTAAATATATACACACAGAAATTAAGGCAAATGAAACCAGGTGTGAAAGAACCAAAGACAAAACAAACAGAAAAGGAAAAAGGGATCGGTGATGGCTAGTAGACCGGCGACGCCGACCGCCGAGCACCGCCCGAACAGAGAGAGGAACCACCTTCGGTGGAAGTCGTGACAGAGTAGGACATCATGCATGGGTACTGGTTCTATTTGAAATGAAACAGGCATGGTGCTCTTATTCACTGAAATTGATTTTATAGGTCATTAAGTTATAACAGCCCTCCTTTACACATTCAGCAAATCACCAGCAGAGGGAGTTCCCTTTGAATCCCTTTTCCCATTCTCTGTGTTGTTGGTGCTCGTAACATATATCATACCGTCAAAATTAGCAGAGAGCCCACTCTGGATTTCCATATTTTAGAGCACACTATTTTTAGTTTTTTATTTCACCTTTATTTAACAAGGTAGGCTAGTTGAGAACAAGTTCTCATTTGCAACTGCGACCTGGCCAAGATAAAGCATAGCAATTCGACACATACAACAACACAGAGTTACACATGGAATAAACAAAACATACAGTCAATAACACAGTAGAAAAAATAAAACAAAAAGTCTATATACAGTGAGTGCAAATGAGGTAAGGTAAGGGAGTTAAGGCAATAAATAGGCCATGGTGGTGAAGTAATTACAATATAGCAATTAAACACTGGAATGATAGATGTGCAGAAGATGAATGTGCAAGTAGATATACTGGGGTGCAAAGGAGCAAGATGAATAAATAAATACAGTATGAGGATGAGGTAGATTGGATGGGCTGTTTACAAATGGGCTATGTACAGGTGCAGTGATCTGCGAGCTGGTCTGACAGCTGGTGCTTAAAGCTAGTGAGGGATACATGAGTCTCCAGCTTCAGTGATTTTTGCAGTTCGTTCCAGTCATTGGCAGCAGAGAACTGGAAGGAAAGGCGACCAAAGGAGAAATTGGCTTTGGGGGTGACCAGTGAGATATACCTGCTGGAGCGCGTGCTACGAGTGGGTGCTGCTATGGTGACCAGTGAGCTGAGATAAGGCGGGGCTTTACCTAGCAGAGACTTGTAGATAACCTGTAGCCAGTGGGTTTGGCGATGAGTATGAAGCGAGGGCCAACCAACGAGAGCGTACAGGTCGCAATGGTGGGTAGTGTATGGGGCTTTGTTGACAAAACGGATGGCACTGTGATAGACTGCATCCAATTTGTTGAATAGAGTGTTGGAGGCTATTTTATAGATGACATCGCCGAAGTCGAGGATCGGTAGGATGGTCAGTTTTACGAGGGTGTTTGGCAGCATGAGTGAAGGATGCTTTGTTGCGATATAGGAAGCCGATTCTAGATTTAATTTTGGATTGGAGATGCTTAATGTGAGTCTGGAAGGAGAGTTTACAGTCTAACCAGACACCTAGGTATTTGTAGTTGTCCACGTATTCTAAGTCAGAGCCGTCCAGAGTAGTGATGCTGGACGGGCTGGCAGGTGCGGGCAGTGATCGATTGAATATCATGCATTTAGTTTTACTTGCATTTAAGAGCAGTTGGAGGCCACGGAAGGAGAGTTGTATGGCATTGAAGCTCGTCTGGAGGTTAGTTAACACAGTGTTCAAAGAGGGGCCAGAAGTATACAGAATGGTGTCGTCTGCATAGACGTGGATCAGAGAATCACCAGCAGCAAGAGTGACATCATTGATGTATACAGAGAAGAGAGTCGGCCCGAGAATTGAACCCTGTGGCACACCCATAGAGACTGCCAGAGGTCCGGACAACAGGCCCTCTGATTTGACACACTGAACTCTATCAGAGAAGTAGTTGGTAAACCAGGCGAGGCAATCATTTGAGAAACCAAGGCTGTCGAGTCTGCCAATAAGAATGTGGTGATTGACAGAGTCGAAAGCCTTGGCCAGGTTGATGAATACGGCTGCACAGTAATGTCTCTTATCGATGGCGTTTAGGACCTTGAGCGTGGCTGAGGTGCACCAATGACCAGCTCGGAAACCAGATTGCATAGCGGAGAAGGTACGGTGGGATTCAAAATAGTCGGTAATCTGTTTGTTAACTTGGCTTTCGAGGACCTTAGAAAGACAGGGTAGGATAGATATAGGTCTGTAGCAGTTTGGGTCTAGAGTGTCACCCCCTTTGAAGAGGGGGATGACCGCGGCAGCTTTTCAATCTTTGGGAATCTCAGACAATACGAAAGAGAGGTTGAACAGGCTAGTAATAGGGGTTGCAACAATTTCGGCAGATAGTTTTAGAAAGAGAGGGTCCAGATTGTCTAGCCCGGCGGATTTGTAGGGGTCCAGATTTTGCAGCCCTTTCAGAACATCAGCTATCTGGATTTGGGTGAAGGAGAAATGGTGGGGGCTTGGGCGGGTTGCTGTGGAGGGTGCTGGGCAGTTGACCGGGGTAGGGGTAGCCAGGTGGAAAGCATGGCCAGTCGTAGAGAAATGCTTATTGAAATTCTCAATTATAGTGGATTTATCAGTGGTAACAGTGTTTCCTAGACTCAGAGCAGTGGGCAGCTGGGAGGAGGTGCTCTTATTCTCCATGGACTTTACAGTGTCCCAGAACTTTTTTGAGTTTGTGCTACAGGATGCAAATTTCTGTTCGAAAAAGCTAGCCTTAGCTTTCCTAACTGCCTGTGTATATTTGTTCCTAACTTCCATGAAAAGTTGCATATCACTGGGTATTATGACACCAAGATGTTGTCTGTATCGCGTATGGTTCACAGATCATAGGGTCTTACAGGATTCATGTATAGGTCTAAAAAGGGCCTAAAGTGGCCACTTTCATCATGATTTTCTTAAAAAGGGTTTGTAATACAAACGTAAAAAGAATGTCATGAGTCATTCCTCCCAATAAAGATTCTATGTGAGAATTGCCAGAACAATATGAGATACCGAACAAAGTATACAAACACTTATCTGTAGTAGATTCCTACAATGATCAATAACTTTTAACACATATATTGAATGTCATTTCTGATTAGGCATGAAGAGGAATGGGCAAACATTTACACACACTGGCCCACAATCATGCATGGCAACAGTTTAGAATAAAGACTATAGGAGCTGAACTTTCCAGGCCAGTCAGAACTTCCTGGGACACGTTTTACATTCACTCAAATGTCCACTCTCATTTATATAGATTTGGTTGGACACATTCTTTCCTTACCCAAACGAATGCCTGTAATCCTGACTTGAAGTGGAGTTTGATTAGACATAAAGAGGAATGGGCAAACATTTACACACACCGGCCCACAATCATGCATGGCAACAGTTTAGAATAAAGACCGTAGGAGCTGAACTTGCCAGGCCAGTCAGAACGTCCTGGGACTGGTCTATGAACACGTTTTACATTCACACAAGTGTCCACACTCTAATGTAGACTATCTGAATTTGGTTGGACACATTCTTTCCTTATTCAAACTAATGCCTGTAATCCTAACTTGAAGTGGAGTCTGAGAGACCTAGAATTGAGATGTTTTAAAAACTGATTGTGAACTCTTTATGAACACAGTAAGTGTGTTATGATGGGGTTAACATGTAAACCCTTGTCCTCCAAAAAGAGAAAGGTCAGCACATTATAAGCTCAGACACACATCAGCCATTTGGACACAAGCCTCCCTCTCCCGTATTCATTATGTCCAATTAGAAAAACTTCACTCGGCAGTTCCACTTGGAACAGTGAAAAATAGAAAAACAGACTGTCACCCAGGATTAGAGGCGGGCCCTCTGTTTTAAAAGGCACTGGAGCATCGATGAGCCTTGGTGACCCAGCCAACACAGGCTATGGTCTGGCTGCTGTGACCAGAGTTAGGCCAGGCTCCTCTTCACAAGGCCTAGTCAGCTATTGTACTGTACTGTACTTTACTGTACTGTACTGCCTGTTGGCTGACCTTCCACATACCTATTGCAGAGCCTCTACCACTAATCAGAACACTATAGTCAGTTAATATAGTTTATTAGCTTTCCATTTGACTAATTCTTAATTAAAACTAAATGTTCCAATAATTTTACAGTAGTCTATTTCATATCAAGACATCTTTCCCCCCCACCATGTGATAAATGTTTCATATGATATCTATGGCTCTGTGTGGTTATCCGATGAGGAAGTTGGTGACAACCCTGTAGCTACCAGTTTACATTTACACAGTGGCAGTAAAGCGAAAGCGAGCCAAGCTATCACACACGGTGTCCCTTTGCCTACATGGAGGATGATGATTCATTATTAAAGCATTACTAGTGTGAGGCAGTGTGTGCCGGCCAGTACAATCAGGATCTCGCTGGTTTGGGCTCCCAGACAGGTGAGGCTGAGCTGTCAGGGGCTGGGTCACCGTGCTGTTGCACACATCTCTCTCTACCTCTCTCTCTTACTCTCTCTAGGCTCTCTCTCTCAGTCACGGCAGACGTGCACATTGCTTCATACATCCTCTCTCATTCTCTCTTCCTGTCTCGCTCTCTCTCACTCTTATCTCTCTCCCCACCTCAGATGGGCACATGGCCTCATACTTCCTCTCTCTCTCTCTCTCTCTCTCTCAAATTCAATTCAATTTGCTTTATTGGCATGACGTAACAATGTACATATTGCCGAAGCTTACTTTTGATATTTACAATATGAAAATAATAAGAATCAAAATTGTCAACTGGACAACAGTAACAACAATAACCAAGGGTCAAAATAACCATATATTGAACAATAACAATAAGCATACAGTAGAGGACATGTGCAGGTTGATTGGTCTGTCAGACACAGCAATGTAGTGCGCTGCCAACCCACAGCTCTCTGCGTCCTCCCCCAACAGGATGGGTAGCCTACTCTCATCAGAGAGGTCTTTTGAATAAGGGTTTCAAATTTGGGGAAATGACAGTCTCTCATTGTTTTATATTTTTTTACATTTTGTCAGGAAATGCAGCTCTGTCTCAGGTTCTGCTGTTGTGCAGTGGTTGCACAGCCTTTCCTCTACAGGGAGCCAGGTTTTCCTATGTCTACCCTTCTCAATGGCAAGGCTGTGCTCACTGAGCCTGTACTTTGTCAAGGTTTTTCTAAGGTTTTGATCAGTAACCACGGTCAAATAGTTTGCCATGGTGTACTGTCGATTTAGGGCCAGATAGCACTGCATTTTGCTTTGTGCTTGGGTTTCCCAATAAGACATGTAGTTTTGTTTTGATTTTGTTGTAAATAGTTTTATTCTGATTGACTGGATGTTCTGGTCCTGGGGCTTCAGTGTGTTAGTAGAACAGGTTTGTGAACTCGGCCCCAGGACCAGCTGGTCTCTCTCTCTCTCTCTCTCTCTCTCTCTCTCTCTCTCTCTCTCTCTCTCTCTCTCTCTCTTTCTCTCTCTCTCTCTCTCTCTCTCTCTCTCTCTCTCTCTCTCTCTCTCTCTCTCTCTCTCTCTCTCTCTCTCTCTCTCTCTCAGTCATGGCAGACGTGCGCATTGCCTCATATGTCCTCTCTCATTCTCTCTTCCTCTGAGTCAAAATGAGAAACCACACACCATGAGCTCTGTAATGGTCATAAGGATAGACCTAAAACAGACCATTATAGTAATTTGTCTTGCTCTCTCTCTCTCTCTCTTTTTCTCTCTCTTTGACTCTCTCTAGGCTCTCTCTCTTTGACTCTCTCTAGGCTCTCTCTCTTTCTCTCTCTTTGACTCTCTCTTTGACTCTCTCTAGGCTCTCTCTCTTTCTCTCTCTTTCTCTCTCTCTGACTCTCTCAAGGCTCTCTCTCTCTTTCTCTCTCTTTGACTCTCTCTAGGCTCTCTCTCTCTTTGACTTTCTAGGCTCTCTCTCTCTCCCCCTCTCTTTCTCTCTCAATGATGGCAGACGTGCGCATTGCCTCATACGTCCTCTCTCATTCTCTCTTCCTCTGAGTCATGCAGTAGTGGGGACCTGGGCAGCCTCTGTCTCACTCTCTCTAAACCTGTCTAGCTACAGTGGTCCCCAGCTGCCCAGGTCCCCACTACTTAACTCATTCTTTTGAGGTGCCTCAGGTCTCTCTACTGTCTGCGTGTGAATGGGCCAAACCACTACATCATACCAGACATAGCAGCACTGCCACTAGCCTAGCGCTCAGCTTGGCCGTTCATGTTCACTCACCTCAGGTGAACCCATCGCTTGCATTCACAATGTTACATCAAAACACTCCTTATAATCAACTGAACCAGATGCAGCAGTGTTGCACATTTCCATTTGTATTTCAATATGAACATTGATGCAAAGGCTGTTTGTCCCTAATGATAAGATACAGTGTATATGGTTTCTCACCATAATATTTGATGACACGCTAAATCTCTGGCTCAATTGCCATCCAGGTCCTCTATATCAGAAAGGAAGGCCCAGAAATTCCTTAAAGACTCTAACCATCCAAGCCATAGACCATTCTCTCTGCTTCCGCATGGCAAGTGGTACGGTGGCGGCAGGTAGCCTGGCGGGTAGGAGCGTTTGGCCAGTAACCGAAAAGTTGCTGGATCGAATCCCCGAGCTGTCAAGGTAAACATCGGTCGTTCTGCCCCTGAGCAAGGCAGTTAACCCACTGTTCCCCGGACGCCGTGGATGTCGATTAAGGCAGCCCTCCGCACTTGGGTTGGGTTAAATGCGGAAGACACATTTCAGTTGAATGTATTCAGTTGTACAACTGACTAGGTATCCCCCTTTCCTTTCGGTGCATCAAGTCTGACACAAACAGGCTCCTGAACAGCTTCTATTCCCATGCCATAAGACTGCTAAATAGCGAACAAAATGGCTACACAGACTATTTGAGTTGACCTTTGTATTTTATTCTTATTTTTGCACTCTATGCACACTCACAGGGCAATACACACTACACACACTGATACTCCATCACACATAGAAACACTCACTCCATCATTTGATCACACACACATAATATGCAGATACATTTATACTGACTCTGACACTCACTCACATGCAATCACCATATATGCTGCTGCTCTGTTGATCATATATCCTGATTCCTTCTCACCTTACCCCTATACATATCTACCTCTATCCATCCAGTATCCCTGCACATTGTAAATATGGTACTAAAACTGACCCTGTATATAGTATGCTTACTTACTTTATCATGTTCTTCTTATTTTTATATCTTGTGTGTCTTTGTTCTACCTTGTTATTTTTAGTATTATATTGTTATTGATTACTGCATTATTGGGGTTATAGCTAGCAAGAAAGGCATTTCACTGTACTTGTGCATGTGACATTAAAACGTAAAACTTGAAACTGAAACAGACTCTCCTTCGTTAGACTCTTTACAATGATACTGAGAAACAGCTAAAGGAATTTGTCACGGACGTACAGTATCTCCATTTCACCTGAAGGACAGGCAAATTAGTCTAAAAATGTTCGGTCGAGCACAAGGTAGTCTCGGAAGCTCAGGCTTTTCATGTTCTGTTACAATATTCGAGTCAATGAGAGGGGTTTCTAAATCAGCCCACCACCCCCCAAAATGAGAAACCACACACCATGAGCCTGTAATGGCCATAAGGACAGACCTAAAACAGACCATTATAGTCATTTCTCTCTCTCTCTCTCTCTCTCTCTCTCTCTCTCTCTCTCTCTCTCTCTCTCTCTCTTTCTCTCTTTCTAGGCTCTCTTTCCCCCTCTCTTTCTCGCTCAGTCATGGCAGACGTGCGCATTGCCTCATACGTCCTCGCTCTTCTTCTCTCTCTCTCTCTCTGTCTCTCTTTGACTATCTAGGCTCTCTCTCTCTCCCCCTCTCTTTCTCTCTCAGTGATGGCAGACGTGCGCATTGCCTCATACGTCCTCTCTCATTCTCTCTTCCTCTGAGTCATGCAGTAGTGGGGACCTGGGCAGCCTCTGTCTCACTCTCTCTAAACCTGTCTAGCTACAGTGGTGTAACACTCTCAATGACATACTGTAACGGGAACAGATGATGTGTTCGTGACTACAAGCATGTTACATGCAGTTAGTAGAAAGATAACTCGCCACAACACGAAACTGGACCATAAAAAGCTTGTAGATGTAAGTTAAGCAAATGTTTCAGAGGAGCTAGTAAACCTCCCCTGTCACCACATTCCATCCCAGAGATTTTCACCCGCTCAAACAAGGACCTAAGGCTGCCAAGGAGGTAACTACTTGTTGATTATATAGGAATAGTTAATCATCCATTTACAGGAAGGAGAAACATTGACAGGGTCAATGACACTGAGATTGAGTTCAATGTTATGAACAATAATGATTTAGATGAGTTTATTAGTCACATGCACAGGGTCTCACATGTAACTGCAGTGACATTCTTAATCTCCGTGCTCCAACAGTGCAGGTCAAAAAGAGAAGTTGGAAGTCCGGGGGGCAGGAGGGAGACTGGGGGTAGAAGCTATTGGCCATTCTGACAGTTTTTGTCAGCGTCTGAGTGATGGATGTGGGGAGAACAGGCAGTGGCTCAGGAGACTGAGGTCCTAGATGACTGCCATTTAATGAGTCAGACCAACATGTGAGGGGCACTCAAACTGTTAAGTAATTTATGCAACACATATATTATTTTCAAAATGCTTTTCTCAGAAAAACAAGAAAAAGAAAAGCATGTCGTAATCCACATAATTAGATAATAATTGTATTTCAATGAATTGCGACAGAGACACTTTCACCTCCTAAGCTGTTATTTGCAAACCTGCCCAACGGGGAAAATAATACTTAAAGTATAGTTAAATATACTACAAATTCATAAAGTGTATTTTAATTCACTGTTTTTCAGTCTTTAAGTCCAAAATTATTGGCACCCTTGATAAAGATGAGCAAAAAAGACTATAAAATAAATATTACAAATACTGAGCTATATTGTATGCTTCAAAAGATAGGGGTCAAAATTATTGGCACCCCTGTTTTCAATACTCAAGCTCCCCTTGTGATGATAACAACACTGAGACGTTTTCTAAAATGTTTTTGGAGATATGGACTGCCCTCTTCATTTCAAACCACAGGTTTTCAATGGGGTTCAAGTCCGGAGACTGAGATGGCAGTGTTTTTTTGCAGTAGCTTGGTGGTAGTTAATAAACTAAATTCAAATCTTGGTAGTGTTTTCAGTATTTAATTACTTTTTTGCCGTGTAGCGGTGTAGCTAAGTACTGGAACTACACACTACGTTTTTGCAAAAAGAAAAGAAAATATGTGTGAAGTAGGCAAGAATTTCCATATTTTTTCAGCATCAGACCAGCTTAATTCTCACTTCAAACATAGTTTTTGTGTTTAATAGGCTAAATTACCCATTCTGTTAACATCTGACTCCTCAGTGAACTGTTCTTGCCATTTATACTGAACAAAAATATAAACGCAACATGCAACAACTTTGAAGATGAACTGAGTTACAGTTCATATAAGGAAATCAGTCAATTGAAATAAATTCCGTAAACCCTTAAATCAAATCAAATCAAATGTATTTATATAGCCCTTACATCAGCTGATATCTCAAAGTGCTGTACAGAAACCCAGCCTAAAACCCCAAACAGCAAGCAATGCAGGTGTAGAAGCACGGTGGCTAGGAAAAACTCCCTAGAAAGGCCAAAACCTAGGAAGAAACCTAGAGAGGATCCAGGCTATGAGGGGTGGCCAGTCCTCTTCTGGCTGTGCCGAGTGGAGATTATAACAGAACATGGCCAAGATGTTCAAATGTTCATAAATGACCAGCATGGTCAAATAATAATAATCACAGTAGTTGTCGAGGGTGCAACAAGTCAGCACCTCAGGAGTAAATGTCAGTTGGCTTTTCATAGCCGATCATTGAGAATATCTCTACCGCTCCTGCTGTCTTTAGAGAGTTGAAAACAGCAGGTCTGGGACAGGTAGCACGTCCGGTGAACAGGTCAGGGTTCCATTGCCGCAGGCAGAACAGTTGAAACTGGAGCAGCATGACTGGGCATGTGCAGCCATGGGTGGGCCTGGGAGGGCATAAGCCCACCCGCTGGGGAGCCAAGCCCAGCCAATCAGAATGGATTTTTCCCCTCAGACGATCCCGCAGGTGAAGAAGCCGGATGTGGAGGTCCTGGGCAAGCGTGGTTACACGTGGTGTCCGGTTGTGAGGCCAGTTGGACACACTGCCAAATTCTCTAAAATGACGTTGGAGGCAGTTTACGGTAGAGAAATTGACATTAAATTATCTGGCAACAGCTCTGGTGGACAGTCCTGGCAGGAGGCATGCCAATTGCATGCTCCCCGAAAATTGAGACATTTGTAGCATTGTTTTGTGTGACAAAACTGCACATTTTAAAGTGGCCTTTTATTGTCACAAGGTGCAACTGTAATGATCATGCTGTTTAATCAGCTTCTTGATATGCCACACCTGTCAGGTGTATGGATTATCTTAGCAAAGGAGAAATGCTCACTAATAGGGATGTAAACAAATTTGTGCGCAAAATTTGAGAGAAATAAGCTTTTTCTGGGATTTTTTATTTCAGCTTATGAAACATGGGACCAACACTTTACATGTTGCGTTTATATTTTTGTTCAGTGTAGAAATGATAATTTATCACAAAGAAGTTTGGATTTAGTGAACTACTTTTTCAAAGTAACTTTAATTAAGTAAACTATGTTTTTCTTAAGGCTAGATTTAGTGTAGCTTAACTTCTTCCAGTGTGAAGTAATTGGTACGTAGCTTAGTAAACTATATTTGCAGAGCAGCTTCCCCAACACTGTAAGATGGTCATTGCAAAATGTTGATTTTGTGGAAATTAACCATTTCTTTTTGGATTTTGATTAGTGCTTGGGGTTATTGACTTGCATTAAGATCCACTTGCAGTCATTCAATTTATTTACAATTGTTCCAATTTAGATAATTTAAAATATACAAAAGTAGATTTATCATGGACATACAGTACTTCTATATACTTAAATATATTAATGAATACTTTTTTTCAGATTGGGAGAGGATGGACAGGATAAACAATTTGGGAACAATTACTTATCTGGGGCCTACATCTGACAACAAAGTGCTCTTTTACACATCAACTAGAATATACTTTTCTTTTCAAACCATAAGATTACAGTGAACACATTTTTCAAGCTTTGCAATGCCCTGACTCGTTGGGGAAGGGATGGCAGGTCCGAATTAGACTAAATATCCTTCCTCACAACACAGCTGATCTCCCTAAAAATACAACTATTCAGGAGAACACATTGATGAAGTATGCTACAATGAAGAACAAACTGAGGATATCCAGCACAAACACGGGAACTTGGATCCGAGTGGCAGCTCCAAAGCCATTCCCAAGCCCTTTCATTCAGGAACATTCAGAAAGGCATCAAGAGAGTCACTTTGAAGCATGAAGAAAACATTTGAGGATCAACCAGAAAGGCTGTCTATTCAGGAAACAACCCCATAGAGCTTGTTACTTCAGGAATAACAATTAGCTATGTCCTCCCTACCCTCTATTTTTGAACACCTTTGAGGAAATCCAGACTGAATAACAGAGATGACTGCCTCACCCAGGAGAGAGGAACATCTTTAGTGCAGATTTTGGTCACTATGGTATGGAGTCACAGTTGAATGTATAGCATTTATGTTTTTCAGCTGGCCAGACAAGCATGCAAAACTGTTTAATTCTTATTAATATGATCCAAAAGATTAATGAAGTTTGTGGATTTGCTCACACAAAAGCCACACATGATCTAAGAGGACTGCGGGGGAACTGAAGCACAGTGGTGTTATCAACATGCTCTTTGTACTAAGTTGCTTTCCTTCGTACTTTTTTTCTTTCTAAAAGGTCCTTCTTATTTTGATCTTTTGAGTGTCTTTTGAGTTTCATGAAGCAGGACCATAGTAAAAAAAAAAGTAAAAATCCAGTGTTCACTGCTTAAAGTCGACTCCTACAGTTTCATGATAACACTATTCGGATGTTGACTTTTTTTGTGATTAATCCTTTTGGTGAATCCATCAGTCGCTGAAAGATTAATTCTGAGAATGATAACTCAGTGGGCCCAACAAGCCGTGCCCTCTTTGGCAGTATGACCAAAGTTAGGAAAATACTGATGAAATATGTGGTCAAGCTGTTTGTAACATATTGGCTCCCCCTTGTGGATCAAAACACAAGTCCAAGGTACATTACCACAGTATACTGTAAACACAGCAACAGACAGACATTATCTGGTCAAACCAAAGATGTTTTGCTCAAAATCATTAATGTTTTTTTCTTCCTATAATAATAGTAATATAGTAATAGTAATAATAGTCACATCTGGACATGGTAACCTCTGGGTTCTCCTGGACTGGGAAGGAAAGTATAGTACAGTAAGTACCGTATAGGGAAAGGGAAAGGGGGATACCTAGTCAGTTGTACAACTGAATGCATTCAGCTGAAATGTGTCTTCCGAATTTAACCCAACCCCTCTGAGTCAGAGAGGTGTGGGGGGCTGCCATAATCGACATCCACGTCTTCGGCGCCTGGGGAACAGTGGGTTAACTGCCTTGCTCAGGGGCAGAATGACAGATGTTTACCTTGTCAGCTCGGAGATTCAATCCAGTAACATTTCGGTTACTGGCTCTAACCACTAGGCTACCTGCCGCATAGTGTAGTGCAGGTATTCCCAAACTGGGGTACACGCACAATGCCGTCGAGGGTACGCCAAATAAAAATGTGATTCACATTTAAAAAAATAAAATAAACATATAAATATACACTACCGTTCAAAAAGTTTGGGGTCACTTAGAAATGTCCTTGTTTTTGAAAGAAAAGCTACTTTTTTGTCCATTACAATAACATCAAATTGATCAGAAATACAAAGTAGACATTTTAATGTTGTAAATTACTATTGTAGCTGGAAACAGCTGATTTTTTATGGAATATCTACACAGGCGTACAGCCCATTATCAGCAACCATCACTCCTGTGTTCCAATGGCACGATGTGTTAGCTAATCCAAGTTTATCATTTTAAAAGGCTAATTGTTCATTAGAAAACCCTTTTGCAATTATGTTAGCACAGCAGAAAACTGTTGTTCTGATTAAAGAAGCAATAAATGTAACGATCTGGGTGTAGTGGGTGCGAAGTCAGGCACAGGAAGCAGAGAGTTCAGTGGTAGTGCTAATTGAATGGACTAAACGGCGAACATAAGCCACCCCACAAAACACAGGGCGCACACAAAACAAATGCCCCAAAACCGGGGACTGCAACAGTCCAGCAAAACCCACAAAGCACGAAACACGTGTACCTCAAACGTGCACCCTAGTTACACAAACAATCCCGCACAAATAGGCGGGCCTGCTGGGTAATATAGCCCAACTAATTAACCAAACACAAAACAGGTGAAACCCAATAAACAGAAAAGGGGAAAAAAGGATCAGTGGCAGCTAGTAGGCCGGTGACGACGACCGCCAAGCGCCACCCAAACAGGAAGGGGAGCCACCTTCATTAGGAATCGTGACAGTACCCCCCCCCCGACACCGGCCTCGAGGGCGACCCGGAGGGCGAGGCGCAGGGCGATCCGGATGGAGGTGATGGAAATCCCTCAACAGTGACGGGTCCAAAATGTCCCCCACTGGTACCCAGCACCTCTCCTCCGGGCCGTACCCCTCCCAGTCCACGAGGTACTGCAGGCCCCTCACCCTGTACGCCGGGGACCCCTCGATGTCCAGAGGGGGCGGAGGGACATCCGGCACCTCACCTTCCTGCAGGGGACCAGCTACCACCGGCCTGAGGAGAGACACATGAAACGAGGGGTTAATACGATAATATGAAGGGAGTTGTAATCTATAACACACCTCGTTTATCCTCCTCAGGACTTTGAAGGGCCCCACACACTGCGGCCCCAGCTTCCGGCAGGGCATGCGGAGGGGTAGGTTTCGGGTCGAGAGCCAGACCCTGTTCCCCGGTACAAACACGGGGGCCTCACTGCGGTGGCGGTCAGCACTCCTCTTCTGCCGTCCACCGGCTTGCTTAAGGGATTCCTGGACGGCTCTCCAGGTCTCCTTGGAGCGCTGCACCCACTCCTCCACCGCAGGAGCCTCGGTCTGACTCGGATGCCATGGTGCCAGGACCGGCTGGTAGCCCAACACACACTGAAATGGTGATAGGTGCGTAGAGGAGTGACGGAGTGAGTTCTGGGCCAACTCCGCCCATGGGACGTACCTAGACCACTCCCCTGGCCGATCCTGGCAATATGACCGCAGAAACCTACCCACCTCCTGGTTCACTCTCTCCACCTGCCCATTACTCTCGGGGTGATAACCGGCGGTCAGGCTGACCGAGACCCCCAGACTCTCCATAAACGCCCTCCATACCCGGGATGTGAACTGGGGACCTCGATCAGAGACGATGTCCTCCGGCACCCCATAGTGCCGGAAGACGTGGGTAAATAGCGCCTCCTCAGTCTGTAGGGCTGTAGGGAGACCGGGCAACGGGAGGAGACGGCATGACTTAGAAAACCGATCCACAACAACCAGGACCGTAGTGTTCCCCTGAGACGGGGGGAGATCGGTCAGGAAATCCACTGACAAGTGAGACCATGGCCGTTGTGGAACGGGGAGGGGCTGTAACTTCCCTCTAGGAAGGTGCCTAGGAGCCTTACTCTGGGCACACACCGAACAGGAAGAGACATAGAACCTAACGTCCTTAGCCAAGGTGGGCCACCAGTACTTCTCCCTGAGACCCCGCACTGTCCTCGCCACACCTGGATGACCCGAAGAGGGTAGTGTGTGAGCCCACCGAATCAGTTGATCACGAACACCAAGCGGCACGTACTTGCGACCAGTCGGACACTGAGGAGGCGCAGGTTCCACCCGTAACGCCCGCTCGATGTCCGAGTCCACCTCCCATACCACTGGTGCCACCAGCCTAGAGGCTGGAAGGTTGGGAGGAGGATCGGTGGGCGCCAACACGGTGCATCTGTGAACAGCACCTTCAACCGATTGAAGGCTCTGTCAGCCTCTGCCGACCACCGCAAACGCACCCCCCCCCCCCCCCCCCCCCCCCCACCCCCCCCCCCCTTCAGCAGTGAGGTAATGGGGGCCGCTACCTGGCCAAAACCCCGGATAAACCTCCGGTAGTAATTGGCAAACCCTAAGAACCCTGCACTTCCTTCACCGTTGTTGGAGTCGGCCAATTACGCACGGCCTTAACGCGGTCACACTCCATCACCACCCCTGAGGTGGAAATGCAATAACCCAGGAAGGATACGGCTGGTTTGGAGAACACACACTTCTCAGCCTTGACGTATAGGTCATGCTCCAGCAGTCTACCAAGCACCTTGCGCACCAGAGACACATGCGCGGCGCGGGTGGCGGAATAGATCAGAATATCATCGATGTAGACAACCACGCCCTGCCCGTGCAGGTCCCTGAAAATCTCGTCTACAAAGGATTGAAAGATGGCTGGAGCATTCTTTAACCCATACGGCATGACGAGGTACTCATAATGACCCGATGTGGTACTAAATGCGGTTTTCCACTCGTCTCCATCCCGAATACGCACCAGATTATACGCGCTCCTGAGGTCCAGTTTTGTGAAAAACCGTGCTCCGTGGAATGATTCCACCGCTGTAGCGATGAGAGGTAGCGGGTAACTAAATCCCACTGTGATGGCATTTCGACCTCTATAATCAATGCACGGACGCAGACCTCCCTCCTTTTTCTTCACAAAAAAGAAACTTGAGGAGACGGGTGAAATGTAGGGCCGAATGTACCCCTGTCCCAGAGATTCCGTGATGTATGTCTCCATAGCCAACGTTTCCTTCTGCGACAATGGGTACACGTGACTCTTGGGAAGCGCAGCGTTTACCTGGAGATTTATCGCACAATCCCCCTGTCGATGAGGTGGTAATTTAGTCGCCCTCTTCTTACAGAAAGCGATAGCCAAATCGGCATATTCAGGGGGAATGCGCACAGTGGAAACCTGGTCTGGACTCTCCACCGACGTGGCACCGATGGAAACTCCTATACACCTCCCTGAACACTCATCTGACCACCCCTGGAGAACCCCCTGTCTCCACGAAATCCTAGGATTGTGACTAGCCAGCCAGGGAACCCCCAGCACCACTGGAAACGTAGGTGAATCGATAAGGAAAAAACTAATCCGCTCCTTATGATTCCCCTGCGTTACCATGTCCAGTGGAACCGTGGCCTCCCTGACCAACCCTGACCCTAATGGCCGGCTATCTAGGGAGTGCACGGGAAAGGGGGGATCTATCGGCACTAGCGGAGTACCCAGGTTGATGGCGAGTCTCCGATCCATAAAGTTCCCAGCTGCGCCTGAATCGACTATTGCCTTATGCTGGGAAGAGGGGAAAAAGTCAAGAAAAAAAATAAATACAAACATGTGACCAACAGGGGGTTCTATGTGAGTTTGGTGCTGACTCACCTGGGGTAACCGAGAAGTGTTCCGCCTGCCCTCTCGACTCCCAGACGGGCTCCCCCAGCACCGGTCGGCCGTGTGTCCTCTCCGACCACAGCTGGTGCAGGAGGAGCCTCCTCCTCCGGTACCCCTCGGCACGGCCCCCCCTAACTCCATCGGAATGGGAGCGGGAGCGCTAGGTAGTGGAACAGACAGGACCCTCTCCGAACGCCCGCGGGCAGCCAGCAGATTGTCCAGCCGGATAGTCATGTCTATTAGTTTGTCGAGGAAGAGAGTGGCGTCCCGACATGCTAGCTCCCTGCGGACGTCCTCCCGGAGACTACACCGGTAGTGGTCTATCAGGGCCCTGTCGTGCCACCCAGCCCCAGCGGCCAAGGTCCGGAACTCTAACGCGAAATCCTGCGCGCTCCTCTTCTCCTGCCTAAGATGGTATAGTCTCTCACCCTCAATTCTGGATAGTGCTCCTTTGCCGAGTCTGGACCATTCCAGACCGCGTTGGCCCACTCCAGAGCACGACCCGTCAGGCAGGAGACGAGGGCACTCACCCTCTCCTCATCCGAGGGAGTTGGTTTCACGGTAGCCAGGTACAGCTTGAGTTGGAGCAAAAACCCCTGGCACCCAGCCGCTGCTCCATCATACTCCCTCGGGAGCGCAAGACGAAGTGTGCCCGAGCCGGATGCGGAGGGAGGAGAAAGTGGAATCGTCGGAGGAACCGGAGGTGAAGAGAGAAGACCACTCCTCTCCCATCGGTCCATTCTCTCCATCATCTGATCCATCGCCGATCCTATCCGATGAAGGACGGTGGTGTGATGAAGGACGCGTTCCTCCATCGATGGAAGGGGGTTGGCAGCTGCTCCTGCTGACTCCATTTGATGGTGCGGGATTCTGTAACGATCTGGGTGTAGTGGGTGCGAAGTCAGGCGCAGGAAGCAGAGAGTTCAGTGGTAGTGCTAATTTAATGCACTAAATGGCGAACATAAGCCACTCCACAAAACACAGGGCGCACACAAAACAAATGCCCCAAAACCGGGGACTGCAACAGTCCAGCAAAACCCACAAAACACGTATACCTCAAACTTGCACCCTAGTTACACAAACAATCCCGCACAAATAGCAGGCGGGCCTGCTGGGTAATATAGCCCAACTTATTAACCAAACACAAAACAGGTGAAACCAATATACAGAAAAGGGGAAAAAATGATCAGTGGCAGCTAGTAGGCCGGTGACGACGACCGCAGAGCGCCACCCGAACAGGAAGGGGAGCCATCTTCATTAGGAATCGTGACAATAAAACTGCCCTTCAGACTAGTTGAGTATCTGGAGCATCAGCATTTGTGGGTTCAATTACAGGCTCAAAATGACCAGAATCAAAGAACTTTCTCCTGAAACTCGTCAGTCTATTATTGTTCTGAGAAATGAAGGCTATTCCATGCGAGAAATTGCAAAAGGGTTTTCTAATGATCAATTAGCCTTTTAAAATGATAAACTTGGATTAGCTAACACAACGTGCCATTTGAACACAGGAGTGATGGTTGCTGATAATGGGCCTCTGTACGCCTATGTAGATATTCCATAAAAAATCTGCCGTTGTCACGATCGTCGTAGAGAGGAGACCAAGGCGCAGCGTGATTTGAATGCATACTTATTTTAATAAAGAAATATACTGAACAAACGAAAATACAAAATGAACGTGACCGCTATAAACAATGAGTGCAGACATGCAACATCACAAAGACAATAACCCACAAAACCAACATGGAAATGGTAACCTAAATAGGATCCCCAATCAGAGACAACGATAAACAGCTGCCTCTGATTGGGAATCAATCAAGGCCACCATTGACCTACATATGCCTAGACTAACTACACACACCTAGACATACATAAACCCTAGACAATACCAAAACCCCATAGATATATAAAACCCCTAGACAAGATAAAAACACACATACCACCCTCGTCACACCCTGACCTAACCAAAATAATAAAGAAAACAAAGAATACTAAGGTCAGGGCGTGACAGCCGTTTCCAGCTACAATAGTAATTTACAATATTATCAATGTCTACACTGTATTTCTGATCAATTTGATGTTGTTTTAATGAACAAAAAAATTGCTTTTCTTTCAAAACAAGGACATTTCTAAGTGACCCCAAACTTTTGAACTGTGGTGTATATATTTTAAAAATTTCTTCACATTTTCAAACAGTTCATTTATATTTCCCAACGGGGCTATACATTTGGGCTAGGTTTTTTTCTCACCTGGGTAGCGTAATTTCACTGCCAAAAATAAAATTCAACCATCTAGTGTTCAGCGAAATAACAACACAGTGTCAAATACAGGTAGCCTAGTCAAAGAATTAACATCCAATCACATTAACCTTACTCTCTCGCTGGAATTCCACTAACGGTCCGTATGTAGCCAAACGTAGCTGCTGCTCATTCCGTTTGCTCAAAAATGGTTAAAAAAAAGAAGGGCCGCGTAGAGACACATAACAGGACAACAAGAGAGGATATTTGTAAAGTACTGGACAGCTTTGTGACATCAAATGGACTTTGGTGGTCAAGATGTGTTGGTATCTGTACTGATAGCGCAAAAGCCATGACAGGTAGACATAGTGGAGTGGTAACGCGTGTGCAAGCAGTTTCTCCCGACGCCACTTGGGTACACTGCAGCATCCACCGAGAGGCTCTTGCTGGCAAGGGAATGCCTGACAGCTTGAAAGACGTTTTGGACACTACAGTGAAAATGGTTAACTTTGTTAAAGCAAGGCCCCTGAACTCTCGTGTATTTTCTGCACTATGCAATGATATGGGCAGCGACCATGTAACGCTTTTACAACATACAGAAGTTTGCTGGTTATCAAGTAGCAAAGTATTGACGCGTTTTTTTAAATTGAGAGACGAGCTTGTCTGACCGCTTGCATGATGCAGAGTTTCTCACAAGACTTACCTATCTACTGTAGGTGATGTTTTTTCTCAACTAAATGATCTGAATCTAGGATTACAGGGAGTCACCGCAACTATATTCGATGTGCGGGACAAAATTGAGGCTATGATTAAGAAGTTGGAGCTCTTCTCTGTCTGCATTAACAAGGACAACACACAGGTCTTTCCATCATTATATGATTTTTTGTGTTCAAATGAAATGAAATGAGCTTACGGACAATGTCAAATGTGATCCCTTTCATGCCCTGCCTCCAGTCCACTTACCGATATCTGACCAAAAGAGCCTCATCGAAATTGCAACAAGCAGTTCTGTGAAAATTGAATTTAATCAGAAGCCACTGACAGATTTCTGGGCAAATCGCTTGGCAAATCGCGCTGTTAAGACACTGATGCCCTTTGCAACCACGTACCTATGTGAGAGTGGATTCTCGGCCCTCACTAGCATAAAAACTAAATACAAGCACAGACTGTGTGTGGAAAATTATTTACGACTGAGACTCTCTCCAATACAACCCAACATTGCAGAGTTATGTGCATCCTTTCAAGCACGCCCTTCTCATTAATCTGTGGTGAGTTATTCACAATTTTCAATGAACAAAGAAGGTTTTATATGTAAGATGGTTAAATAAAGAGCAAAATTATTGATTATTATTATATTATTATTTGTGCCCTGGTCCTATAAGAACTCTTTGTCACTTCCCACGAGCCGGGTTGTGACAAAAACTCACACTCATTCTTATGTTTAATAAATGTATCGTATAGTGTGTGTGTGGCAGGCTTACAATGATGGCAAAAAACAACATTTGAGAGTGCGCTGACCCTGGTGCTGGAGGGGGTACGCAGCTGGAGTGCGCTGACCCCAATGTTTGAAGGGGTACGGCACTATAAAAAGTTTGGGAACCACTGGTGTAGTGTAATAGTCTAGTGTAGTAGTATCTTTTTTTCCTCTCAGACTGTTACCCAAGCGCTGCTGCTGGCATTTCACACACTTTGCCAAGCATCTCACAGACACTACTGCCAGACGACCTCAAGCCCAGCTTTCACCAGCTTCCAGTCATTGTGCAGATGCTCGCAGATACAGTCATTGTGCAGATGTAGCAGATACCCATAGACATCCAGTCATTGTGCTAGTTAGCATTGGCTCGCAAATCTACCTCTACCTTCCTTCATACTGGACACAGAGACATACAAATGTATTCCTTTAAGATTAATAAACTTACTGTAAGTTGCTCTGGATAAGCACATCTGCTAAATTACAAAAATGTCAAATGTAGATGTTTTACATCTAGATCTGATATTACTTTTTTTTTTTTTTTTTTTTTTTTACAAATATTGATGTCACATTTTTTACATTTGACTGTTTAAAATGTAGTTATTTGTTACATTTGACTGTGTAAAACCTAGCAGTACTACTTATTTCTCTGAGAGACATTTTGCAAGAAAACATGATTATTTGTCACTCTGAAATGAAACCAAGTAAGTGATTTTAAACAAATATGTCTGTCATTGAACAACCCAATGATATGATTAGATAGTGAAAAAACACACCAATTTCTTTCATAATTTCTTCAAACAATTAAAGCTCATTTACCAACATTTCTGAAAATGGATATACTGTATAGCGTTTTGGAATATATGTAATAGTAATTTAGTGATTGTGTTTTATAGCATAGTCATGGAGTTCAGCAGTGATATATGAATGAAACAAGATATTAAGTTGATAGTATAGGTCGACCGATTAATCGGAATGGACGATTAATTAGGGCTGATTTCAAGTTTTCATAACAATCGGAAATCGGTAATTTTGGACGCCGATTTTGCCGATTTTTTTATTTAACTAGGCAAGTCAGTTAAGAACACATTCTTATTTTCAATGATGGCCTAGGAACGGTGGGTTAACTGCCTTGTTCAGGGGCAGAACGACAGATTTTTACCTTGTCAGCTCAGGGATTCAATCTTGCAACCTTACGGTTAACTAGTCCAACGCTCTAACCACCTGCCTTACGAAGAGCCTGCCTGTTACACGAATGCAGTAAGAAGCCAAGGTAAGTTGCTAGCTAGCATTAAACTTATCTTATAAAAAACAATCAATCAATCAATCATAATCACTAGTTATAACTACACATGGTTGATGATATTACTAGTTTATCTAGCGTGTCCTGCGTTGCATATAATTGATGCAGTGCGCATTCGCGAAAAAGGACTGTCAAGCATTCATTCAAACAGCACTTTCGTGCGTTTTGCCAGCAGCTCTTCGCAATGCTTCAAGCATTTTGCTGTTTATGACTTCAAGCCTATCAACTCCTGAGATTAGGCTGGTGTAACCGATGTGAAATGGCTAGCAAGTTAGCGGGGTGCGCGCTAATAGCGTTTCAAACGTCACTCGCTCTGAGACTTGGAGTAGTTGTTCCCCTTGCTCTGCATGGGTAACGCTGCTTCGAGGGTGGCTGTTGTCGATGTTAAAAGGAACCACCAGCTTTCATATGTTCTCATATGTTCTCATGTTCTGAGCAAGGAAGTTAAACGTTAGCTTTCTTACATGGCACATATTTCACTTTTACGTTCTTCTCCAACACTTTGTTTTTGCATTATTTAAACCAAATTGAACATGTTTCATTATTTATTTGAGGCTAAATTGATTTTATTGATGTATTATATTAAGTTAAAATAAGTGTTCATTCAGTATTGTTGTAATTGTCATTATTACAAATACATTTTAAAAATCGGCCGATTAATCTGTATCGGCTTTTTTTTGGCCCTCCAATAATCGGTATCGGTATCGGCGTTGAAAAATCATAATCGGTCGACCTCTAGTTGATAGGTCTATTTCTATGAAGGTCAACTTACAAATGCTGTATATTTACAGGCTCTGTGACCTGACCATGCAGCTGGTCATTCAGTAGCAGCCTTGAATCTCCATGCCAGACAAGATTACTGTCTGCAACACATTGGCAGGAGAGAGCAGGAGTTTACTCTGGGGCAACCAGCAGAGCCAAAATAAATCTGATCTGAGGAAAGTTCTGCCCTCTGTGTCACACCGTGACCTTAGAGATCCTTATTATTCTCTATGTTTGCTTAGGTCAGGGTGTGACTCGGGTGGGAAAGTCTATGTTTTCTATTTCTTTGTTTTTGGCCGAGTGTGGTTCCCAATCAGAGGCAGCTGTCTATCGTTGTCTCTGATTGGGGATCATATAATAGTTGTCATTTTCCTTTTGGGTTTTGTGGGATCTTGTTTTCTGTTTAGTGTCTGTGCCTGACAGAACTGTTCGCTTTCGTTTTTTCGCTGTTGTTATTTTGTTTGAGTGTTTTTTTTAAATAAACGAATCATGAACACTTTCCACGCTGTGCTTTGGTCTACGCTTCCTACCACCAACGAGAGCCGTTACACTCTGTGATATGAGCCCCTTTAGTTTTATGGGTGATGCACAGTGACCAGCAGATACAGTTCAAACTGACTGGTACGTCAGAGTGGAATTGTGACTGGCAGAACTCTTACGCATGAGTCACAGTAAGTTTAGGCCAAATGTTTCCACGCCCCTATCAGCTTTTGTTACAGTTGTATCCTATACTAACCAGTCAAATATGTCCGGTATGTACACTACATACATTATTTCAGCTTTAATACCAAACAATTATCTTATTACACAGGAATGCAAGCCTTGTCCCTCATCATTGACTCTCTTCTATCAACACAGTGTAGGTGTTGTTTTCCGGATCCTGACGATACCACAGAAATATTGTGTAATGAATTTCTTCAGCTTACCTTTTGTCACATTGATTTATTTGACACTCATTCAATAAAGCATACATTACTTATGCACCCTTTAGCTACTGCACTATAATAGAAGGGATTGCAAGATCTAAGTTGAAAGATATTCACTGTAAAGTCCAATAATCGAACACGTTCATCAAAGTATATCTACCCCACATTGTAATATGAGTACCCTACATTGACAAGTATAAGTATAAATGGTAATGGCCTACCATTGCACAATGAAATCAACAGGTGCTTACCTTTGTATCATAAGGTCCCTTCACCAAGGCTGTTTTCTCTGTGGAGATGATCTGCACCTGTTTAACCCCATTGATAACAGTCATCCTCAAGTCTCTGTTATCACAACAATGGAGTTAATAGAAAGACCATCTGTTATAGGAGCGTACAGCGTCAGTCTTTTGAATCTATGATCCTGGAGAGAAAAAAGAGGTGAGAGTAAAAATAAAGTTAGCGGATGTCAGTCAGTCTCAACCTCCCACTGATGATTCACTTGTCTACAACAGTCCCTCTCTCTCCCCTCTCCTTTCATCACCTGATGCACTAATGCTATGAAACCATTAGCTTCTCAGGGAGACCATCAGCCCATCATGGGGTTTCAGACTGTTTTTTTCACTTTATAAAAGTCCATTCAGTGAACTTGTGGCAGTATCTCAGATTTCTTAATTGAATTCACAACTAGGCCACCTCTCAAAATAGTGTTCCTCAGAGAAATGGTGTGCCTCAGAGAGATGGTATCTTACAACTTCATAGCTCTGAGCAAATTGTGGGCCCTTTTTTTGTATTATGTAGATTGTTATGTTCTCCTTTTGTTTGGTTATGGGTTTCATGTGGATTTAATGTAATCATTGTAAAGATAGGGTAGCACATCCTGAGTAATACAGCTTATTTTTCCACCAGCAGGTGGCTGTGTTATTTTGTGATCTTTGCTGCAGCTCATTTCAGGAGGTTGATAAGCTACACACCGTTTCAATATTGTCCACTTGGTGACTGTGAATGTGCTCCGTGCTTAACTAACTGGGTGATTCATATGCAATGAGCCCATTCTCTAATGACTCCTCACATCTGGTCTACAACAGCACCACAACAGAGTATCTGGTGTTATTACTTTACATTTTTTGCAAGAAAGCCAAACTGCACTAGATTGTAAAACAATTATTCTAACTCTTCTACTCACAACAGTTTAATGTAGACACATCCATGTCGGTTTCTGTTTAGTTTCAGATCTAGGACTATATATTCTGTTTATATATTGATTTGTGAGTTTGCATGCTCAACTAATGATGTTGCTGTTGAAGCATTGGTGCATATGAGAAAAAGGGATTGGCTCATAGACTAATGTTTTTAGTCAACCAGGGGATCAACTAAGCTGAGGTAGCCATCATTAATATTTCATTGTGATTCGCATGAATAATTCACACATTTGCTTCATATGGCAGAATGGTGTATTGAACACACCTCGTCATAGTTGATTTGAGGTATTGCATACCATTGCATTATCCTGCGGTCTGCCTTTTCAGCTCATAATAACGGGTCTTTTGGGAATAACCAAGTTACTGAAACCTCACATCTATGAAGGTTCTGGGAGGTAGGTATCAAGGGGGCTGTGAAAGAGCAGATAATTAACTCATGGTCCAACCAAATATGTAGTATTCTGATAAATTATTCAGCATTTGCACTCCATTTGCACTTCCTGCTCATGTTACAGGAAACACACCCTGAAAAATTAGCAATTCATCTATTCTATCTTCATATTATTACCATTGGTCAAAATTCGAGCCTCAGCCTCATGATTCAAAGTTGATGTATAAGGCTTTGAAGAATTACATTTTTTTTTTGAAAAGTACATAATCTTTCAGAAAATGTTTGATTTTTGAGAAAGAGCCTGTCCATCCCTTGTCATCATTTCAAACTACTACACTTGCTGTTCTGAATCTGCCTCTGTTCAATCATACATGTTACTTTTAACAGTAGCTTACATGCGGTGTGAACAGAAAATGAAAATTTTCTCTCATTGGTTTAATGAGAGAAAAATTATGGAAAACTCACTGAGGCTTCAAAGGGGTGAATGGCTGATGGTGCACAACCCCCTGAGGTCAAGGATAAGGTTCCGTGCCCCACACATGCCTCATAATGAGGTTTCCCAAATGACATGGAATTGTATGGCCACCAGAGGAGGCTGGTGTGATGAGCTATAGGAGGATGGGCTCATTGTAATGGCTGGAATGGAATGGAATTTGATACCGTTCCATAAATTCCATTCCAGCCATTACAATGAGCCCATCCTCCTACAGCTCCTCCCACCAGCCTCCTCTGATCCTCCTCTCATATGCCCTATTACATCTTTGACCAATCAGCATTACCACAGAGCCTATTGTGTTTTCATGCACTGCATTTGTGATAGCACTTACACCCTGACATTTGAATACATTTGCCTGCATTGTAACCCCTACCCTCTGACATAATAAAACGGGTGTATCCCTTCCCCCAGCCCTGAATTGTACTCTGGACAATATTACAATAATTTAGTGGAAGATGATAGCAGCTGACATAGAATTGTAGTTCTATATGATCATTTTGAAAATGCAAATTTTTACAATTATCTTATCCAGAATTGATGCTGACCTCATTATCGAGTAAGATATTTCACAATGCAACATTCACTCTTTTCTATTTCGCTCGCTCTCTCTTTTTTCTCACACGTTATTTTCAAACACTGCGCTGTCTACGTAACAATTTAAGGGCATGAGCCAATAAAATCCCGGCAAGGGTTAAATCCCTCTGTGTTGCTATGGAGACCATGACAGTCAGTAGTACGGTAACCACTAGATAGCACAGCCACTAAGTAAAAATTCGTACAAATTTGCTTTTCGGTCTTAATTTAAGGTTAGGGTTAGGGAGAAGGTTATCCGTGTCGTTAAGGTTAGGGTTAATGTTAAGGTTAAGTTTACAATCAGATTTTAAGAAGATAAATTGTAGAAATAGGCGGGATTTATTACTTTGTGACCGTGGTAACTAGTGACGACCATGTAGTCTGAACGTTCTGCCCATTGGGTGAATGCATGTCACATGTTATATTCTGGAACGCTAATTCATCGATTTTTTTCCTCCCACCCCTGCTCCTACACTTGTGCTGGTTTATTCCGACTGTATCAGAAAAAAAACAAGATTCAGAAATGGTGTAGAATAACAGGAAAGGAACACGAGAGTATTTCAAAGCAGGGAAATACAAGGCATTTGGGGAAGGTATGGCAACAACATTTTATTTTGTTATGAAAGTTCGTTATCGGCCTCGGTCCTCTAGTTGTACTTCTGCGGTTAATGACCGTGTTTGTTTGAGCGTGTACATGCTAGCCGGGAGGAACGTTTATTGAGCAGACAACCCGTGTCTGACTGGCAGAGCCCTGACAGAGCTGGCTGGCTGACGTTAGCAGTTAGCTAGCTAAACTATAGGAACTTCATTGCATTTGTGCATTACACAGGAACACACCAATGAGCAGGCATAAACGGAACTATTTTGTCTATTTAAAAACAGAAGTGCTCGCATCAGCTAACGTTAGTTGGTGTTCGCTGTCTGCATGTGCCTTTGCATGGGTTGTACATTCTCAAACACCCAGCACTACCTTCCCTGGACATTTTTGGAGGGGGTAGGTTGGTGCCTTTTGAGACTGTGTCCCTTGGGTAACGACCCCTAGGGCGTGGGGGAGGAGGGGGTTACTTATTTTGACAAGTGCAGTAACGTTAACGTTATGGCTGAACGCTCATTGTAGTAACGGGCTAGTTGTAGTGCCCTTGGCTCTCTGTGACCCAAATTACACAAATATATAAATATAGGCTACATGAGTACCCCACACCTCTGTTCAATGTGTGCCTGGGTATATTACATGCATATTACATACCTACCAATCGTCACTATGTAAGCTGTCAAACTGGATAATAAAAAATAAAAAAATTGGTTACTACTATTACAGTGAGGCTCCTGTAATTTCCTCAAGGCTTTTGAGGTTAATTGTACTGGGACTCCCATTTAGTGCTCAGTATGACAGGAAAGTATTATGGGATAGACATAGTATCTTCCCTTGGATGCCAGGTCACAGTGCTCTGGGAGAATAATTTGGAGTAGTGTGTAGGCTACTATTTGAACATGCACAATTTACAGTCATCCCCTGTGTGGGGGGGGGGGTTGTAAGTTCTTAACTCACTCATTTGACCCAACCTAATCGGATATTTAGATTTCCGAATATATGACAACTTGCTGCTGGCCAAGGCACTCATTCCATTGTATTCAATACTTCGAAGATAAAGTGGCATTCTTTTTATGGTTGATAGTCTACTCTGTAAATAAGCAAGATGGGGGAACTGCCCTTACCGCTAGTCTTGCCCCTGCCCCACCCATGATGCATCAACGTTTTTATTAATTTACTTCCTCATGGAGAGCTAATCCTTTACCTCTGCAGAGATCATCCCCCACAGGGAGACCTCCTGGTCACAGGGGGATTGGTGTCTGCAGACTTCAGCTGCATGAGCCCAACAGCCCAGGCCTCTTCTCTTCTACCAGGGGGATATTAGTTAACTCTGGGCCTCCACTGCATCCCAGGGAAAGAGGGCTAATTGAAGACCGTGTCACCCTTGTGGTAGTCTGGGCTTCTCTGAGGATGATTAGGGTGGATGGACGCTTGGCTTTAGTTTGCTCTAGGAGTGTCTGCTGACTTGTAACTGCAAAGTCATATTTTCTCATCCACGACTAAACAGCATGAGTTGCTGTTTTCATTTTATTGACAGAAACTAGACATAGTTCAGAGTAAGCAGTGAGACAGCTCATGTCTAAGGGTAGGCTAACTTTATTCAAGCAATAATGCCAGAGTAGGTGTGTATTTAAGAAATAAGGCCTGACCCACTTGGCACACATTGGTTGAATCAACATTGTTTCCACGTAATTTCAATGAAATTACGTTGAACCAATGTTGAATAGACGTTGAATTGACATCTGTGCCCAGTGGGGATGGGGTGTGGTATATTAATAATAATTTATACTTTTTCTATGGCGCTTTTCATTAGAATCTAAAAATGCTTTAAAGATGCAATATGTAACTTTTTGGGGCAACCCAACCAAATTCACATAGAAATGTTAGTTATAGATCTGTAATTCTCATTGACAGCTAGTCTAAGAAACTGTAAATATATTCTCTATATACTTTCTATGATTCCCGTTCTGACGTTTTTTTTGTCTTTTAACTTTCAGTTTTGTACACCACCTGGAAACACAATATTTGGGGTTATTGAAAATATATTTCACAGAAGTTTAGATGGTACAATGAATCTATACACTATGCATTGCTTGTTTTGTCACAAACTTAAATTAGGCTAACTATTTAGATTTTTAGCAACCAGGAAATGGTGCAGCGATTTCTGCATATTGCACCAATAAGCAAAAAAATACATAAAAAATGACATTCGCCATATACCACAACCCATCGAAGTGTCTTTTTGCTATTGTAAACTGGTTGCCAACATAAATAGAACAGTAAACAAGCATTTTTGTGTCTAATATACATGGCTGAAATGCTGTTGCAGCCAATTGGCATCCAGGACCCAAACTACCCATTATGACACTGAGGTATCACACAGCACATTGTGTTCCAAAGCAAGCATTTCTCAAGAAAACATTGATAATGATATCAGAGGGAGCAGAACATCCAGCCAAGGGTTTTGGGAGACCTTGGGAGACCCTGACTATCATGACAAAAAACAAGGGCATAGCAGGCCAGTCACCCATCTGCATCGAAGGTACAGTATTTGACTGCTAAGAAAGCAAGTCAACCACCATCCGCAGGGTGGTTTTGTCATGCTCTGTTATGTCCAACCAGGGACAGGCTGGCCCACAGCTGGCAGAGTCTTGCTAAATGTCTTCTGATGAGCCCAGTGCTTTCAAACCTCTGTGCTAACTAGTCACTACCATTGCTCATGCCTGACCTATTTTTCCCTTTGTTGTTTAGTCCCACGTAGGGGAACGATTCCTATGAGATTGAGTCATAGAATAGTGTCTGGTTTGAACCATGCTGATAATCTGTGGCTTCGGGGGTGCTGTTTGATAGAGGTATTTATAGACTGTAGTAAGCGAGGAATGTTCAGTATGAGATTAGTTATGTGGTTTTGTTATTGAGGTTTACTGGGGGAGTCAGTAGGGTTTTAGCACCTAACAGCTGGCTGTAGTATCGTTCTAATTGAAGATGTAGAGAAAAGCAGAGAAAGAGCAGGCAGGTCCTCTGGGCTACATCTGGTGTGGGTGATTTTTGTTTTGTTGTTGTAGCATGCTGCCACATAAGGCTGAACAGTATGGGCCCAAAAATCTAATAGTGATAAAAATACTAGGGACGCACGATATATATATATATATATATATATATATATATATACTGTGGGCCAAAAAACATTGTAGGATTTTTAATGAATTTATTTGCAAATTATGGTGGGAAATAATAATTTGGTCAATAACAAAAATGTATCTCAATACTTTGTTATATACCCTTTGTTGGCAATGACAGAGGTCAAACGTTTTCTGTAAGTCTTCACAAGGTTTTCACACACTGTTGCTGTTATTTTGGCCCATTCCTCCATGCAGATCTCCTCTAGAGCAGTGATGTTTTGGGTCTGTTGCTGGGCAACACGGACTTTCAACTCCCTCCAAAGATTTTCTATGGGGTTGAGATCTGGAGACTGTCTAGGCCACTCCAGGACCTTGAAATGCTTCTTACGAACCCACTCCTTCGTTGCCCGGGCGGTGTGTTTGGGATCATTGTCATGCTGAAAGACCCAGCCACATTTCATCTTCAATGCCCTTGCTGATGAAAGGAGGTTTTCACTCAAAATCTCACGATACATGGCCCCATTCATTCTTTCCTTTACACGGATCAGTCGTCCTGGTCCCTTTGCAGAAAAACAGCCCCAAAGCATGATGTTTCCACCCCCATGCTTCACAGTAGGTATGGTGTTCTTTGGATGCAACTCAGCATTCTTTGTCCTCCAAACACGACGAGTTGAGTTTTTACCAAAAAGTTCTATTTTGGTTTCATCTGACCATATGACATTCTCCCAATCTTCTTCTGGATCATCCAAATGCTCTCTAGCAAACTTCAGACGGGCCTGGACATGTACTGGCTTAAGCAGGGGGACACGTCTGGCACTGCAGGATTTGAGTCCCTGGCGGCGTAGTGTGTTACTGATGGTAGGCTTTGTTACTTTGGTCCCAGCTCTCTGCAGGTCATTCACTAGGTCCCCCCGTGTGGTTCTGGGATTTTTGACCCCACGGGGTGAGATCTTGCGTGGAGCCCCAGATCGAGGGAGATTATCAGTGGTCTTGTATGTCTTCCATTTCCTAATAATTGCTCCCACAGTTGATTTCTTCAAACCAAGCTGCTTACCTATTGCAGATTCAGTCTTCCCAGCCTGGTGCAGGTCTACAATTTTGTTTCTGGTGTCCTTTGACAGCTCTTTGGTCTTGGCCATAGTGGAGTTTGGAGTGTGACTGTTTGAGGTTGTGGACAGGTGTCTTTTATACTGATAACAAGTTCAAACAGGTGCCATTAATACAGGTAACGAGTGGAGGACAGAGGAGCCTCTTAAAGAAGAAGTTACAGGTCTGTGAGAGCCAGAAATCTTGCTTGTTTGTAGGTGACCAAATACTTATTTTCCACCATAATTTGCAAATAAATTCATAAAAAATCCTACAATGTGATTTTCTGGATTTTTTTTCTTCTCATTTTGTCTGTCATAGTTGAAGTGTACCTATGATGAAAATTACAGGCGCCTCTCATCTTTTTAAGTGGGAGAACTTGCACAATTGGTGGCTGACTAAATACTTTTTTGCCCCACTGTAGGTGAACATATCGGAATTGGACAATATTAGCTAAAAATGCCAACATCGGTATCGGCCCGATGTGTTGTTTAACTTCTTATGGCTGCAATCCCGTTAACGGGATGATATGACAACAGCCAGTGAAAGTGCAGGGCGCCAAATTCAAACAGAAATCTCATAATTAAAATTCCTCAAACATACATGTATCTTATACCATTTTAAAGGTAATCTTGTTGTTAATCCCACCAAAGTATCCGATTTCAAATAGGCTTTTCACCACAAACGATTATGTTAGGTCACCACCAACTCACAGAAAAATTCAGCCATTTTTCCAGCCAAAGAGAGGAGTCACAAAAAGCACAAATAGAGATAAAATTAATCACCATGCACAGTGAACTTGGAACGGCAAGTAGTGGTGTTCGAGCAACTGCACTCCTTGATTGACAGGGGCGGGGCCTGGTGTGTGTGGGAAGCGGGGGAGAGATGACTCAAGTAGCAAATGGAGTAAACTATTAAAATGGACATTACATGCGGCAGAGTGGCGTTTCAAAATCTTGCAGATTCACAGCCTCTTGCAATATGGATATTGAATTTTCTATCTAAATTTGATTATTTGTGCAGCCTTACTGCCACACATCCTTAGTGAATGGGCCACGTGTGGCTAATTGTCAATACACACACACACGCATCCACACTTACGAAGGCACACACTGCCACAAGTCGTAGACACACACACCTGGAAGGGGGCCAGACTCTCTTTGTAATGGCCTACTCAGCTGTGTAATAAAAGTCCATCCGAGTCAGACAGCTCAATTACACCCCAGGTCGATCCGGCCTCTGGATCAAGGGAGACTTTCTCTCTTGTTACTAGGCATGGGGGATATACCATTTATACTGTATACCGGGGCCCAAATTTTTTTTTTGGGGGGGGGGGGTTGAGGGCATCCCTACATTGTGGGGGTGCGTGCTACGCCACTGCTTATAACTATAAGTAGAAATCTAAGATGCGTCAAATAAATGATATCCAGCTCAGGGCTCCAGCAATGCATTTGGTTTGCTAACATGCTAGCTAAGTGGCTAGATGTCAAGCTCAAGCTTCTTGGTTACAGCAGAGACATTCAATCCCCTCCTGGATCATAGATCCCTGTTGCTTACATTTTTTTGTATGTCAAATATAGCGCCCCTTGTGTGCACTTCTGGTTATACCGTATAGCCGGTATGGTACAGAAACAGTAAGACTGTATGAAAATCTGGATTTTTAAAAACATTTATTTCACCTTTTATTTAACCAGGTAGGCCAGTTGACAACAAGTTCTCATTTACAACTGCGACCTGGCCATGATAAATCAAAGCAGTGCGACACAAACAACACAGAGTTACACATGGAATAAAGAAACGTACAGACAATAACACAATAGAAAAATCAATATACAGTGTGTGCAAATGTAGTAAGATTAGGGAGGTAAGGCAATAAATAGGCCATAGTGGCAAAATAATTACAATTTAGCAATTAAACACTGGAGTGATAGATGTGCAGAAGATGAATGTGCAAGTAGAGATACTGGGATGCAAAGGAGCAAAAAATAAATAACAATATGGGGATGAGGTAGTTGGGTGGGCTATTTACAGATTCAATGATCGGTAAGCTGCTCTGACAGCTGATGCTTAAAAGTTAGTGAGGGAGATATGATTATCCAGCTTCAGTGATTTTTGCAATTCGTTCCAGTCATCAAGATATTTTCTACCTGCAGGCTGCAATGTTTTTATTTGTTGGAATTATGTAGGCTATTTTTACAGCCTTGGCAGTGGCAATAGAAGTAATTTTTTAGGTTAATTATTTTCATTTATATTTGGATAGAATTTTGATTAACTACATGACAATGATTTTGAGATATGAAGATGTTATTATAAATTCAATGAAACTGTTGAATGAAAATGTGCATATGAAAACCGTAACTGGTTTGCAGATTGGTAAAAATGGTAAGATAAATTGGCATTCAACATGAGAAAGGTTGCCGACTCCTCGTGTCGCGTATTATCGGAAACTTCAGAATTTGAGAAAGCCAGCAGGAGCCGGAGAAGAATAGTTGGGTCAGGTTAAGTTTTTCTTTTCTTCTGGTTATCTAGATCTCTGGTGCCCTCTTGAGGCGTTTGTCTTATTTCATCAAACCGTAAGCTTAATGCATCAGACAAGCTCAATGCATATAGTGGCTTTTATTAAAACACATAGGGTGTGTCTATGTGGAGAAATACACGTTTAAAAATGTAGACTAATCGACCAAATTTTTGTCAGGGACAGCCCTAATGAGTCTGGAGTCGCTATGGCAACGGGCCTGCCTGCTCTGCTTGGAGAAGATGGGGGAGGAGCAGACGTGCCGAAAACAGAGAGGAGAAAAAATTAAAGGAAAAAGATAGCAGTGGCAGCTTTACAGATAACTCATCCAAATGGCTTTGACTTCTCAAACACGGCAGAAAGCTAACACAATATGATGCCCCGTCACCTTATTAATTCAGCCACTTACTTAACTAGCAAGTAGTGATGCACCGATATTACATTTTTGGCCAATACCGATATTTTCCTTGCCGGAAAAAACAACAACAATACTGATAACCGATAATAAAATAAAATGTGCAGCCTTTTAAGCATTCTAGTATAGTTAACACACACACGGGGACGCAGCGGTCTAAGGCACTGCATCTCAGTGCAAAAGGCGTCACTACAGTTCCTTCACGTAAACCCTGTTTTTTGTCTGCATCGAAGTAGCGGTCCTTGTACATAGCATTGAGCATGGTGACGACACAGTAAAGAGAGATTGCCACCGAATCGCTTGTTCACAGCTTGTGTCTGCAGTTTTGTTGAGCAGGCGTTTCAATGCCATGACAGAGGATAGCACGTCTGCTGCAGGCTCAGTTGATGAGATTATTTCTCGAGTCAGTTGTTCGACTGGAGCTAGCTAGTGTGTTCATATTTACAAGTTTCAAACATGTTCTCAAATGCCATTGAAATGGCAGCAGCGGTATGACAACCAGCATATTCTTGAACATGCAATACGACTTTCCTCAGTACGAAATCCTCAACAACCCACTGTTGTCAGACTCGGCATGCTCATGGGGCTGATATCGCTGGTCCAAATGTCAGTCGTGACGCTAATAGCAGTGACGCTATTACTGTGTAACTCTGGTAGGGCAACATCTGAAAAATTGCGGACTTGGTAGTGTGTACCGGTGCTCAACCAGTCGGTGAAAGCTAACATCACCCACGACAGAGAACAGTTGATTGTCAAGGGCAATGAATTCCATTATCTTGCCGTTAATGTATTTCGCCTTGGAGTTGTCTCGCTGAAATTTTTTTACTCTTTCAAATGACTGCTCGACTTGTTGCAGACATGGTGGGCTAGGTTAGGAATGCTTTGTTGCACGTGTAGCTCTAAATGTTACGCGGCGTCATTACTAGGGTTGCACATTTTGGGGAATATTCAGAGGTGGAAACTTTCCGTGGGAATTAACGGGAATATATGGGAATTAACAGGAATATATGTGAATTAACGGAAATATATGCAAATTTATATTAATACCATTTAAATGTAATGTTTTTTGCATTGGATATGTTTAACATCTTATATGGAGACAGAAACATAAACATTTTACCTTATCATAAGTAGACATAATTACAAATGATTAAATCCTTCCAATAGAAAAAAAGAATAATAATTTAGTTACGAATTTTACTTTAATTAAATTAGTTGACTCTTCACATGGGATGATTTCACTGAACATCAAAAGAAAGGGAATATTGAATGATCCCCAATGATCCATCGCATCTCCCAAAAATGTTTTCAAAATACAGTTGAAATCGGAAGTTTACATACACTTAGGTTGGAGTCATTAAAACTTGTTTTTCAACCACTCCACACATTTCTTGTTAACAAACTATAGATTTGGCAAGTCGTTTAGGACAACTACTTTGTGCATGACACAAGTAATTTTTCCAACAATTGTTTAGACAGATTATTTCACTTAACTCACTGTATCACAATTCCAGTGGGTCAGAAGTTTACATACACTAAGTTGACTGTGCCTTTTAAACAGCTTGGAAAATTCCAGAAAATGATGTCATGGCTTTAGAAGCTTCTGATAGGCTAATTGACATCATTTGAGTCAATTGGAGGTGTACCTGTGGATTTATTTCAAGGCCTACCTTCAAACTCAGTGCCTCTTTGACATGAGAATATCAAAAGAAATCAGCCAAGACCTCAAACAAAATTGTAGACCTCCACAAGTCTGGTTCATCCTTGGGAGCAATTTCCAAATGCCAAATTATCAGATAAATTAGCATTCCACATGAGAAAGGTTGCCGACTCCTCGTGTAGTTTATTACCGGAAAAATCTGAGTAATGGCAGAATCTACGAAATGATTATTTCACTGAGATTGGCTCGACTCAGACAGGTGTCTCATGTGCCATAAAAATATATATAAACTCAGCAAAAAAGAAACGTCCTCTCACTGTCAATTGCGTTTATTTTCAGCACACTTAACATGTGTAAATATTTGTATGAACATAACAAGATTCAACAACTGAGACATTAATTGAACAAGTTCCACAGCCATGTGACTAACAGAAATTGAATAATGTGTCCCTGAACAAAGAGGGGGTCAAAATCAAAAGTAACAGTCAGTATCTGGTGTGGCCACCAGCTGCATTAAGTACTGCAGTGCATCTCCTCCTCATGGACTGCACCATATTTGCCAGTTCTTGCTGTGAGATGTTACCCCACTCTTCCACCAAGGCACCTGCAAGTTCCCGGACATTTCTGGGGGGAATAGCCCTAGCCCTCACCCTCCGATCCAACAGGTCCCAGACATGCTCAATGGGATTGAGATCCGGGTTCTTTGCTGGCCATGGCAGAACACTGACATTCCTGTCTTGCAGGAAATCACGCACAGAACGAGCAGTATGGCTGGTGGCGTTGTCATGCTGGAGGGTCATGTCAGGATGAGCCTGCAGGAAAGGTACCACATGAGGGATCAGGATGTCTTCCCTGTAACGCACAGCGTTGAGATTGCCTGCAATGACAACAAGCTCAGTCCAATGATGCTGTGACACACCGCCACAGACCATGACGGACCCCCGCCTCCAAATCGATCCCGCTCCAGAGTACAGGCCTCGGTGTAACGCTCATTCCTTCGACGATAAACGCGAATCCGACCATCACCCCTGGTGAGACAAAACCGTGACTCGTCAGTAAAGAGCACTTTTTGCCAGTCCTGTCTGGTCCAGTGACGGTGTGTTTGTGCCCATAGGCCACGTTGCCGGTGATGTCTGGTGAGGACCTACCTTACAACAGGCATACAAGCCCTCAGTCCAGCCTCTCTCAGCATATTGCGGACAGTGTGAGCTGTGAGGGATTGTGCGTTCCTGGTGTAACTTGGGCAGTTGTTGTTGCCTGCCTGTACCTGTCCCGCAGGTGTGATGTTCGGATGTACCGATCCTGTGCAGGTGTTGTTACACGTGGTCTGCCACTGTGAGGACGATCAACTGTCCGTCCTTTCTCCCCGAGCACTGTCTTAGGCGTCTCACAGTACGGACATTGCAATTTATTGCCCTGGCAACATCTGCAGCCCTCATGCCTCCTTGCAGCATGCCTAAGGCACATTCACTCAGATGAGCAAGGACCCTGGGCATCTTTCTTTTGGTGTTTTTTTGAGTCAGTAGAAAGGCCTTTTTAATGTACTAAGTTTTCATAACTGTGACCTTAATTGCCTACCGTCTGTAAGCTGTTGGTGTCTTAACGACTGTGCATGTTCATTAATTGTTTATGGTTCATTGAACAAGCATGGGAAACCCTTTACAATGAAGATCTGTGAAGTTATTTGGATTTTTACGAATTATCTTTGAAAGACAGGGTCCAGAAAAGGGGCCGTTTCTTTTTTTGCTGAGTTTATTTATTTATTTATTTGCTACTGCTCGACAACAACAAAAATCTTGGTCGACCAAACAATCGACCTGTCGACAAATTGGGTTCAGCCCCAGTTGCACGTCCCTGATCACTCTATTGAATCAAAAAAACACTGACTTTCGATATGAAATGCAACCCCTGTCAATACACAGCTGGACTGACCTGGTCCTGCTTTCTCCCGTTGTGCTATTTACAAACAAATACGTGACTGGCTCAACTGTTCTGGGGAACTACAGTAATCTTCATAATGTAAAATAATGTGACAGGTGAAATGTAGAACGCAATCTGATTTATCTCTTAACGTATTGCACAAGTTGACGCCAGGTATTCACTTAAGTAGCTACAAATAATACAATTTATTGAAAAACTTCGGGTAAATAGTTTTAACGGTATTGAAAAAACATTCCGTGGATATTTCCAAATACCCCAGTATACTGCCCAAGCCAAGTTTGAATTCCACTGCATCTAATTTTGCTCTTGTTGGGGGAATTTAGTTTTTAGGACTAGGCTATAGGCCTATCCAATAATTGTTTCCATTTACTTGCATCATAATGAAACAACTCTTTATAATTGTGGTTGTTATTGTAATTGAGATAATTAATTAATTTGAGAAATGTACTCAATAAATCAGACTGCCATAATACCCAATAATATCGCCTAGTTTTTTTCCAGTTCCTATTAGCTTATTTCCTAAAGGATTCCTACAGCTAGCATACAGTGCATTCGGAAGTATTCAGACCCCTTGACTTTTCCAAATTTTGTTACGTTACAGCCTTATTCTAAAATGTATTAAATTCTCAATCTACACAGAATACCCCAAAATGACAAAGCAAAAACAGGTTTTTAGAAAACAGATATCACATTTACAGTTGAAGTCGGAAGTTTACATACACTTAGGTTGGAGTCATTAAAACTTGTTTTTCAACCACTCCACAAATTTCTTGTTAACAAACTATAGTTTTGACAAGTGTGTTAGGACATCTACTTTGTTCATGACACAAGTATTTTTTCCAACAATTGTTTACAGACAGATTATTTCACTTATAATTCACTGTATCACAATACCAGTGGGTCAGAAGTTTACATACACTAAGTTGACTGTTCCTTTAAACAGCTTGGAAAATTCCCGAAAATGATGTCATGGCGTTAGAAGTTTCTGATAGGCTAATCATTTGAGTCAATTGTAGGTGTACCTGTGGATGTATTTCAAGGCCTACCTTCAAACTCAGTGCCTCTTTGCTTGACATCATGGCCAAATCAAAAGAAATCAGCCAAGATCTCAGAAAAAAGATTGTAGACCTTTACAAGTCTGGTTCATCCTTGAGAGCAATTTCCAAATGCCTGAAGGTACCACGTTCATCTGTACAAACAATAGTACACAAGTATAAACACCATGGAACCACGCAGCCGTCATACCACTCAGGAAGGAGAAGCGTTCTGTCTCCTAGAGATGAACGTACTTTGGTGCGAGAAGTGCAAGTCAATCCCAGAACAACAGCAAAGGACCTTGTGAAGATGCTGGAGGAAACGGGTACAAAAGTATCTATATCCACTGTAAAACAAGTCCTATATCGACATAACCTGAAAGACTGCTCAGCAAGGAGGAAACCACTGTTCCAAGACCGCCATAAAAATGCCAGACTACGGTTTGCAACTGCACATGGGGACAAAAATCGTGCTTTTTGGAGAAATGTCCTCTGGTCAAAAATATAAAACTGTTTTGCAAAAATGACCATTGTTATGTTTGAAGGAGAAAGGGGGATGCTTGCAAGCTGAAGAACACCATCCCAACCGTAAAGCACGGGGGTGGCAGCATCATGTTGTGGGGGTGCTTTGCTGCAGGAGGGACTGGTACACTTCACAAAATAGATGGCATCATGAGGGAGGAAAATTATATGGATACATTGAAGCAACATCTTAAGACATCAGTCAGGAAGTTAAAGCTTGGTTGCAAATGGGTCTTCCAAATGGACAATGACCCCAAGCATACTTCCAAAGTTGTGACAAAATGGCTTAAGGACAACAAAGTCAAGGTATTGGAGTGGCCATCACAAAGCCATGACCTCAATCCTACAGAACATTTGTGGGCAGAACTGAAAAGTGTGTGCGAGCAAGGAGGCCTACAAACCTGACTCAGTTACACCAGCTCTGTCAGGAGGAATCGGCCAAAATTCACCCAACTTATTGTGGGAAGCTTGTGGAAGGCTACCCAACACGTTTGACCCAAGTTAAACAATTTAAAGGTATTGCTACCAAATACTAATTGAGTGTATGTAAACTTCTGACCCACTGGGAATGTGTTGAAAGAAAGAAAATCTGAAATAAATAATTCTCTCTACTATTATTCTGACATTTCACATTCTTAAAATAAAGTGGTGATCCTAACTGACCTAAGACAGGGAATTTTTACTTGGATCAGGAATTGTGAAAAACAGTTTAAATGTATTTGGCTAAGGTCTATGTAAACTTCTGATGTCAACTGTACATGAGTATTCAGACCCTTTACTCAGCCCTTTGTTGAAGCTTCTTTGGCAGAGATTACAGCCTCAAGGCTTCTTGGGTATGACGCTACAAGCTTGGCACACCTGTATTTGGGGAGTTTCTCACAATTCCTCTCAGCAGATCCTCGCAAGCTCTGTCAGTTTGGATTGGGAGCGTTGCTGCACAGCTATTTTCAGGTCTCTCCAGAGATGTTCAATCCAGTCTCTGGCTAGGCCACTCAAGGACATTCAGAGACTTGTCCTGAAGACACTCCTTCGTTGTCTTAGCTGTGTGCTTCGGGTCGTTGTACTGTGTGAAGGTGAACCTTAGTCTGAGGTCCTGAGCACTCTGGAGCAGGTTTTCATCAAGGATCTCTCTGTACTTTGCTCTGTTCATCTTTGGCTGACTAGTCTCTCAGTCCCTGCTTGTGGAAAAACATCCACACAGCATGATGCTGCCACCACCATGCTTCACCGTAGGGATGGTGCCAGGTTTCCTCCAGACGTGACACTTGGCATTCAGGCCAAAGAGTTCAATCATGGTTTCATTAGACCAGAGAATCTTCTTTCTCATTGCCAAAAGGCACCTAAAGACTCAGACAAACTCCTAGCAGGCTTTTTTTGAGGAGTGGCTTCCGTCTGGGCACTCTACCATAAAGGCCTGATTGGTGGAGTGCTGCAGAGATGGTTGTCCTTCTGAAAGATTCTCCTCCACAGAGGAACTCTAGAGCTCTGTCAGTGACTATCGGTTCTTGGTCACCTCCCTGACCAAGGCCATCCCCGGTTGCTCAGTTTGGCCGGGCGGCCAGCTCTAGGAAGAGTCTTGGTGGTTCCAAACTTCTTCAATTTAAGAATGATGGAGGCCACTGAGTTCTTGGGACCTTCAATGCTGCAGAAATATTTTTGGTACCCTTCCCCAGATCTGTGCCTTGACACAATCCTGTCTCGGCGCTCTACGGACAATTCCTTCGACCTCATGGCTTGGTTTTTGCTCTGACATGCACTGTCAACTGTGTGACCTTATATAGACAGGTGTGTGCCTTTCTAAATCATGTCCAATCAATTGAATTTACCACAGGTGGAGTCCAATCAAGTTGTAGAGACATCTCAAGGATGATCAATGGAAACAGGATGCACCTGAGCTCAATTTCGAGTCTCATAGCAAAGGGTCTGAATAGTTATGTAAAGGTATTTCTGTTTTATAAACCTGTTTTCTCTTTGTCATTATGGGGTGTTATGTGTAAATTATGAAGAAAAAATATATTTGATACATTTTAAAATAAGGCTGAAACAAAATATGGAAAAAGTCAAGGGGTCTGAATACTTTCCGAAGGCATTGTATATGACCCTATCCTGAATGTTCATGTGTGGACTACAATGTATGCTTATAGACTTATATGTTATAGCCTAATGCAATAATAACAGATTGAATAACATTTTCTGTAAAATAAATAGATAGCTCTATACATTTACAGATTGAGTTTTGTGCTTATCCAATATGATTTTGGTGATGGTTTGGCTATTATATGGCAGAGGCTTCATGCTACCATATTCAGTATTCTGGCAGGGGGAGGGTAGAGGGTGAAATCATTATCATCTTCATTAGAGAGTGTCCTTCTGACCAATCAGCATCCTGCACTGCACTGGATTCCATAGGCACCCAGTTGGCTGTCGCTAGGATACCTCATAATCAGGAGGAAGGCAGAGGCCTGGTTGGCAGGCTGTGTCTGTGTTGATGTTGGGATGGGGAGCAGAGTGATAGTAGGGGATAGAGAGAGAGAGAGAGAGGCTAATGTTTGAATCCACCACACAGACATAGTCAGACAAAGAGGAGCAGCATCCTACAGGACCAGGGTCCCGGGGGATGGGGCATCACACTCCCGCAGCACGCTGGGAGGCCCAGAGGAGGTAGGAGCATTGGGGGCGTTGTCTCTGCAGCACCCCTTGTTCTATTATACCCATAAAGCCTTTCTAAAAGCCATTGATGTACATTAGCTGTGCTCTTTTACTATATTGATCCCGATAATTTGACTAATGCATTTTGTGGTATATATATATATATATATTTGTGTCAACACAAACCGTCTGGTCCTCGTTAAGTGATGGGGGCTACTGCCCTTACTGCACTCTTAGCTCTGTAGAGAAAAATGCAAATTGACACCAGACTGTCTCTTATTTTGGTCTGGAATGACAAGAGCAAGCCCATGAATCCAAAAGCATATTTGTTACATCTCTGTGTCTAGAGACTTGGTTTGCGATACAGCCCACTCCTAGTGTAGCCCTGTGCTCTCACCAACAGCGACCCAGTACAGGATTCCTGCTGCCTGCCAGTTGTGGGGGAGTAGAGTTCCATGACTGATGGGTGAGTGATTCCTCTTGGAGAGACAGGGGCAGCAGGATTGCCAGAAAAGGCAATAAGACCAAGGCTGTTCCCTACACCATGATGAAGAGAACAATGCTTTGTTCGATCCAAAATCCCTGTGTAACCAGACTAGATGTCAGGCATAACTCTCTCTCTGGAGCAGGCTTAATTATAGGGGGTACATCCAGATGTGAAATAATGCTCTCAATGATTGGAATTTTTGGCAGAATAATGCTGTTGTATTGTATAGCCATGGATAACCTGTAACTGTATGATGCTGTGTGTTGGAGTTAGTCTGGTTGTGCATGAGGTTGTAATACACAGTACCAGACATTATGGTGGAAAAGGTGAGGTTTGTCACCACTCAATGTTTCTTAACCTACAGTGCACTGTATGTTATGGCTATGCCTGAATCCACTGAAAGCAGAATTAAAAGGAGGGAAGAGAAAATAGCTTAGGAATTGCAGCATAGCTGTTAAAGATCTTAATTATTTCCATCACAACCCTCCCCCAACCACTCACACAGTCAAAATCCACAATACATTCCAAAAACTCAATCTCTGCCCTAGGTTCTCTCTTTCCCAGTCCACCTTCCTCCCTCCCAGCTTTCTTAACCCCGTCAGCTGTTCTGCTCTCTCAGCCCATCCATCTCATCTGCCCAGTCTACTGAACCTCACTTCCTCTGCTAATGGGGCAGCAGAGCACTAGGGTGACAGACAGTCACTGGGATGCTCTAGAGTCAACTACTAATCTGTTCATTCTCACATGTTGAGGACAGAAAGGGTTCAGCAGCCAAAAGTCAAAAAAAAAAAGAGTGATTGGAGTAGATACAGTATCGGTATAGGTGTACTTTAACTGTCATTTAAGTCCTTATGTTGTCAGTCCAGCTGTGGTTAGATACACCCTTCTTTCACTTAAATATGTCACTGGAATTCATTATCTTTCAGAACTTGCATTTTTCTGCCCCTACCAAATTGGATTTAATGCTCACCATTAGACATGTTGAATTAAGTGGGTTATTGTTGTGGTAATCTGAGAATGGCGTTGGGTTAGTTTATTTTTAAAAGGCCCCTGAAACTCAGTTCCTCTTCTCTGTTATGAATTTCAATATGAAAACACAACGGCCTTCATTCACCAGAGAGCTCACGCATGGTGTGATGGTTACGGACATTTGTATTGATGAAAACCTACACGTCCCCCTGTCTGTCACGAATGTTGAATCAAATTAAGTTGCCTATTGTCCATGGGTTTGGTTCTTATATAGGTCGGAATTTGAGATAAAATATCCAAAGGAACATAATAATAAACTAACTTTCCAAACGTGGGTCTGCTGCACTCTTCCTCTGTCAAAATAAAAGTCCCCCACAAGTTATCGCTTGCTTGCGCACATAAGGAGCACGTGCATTACTTTTATTTTGACATGTGTTGAAGCAGCGAGGAGGTGATATGCCATGCACCTGCTGCAAACTCACGTTTATTTATATGTTCCTTTGGATATTTTGTCAAATTCCACCCTATATAAGAACCAACTGCATGGACAATTGGCGGAATAAGTTCAAATGGAATTGTATTCAACATTTGTGACACAGTGGACGTGAAGCTAGCTTTCCTGTTTTCACAATGGCTTTTTGTGTGCTGATGATGTCCAAGAGATAGCATCGGTGCATCACGCCTGGGTGTGATGGGGCCTGTGACGATGTGGACTGCATCGAGCTAGTTATCTAGTTTCCTAACTCACTCATTCTCCTCTATTCCCCATTCATGGACCAAAACATAAGTGCCTGAATATGACCTGCTAATTTTTTATTTAGCTAGCTAGTGTTCTTGATACTGTGTAACATGTTAATGTGTAAAATCGCTATGAAGGCCAAGTATGCATATCATCACCCTTGCTAGATGCTTTTAGCAACGCTGGTATATTGACACTAGCGTTGTTGGGAATTGGGTTGCAAAAAAACCTTAACAGACGGCAGGAAGCCAGAAGTTTAATAAAATTCAATTTCAACTTACTCTGCCGGTGGTCTGGATGGTTGGTCCTTATAACCGGGGAATTAGAGACAAAATATCTAAAGGAACGTATTAATAAAAATACTTTCCAAACGTGGGTCTGTTGGATTATTGTGGGTCTGTTTTATTTTGACATGAGGTAAACAGAGAAGAAGTGGGTCAACAACAGATCCACTTATGAAAAGTCTTTAATAATATGTTCCCTTTAGACATTTTGTATCAAATTCTGCTTGGCCTTCATAGCGATGTTAGACATTAACATAACGATGTTACACAGTATAAAGAACATTAGCTAGCTAAATAAAAATATGGGCAGGTCATATTCAGGTAATTATGTTTATTGAATGTGTATTGGTAAATATGAATACTGAAGGCCAAAATATTAGCTGTACATTGAGATATTTTCTGTTTACAATTTAATGTTTATAATTAAAATTGAGGTACTTGAACCTGTTTTGAAGTCTGATTTTAATTTACCCCTTTTATTGGACCAAGAGGTATTGTTCAGGGAAGGGATAGGCAATTTAATTGTTTTCAGTCTGCTGAGGTTGTGAAACAAAGAGGGGCTATATTCCTAATGAACAATGTCATTGTAAGATGTGCCATGTCGCTTATGCATTTGTATTTAGCTGTCTAGGGATCTTAAAGTTTATTCAGCGAAAACGTATTTGTAACTCAATTTCCTTTTTGTTTTGTGTACATAGTTTGGTATTTTCGTCATTCACTAATGTTATATGGACATCCTGCATTCCTGCACCTGTAAATAACTCATTCTGTCTCATTTTAGCACATACTGAAATAAGAGAAGTATGTATACACTATGATACATTGTATATCGCCTTAGGAGCGTCATGTCATGCTTATACAGGCTTATAGGCTTTAGGGATGTTTTGTTAAGTTATACTGAGTGGGCTTACACAGTGACTGTCATGAACATGGCCCAATATGTCTGAGCCCTATAGCTTCATTTTAACGTCCCTGTTTCCTGTCTTTTAGGTTCAGGAGAGCTTGTCCAAAGGGCAGCAGGGGAAGGGCCAAACGAGGAGAGGGCACCATGGACAGTGAGCAGGGGCCTCCAGCCTCTAGTGCCAGCAGCACTGGAGCCACTGCCGCCAGCACCAGTACGACCAGTAGCAGCACTACCACCAGCAGCAACAGCACAGGAAGGCAGGCTGTGCCTCAGATCTCTGTGTACAGCGGGATTCCTGACAGGCAGACGGTTCAGGTAAACTTCAGGGTAAAAAAACATGCCAGTCCAGTGTGACACACACCCACATACACTTGTTTTGCATAAACCGTTTTCTCCATTTGCGTTCCCTGCAATAATGAAATTGTCATTGCCCTACTGCCATCTGCTGGTTAAACCATGCATGCACCGTAAATCGGGCAGTATTGCACTTAGCTCACTATGGAATTTACTACACTGCTTATAATAAACAAGACTTTTATTACATTTAGACAAAGGTGCAATTTGATAATTTTTTCGCATTGTTATTTGATGTAGTACACTGGCATCATGTAATCTATCAATACTGACGACAGCAGATCAGGGTTGCTATGGTTCCAAGTTCCAGGCTCTGTCCTCTGCTATTTGCCCATTGACCAATGTGAAACTCAGCTTGGATTAGGCTCTCAGTTTACCCTCCTCTTAAAGGGTGACAGACAGATCTTAGGTCTCTTCTATCCTTTCTTTCAAATGTATGCACTCATCTGCCCGTAGGGAACTAGCAGCATTGTCACTACCGGCCTACTTAACATAGTGCAAGGCTTGTCATTTGGGCTCAATAAGAGAGAAGTGAATGGATGTTCCATCACAATCTCCGCCCTCTTTTCACCCTTGGAAGCTTAGGTCAGAGAAGCTCTATTAGGCTATGTGCTCTGGGTCAATCCATCTCTCATGTTGCTTTGGCAACTATGCTGAGGCTGTCAGTAAAAAAATGTATCATGAAGATTGAAGAAAATATGTGCTCAAGGCCATAGGGGTGAGCATAGGATGCGATTAAGTCCATTACAATGTGCAGGGGGTGCAGAAGTGAGCCTGTTCTCCCTACATGAGAAGCACATTTTGCAACGGGACCAATATACCGTAGGAATCTCCCATACCTGCTTTTCAATGGCTCAGTAAAAACAGTGCAATTGGGACTTATTTTTTTCAGAGCATTACTCCAACCCAGTAAGTCCTTTTTAGAGCCTGTTGTTGAGAATGTTACCCAAACCGCTAACCTGTCTCTTGCTCCCTGTGTACTGAAGGTGATCCAGCAGGCGTTGCACCGGCAGCCCAACACGGCTGCGCAGTACCTGCAGCAGATGTACGCAGCGCAGCAGCAGCACCTCATGCTGCAGACAGCAGCCCTCCAGCAGCAGCACCTGAGCAATGCACAGCTCCAGAGCCTAGCCGCCGTACAGCAGGTGAGCACTGAAGACACAAGAGACTGTTAAACTGGCGAATTAAACAGGCCGCCAACAAGCTGTGTTAGGATTTTAACAAAGACGTGAGATAAGGTCAGTGCTGGGGTTAGGGTTCTGAAAGTTTAGTTAGTAAATCTAACAGTTATCTTCAGATGAAGAGAAATATACTGTAAGTGTTGATCCCCTAACTGTTCTCACCTGTCATGCCACAGGCCAGTATTGCGGCAGGAAGGCAGAGCTCCACCCAAAATGGCACTTCATCCCAGCAAACAGGATCATCCCAGGCCACAGTGAGTGCAGTGAGTCATGTCTAGTAACTTAGGGGCCGGGTTCATAGATGTGTAATGTTTTTGTTGTTGGTGATGTTCTGTAATCCTTTCTGTCTTCTCTGTCCTGTCCCCAGATTAACCTGACCACGTCCCCGGCTGCAGCCCAGATGATCAGCCGAACCCAGAGTGTCAGCTCGGCCCCAGCCGGCAGCATCTCCCAGCAGGCCGTGCTCCTGGGCAGCTCGTCCAGCCCCACCCCCCTCACTGCCAGTCAGGCTCATATGTACCTGCGTGCCCAGATGGTAAATCCCCAGGAGCATGCCCACTGGCACACACTAGCTGTCTTAGCCACACGTCTGGAGGCTTAGTGTGATGGAAGTGTTTGTGTGTGCTACCACTGTTGGAAGGAGTGTAGTAGGAAGGTTGTCCTGCATCTCAAACTGAATCAATTCAGTCTGATTACTTCACATTTTTTAAAGATTTTTGGACACATGATGCATGGGGAGAGTGAGTGTGAAAGAAAGCGACAGAGAAAAATCAGCTGCTTACAGTATTCTTTTTCTGTTCCCAAACCCATGGAGGAATTGTCTACACATACAGTACCAGTCAAAAGTTTGGACACCTCCTCATTCAAAGGTTTTTCTTTATTTTTACTATTTTCTACATTGTAGAATAATAGTGAAGACATCAAAACTAGGAAATAACACATATGGAATTGTGTAATAACCCCCCAAAATTAACAAATCAAAATAGATTTGAGATTCTTCAAAGTAGCCACCCTTTGCCTTGATGACATCTTTGCACACTCTTGGCATTCTCTCAACCAGCTTCATGAGGAATGCTTTTCCAACAGTCTTGAAGGAGTTCCCACATATGCTGTGCAGTTGTTGGCTGCTTTTCCTTCACTCTGCGGTCCAACTCATCCCAAACCATCTCAATTGGGTTGAGGTCGGGTGATTGTGGAGGCCAGGTCATGCAGCGCTCCATCGCTCTCCTTCTTGGTCAAATAGCCATTACACAGACTGGAAGTGTTTTATGGGTCATTGTCCTGTGAAAAACAAATGATAGTCCAACTAAGCGCAAACCAGATGGGATGGTGTATCGCTGCATAATGCTGTGGTAGCCATGCTGGTTAAGTGTGTCTTAAATTCTAAATAAATCACAGACAGTGTCACCAGCAAAGCACCCCCACCACACCTCCTCCTCCATTCTTCATGATGGGAACCATCATCCGTTCACCTAGTCTGCTTCTCACAAAGACACGGTTGTTGGGACCAAAAATCTAAAATTTGGACTCATCATACTAAAGGACAGATTTCCACTGGTCTAATGTTCATTGCATGTGTTTCTTGGCCCAAGCAAGTCTCTTCTTATTATTGGTGTCCTTTAGTAGTGGTTTCTTTGCAGCAATTTGACCATGAAGGCCTGATTCACGCAGTCTCCCCTGAACAGTTGATGTTGAATGTGTCTGTTACTTGAACTATGTGATGCATTTATTTGGGCTGCAATCTGAGGTGCAGTTAACTCTAATGAACTTATCTTCTGCAGCAGAGGTAACTCTGTGTCTTCCTGTCATGAGAGCCAGTTTCATCATAGCGCTTGATGGTTTTTGCGACTGCACTTGAAGAAACTTTCAAGGTTCTTGAAATGTTCCGCATTGACTGACCTTCATGTCTTAAAGTAATGATAGACTGTCGTTTCCCTTCTCTTATTTGAGCTGTTCTTGCCAAAATATGGACTTCATCTTTTACCAAATAGGGCTATCTTCTGTATACCACCCCTACCTTGTCACAACACAACTGATTGTCTCAAATGCATTAAGAAGGATAGAAATTCAACAATTAACTTTTAACAAGGCACACATGTTAATTGAAATGCATTCCAGGTGACTACCTCATGAAGCTGGTTGAGAGAATGCCAAGAGTGTGCAAAGCCGTCATCAAGGCAAAGGGTGGTTACTTTGAAGAATCTCAAATTTGTTTAACACTTTTTTGGTTACTACATGATTCCATATGTGTTATTTCATAGTTTTGATGTCTTCACTATTATTCTACAGTGTAGAAAATAGTAAAAGTAAAGAACATCTCTTGAATGAGTAGGTGTGTCCAAACTTTTGACTGGTACTGTATGTTGGTGTGTGATTTTCAGGCACAGCAAAGCAACCTTGTGCAAGTAGCTAGGAGCCTAGGCCGTGCTGTTCCTTTGTCCCCCCAGCTCATCTTCACACCTACGGCCACAGTGACTGCAGTCCAGTCTGAGAGCTCCACGCAGTCCTCTGGACAACAGTCTGCCCCCTCACAGGTACGCTATTATTATCTCAACGCTATAGGCTAATACCATACACACAGAGTTGCTGTAGTAACTGCACTAGATGGCATATAATATCAGCACAATGAACCATCATTCATACAGGTGGATAGCAGATGCATTATGTTTACAGTTATGCTGTGATAACTAATTTAGTCAAAAAAAGTGCATTTCTCACTAATTCTGGAGACCCTAGACTGTGGGGCACCCCACCTCTCTTGCCCCAGGCCATGTGTCATTGCCTCCAGCACCTGACCTCTGTGTCTTTTCAGGTCCAGAACCTGGCTATCCGTAGCCAGCAGGGGGCGACCATGTCCTCCTTTCAAACACACAACCTCCAGGCCCTCAGCCTAAAGCAGACCCCTGTTGCCATCCAGCCCTCTCCCCTGATCAAAAACCCCAGCCAGGGGAGCCGGGGCTCTGGGGGGAAGGGCAGCCCATCCGACATCCCCTTAGTTGGGAGCAAGAAGGGGGAGAGCATTGTGACGGAGGTGTGCGCTATAAACATGAGTCGCAGCGTCACGGCTTTGAGTGGCCAGCCTCTCAGCACTCCAGGTATGTATCAACCCCAACGTTCGCTAGCTTCTACAGACACTGGCTTTCATATTATTTCATGAAGTTGACCCATTCCCCGCTTGGAGATTTAGGCATGTTTGCTGAAATGATATATCGTTTTTTGTCCAGCATCAGTAAATCCACTGGCTGTTGTGAGAAGGCATAATTTTGCTGAGCTCCATGGTGACACTGAATACACTGCCCCTGTGACTGTTTGTAGTAAGCTAGCTAAGTGGCTAGATGTCAAGATAAAGCTTATTGGTTACAGCAGAGACATTCAATCCCCTCCTGGATCATGCTCCCTGTTGCTTGTGCGTTGTTTTGTGCGTAATAATGCCCCTTGTGTGCACTCCCGGTAATACCGTATACCCCAGTATGGTACAGAAATGGTATGAAAATCTGGATACCGCCCAACACCTACTCTGTGCCACAGATGCATCTTTTTAGACCACTTATTGTGTGGCTGAAAGTCAGCAGCTGGGTGGTTTTGTCACAGAGAATGGCTGTGTATATGCCAGCAGTTGAACAGATTAACTCTGACTGTGTGTATGTGTGTGAGAGAGTGCGTGTGCTAAGCACTGCATGGGTTAACTTTGTGTGTTTTGCCATACGCCAGACTGGATGGATTAGCTGAGCGTGCGACTGCACAACTGTGTCTTTGTCTCGCTTTGTTTAAGTAATGGATTCTGATTAAACTAAAGGAAGGATGAATCTAAAAACCTGGCTACATACACTTATAAAATTAACATGGGTTGCCATGGCAGTGGCCATGGGGAACAGACAGGTGTGCCCTGGAGATGTGAGAAGTATTCTGTCAGTTCACAGTGGATGAGACAAGGGGGAGATGGGGTAGCAGCTGTGGTGTCTGCCCGGTGGACTGGGGTTTAGGGTTGGATAAGAGGCTTCAATTTATAGAGCTGGGTGACATGGACACAAATCCATAGCTTGAATTGATGTGATAAATAGAACGATAAGTTTATAACATTAATGTGCACCACATTTGTTTTAAATTATCCTTTAAACTGCTACTACAAGTTTGATGGTTGTAGCCATCAATTGTCCCATTAACTATCACCCATATTAGCAAACTTCACATTTCTCTAGTATGGGCTACTTATTGGAATGAAGGACATCCCTGCGATAAGTCCCTGCTCTACCATCTTATTCTATATGCACTGGCATCAACTGGGTCATTCATTATATATGTTGGTTCTTCAATGGACTCTAAGGTATCAGCATGCCTCAGTTCGGCTAGCCGAAGTTGGCTAGGCAAACCGAACGAGTGTGATCATATACCCCCTTAAAAAACACTTTGCTTGAAAAATGAGGAAAAAAGTGGCAATAGTACTTTTTGTCCCTTTTGAGACACCGTAGCCAGTATACACTTCCTAAAAAATAGTCTGAATTAATCTACGATAACGCAAGAAATCTGTCATGAATTTACGTTTTTGCCGAGGAGATCTTAGTCCCACAATTTTACATTAACTTAAGATGTTTGGTGCAGTATTTCTCAATGAAAAAATGTGCATGAAAACAAGTCGTCTCTTTGTTGAATGACAACAAAGACTATTGAAGAATCCCTACTGTTGACCAATCACCGACGACGGGGCTTAGACTTCGGCTCCGAATTTCGGCTTGCCTCCAGAAAGATGTGTGTGCCTGAACAGCCAAAGGAAAAGTCCAAAACGTCACATTGTTGTAACATGCACAAACTTTTCCAAACTATTTCGGTTCTGAAGCATGCGGACGCCTTTTTTCTGTTAGGCAACAGAATGTTGTAGTTTTGAATAAGGAAATACTTCAATGAAACACAAGTCCAATCTACCCCTCAATAATAATAATACTAATAATATGCTACATAACAAATATCTAAAGCAGTTTTACTTTCAACATGCTGTGAGAGAACACAGCACAGGAATAGGCCTAGTTTGTGTTGTCGTCTATTTTAGGACCGAGTAGTAATTGAGCCATCGGAGAGAAGAAGAGAGCAGATCTTGTGGGAGCAGCAGTGTGTCTGCTATTCCTACCACAGACAGGAGCTCGTTTTCCCTTGAATAGGGATTGGCTGGAAGCAGCTGTTCTGGTCATTGTGTACTTTAGTCTTTTCATCACCTCCTCCTTGGCAGACAAGTCTTCCCAGCACCCTACTACACCCACAGAACAGCACCGCATCAAACCCCACAAAGACTACCTTCCAGACTAAGTCTAGTTCTCTGCCCCTGCTAACTGCAGTGTGGTTTTCAGTTTTTTCAACAAACAAATCCGTCCCTGGTGTCAAGTCTTCTCTTCAGTTGTCTTTGTGATTTGAAGCATAGCTTTAAGTTGGTTTTTAGCTAAGCATCCGTTTATGTGTTTGGACTGAGTGTAGTACACCTGAAAGGATCTCCCCATTCTCTGTTAATTCACCAAGCCCTTGAGTGCTTTCATGTACATACATAGTATACATACATAGTATCTCCATTACTTACTCCTTTTGACAAGCACTTAAAACACAATTAGTATAGATATGTTTGACATGTACACAGTTTATTAGGTACCTCACCCTGTTCATAAAAAGGGTTCGGTCCTACAGACAGTGAGTCATGTGGCCATGGCTTGCTATATAAAGCAGGCAGACAAGCATCGAGACATTCAGTTACTGTTCGATTGAACGTTTGAATGGGGAAAACTGACCTAAGCGACTGAGCGTGGTATGATCTTCGGTGCCAGGCGCGCTGGTTACAGTATCTCAGAAAGGTCCGGCCTCCTGGGCTTTTCGAGCATGATAGTGTCTAGGGTTTCCCGAGAATGGTGCGACAAATAAAAAAACATCCAATCAGCTGTAGTCCTGTGGGCAAAAACAGCTCGTTGATGAGAGAGGTCAAAGGAGAATGGCAAGAATCGTGCAAGCAAACAGGCAGGTCACAAACAGGCAAAGTACAACAGTGGTGTGCAGAACGGCATCTCGGAGCGCACAACTTGTCGGTCCTTGTCACGGATGGGCTGTTGCAGCAGACGACCACACCTGTTTCCACTTCTATCAGCTAAAAACAAGAAGAAGCAAGAGATCCCTAACACTGGACAATTGAGGAGTGGAAAAACATTGCCTGGGCAGACGAATCCCGGTTCCTGTTGCGTCATGCTGATGGCAGTCAGGATTCGGCATAAGCAGCATGAGTCCATGGCCCCATCCTGCCTGGTGTCAACGGTGGTGGTGTAATGGTGTGGGGAATGTTTTCTTGGCACACGTTAGGTCTCTTGATACCAATTGAGCAACGTTTGAACGCCACAGCATATCTGAACATTGTTGCTGACCAGGTGCATCCCTTCATGGCAACAGGTTGGTCCGACACGGTACTAGACAGGTGTACCTAATAAGCTGGCCAACGAGTAGTTTTTCTCAAGCTGTGTTAAGATGTGTGTAAAGTGATTTACACTGTTGTGTGGGTGAGGTTTCTAAACTAAAGCAGCAGCAGTTGATTGCAGAAACTCAGGGATTTTCCAAGATCTGCTGTTGAAACATTTCCTCTAGACATCCTGAAACAACACACAGGCATGGGGGAGTGGTAGCGTAGTGGGGCCATAGAGGGGGGTCCGGCCTGAGTCATTCCACTCCTTAATCCCAAGGCCTTGAGGGAGAAAGGCATTTCAATGAATCCCCCTTTCTCTCCTTCCAAGACATTTCTCTGTTACTCATTAAAATGCTTGAAAAAGCTGTCAAGCAGGACTCTGAGTTCTGTTTCTTGTATCCGGTGAGCACCGGTTGGGAAATCCACTCAAGGGCTAGCTAGGTCTATTTGCTGAATTGATAGTCATTATTATACAACTTCTGTTTTCTATTTATACTTAATGAGGGCTGGGTGGTAGGTGTTATCATGTAATGTAACACTTTACGGTGTTATCATGTAATGTAACACTTTACGGTGTTATCATGTAATGTAACACTTTACGGTGTTATCATGTAATTGAGAGTATCCGTCCAGGGCTTTTATCAGAATACTTTCTGGAAGATGTGTCGGTCTTCACCCTGTACTTAGTGAAACCATAGCTAACCACATGCTGTGGTTTACATAGAGTTTTGCCGTGTGAAAATCAAACACTTTCCAGCAGATCCTGGGGTATAAATAACTAATGACATGCAATTCTGCCGGATGGAAACGTCTCTATTTTCACAGCAGGGTAGAGACTGTGGTTACAGAGAAACATTCAGACCAGATGGAGCCTATCCCACACAAAATATACAGATAAGGGGTTATGTATTTGGCATCAATCCATAATCAAAAGAGATCCACAAAGGTTAATGTTAGACACCTTTAGTTTACTAAAATCATGAAGCTACTGTAAGACCATAGGGCTTACTCCTGAGACAAACAGCTTAACAGCTCCTAGGAGAGATGATGCATTACAACCCTTTCTCTATATTTCTGTAATGATGAGGACCAGATCCAACCTCATTGTTTCCTAGGGAAAATTGCTTGGGCAACTGAAGGTTTGGGGGATTGATTCACAGATGACTACATACAGCATGGTCATAGATTATTGGCTTCTTATTGCCCTCTTGCTTTCTTCCTGCATCTGTCTGGCCCGGGGTGGCAAGTAGCCTAGAGGTTAAGAGCGTTGAGCCTGTAACCGAAAGGTTACTGGTTTGAATCCCCGAGCCGACTAGGTGAAAAATATGTCTATGTGCCCTTGGCAAGGCACTTAACCCTAATTGCTCCTTTAAATCGCTCTGGATAAGAGCGTCTGCTAAAAAAAAAATGTTTTATTATATTGCCCTCTTGCTTTCCTCCTGCACATATCTGGCCCGGGGCTACTCTGACTGTTGGTGTGTAGAGCACGTTTCACGTTTCACTAAATGACAGTGTTTTGAGTTAGGGTAGTCCATTTTCCTTTTGTATACAGACTTAACTGTCAGATTTTTTATGTATCCTATTTCTCGATTTCTGTTCCAGCATACACCCAGATCCCTTCCCACTCCCTGGTCCAGCAGCATAAGCAACATCAGTTTGTGATCCAGCAGACCCATGCTTCCCAGAGGACCCAGGGACAGCTGCTGCAGACTGCCTCCATCCAACCCCACCTGCAGACTCCCTCCCTGGTCCCCCAGTCCCCCAGCCAGGCAGGCCCTGTCCCTGTGCTACCCAAGCCTGCCTCTCACCACCAGCCCTCTACACCCAGCCAGCAGGCAACCATCTTCCACTCCACCATCAGCCCACATGCTCTCCACTCCAGCCTGAGCCAGACCAAAGCCCAGCCAGTGCAACTCACAGCCATCAACCTCCAGATACAACCAGCGCTCTCACAGGTGAGTACACAGCAAGAAGTATGGAAATGAAAGAGGATCACTCTCACAATATACAATGAATCAGTAAACAAAATACTATATATCAGTAATTTCTAATCAATAGTCAAATATTATGTTTCACTAAACTCTTTCTCCCTTCTCTCTCTATTCTATTACGAACTCCCAGGCTTCCCGATTGGTCCAGGACCGTAAAGGACAGGAGAAGCCAAAGTCATTGGTGGTCAGGGATCTCTGCCCGACTCCCAGTGTAGAGCAGCAGCCCACCCCATTTACCCCCTCTGCCCCGTCTCCACCACAAGCCACCAAGCCAGCAGAGCAGCCCAAGACTGACCCAGTTATGCCCATCAGCCAACTACAAGGTAACAGGACTTTTGGTTTTAATAAGTTAACAAGTTTTTATTTCCCACTTTCTTAGTTATGTTGCCTAGAGGCAGGACTGTAACTAGGGGTCTATTGTTGTCATATCATATTTGCAACCAATTACAACCTTGGAGAACCAGACCAAAGATCAGTCGCTCTGCTATTTTCTGCTCTCCAGGTGTGGAGGCAGATCTGTTGTCTTACTATTTATTGTCAGCTGTGCTCGTCGTTTTGAGTCAGGGTGAATAATTTTGTCTGATTATCCCCAATGGGACCATTGAGGAGCAGTGAACACAGTGTTCCAGTCAAGGAAAGTTAAATGATAGATGTGTCAAATTATCATGGACAGGAAAATGTGTGTATCTATCCATCTATCTTTCACTCAAATGGAAAATAATCTGTGTTTTATGATGGTAGTCTTACACTCGCACACTAAGGCCCATTCAAAATGCTGAACATGCAGATTATATTAAGAGCTTTCATTTGTATTGCTACTTTTCTTGTAAAAATGAAAAATGTAAACCCACAAGGCTCCTTTTTTATGCTTGGGTGTGAATGCATAGTTGAGGTGCTCCACTTGTTCAAAATAAACATAGTTATCTTTGATGTCTAAAAATAGAGCGGTAGGCCTGCAAGACCACTGGCTGTCTGCTTGGACCAGATTGCAACACATTCAGAGCCTGCTGAGTGGTTGAACATAACCCAAAGTTACAGAATAGCCAACTGCTCCTGGTTTTAATGGAGTCCATGGTATTTATTGTGCATCTTTCGACAGACATACCAAGATATGTGCAGTATAGTATGTTGCCAAATAAAGAGAATTGGTTTGCAAGAATTGTCTGCTACATTGGGCCACAGGACCTACATTTGTATAAAGTGGTTCCTGTATGCCAATAGTTATTACTCAGATAGATTTGAGACCTGTGAATTTTCAGGGCTAAGATTATAGATGTGAGAAGAACCAGAAATGTATGTGTCAACATGAGTGAAGTGTTTCTATTTTATTGTGTGGAAATTGAATAGTAAACTCAAGAAAAGAAAAAAAGAAACGTCCTCTCACTGTCAACTGCGTTTATTTTCAGCACACTTAACATGTGTAAATATTTGTATGAACATAACAAGATTCAACAACTGAGACATAAACTGAACAAGTTCCACAGACATGTGACTAACAGAAATGGAATAATGTGTCCCTGAACAAAGAGGGGGTCAAAATTAACAGTCAGTGTCTGGTGTGGCCACCAGCAGCATTAAGTACTGCAGTGCATCTCCTCATGGACTGCACCATATTTGCCAGTTCTTGCTGTGAGATGTTACCCCACTCTTCCACCAAGGCACCTGCAAGTTCCCGGACATTTCTGGGGGGAATGGCCCTAGCCCTCACCCTCCGATCCAACAGGTCCCAGACATGCTCAATGGGATTGAGATCCGGGCTCTTCGCTGGCCATGGCAGAACACTGACATTCCTGTCTTGCAGGAAATTACACACAGAACGAGCAGTATGGCTGGTGGGTCATGTCAGGATGAGCCTGCAGGAAAGGTACCACATGAGGGAGGAGGATGTCTTCCCTGTAACGTACTGCGTTGAGATTGCCTGCAATGACAACAAGCTCAGTCCGATGATGCTGTGACACACCGCCCCAGACCATGACGGACCCTCCACCTCCAAATCGATCCCACTCCAGAGTACAGGCCTCGGTGTAACGCTCATTCCTTCGACGATAAACGCGAATCCGACCATCACGCCTGGTGAGACAAAACCGCGACTCGTCAGTGAAGAGCACTTTTTGCCAGTCCTGTCTGGTCCAGTGACGGTGGGTTTGTGCCCATAGGCGACGTTGTTGCCGGTGATGTCTAGTGAGGACCTGCCTTACAACAGGCCTACAAGCCCTCAGTCCAGCCTCTCTCGACCTATTGCGGACAGTCTGAGCACTGATGGAGGGATTGTGCGTTCCTGATGTAACTCGGGCAGTTGTTGTTGCCAGCCTGTACCTGTCCCGCAGGTGTGATGTTCGGATGTACCAATCCTGTGCAGGTGTTGTTACACGTGGTCTGCCACTGCGAGGACGATCAGCTGTCCATCCTGTCTCCCTGTAGCGCTGTCTTAGGCATCTCACAGTACAGACATTGAAATGTATTTCCCTGGCCACATCTGCAGTCCTCATGCATCCTTGCAGGATGCCTAAGGCACCTTCACACAGATGAGCAGGGACCCTGGGCATCTTTCTTTTGGTGTTTTTTTTAGAGTCAGTAGAAAGGCCTCTTTAGTGTACTAAGTTCTCAGAACTGTGACCTTAATTGCCTGTAAGCTGTTAGTCTTAACGACCATTCCACAGCTGCATGTTCATTAATTGTTTATGGTTCATTGAACAAGCATGGGAAACCGTGTTTAAACCCTTTACAATTACGATCTATGAAGTTATTTGGATTTTTACAAATTATCTCTGAAAGACAGGGTCCTGAAAAGGGGACGTTTCTTTTCTTTTGCTGAGTATATATGAGCAGAGTACCTGTTTATGGAGAGAGAAAAAAGGGCGCTACCTTATTCAAGTATTTCATTCTTCAGCTCTGCCTGCCTCTCACAATTGGAGCAGGGCTGGGTCGAGCGAGCGTCTCAGCTCTGTCTTGCCTGCTTTGTACAGTTGACTGAATTCTCGCTTTCAAGGAGAGAGGCAGGCGACAGCGCGTTTTTGTATTGAATCGGATAAAGGCGTAAGTGAAGCGGGCAGGAATACGTTTGGTGAGCGAGTTCTTGTTATTTCACCTTTGAAATGGGACAGTTGTTAAACTTTTGCAGTACTTTGAAAATGTTTATCATTGTTGCAAGTAGCCACCGAATCGTCTGCTGTTTTCATGCATAGCTAGCTACTAACGTTACTCGTTTACGGTAGCCATACGTGTTTTTGCTTTGGAAATTGCAAACTAGTGATCTACCCGTCAAAAATGAGCGATGTTTTGGACTCGAATTACTTTTGACAGCCGTTTGTTTTCTCTTCATATTTTGATATCGTGATCAATTTACATTAGTAACTATAATACGCGTCTAGTGAGTGACATTACAAACGCTTGATATTCGAAGTGGACCCCTTTGCACATGATTTGGCAGGTGGATGATAGATACAGTATATGATGCAAATTTGCTTGAGTACTTAAACGACTGTACAGCAGAGAACGTTAACTACATACTCTTAATAAATATTTTAGCATAATTAAAGTGAAATGAATCTATTCTAAAACATTGTGTACACATTTTGGCCACATAATTGAAAGTGATGCAATGTGTTAACTACTGCTTTTTGTCATTGGCAGGAGTCCCTACTACCAAGAGGTTGAATGCTGCACCTGAGACACCACCCCCAGCCATGACATCAGGAAATGAGAACGAGGCACCCACTGTGATCGGCAGCACCCCCCAGAATGGAGAGAACAAGCCACCCCAGGCCATCGTCAAGCCCCAGGTCCTCACCCACGTCATTGAGGGCTTTGTCATCCAGGAGGGTGCTGAACCCTTCCCTGTAAGTGCCCTCCCATGGTACTCCTTATCAGCTACCAAGTAAGCAACATGTCACCATTTCGAGTGCATTCCCACAGGGGCATGTCCCTATTAGCAATAAACACAAACAATCATACAACTGCACTTACCGTGCTAAGCAATGATAAAGGGCAATGCCTTTCTATTGTTTAACTTAGTAATGAATTCTAGTAGCCTACTGTAGTTCCAAAGCAGTGTATACAGAGATGTCTGTGAAAGAAGGCGCACAAATGTTAAGACCACCTTCCAAGTGTTATCATTCTGAGCAAAATGTTGATACACACACTTAAGTGACTCTGTTGGTGCCTGTTTTACTTATCGATTAACCTTTCTAGGACACACGTTCCGCTAGCGGAACCCCTCGACAACATTCCGCTGAAAGGGCAGCGCGGGAAATTAAAAAATATTTTTTTTAAATATTTAACTTTCACACATTAACACGTCCAATACAGCAAATGAAAGATAAACATCTTGTTAATCTACCCATCGTGTCCGATTTAAAAAATAAAAAATAAATAAAAATGCTTTACAACGAAAACACAACATATGATTATGTTAGATCACCGCCAAGTCCAAAAAACAGCCATTTTCCCAGCCAGATAGGAGTCACAAAAAGCAGAAATAGAGATAAAATTAATCACTAACCTTTGATGATCTTCATCAGATGACACTCATAGGACATCATGTTACACAATACGTGTATGTTTTGTTCGATAATGTGCATATTTATATCCAAAAATCTCAGTTTACATTGGCGCCATGTTCAGAAATGCCTCCAAAATATCAGGAGAAATTGCAGAGAGCCACATCAAATAACAGATACTCATCATAAACTTTGATGAAAGATACAGTGGGGAGAACAAGTATTTGATACACTGCTGATTTTGCAGGTTTTCCTACTTACAAAGCATGTAGAGGGCTGTCATTTTTATCATAGGTACACTTCAACTGTGAGACGGAATCTAAAACAAAAATCCAGAAAATCACATTGTAAGATTAAGTAATTAATTTGCCTTTTATTGCATGACATAAGTATTTGATCACCTACCAACCAGTAAGAATTCCGTCTCTCACAGACCTGTTAGTTTTTCTTTAAGAAGCCCTCCTGTTCTCCACTCATTACCTGTATTAACTGCACCTGTTTGAACTTGTTACCTGTATAAAAGACACCTGTCCACACACTCAATCAAACAGACTCCAACCTCTCCGCAATGGCCAAGACCAGAGAGCTGTGTAAGGACATCAGGGATAAAATTGTAGACCTGCACAAGGCTGGGATGGGCTACAGGACAATAGGCAAGCAGCTTGGTGAGAAGGCAACAACTGTTGACGCAATTATTAGAAAATGGAAGAAGTTCAAGATGACGGTCAATCACCCTCGGTCTGGGGCTCCATGCAAGATCTCACCTCGTGGGACATCAATGATCATGAGGAAGGTGAGGGATCAGCCCAGAACTACACGGCAGGACCTGGTCAATGACCTGAAGAGAGCTGGGACCACAGTCTCAAAGAAAACCATTAGTAACACACTACGCCGTCATGGATTAAAATCCTGCTGCGCACGCAAGGTCCACCTGCTCAAGCCAGCGCATGTCCAGGCCCGTCTGAAGTTTGCCAATGACCATCTGGATGATCCAGAGGAGGAATGGGAGAAGGTCATGTGGTCTGATGAGACAAAAATAGAGCTTTTTGGTCTAAACTCCACTCTCCATGTTTGGAGGAAGAAGAAGGATGAGTACAACCCCAAGAACACCATCCCAACCGTGAAGCATGGAGGTGGAAACATCATTCTTTGGGGATGCTTTTCTGCAAAGGGGACAGGACGACTGCACCGTATTGAGGGGAGGATGGATGGGAGCCATGTATCGCGAGCTCTTGGCCAACAACCTCCTTCCCTCAGTAAGAGCATTGAAGATGGGTCGTGGCTGGGTCTTCCAGCATGACAACGACCCGAAACACACAGCCAGGGCAACTAAGGAGTGGCTCCGTAAGAAGCATCTCAAGGTCCTGGAGTGGCCTAGCCAGTCTCCAGACCTGAACCCAATAGAAAATCTTTGGAGGGAGCTGAAAGTCCGTATTGCCCAGCGACAGCCCCGAAACCTGAAGGATCTGGAGAAGGTCTGTATGGAGGAGTGGGCCAAAATCCCTGCTGCAGTGTGTGCAAACCTGGTCAAGAACTACAGGAAACATATGATCTCTGTAATTGCAAACAAAGGTTTCTGTACCAAATATTAAGTTCTGCTTTTCTGATGTATCAAATACTTATGTAATGCAATAAAATGCAAATTAATTACTTAAAAATCATACAATGTGATTTTCTGGATTTTTGTTTTAGATTCCGTCTAATAAAAATTACAGACCTCTACATGCTTTGTAAGTAGGAAACACTGCCGATTTTGCAGGTTATCAAATACTTGTTCTCCCCACTGTACATGTTTTACATAGAATTAAAGATACACTTGTCCTTAATGCAACCGCTGTGTCAGATTTCCCAAAACAATTACGGAAAAAGCAATCACAGTAGAAGCATTTCAATAGGCGATGAGTTGAAAATCGACCAGCCTCAGAATTTCCACTTCCTGTTTGTTTGTTTTTTTCTCAGGTTTTTGCCTGCCATATGAGTTCTGTTATACTCACAGATATCATTCACACAGTTTTAATAATAATAATAATATGCATATATTAGCATGTGGGACAGACTAGGAGGCAGTTCACTCTGGGCACGCTATTCATCCAAATTGAAAATGCTGCCCCCTATCCCTAAAAAGTTAGACGACATCCTAGTGGATGTTTGCTGCACATTTCTAAGTCTTTTCTCAGGCTTTATTATAGCTTATGGACACTGCATGGTAAGTTTGCCATTGTATTGCTGTCATAGCTTGGAAAGAGTAGCATTCATGTGTCACACTCTGTCTTAACCAGATTGAGCGGTTGCCTGTAATGATGGACAGCCCAAAGAAGCTGCATGAGCAGCTCTCCTCTGACCCAGACAAGACCCCTGTTAGTAACCCCACCAACACCACAGACTCTGAGACAGAGGAGCTGACCCCTCAAGGTAAGAGGTCATGGCTGGAGTGATTAAAGCCATGGTATTTGACTATAAACCCCATAATGGACTTTCTAAATACTAACAATTCAGATGTAAGAGATGTTGTTGATCTACTATTTTGATTTGCACACAGAATTAAAAGACCAAGAGGTTTCAGATGCCCCCAAACTGAGATGTGAATTCTGTGGCTGGGTGGACTTTGCTTACAAATTCAAGGGGTCAAAACGGTTCTGTTCCATGGTGTGTGCGAAAAGGTAAGTCACATTTGATGGGCCATTTCTATGCTTTGACTGGGTTATATCCCTTAGTGTCAGAGCTTCTCAGTAGTGTTGTCTTGGGATGGTAGTTGCCATAACAGCTATTATCGTTGTTGTGGAATAGGTATAATGTTGGGTGCACTAAGCGGATAGGCCTCTTCCGTCCAGAGAGGAGCAAAGCATCCAACCGCTGGCGCAGAAGGTCACACAACAGCTGCCGCCAGAGTGTCGAACCTAAGAAGCAGGTAGGATCCTCTCCTACTTCTCCACTGACAGGACAGCTCTCCTGTGAATTAACATGCTCCCCTCAGTGACACCAGGGCTGACTCATGGGTTTTATGTTTCAGAAGCTTTCCCCTAAACCTCAGCAGACTCAGGGAGGTTCAGTGTCCTCCCCGCTCCCCTCCCAACCCAGCCAGGAGGAGTCCAGCCCCTGCTCAGACATGTCTAGCTATGAGGAGCCTCCGTCACCCCTGTCAGGAGCCAGCTCAGGTCCCCCAGCACCCCAGGCGTTGTCACACCAGGCAGGGAGAGGCTCAGACCAAGAGGCCCCCCGAGGCAGAGAGCTGCCACTCCTCACTCAGCACTTCCTGCCCAACGACCCCACCAAGTGGAATGTAGAAGAAGTCTATGAGTTTATCCACTCCCTTCCAGGTCAGTCTCATACAAACACTACATGACCAAATGTATTTGGACACCTGCTCATGGAACATCTCATTCTAAAATCATGGGCATTAATATGGAGTTGGACCCCCCCCCCCCTGCCTTTTGCTGCTATAATAGCCTCCACTCTTCTGGGAAGGCTTTCCACTAGATACTGGTACATTGCTGCGAGGACTAGTGAGCCATGAGCATTAATGAGGTTGGGCACTGATGTTGGGCAATTAGGCTTGGCTTGCAGTCAGCTTTCCAATTCATCCCAAAGGTGTTCAATGGGGTTGAGGTCAGGGCTCTGTGCAGGCCAGTCAATCTTCTTCCACACCTATCTCGACCAACCATTTCTGTATGGATCTTTATTTGTGCACGGAGGCATTGTCATGCTGAAACAGGTAGCGTTCTCCTGGCATCCGCCTAACCCAGATTCGTCCGTCGGACTGCCAGATGGTGAAGCATGATTCATCACTCCATAGGACGTGTTTCCCCTTCTCCAGTCCAGTGGTGGCGAGCGTTACATTACTCCAGCTGACGCTTGGCATTGCGCATGGTGATCTTAGGCTTGTGTGCTGCTAATTTTTGTCTTGTGTGCGGCTGCTTGGCCATGGAAACCCATTTCATGAAACTCCCGATGAACAGTTCTTGTGCTGACGTTGCTTTGAGGCCGCTTGAAACTCTGTAGTGAGTGTTGCTACGTGCTTCATCACTCGGCGGTCCCGTTCTGTGAGCTTATGTGGCCTACCACTTTGTGGCTGAGCTGTTGCTTCAAGACGTTTCTACTTTACAATATCAACACTTACAGTTGACCGTGCGGCTCTAGCAGGGCAGAAATTTGATAAACTGTCTTGTTGGAAAGGTGGCATCCTATAACTGTGCCATGTTGCAAGTCATTGATGTCTTCAGTAAGGCGAATTGTCTATGGCAGTGGTTCTCAATCCTGGTCCTGGGGATCCAAAGGGGTGCACATTTTTGTTTTTGCCCTAGCACTACACACCTGACTCAAGTCATCAAAGTATTTTGATGAGTCTATCATTTGAATCAGCTGTGTAGTGCTAAAAAAACATACTACGTATGTTATGCCTGAAGCAAAAACAAAAATGTGCAGCCTTTGGGTCCACAGGGCCAGGATTAAGAACCAGTGGTCTATGGAGATTGCATGGCTGTGTACTCGATTTTATACACCTGTCAGCAATGGGTGTGGCTGAAATAGCCGAATCCACTCATTTGAAAGGGTGTCTACACACACGTGTGTATGTATATATGTGTGTGTATATATGTGTGTGTGTGTGTGTGTGTATATATATATATATATATATATATATATATATATTCATGCATTTAGTTAGGCCTACACCATAACTACATTCTTCTGAAGTATGTTGTAGTAGTGATAGTATACTTATTTCTGCTCTGGGGATGAATAAAGTTTATTCATTCGTCAGTGGATTGTCTAATGTAGACAGTGTTCATGAATTGTCTTTGAAATTAGATAGTTAAATTATTAGTCACATGCGTAGGTGTAGACCTCACAGTAAAATGCTTATTTACAAGCCCCTAACCAACAATGCAGTTTAAAAATATATGAATATGAATAAGAAATAAAAGTAACAAGTAATTAAAGAGCAGCAGTAAAATAACAATAACGAGACTCTATACCGGGGTGTACCAGAACAGAGTCAATGTGCGGGGGCACCGGTTCGTTGAGGTAATATGTGTATGTAGGTAGAGTTATTAGTGACTATGCATAGATAACACAGAATAGCAGCATTATTTAACTGGTTCACTGTGGCTTGTTGTTCCTAGGCTGCCAGGAGATAGCAGATGAGTTCCGCTCGCAGGAGATAGATGGGCAGGCCATGCTCCTACTGAAAGAGGACCACCTTATGAGTGCCATGAATATTAAACTGGGACCTGCACTTAAGATCTACGCACACATCAACATGCTCAAAGACTCTTAGCCATGATGGGTCGATATAGTGCTGGTTTGTTGTATGTTTTTGTATGTCTGTGTATGGTGTGCGAATGAGTGCATATGTCTGTGTTTGGTGGGAAGGAGTCACACTCTGGGACAAGACAAAACATGTCGCCATCGCACTGATGACTACCTGACCTCTGCACTACCATCTTTCATCCCACCTTTGGATTGGCTACTTCACGGTACGTTTAGCCATGGCCTGCAAACAGACAACTGATCATCCCTTTGGCTGTCAAAAATAATAGTTTACAATAAATGTAATGGACTGACTGCCTTAGAATAATGGCACTAATAGTGCTAAAAGCACTGCAAGGATACATTTGAGTCTGTTTGAAAAGAGAGATGTGGGTATATCTGAAATACTTTCTCCTGAGATATAATTGTGAATTGAATTATCATTGACTGCATATGTAGTATGTTTCTTTTGATGCTGATCTGATGTTATTGACAGCCATACATGTACTTTGTGTGTCCTGGGACAAATGAAAGCCGTCGCCAGTCTGAGTCTTATCCAACAGATGCTAAGCTCTATTTCATAATGATCACCAACTATACACATACATACACTGCATGGCCTTTGACTTTGCTCAGAGCAGTTTACGCTATGCTTTGAGACATTGATTTTGGTTTGTGATATTGATTTTGGTTTCATGTACAAAATCGTTATTTCCCTGTACATTGTACTGGTTTAGAAGACACACCTTTTTTCAAAATGTGATTTACCAAGACATGCCATACCTTATTTATTTCTGGGTCAGATTTCACATCCTGTGAGATCTTCTATGACGGTATGTGTCAACCCTACAATCTATGGGTTGACCCTAGTGGCGAAAAGACCACTAGGAACTCACTGTCGACATTCACCATCATACCTCTTACTCCACTAGCACTTAAAATTATTGGTTATATTCTCTTTAGTTTTAATTAATACAACCAAAATGACTTGATTGGGTCTGAAATTCATAAGTTAGGTTTGTTTTGAGTTGTTGAGCTATTTCGCTCCTGAGAAAGACTTAGTTCTGTGTGAGTCTAAAGCTGCCTGTATTTTGCTTTTAAGTTATCCATAATTGTTATATGAAAATCAAGTATTTAGAAATATGCAAACATGTAAATATCATGGCTCGAGGGAAGTGTCTTTTTAGTGTTTTTATAAAAATCTTGTTTACTTGTGCTTGTCATGTAATGAATGGTCAATTGTGTTTAATGTTTTGTTTGAGAATACTTTGTCAAATGCCTGTATTTATCAAATAACTGATTTTGTTACGCAACATTTTTCAATGATAAATAATCTGAAACAAGTTATTTGTCTTTTTGTGTAAAAATCTATATGTTCTAGAGTTTGATATTATGGCAAGTTCAGTACAATAGCAAGATCTTTTATGAATTGCAGTTCTTTACGGAACTCTGAAAGATCCTTCGTCCTTCCTGTATCTTAACATGAGTATGTATTACATTAGTTAAGTGTACATTGTAACATATACTGAAGAATAATATAAAAGCAACAATTTAAAAGATTTTACTGAGTTACAGTTCATATAAGGAAATCAGTTAATTGAAAAATTCATTAGGCCCTAATCTATGGATTTCACATGACTGGTAATACAGATATGCATCTGGTCACAACTTTTTTTTAAAGATAGGGGAGTGCATCAGAAAAACAGTCAGTATCTGGTGTGACTGCCATTTGCCTCATGCAGCGCGACATCTCATTCGCAGAGTTCATCAAGCTGTTTATTGTGGCCTGTGGAATTTTGTCCCACTTCTCTTCAATGGCTGTACGAAGTTACTGAATATTGACGGGAACTGGTACATGCTGTTGTACACGTTGATCCAGAGCATCCCAAACATGCTCAATGGGTGACATGTCTGGTGAGTATGCAGGCCAGGGAAGAACTGGTACATTTTCAGCTTCCAGGAATTGGGTACAGAACCTTGCGACATGGCGCAGTGCATTGTCATGTTCAAACATGAGGTGATGGAGGCGGATGAATGGCACAACAATGGGCCTCAAGATCTCATCACGGTATCGCTGTGCGCTCAAATTGCCGTTGATAAAAAAGCAATTGTGTTCGATGTCTAGTTTATGGCTCCTGCCCATACCATAACCCCACCACCACCATTGGGCACTGTTGAGAGCAAACCGCTTGCCCACACGATGCCATACACCTAATCTGCAGTTGTGAGGCCGGTTGGGCGTACTGCCAAATTCTCTAAAATGAGTTTGCTTATGTTAAAGAAATGAACGTTCAATTCTCTGGCAACAGCTCTGGTGGACATTCCTGCAGTCATCATGTGGCCTTTTATTGTCCCTAGCACAAGGTGCACCTGTTTAATGATCATGCTGTTTAATCAGCTTCTTGATATGCCATACCTGTTTTGGTTAGGGATTATTGTCTTATTTCACTGTAGAGCCTCCGGCTCTGCTCAAAATGCCTCAGCTAACCTTGTCCCACCTCCCACTCATGTGGTGACCTCACCTGGTTTAATTGATGTCTCTAGAGACAATACCTCTCATCGTCACTCAATGCCTAGGTTTACCTCAACTGTGTTCACATCCTACCTTACCTTTGTACATTATGCATTGAATCTATTCTACCGCTCCCAGAAACCTGCTCCTTTTACTCTGTTCCGAACGTACTAGACGACCAGTTCTTATAGCCCTTAGCCGTACCCTTATCCTACTCCTCCTCTGGTGATGTAGAGGTTAATCCAGGCCCTGTGGTGCCTTGCTCCACTCCCATTACCCCAGGCCCTCTCATTTGTTGACTTCTGTAACTGTAAAAGCCTTGGTTTCATGCATGTTAACATTAGAAGCCTCCTCCCTATGTTTATTTTATTCACTGCTTTAGCACACTCTGCCAACCCGGATGTCCTAGCTGTGTCTGAATCCTGGTTTAGGAAGGCCACCAAAAACCCTGAAATTTCCATCCCTAACTATAATATTTTCTGACAAGATAGAAGTGCCAAAATGGGTGGAGTTGCAATCTACTGCAGAGTTGCAATCTACTGCTTGCTGTTTGGGGTTTTAGGCTGGGTTTCTGCACAGCACTTTGAGATAACAGCTGATGTAAGAAGGGCTATATAAATAAATTTGATTTTGATTTGAGATAGCCTGCAAAGTTCTGTCATACTATCCAGGTCTGTGCCCAAACAATTTGAGCTTCTACTTTTAAAAATCCACCTTTCCAGAAACAAGTCTCTCACCATTGCTGCTTGCTATAGACCACCTTCTGCCCCCAGCTGTGCCTTGGACACCATATGTGAATTGATCGCCCCCCCATCTATCTTATGAGCTTGTGCTAGTAGGTGACCTAAACTGGGACATGCTTAAAGCCCCGGCCATCCTACAATCTAAGCTTGATGCCCTCAATCTCACACAAATTATCAATGAACCTACCAGGTACAACCCCAAATCCGTAAACACAGGCACCCTCTAAGATATCATCCTAACCAACCTACCCTCCAAATACACCTCTGCTGTCTTCAACCAGGATCTCAGCGATCACTGCCGCATTGCTTGCGTCCATAATGGGACTGCGGTCAAACGAACACCCCTCATCACTGTCAAACGCTCCCTAAAACACTTCAGCGAGCAGGCCTTTCCAATCGACCTGGCCCGGGTATCCTGGAAGGGCATTGAAAGGGCATTATGGAAGGGCATTATTCTTTAGAAGTGCTTTCCTCATCTTAAATAAGCATGCCCCATTCAGAAAATTTAGAACCAGGAACAGATATAGCCCGTGGTTCACTCCAGACCTGACTGCCCTTGACCAGCACAACAACATCCTGTGATGTACGGCATTAGCATCAAATATCCCCCGCGATATGCAACTTTTCAGGGAAGTTAGGAACCAATATACACAGGCAGTTAGGAAAGCAAAGGCTAGCTTTTTCAAACAGAAATTTGCATCCTGCAGCACAAACTCCAAAAAGTTCTGGGACACGGTAAAGTCCATGGAGAACAAGAGCACCTCCCAGCTGCCCACTGCACTGAGGCTAGGAAACACGGTCACCACCAATAAATCCACAATACATGAGAATTTCAATAAGCATTTTTCTACGGCTGGCCTTGCTTTCCACCTGGCTACCCCTACCCCGGTCAACAGCCCTGCACCCCCCACAGCAACTTTCCCAAGCCTCCCCCATTTCTCCTTCACCCAAATTCAGATAGCTGAAGTTCTGAAAGAGCTCCGAAATCTGGACCCCTACAAATCAGCTGGGCTAGACAATCTGGACCCTCTCTTTCTAAAATGATCAGCCGAAATTGTTGCAACTCCTATTACTAGCCTGTTCAACCTCTCTTTCGTATCGTCTGTTCAACCTCTCTTTCATACCCCCTTCTTCAAAGGGGGAGACACTCTAAACCTAAACTGCTACAGACCTATATCTATCCTACCCTGTCTTTCTAAGGTCTTCGAAAGCCAAGTTAACAAACAGATCACCGACCATTTCGAATCCCACTATACTTTCTCCGCAATCTGGTTTCCGCGCTGGTCATGGTTGCCCGTCAGCCACGCTCAAAGTCCTAAACGATATCATAACCGCCATCGATAAGAGACAATACTGTGCAGCTGTATTCATCGACCTGGCCAAGGCTTTCGACTCTTCACATTCTTATCGGCAGACTCAACAGCCTTGGTTTCTCAAATGACTGCCTTGCCTAGCTCACCAATTACTTCTCAGGCAGAGTTCAGTGTGTCAAATCGGAGAACCTGTTGTCTGGACATCTGGCAGTCTCTATGGGGGTGCCACAGGGTTCAATTCTCGGGCCGACTCTTTTCTCTGTATATATATATCAATGATGTCACTCTTGCTTCTGGTGATTCTCTGACCCACCTCTACGCAGACGACACCATTCTGTATACCTCTGGCCCTTCTTTGGACACTGTGTTAACTAACCTCCAGACGAGCTTCAATGCCATACAACTCTCCTTCCGTGGCCTCCAACTGCTCTTAAATGGAAGTAAAGCTAAATGCATGCTCTTCAACCGATCGGTGCCCGCACCTGCCCGCCCGTCCAGCATCACTACTCTGGACAGTTCTGAATATGTGGACAACTACAAATACCTAGGTGTCTGGTTAGACTGTAAACTCTCCTTCCAGACTCACATTAAGCATCTCCAATTCAAAATGAAATCTAGAATTGGCTTCCTATTTCGCAACAACGCATCCTTCACTCATGCTGCCAAACACCCTCGTAAAACTGACTATCCTGCCGATCCTTGACTTCGGCAATGTCATTTACAAAATAGCCTTCAACACACTACTCAGCAAATTGGATGCCCCATATACTACCCACCACTGCGACCTGTATGCTCTCGTTGGCTAGCCTCGCTTCATATTCGTCGCCAAACCCACTGGCTCCAGGTCATCTATAAGTCTTTGCTAGGTAAAGCTCCGCCTTATCTCAGCTCACTGGTCACCATAGCAGCACCCACCCGTAGCACGCGCTCCAGCAGGTATATTTCAATGGTCACCCCCAAAGCCAATTCCTCTTTTGGCCGCCGTTCCTTCCAGTTCTCTGCTGCCAATGACTGGAACGAATTGCAAAAATCACTGAAGCTGGAGCACCAGCTGTCAGAGCAGCTCACAGATCATTGCACCTGTACATAGCCCATCTGTAAATAGCCCATCCAACTACCTCACCCCCATACTGTTATTTTTTTTTTTGTTCCTTTGCACACTAGTATCTCTACTTGCACATTCATCTTCTGCACATCTATCACTCCAGTGTTTAATTGCAACATTTTTTTTGTTGCCACTATGGCCTACTCATTGCCTTACCTCCCATATCTTACGTCATTTGCACACACTGTATATAGACTTTTTTCTCTAGTGTGTTATTGACTGTACATTTGTTTATTCCATGTGTAACTCTGTGTTGTTGTTTGTGTCGCACTGCTTTGCTTTATCTTGACCAGATAAAGCAAAGCCGTGCTTGTTCTCAACTAGCCTACCTGGTTAAATAAAGGTAAAACAATTTTTTTTTAAATCGAAATACCTGTCAAGTGAATGGATTATCTTGGCAAAGGTGAAATGCTCACTAACAGGGATGTAAATACATTTGTACACACATTTTGAGAAATAAGCTTTTTATGCATATGGAACTTTTCTGGGATATTTTATTTCAGCTCATGAAACATTGGACCAACACTGCGTGTTGCGTTAATCTTTTTGTTAAGCGTTATAACTGGATTATTTTGTCACACGTATCCTGTCCTCTAGTGGTGCTTAGAGGGTGGTGCTTGTACAACAGTTGAAGAATAGTTCAGTCAATGTCAAGTGGGTTTGAATCGAATAGGTTGGGGAATTGAATAGTTGGTCGAGTGGGTGCTCAATCACGTCAAGTGCGTGTTTAATTGCAAAGTCTCTCTTTCAATCATGTATACAATTGAATAGGATGTGTGACAGACAAATTATTTGGCACGACTTTTTTGTTGTTGTTTAGGAATGCAATATATGAACCTCAGGTTTATAAAAAAGTAATGGGGGGGTAATAGTTCTTGAGATTACTTGATTCCTTTCTTACCACTAAAGAATGTATGACTCTGGCTTTGTTTTAGAGTAGGACTACCCAAGTTGCCATGGTACGTTCACACCTCTGGTATGCTTTCGTAACAAATTCAAAAAACGGACTAATATGGACATTTCCGGTTGTTTTACGGTTTCCATCTATTTCACTTTAGAAATAACTGTGAAACTGCACGTGCTTACTTTATTGTTTATTAACTCGTAGCATTATACATAAAAGCGAACTTTGTACCACTCCTACTTGTCAAAACATTGCAGTTGCATTGCAAGGACAATCTCCGGGCTGAACTAGAAAAATACGGCAGGACACGCCCCTCTGTTTTGATTCAACCATGGAGCAAACCATCTGTCTGTGTATTATATTGACTTTGAAACCAGAACATAAACCGAAAGGGCACTTTTTATGTTAAATTCATAAACATATTTATATCTCATATCTAGAGCATATCATTTTGTAGTAGGCTTATGCCTACTACATATGGAAACTTCAGGCATAAAAAATATCCCAACCTTACGTAATGGTTTGGTCTGCTTTTAAACTTCAGAGAGCCGATCTTTAACTGTAGCAGACAGATGCTTCCCTGCTATATTCATGTACTACACAGTTGCATTTGATCGTGTGAATATAATTTAAAACTTTACACTGATTTACAAACGTTGTCTGAAGACTCAACACAATTGCTGGTGAGTTTGGTTCTCTCTTTGATAGTTCAATAAGCTAACCAAAATGCAGTCGGACTCTTTTTTTCATACCCTGTTTTGTTGATGGTGAATATGTATTACCTGTATCGACAGACCAAATAATATTATGAGACCATGATTACTTTATTTTCATGGTCCAGGCATGCAGAATGCAAACCCAATAGAGGAGGTGGGAGGCGACACACCCTGTGATGTGCCCTGTCTCCAGAAACTTGACTCCCCAACAGGTAACAGGCACTCCTCATGATCAGCTATTGGTATGGATTCATATTTTGAATTATGTGATTTTGTTGGTATTCGGTGTGTAATAAAGGTATTTTACTTATCTCTCCCTCCTCTCTCTGCGTGCGTGCGTGTCTGTCTGTGTGTCTGTCTGTGTGTGTCTGTCTTCATCTTCCAGGGAGCCCTCCCAAACAAGCCTCTCTCGCAGAAATGATGGAGTTTGAGAATTGTGTTTCCAATCTCAGCCTTGCACATGAGATAGTGATGAACAGAGACTTCAGCTTCAGACAGAACAGCCCACCCAAAGACAGGCAAGACTAGCTATGAAACACACACACCATTTCTGTGTAATGATAGTCAATAATCACTGTATGATCATAATTTCAGTCACTTTAAAGTCACAGATTTTTAATAATGATTTATTTTTTAGCTTGGAAGGAAGAATATCTGACATAGTTCACAGTGCTTTCTGGGACTGTCTTCGTGAGCAGCTTTCATGCAGCCCTCCAGACTATGTCCATGCTGTCATTCTGCTACAAGAGGTGAAAACTGTGAGTATGGTCATGTACCTTTAGTAGCTCACTCCTTCCCCCAGTTTCTCAGCATAGTATAGCAAACAATAAAGGCTAAGTGACCCACTGTGTGGTTGTCCCCTGTGTGGTCAGACTGTGCTGTCCCTGCTCCTGCCTGGCCACGTGCGTCTGAAGGCCCAGGTGGAGGAGGTTCTGGACCTGGAGCTGATCCAGCAGCAGGCAGATCATGGGGCCCTGGACCTGCAAAGATTGTCAGGCTACATCATCAATACCATGGCCTCCCTGTGTGCCCCTGTACGGGACCCAGAGATCAAGACACTACGGGATCTTTCGGACCCAGTGGAGCTCCTCAGGTGAGGGACATGCTCAATTAACTCATTTTATGGTATAAAAAAAAAGTCATTATGTAGAATAATATCAGATATGAAAATGTAATGAAATTACCCTTGGAAAGACAAAATCTAAAATAAAAAATAAAAACTCTGGGAAGCTCCTTTGTAGACTATTCCACTACTCATTCATAGTTACTTTGGGTATGGTCCACACATGTCCAGTAATGAACCAAGGCCTACATTTGGTTAATGCTAAGAAATATGTTCCTTTCCTGACTAACAGGGAGATCTTCAGAGTCCTTGGCCTGATGAAGACAGACATGGTCAACTTCACCGTACAGAGCCTCAGACCTAATCTTCTTCAGCAGGCGGTCCAATACGAGCGAGCCAAGTTCCAGGAGATCCTGGAGAAGCAGCCTGGTAAATGAGACAATGTTCTAAGAGAAAATCTACACAAATTTAGAGTTCTACCAATCTGACATGCTCCTAACATCCAGAAGGAAGAACTTGTGCTTCTACATCTGCATTGTCTGCTCTTTGGGGTTTCTGTATAAGCACTTTGTGACATCTGCTGATATAAAAAAGCTTTATAAATATATTTGATTGATTGATTGTTTGATTGAACTCGGTTGCATAATCCCTTTAATCACATTCACACTTTCCATCAAATAAATGTCAGGAACTTCAAAACGGATATTGTTTGTCTAATGATGGCTTCCATATGTTTTTTTTGCTTTTCTAACCATCCTTCTCAAGAGTTCCTGGACAAGACCACCGTTTGGCTTCAGGTGGCAGCACGAGAGGAGGCATTGGTCAGTGCCCAGTCTGACCTTGACACTGGGACTCCCAAGCCACGTGGTCCATTAAGTCCTACTGCCGTCCTGAACAGGGCTTACCTGCAACTGCTGAGCTGGGACCCCCATGACCAGAATTACCCTGAGGTAATCAAACGAGGACCCTGATTGGTTCTGTCTTCCCAGTGGCATAACAAGCATGTAGACGGTTCAAAGCAAATTTTATTAGTCACATGCGCCAAATACAACAGGTGTAAACCTTACAGTGAAATGCTTACTTACAAGCCCCTAACCAACAGTGCAGTTTAAAAAAAAATACGGATAAGAATAAGAGATAAAAGTAACAAGTAATTAAAGAACAGCAGTAAAAAATAACAATATATACAGGTGGGTGCTGGTACAGAGTCAATGTGCGGGGAAACCGGTTAGTTGAGGTAGTATGTACATATAGGTAGAGTGAATTAAAGTGTCACTGCATAGATGACAACAGAGAGTGGTGGTGGGGGGGAGGGTCAACACGAGTAGTCTGGGTAGCCATTTGACTAGATGTTCAGGAGTCTTATGGCTTGGGGAAGAAGCTGTTTAGAAGCCTCTTGGACCTAGACTTAGCGCTCCGGTACCGCTTGCCATGTGGTAGCAAAGAGAACAGTCTATGACTAGGGTGGCTGGAGTCTTTGACAATTTTTAGGGCCTTCCTCTGAAACCGTCTGGTATAGAGGTCCTGGATGGCAGGAAGCTTGGCCCCAGTGATGTACTGGGCCGTTCGCACTACCCTCTGTAGTGCCTTGCGGTCGGAGGCTGAGCAGTTGCCATACCAAGCAGTGATGCAACCAGTCAGGATGCTCTCGATGGTGCAGCTGTAGAACCTTTTGAGGATCTGAGGACCCATGCCAAATCTTTTCAGTCTCTTGAGGGGGAATAGGTTTTGTCGTGCACGCTTCACAACTGTCTTGGTGTGCTTGGACCATGTTAGTTTGTTGGTGATGTGGACACCAAGGAACTTGAAGCTCTCAACCTGCTCCACTGCAGCTCCATCAATGAGAATGGGGGCGTGCTCGGTTCTCTTTTTCCTGGAGTCCACAATCATCTCCTTTGTCTTGATCACGTTGAGAGAGAGGTTGTTGTCCTGGCACCACACAGCCAGGTCTCTGACCTCCTCCCTGTAGGCTGTCTCGTTGTTGTCGGTGATCAGGCCTAACAGTGTTGTGTCATTTGAAAATGTAATGATGGTGTTGGAGTCGTGCCTGGCCGTGCAGTCATGAGTGAACAGGGAGTACAGGAGGGGCTGAGCACACACCCCTGAGGGGCCCCTGTGTTGAGGATCAGCGTGGCGGATGTGTTGTTACCTTTTTATTTCCTTTTTTTTTACATTTCACCTTTATTTAACGAGGTAGGCCAGTTGAGAGCAAGTTCCCATTTACAACTGCGACCTGGCCAAGATAAAAGCAAATCTTACCACCTGGGGGCGGCCCGTCAGGAAGTCCAGGATCCAGTTGCAGAGGGAGGTGTTTAGTCCCAGTGTCTGCTTATTGATGAGCTTTGAGGGCAATATGGTGTTGAATGCTGAGCTGTAGTCAATGAATAGCATTCTCACATAGGTGTTCCTTTTGTCCAGGTGGGAAAGGGCAGTGTGGAGGGCAATAGAGATTGCATCATCTGTGGATCTGTTGGGGTGGTATGCAAATTGATGTGAGCCATGACCAGCCTTTCAAAGCACTTCATGGCTACAGACTTAGTGTTCTTGGGCACAGGCTCTATGGTGGTCTTCTTAAAACATGTTGGCATTACAGACTCGGACAGGGAGAGGCTGAAAATGTCAGTGAAGACACTTGCCAGTTGGTCAGCGCTCGCAGTACACGTCCTGGTAATCTGTCTGGCCCTGCTGCCTTGTGAATGTTGACCTGTCTGAAGATCTTACTCACAACGGCTGCGGAGAGCGTGATCACACAGTCTTCTGGTACAGCTGATGCTCTCATGCATGTTTCAGTGTTATTTGCCTCGAAGCGAGCATTGAAGTAGTTTAGCTCGTCTGGTAGGCTCGTGTCACTGGGCAGTTCTCGGCTGTGCTTCCCTTTGTAGTCTGAAATGGTTTGCAAGCCCAGCCACATCCGACGAGCGTCAGAGCCGGTGTAGTACGACTCGATCTTAGTCCTGTATTGACGCTTTGCCTGTTTGATAGTCGTTTAGTGGAGAATATAATTCAGGAAGAAGGTAGTTGAAGCCATTTTCAACAAGGAAATTACATCAGGGAATTATCAATGAATGGATGAATCACCTATTGCTCCAATAAATTAATAGATTGAGATTACATAATAATAATTCCCTGTGGTTTCACCCCCACATAATCTACTCACCCCCACTTATCTACTGGAAAACATTTTATAGTAGCTCATGTCCAAATTTCTCCTCTCCCTCCACAGACAGTTCTGATGGACAGAGCCCGCATAGATGCACTGGGGCAGAGGCTGAGTCTGCTGGTTCTTGAGGCATCCGTTCTGCTGTTGACTAGCACACAGTGTGGGGCCGCTGTTTTCTCTCTGCAGGGGTTTGTAGGTAAACTCAAGCAGACCATCACTGCCCTGCTGGAGGGCAGTCACAACAGGTAAGAGATGGGTGGGGGGGGGGGGGGTTTACTGTCTTCTCGGGGCACAGGTAATGTATAACAGAAAAAAAGTAAGTTGACAAAAGAGCCCAGCTGCCACACTTCAAATGTCTGCAACAAACCCTGGCTTCTTCAGGCTCAAAATATAGCTCAAATTAACAAGTTAATAAACATTTAAAATAAAAATGTTTATACATGATTTCATGAAGCTATTCATGTTCTATTCTAAAGTACAATCAAATGTATTATTGAGAGTTCAATAAATCCTTATCCTGCTGTTGTTCTGAATGGATGTTTGACACCAGTCTCTCTGGTACGTTCAGGGACTTTGACCTGCAGGGGGCGTTGCTGGGGCTGAGGGAGCAGGTGCTGGTGCAGGTGAAGGAGGCTCTGATCACCCAGGAAGGACCAGCGCTGCCTCAGGACAGTGAAGACGTGCTTAAGGGACAGATCTCAGACCTGGCCAAGGACAACAACCCCATCCGCACTCTCATAGGTCAGTCACCACCAGTGAGGGGCAACCCAAACCTGACCTCCCAAGTTCAGCATTCCAGAGTAACTAGTTGCATGAGTTCCATGTTAATCCTGAGCTATGTGGAGATCAATTTAACCATTACTGATACAATTATGAGTCCGATACAATTGTACAGTTTAGCAAGGTATGTTCTGTGTCTGCAAAGGTTCTTGTAAGTAAGATGGGCAGTGCAGCAGGCTGATTTCTCTCTTTTTGCATACCACACATGTTGTAGGAGAAAGAGTGCAGGGCTACCTCCAGGCCATGCTAGAGGGAAGCCCCACTAAAAAGAGTCCGTCCATGCCCCCTGCCCTGAGGCTGCTGAGTGCTGAGGTGGCAGAGCTGGGAATGGCCTTAGGGCGAATGGTCCATTTCAACCGCTCAGTTTTCGGCCCCTTCTACGCCCCCATCCTAAGGAAGATGCTGTTTCCATCGGGAGAGGCCGAGATGGGGGAGGACTCCCGCTAGTCCCCCCAACACCTCAGGTCGCCTGCATAAGCTGCCATTCAACATTTACACAATGTAGAGCAGGGTTCCCAAACTGGCGACCCGCGGGCCAAATATGGCACGCCAACAATATTATTTGGCTCCCCCAAAGACCCCCAAATTAAATTTTTATATTTTTTTAATTTAAAAAATTTATAAAAATCTCGGACCCGAGATGCAAAAACTCCCAAATGCAATGTCCCAAGAAGGAAGTTACCCTGCTTAAATAATGCAAAAGTTAAGTTTTAACTTCATTCATGAGGAGAGAGAATGCAGGAGACAGTCAACTGATAAAGCTGGCAACGGACCATTTTGTGGTGCTGAAACTTAAAGCTGCAACCAGAGCACAATCAATAGGAGGTGAACAGCGCCTGGTGCTGAAAATATAGCTAACTTGTTATGCAAGTGTTGCACAGCGACAGATGGAGAAAACCTACACCAGTCGAGTAATTCATTTCAACAATAATCTTCATTTTATTTTGACTTTACAAACAAGAAGAAGGCTTAATTGTCTTCTGAGCCTAGGCCTACATAAAGCCTAAGCCTACATAAAATAACAACTGGCTGTGGTATGCTATAAGGCTTAACAGCATCTTTCACAAGAAAAAATTATATGGCCTAATAGAAGTGTTTTTTTTTTTTTACAAGGTCTCCTTACAATTCCAACTGGCCAAAAATGGAGCATCCTAGATAAAACAATAATTTAAAGAAAAAAAAGGTGAATGTCTATCAGCATAGCCTGCTTCTGTAACGACAGAACAAACAGATAATACTGTCAGCTTGAGACCTAAATATCCCTGGATAAGCACTCACAATAATGTTAGTATTTACTAAGTACAGTCATATAGGCCACTAAGTTACTCACTCAATGGGAAAAGTTGCATTCCCCCTCGATCTTGTGGATGTCACGTGAGATGGATGTGAGTTTGATGCGCAGGCAGTCAACGATTGACTTATGTGAAAGCCGGTTCCTGTCCTGAGTCTATATTGCGTTCATAGAGGAAAATGAGGACTCGCAGGTGTAAGTCGATCCGAACTTAGCGCATGAAATGCACGTTTCTTTATTGGGTGTATTTCTCTGAGCATGCCACCCAAAACGCACACAAGGACTCGGTACTCCTGAGCGCATCCCTGATTTGGCTCGATGTCTGTAATTCAATCAGCTCAGTTTGAATTGCGGCCTAATTTTTTTAATTTAAACTTTATTTAACTAGGCAAGTCAGTTAAGAACAAATTCTTATTTACAATGACGGCCTACCCAGTAGAGGTCGACCGATTATGATTTTTCAACGCTGATACCGATTAATCTGACTATTGTTTTGTTTTTTGTAGTAATGACAATTACAACAATACTGAATGACCACTTATTTTAACTTAATATAATACATCAATAAAATCAATTTAGCCTCAAATAAATAATGAAACATGTTCAATTTGGTTTAAATAATGCAAAAACAAAGTGTTGGAGAAGAAAGTAAAAGTGCAATATGTGCCATGTAAAAAAGCTAATGTTTAAGTTCCTTGCTCAGAACATGAGAACATATGAGAACATATGAAAGCTGGTGGTTACTTTTAACATGAGTCTTCAATATTCCCAGGTAAGAAGTTTTAGGTTGTAGTTAGTATAGGACTATTTCTCTCTATACGAATTGTATTTCATATACATTTGACTATTGGATGTTCTTATAGGCACTTTAGTATTGCCAGTGTAACAGTATAGCTTCCGTCCCTCTTCTCGCCGCTACCTGGGCTCGAACCAGGAACACATCGACAACAGCCACCCTCGAAGCAGCGTTACCCATGCAGAGCAAGGGGAACAACTACTCCAAGTCTCAGAGCGAGTGATGTTTGAAACGCTATTAGCGCGCACCCCGCTAACTAGCTAGCCATTTCACATCGGTTACACCAGCCTAATCTCGGGAGTTGATAGGCTTGAAGTCATAAACAGCTCAATGCTTGAAGCATTGCGAAGAGCTGCTGGCAAATGCACGAAAGTGCTGTTTGAATGAATGCTTACGAGCCTGCTGGTGCCTACCATCGCTAAGTCAGACTGCTCTATCAAATCATAGACTTAATTATAACATAATAACACACAGAAATACGAGCCTTTGGTCATTAAAATGGTCGAATCCGGAAACTATCATTTAGAAAACAAAACGTTTATTCTTTCAGTGAAATACGGAACCGTTCCGTATTTTATCTAACGGGTGGCATCCCTAAGTCTAAATATTGCTGTTACATTGTACAACCTTCAATGTTATGTCATAATTATGTACAATTCTGACAAATTAATTACGGCCTTTGTTAGGAATAAATGGACTTCACACAGTTCGCAATGATCCAGGTGGCCCAAACTGCTGCATATACCCTGACTGCTTGCACGGAACGCAAGAGAAATGACACAATTTCCCTAGTTATAAGAAATTCATGTTAGCAGGCAATATTAACTAAATATGCAGGTTAAAAAATAAAGAAAAGATACACTTGTGTATTGATTGTAAAGAAAGGCATTGATGTTTATGGTTAGGTACATTGGTGCAACGACAGTGCTTTTTTCGCAAATGCACTTAAATCATCACCCGGTTGTCGAAGTAGGCTGTGATTCAATGAGAAATTAACAGGCACCGCATCGATTATATGCAAAGCAGGACACACTAGATAAACTAGTAATATCATCAACCATGTGTAGTTAACTAGTGATTATGTTAAGATTGATTGTTTTTATAAGATAAGTTTAATGCTAGCTAGCAACTTACCTTGGCTTCTTGCTGCCCTCGCGTAACAGGTAGTCAGCCTGCCACGCAGGCTCCTCGTGGAGTGCAATGTAAGGCAGGTGGTTAGAGCATTGGACAAGTAACCGGAAGGTTGCAAAAACGAATCCCCAAGCTGACAAGGTAAAAATCTGTCGTTCTGCCCCTGAACAAGGCAGTTAACCCACTGTTCCTAGGCCGTCATTGAAAATAAGAATGTGTTCTTAACTGACTTGCCTAGTTAAATAAAGGTGTAAAAAATATATATATATCTGCAAATCGGTGTCCAAAAATACAGATTACCGATTGTTATGAAAACTTGAAATCGTCCCTAATTAATCGGCCATTCCGATTAATCGGTCGACCTCTACTACCCAGGCCAAACCCGTACGACGCTGGGCCAATTGTGCGCCACCCTATGGGACTCCCAATCACGGCCGGATGTGATTCAGCCTGGATTCGAACCAGGGACTGTAGTGACGCCTCTTGCACTGAGATGCAGTGCCTTAGACCGCTGCTCCACTCGGGAGCCCAATCCAGCGAGGGTATCGTTTTCTTAGCAAAGGAGGAGTGTTCTCCACCTGGGCGGACTGTGAGAGGAGCACGTACAAACGCAATGATATCCATGGGCATTTTGTAGTCTTCAAATCTGGTGGAGAAGTTGTCCCTCAGCTGCTTGATGAAATCTTCCATGCTGCGGCCTGGTCCCTCTGACTGTCGTCTCTTGTGTGCCGAAGTCCAAATCGAACAACTCAAGCTTCCACAAGTTTTTCCACCATGTCCATGACTGTTTTCCATCTTTCTTGTTCCTGGAGATTTTTGTTCCTTGTTCCTGGAGATCAGAGAAAAAGGCAGTTTATGTAGCTTGCAGTTAACGCTTAAATGTTTCTGCGTCGGGCCTCTGTCTCAGGCGGGAAGACCACTTTGAAAGTTCCATGCTTAGATTCATAATAACGTATGAGATTAAATGATTTGCATTTCAAATAAGACACACTGGCTTGGCATGGAAAAATATGGTAAAATTAACGCAATCTCTTTGTACATTTTCCCTGATACTTATTGAGAGCGACATTTTCTCTTGCTATCAAGCCAATTGTTCGGAACGAATGTTGACGTTAAAAAATATTTGTGTAGGCTACAGTAAACCTGTTTTTCCACACCAATCAACACACAGAGAAATAGACAAAAATAATAACTGAATAGAGACATGGGGATTTTATGAGCGTAATCAAAATTATTGTTATTGTCACAGAATGTATTATGTACTGATCAGATGTGTTTAAAAATGTTATTCAATTTGTAGTGTAGGCCAATTAATTGTGCTAGTATTATATACTAATTATGTTCTGGCCCGCTGACTATTAGCTCAGAGAAAAATTGGGCCAAAGGCCAAACCTAGTTGACGAACCCTGATTGTGTGGGTTCGTCAACTAGGTTTATACTAGTTGAGTGTTTATACTGTATATTTAGATTTTAGAATATAAAAACATTAGTAACGTTTGTTAAACCAAAAACAGGCCATCAGATATGTAGAATATTCTTTATATGATCTTCATATAATCATACTGGAATATATTTTCCTCAGGACACATATAATATTTGTTGTGGCAACCCTTGTGATTATCATTTTACTAATATCTAGAGTTTGCATGTATGTCAGCTGGAATTGATTATATGTGCATTAGCTAGAGATTGTTATGTGTACAGTAGGTTTATCGAATGGTATGTACTGTATAATTTAAAGCACTTACCAAAGATATGTATGCACTTTTTAACTATTTAAAATACATCTATATATTAATATTTTGGAACTGTACATTACATAATGTGTGAAATTTGTTGGGGGATTATTGAGTGACATTTTTTATGCATTCTGACCAACTGAACAAAATATAAACGCAACATGTAAAGTGTTGGTCCCATGTTTCATGAGCTGAAATAAAAGATCCCAGACGTTTTCCATATGCCCAAGAAGCTTATTTCTCTCAAATTGTGGGCACAAATTTGTTTACATCCCTGTTAGTGAGCATTTCTCCTTTGCCAAGATAATCTATACACCTGATAGGTGTGGCATATCAAGAAGCTGATTAAACAGCACGATCATTACACAGGTTTATCTTGTGCTGGGGACAATAAAAGGCCACTCTAAAATGTGCATGATTGGTATGCTGGTTGCAGGAATGTCCACCAGAGCTGTTGCCAGAGAGTTTCATGTTCATTTCTCTACCATAAGCCACCCCTAACGTCGTTTTAGAGAATTTGACAGTACGTCCAACTGGCCTCACAACTGCGGACCACGTACAGTACGTGTATGGCGTTATGTGGGCGAGCGGTTTGCTGATGTCAACGATGTGAACAGAGTGCCCCATGGTGGCAGTAGTATGGACAGGAATAAGCTGCAGACATCAAACATGATTGCATTTTATCAATGGCAATTTGAATGCACAGAGATACCGTGACGAGATCCATAGGCCTATTGTCGTGCCATTCATCCACCGCCATCACCTCATGTTTCAGCATGATAATGCACTGCCCCATGTCGTAAGGATCTGACCACAATTCCTGGAAGCTGAAAATGTCACAGTTCTATGGCCTGCATACTCACCAGACATGACACCCATTGAGCATGTTTGGGATGCTCTGGATCAACGTGTATGGCAGCATGTTACAGTTTCCGCCAATATCCAGCAACTTCGCACAGCCATTGAAGAAGCCATTGAAGAGGAGTGGGACAACATTCCATAGGCCACAATCAACAGCCTAATCAACTCTATGTGAAGGAGATGTGCTGTGCTGCATGAGGTAAATGGTGGTTACACCAGATACTGACTTTTTTATCCACGCCCCTTCATTTTTTTTTAAAGGTGTCTGTAACCAACAGATGCATATCTGTATTCCCAGTCATGTGAAATCCATAGATTAGGGCCTAATGAGTTTATTTTAATTGACTGATTTCTTTATATGATCTGTAAAATATTTTAAATTGTTGCATGTTGCATTAATATTTTTGTTCAGTATATGAAAAAAATGTATGCCTTGTGACGACATTTTTTTCCCTCCATTGTTTCAATATGATTTTTATTTCAAACAAGTTCATGAAGAGGAGACAAAATTCAGTTATCATTTTAATTGTTTGGTTTTAGAGTAATGAGAAAAACATGTTCAAAAGGAAAGACTAAGGATTGTGGAGTTTGTTTTTCTTAGTAAGTGAAAGGAAAAGGGGTACCTAAAGTGGTAAGTAACCCTAAGCACAATATACTACTCACAACATAAATGACAAATCGATATACCTACAGTACCAGTCAAAGGTTTGGACACACCTACTCATTCCAGGGTTATTTGTACTATTTTCTACGTTGTAGAATAATAGTGAAGACATCAAAACTTTGAAATAACACACATGGAATCATGTAGTAACCAAAAAAGTGTTAAACAAATCAAAATATATTTTATATTTGAGATTCTTCAAAGTAGCCACCCTTTGCCTTGATGACAGCTTTGCACACTCTTGGCATTCTCTCAACCAGCTTCATGAGGTAGTCACCTGGAATGCATTTCAATTAATACGTGTGCCTTGTTAAAAGTTAATTTATGGAATTTCTATCCTTAATGCATTTGAGCCAATCAGTTGTGTTGCAACAAGGTAGGGATGGTTTACAGAAGATAGCCCTATTTGGTAAAAGACGAAGTCCATATTATGGCAAGAACAGCTCAAATAAGCAAAAAAACGATAGTCCATTATTACTTTAAGACATGAAGGTCAGTCAATGTGGGAAAATTCAAGATCTTTGAAATTTCAAGTGCAGTTGCAAAAACCATCAAGCGATATGATGATACTGGCTGTCATGACAGGAAGACCCAGATTTACCTCTGCTGCAGAGGATAAGTTCATTAGAGTTACCAACCTCAGAAATTGCAGCCCAAATAAATGCTTCACAGAATTCAAGTAACAGACACATCTCAACATCAACTGTTCAGAGGAGACTGGGTGAATCAGGCCTTCATGGTCGAATTGCTGCAAAGAAACCACTACTAAAGGACACCAATAAGAATACGTGACTTGCTTTGGCCAAGAAACACAAACAATGGACATTGGACCAGTGGAAATCTGTCCTTTGATTTGATGAGTCCAAATATGAGATTTTTGGTTCCAACCGCCATGTCTTTGTGAACGGATGATCTCCACTTGTGTGGTTCCCACCGTGAAGCATGGAGGAGGAGGTGTGATGGTGTGGGGGTGGTTTGCCGGTGACACTGTCAGTGATTTATTTATAATTCAAGGCATACTTAACCAGCATGGCCACCACAGCATTCTGCAGCGATACGCCATCCCATCTGGTTTGTGCTTAGTGGGACTATCATTTGTTTTTCAACAGGACAATGACCCAACACACCTCCAGGCTGTGTAAAGGCAATTTGACCAAGAAGGAGAGTGATGGAGTGCTGCATCAGATGACCTGGCCTCCACAATCACCCGACCTCAACCCAATTGAGATGGTTAGGGATGAGTTGGACTGCAAAGTGAAGGAAAAGCAGCCAACAAGTGCTCAGCATATTTGGGAACTCCTTCAAGACTGTTGGAAAAGCATTCCAGGTGAAGCTGGTTGGGAGAATGCCAAGAGTGTGCAAAGCTGTCATCAAGGCAACTTTGTTTGGTTTCTACATGATTCCTTTTCTGTTATTCCATAGTTTTGATGTCTTCACTATTATTCTACGATGTGGAAAATAGTAAAAATAAAGAAAAACCTTTGAATGAGGAGGTGTGTCCAAACTTTTGACGGGTACTGTATACATAAACCATTATACACTGTACATACACTTACATGTCTTATAAAGAACTTCTGAAGTATAAAAGTGTGAGTATAAGGCCATATGATCTTGGTCAATAATATTCTGTAGTAATTTCTAGGATAAATTATTAGGCTATCACTGCCCTTAACAAATAATTGAGGTGCCACCCAGCCTGATGGAATTCAGCATGCCATCTCATTACAGAGTTAAACATTATTATATTATAACCACACTTCATCATTGGAGGTCTTAGCCTAACACAGGGATGGGCAACTTGTAGCCCAGGGGAGTCATGCACTCCCAAAATCTGAGGGGGCACAAAGTATGTGGGGATCGCTGGGAGGTGGAGAATAAGTTGAAGAATTTAGCATTTTTCAAACACCTGAAACAGCTTTTTCCTGCAATCTAGAGCCATAAACATTACGCTTAATTCTATGTAAAAAAAAAAATATATATATTCTTCTCTGCATCTCTGCTCAAATCTGGGTAAAGGATTGAAAATAAGTCTTATTCAGTACATTTAGGTCTATATTCAATCAGATCAAGCGTTAACCGGCAATAGCAGACACCCTCATAGCGGACGCTTTGGAGTTGTAATTGCGTTGGAGACATTAAATCGGTGACAGCTGCGCTTGTGATCATTGTCACGAAGGCACACCCGCCCCCACTCGCATTAGAAGTAAATTACACTCAAATTGAAAGTTAGGATTTATATCATCCTAATCAAGGTGTAGATTACATCTCACATTCCAGTTTTTGAACTTGGAAACATGGCTGCATGGGATTGCTGGCTGCTGGATTTCTCTTAATGCGACTGTGTAGCCAATGGCAGTCCGCTTTAGGTATAATGACAGCTTCACCGCAGTTCCACCTCCGACCCCGCCAAAACAACTACTATGCGGATGTTGGCTAAAGCGGATCTGATTGAATAGAGCTCTTAGCTATTGCTTGCTTTTCTAAAATCTACCAACTTTTCCAGCTAATATAGACAAGCCAGCTGCTCTACCTTGATTAATAGCCTTAAATGGCTTTTTGGTAACTAGTTATGAGGTTGGGAGATTAGGCTAGACAAAACCAACTTCATGAAGGTGCTAAGTGGCTAGTAGTATTACAGAAAAAAATGATTATTTTAAATAATGTTTTTAACAGAACACATCTGAAAGGGCACATGCCCGTGTGCTCCCTATGGGCATGATACCTCTGTTGTGACCCCCACCAAAGTTGTCCATCCCTGGCCTAGTGCATCAACTGTTCTGAAATTCACTACATACTGTGTGTGGTATGTCAGTCTTTGAGGATCATAGTATCTGCTGGTGTTCATCCCTTTTTATACTATTTACTTACTGGTAAGTGATTTAAACCTACAATACCATGCTAAGATCTCACACTAAATACAGATACTAAATACAGCCTGTAGAAGCTACATGTGTAAAAGCTTCCAGTTTTTACAAGGGTAAAGAGTTTGTAAGTTGCATTTTCTTCCTAATTTTAAATAGTTGTCCCTCCATTGAATAATATATTTCATCCTCTTACTACATCAGTTAGCCATATAAATATTGTGTATTTAAAAAATGCATCAGTTTATTTCCATCACATGATTTGTTCCAAATGTCTGCTAGTGAGGGAGTATGACTTTTGCATGCATACATCTATCTCCTCTGCCAGTCCCTGGGCTTGTCTTAGTGACAAAGAGATGCAATTAGCTCTCATAGAATATATTGTCTGGCAGCTCCTTCAAACTCCCATGCAAGTAAGATGCCCTAAGACACAATCAAATACCTTAAGAATGAGATGTTCCATTGTACTATTTAATTTCAGGTATATATTGCTTTACATTTTTAAACATTATCACATTATCATTGACAAACTATACTTTGCCCACAAATACATGGGCTTAGCATTATTATGCTGGTACAGTAGTTCTACATTTGATTCATGTACTCTTGTTCTCTCTTCTTGATCCTGGTAGTAACAACATGATAATCTCAAATATACCTGAATCAATAAAAATTGTCATTAATGGCCCATCATTAATTGTCTATATTCTGTATATTACTGTACTTACAGGAAGTCAGATGTGGAGGTAAAGACAGTCAGTGTGAGGCCAGGGAGGATATTTGACCTTTCAGACTGACCTTCTCAAGATAGGAGACAGGCCCTGCTTACCCAGTGGACAGACAGCTAGTGTAAGGTTATAATTTCTCTGTTACTTGGTATTCAGGAGAGGTGGTAGAAGGCAGCAGACCTTATCAAACAGTCCCTCATAGACCCGCTGAATGTATCCCTGTTGGTCTCTCTGGCTCTAGTCTATACACACGCAGACACCCACATTGGCTGCTCCACTTCAACTCACAGCTTGGTGTCCGGAAACTTGAACACTGGAGTGAGCTACACAAGGAAAACACTGACGTTAAAAAACAGAAGCATGCACAGCCAAATCATGCCACCACATTGTGTCTGCTTGAAATAGCCTCTGCTCTTTAAAAACTTAAGGCTTTTATATGCACCCAAACCAAAACAGGTTGAATGTATTTTCATGATTTCAACACATAACAGGGAGGAACATACTTAGTGCAAGAGAAATGACAATGCTGGACAATGTAAATGAGATGAGGTGCTATATTTGTGAAACGAAGAAAAAAGTTAAACAAAACAGCAAATTCTAAGATAAAACAAAACAGACACTGCTACGTACGTACACCTCAATGGGCCATCAGAGGACCAAACACAAATACTGCCACATGCATCAGTACAGCAACAGTCAGAACAGGACAGATTGACGATGAGACACAGCTGCAGTACCGCACAGAGACTAGCACGTCTTAACAGTCATTCTCCAGTCAGCCATCCTGTATTAACCAGGTGTCGTTTGGAGAAAGGCTAAACATAACATCTCCTGCAGCAGGGGACACAGAATGAGGACAGCAGCTAGAGACAGAACAAGCCATCTTCCCACGAGGACACAAACACAAGGCTACACAGCACACAGAATAAGTTGAGCAAAACACAAACAGATTGAGCCAACAGACACACTACATGACCAAAAGTATGTGGACACCTTGTTGAACATCTCTTTCCAAAATCATGGGCATTAATATGGATTTGGTCCCCTCTTTGCTGCTATAACAGCCTCCACTCTTCTGGGAAAGATTTCCACTAGATGTTAGAACATTGCTGTGGGGACCATTCAGCCACAAGAGCATTAGTGAGGTTGGGCACTGATTTTGGCCGATTAGGCCTGGCTCGCAGTCACCATTCCAATTCACCCCAAAGGTGTTCGATGGGGTTGAGGTCAGGACTCTGTGCAGGCCAGTCAAGTTCTTACGCACCGACAAACCATTTCTGTATGGACCTCGTTTTGTGAACGGGGGCATTGTCATAATGAAACAGGAAGGGGCCGTCCCCAAGCTGTTGCCACAAAGTTGGAAGCACAGAATTTTCTAGAATGTCAGTGAAGATTTCCCTTCACTGGAACTTAGGGGCCTAGCCCGAAATATGAAAAACAGCCCCAGACCATTATTCCTCCTCCACCAAACTTGACAATTGGCACTATGCATTCGGGCAGGTAGCGTTCTCCTGGCATCTGCCAAACCCAGATTAGTTTGTCGGACTGCCAGATGGTGAAGCGTGATTCATCACTCCAGAGAACGCGTTTCCACTGCTCCAGAGTCCAATGGCGACAAACTTTACACCACTCCAGCCAATGCTTGGCATTGCGCATGGTGATCTTAGGCTTGTGTGCGGCTGCTCGGCCATGGAAACCCATTTCGTGAAGCTCCTGACGAACAGTTATTGTGCTGACGTTGCTTCCAGAAGCAATTTGGAAGTCGGTAGTGAGTGTTGCAACCGAGCACAGATGATTTTTTACATGCTGCGCGTTTCAACACTCGGCAGTCCCGTTCTGTGGGCTTGTGTGGCCTACCACCTCACGGCTGAGCCGTTGTTGCTCCTAGACGTTTCCACTTCACAATAACAGCACTTACAGTTGACCAGGGAAGCTCTAGCAGGGCAGAAATTTGACGAACTGACTTGTTGGAAAGGTGGCATCCTACAGTATGATGGTGCCACATTGAAAGTCACTGACCTCTTTAGTAAGGCCATTCTACTGCCAATGTTTGTCTATGGAGAGTGCGTGGCTGTATGCTCAATTTTATACACCTGTTAGCAACGGGTGTGGCTGAAATAGCCGAATTCACTAATTATAAGGGGTGTCCACATATTTTGTATATATAGTGTAGATAACTAGACCTGCGGTATAAATCCCTGTGAAAGGAAAAACAAGAATGCAGTTTCACAGATATTTTCAAACAAAAACTATTTGCACAATGAAAGCATATCTAATTACATTTTGATCCCTCAAATGTAAAGTTCCATGAGTAAGCCTGAATCTTTGGCCCTGTCGCTCATTTTTTTGTGACTAATTTGTTTAAACATAGTGTACCTCATACTGAACCTATGTGCCATGGCATGGATTACAACCCACGTAATCTTGATAAGATGCAACATAAGGAGTCCAGCAACACAAATGTGCCTTGCCTCGTAAATTGTCTAAAATTAAAACAATGTTATTGGAAATATCTTGAATCCATCACCATGAATTGGCAAATTCTATTATTGCCCTCAAAATTCCTTGGACATACCCAAAATATGGCCTTCATGACCATGGTGTTTTGGTCATTTCTCATACATTTGTACTTAAATTATTTACTACGCCGATAGATTGTGGTCTTGCTTCCCTTGGTTTCTTTCACTAAATATATTTCAGGAAGCCCTGGTCTTTTTAAAAGCATATCTTATTAAAGAAACCAACCATATGCATTTTAAAACAATAATTTTTTTTAAGGTATAGTGCCATGTTTTAACACAGTGTTCTCTGATGAGCCAAACAGTCTCTGATGATTGTCTCTCTTGGTAATAAAATGACTGGTGAGGCACCATGCACACTGTGAAGCTACAGAGCATTATAGACATTATTATCTGGACAAACCTGTACCATTACAACAACTTCATTACAGCTCAGCCAAAGTGTTCATGTGTTGTCAACTCAAAAGTGCTGTTAGTCTTTTTAACCATGGAAGACGCATGTAGCAGTCAGCAGGTGTGGAGAGTGTGTGATGGTGGCAAGGGATGCTCAATTGATTACATTTAGATAAACTGATAGATGGCCAGATTGAAGTAATTAAGGCTACTGATCTTGACAGATTGATGACGAAGTTGTGTACAAGAAGAGCACACAGAAATGTGAGGTTCAGTTCTTGATCCATTTTAAATGGAAAGGGAAGATTCCTTGATGATCCATCAATGTATGATAAAAAAAATGCGTAGAAAAAGTTTTTTTTTTTTCTTATAGATTTTTTGTCCTTCATGCATCCCAGGTGATGTGTCTCCTCACAGCGCCTCACAGTGGTAGATGCCTGGCAAGACAGGACAAGCTACAGATAGGGAAAGAAAAATATTGAACTTGCCTTTAGCGAAAAACAAGTGAAATACAAAAATAAACATGGCATTAAAAATAAAAAATTGTTAATCCTTTTGGGAAGGGGGTAAACTATTGTTTATGACTGAGGAGGTTGTTTGGGACATGATAATGTTCTTTGTTCCACTCTATATGGGACCAAAACGGTAAATTGATAATATCACAAGAGTAGTAATCCTTTGGCGTTAGATAAAAAGAGGTACTTATGAAGGTTTGCTATTTTCTTGTTCACATTGGCAGTACAGCCAATGCAAATCATGTTACTATCAGGTAAAAATGCAACAAGTAGCTCAACAGAAAAAAAGTCATGCTTGTTTTGACTGAAGGGAGTCACTTGGAAAATAATGGCATGACAGGAAGAGAACAAAAATCCACAGTGTCTTCAATGATGATAAACCTAATAGTGGGTGGATGCAAATGCAAGTAGTTGGGAGGAGGAGGAGGCAGATCGGTTGAGAGAGCAGGGCCATTGTAGGTTCAGTTCAGGTCCATCCACAAGTCAAGGGGCTCCATCAGTGGCTGCAGGAGGAGCAGGGGCTGCCAAGGGGTGAGGAACAGGAGAGAGCTGCAGGGATGTGTGATGTCAGAGCAGGGTGAGGTTTGTGTAGGGCAGGGCAAAGAAGAGGGGGCAGCCCTGAGGGATGCTACCATCACAGTGAGAAGGCATAGGGCTTGTGAGAGAGAGAGAGAGGGCGGTAGAGGGCAGGGGTCAAACTGGGTGCTAGTGCGAGGTGGGGATGGGGCAGGGGATCCAGTCTCAGAATATGGTGGTCTCGTACTTGGTGCTGACAGGGCGCTTGTTGGAGTCTCTCTGGTTGAAGAGCCAGGTGGTGCTGCCCAGGGACTGCATGTCTGCATCCATCTCCAGAGGGTCAATCTGCCGGGGGAGGGGAGGGGGGATGAGAGTTGCACACTCAAGTCCTCAGCACGTGCAAGTGGATTAAAGGCACAGTCCAGTGATGCTAGAATCACAGACACCAGGGCTCAATCCACAACTTATAGATGTCTGATAACAAAACAGGCTGCTGGAGACCTAACAGACCACACACACTCCCATCTGTCTCTTAGTCTGGGCTTCAAATGAAGTGAAAATGTGAAAACACCGTAAGGATTCAAACATGCGCTCTTAAACAATAGGTTCACCAAGAAAAAAAAGTGTCTCTGTTAACACATGAACAGCCAGAAACACAGATTACTACCAGGATAAACATCATATGTTATAGCTTTTCCTTATAAAAAATGAACTTCAATTAGTAGTCCTGTATGTCTGATTACACTAAATACCACTGATAAACCCCAAATAAAGTACATTGTGGCAATGCAAAACTGAAATATACTACTGTCTACATATTCAGTACCAGTCAAAAGTTTGGACAAACCTACTCATTCAAGGGTTTTTCTTTATTTGTACTATTTTCTACATTGTAGAACAATAGTGAACACATCAAAACTATGAAATAGCACATATGGAATCATGTAATAACCAAAAAAGTGTTAAATCAAAAATATATTTTATATTTGAGATTCTTCAAAGTAGCCACCCTTTGCCTTTGCACACTCTTGGCATTTTCTCAACCAGCTTCATGAGGTAGTCACCTGGAATGCATTTCAATTAACAGGTGTGCCTTGTTAAAATTTAATTTGTGGAATTGATTTCCTTCTTAATGTGTTTGAGATAATTAGTTGTGTTGTGACAAGGTAGGGGTGGTATACAGAAGATAGCCCTATTTGGTAAAAGACCAAGTCCATATTATGGCAAGAACAGCTCAAGAAAGCGAAGAGAAATGACAGTCCATCATGAATTTAAGACATGAAGGTCAGTCAATCCGGGAAATTTCAAGAACTTTGAAATATTCTTCAAGTGCAGTCGCAAAAACCATCAAGCGCTATGATGAAACTGGCTCCCATGAGGACCGCCACAGGAAAGGAAGACCCAGAGTTACCTCTGCTGCAGAGGATAAGTTCATTAGAGTTAACTGCACCTCAGATTGCAGCCCAAATAAATGCTTCACAGAGTTCAAGTAACAGACACATCTCAACATCAACTGTTTAGAGGAGACTGCGTGAATCAGGCCTTCATGGTCGAATTGCTGCAAAGAAACCACTACTAAAGGACACCAATAATAAGAAGATACTTTCTTCGGCCAAGAAACACGAGCAATGGACATTAGACTGGTGGAAATCTGTCCTCTGGTCTGATAAGTCCAAATTTGAGATTTTTGGTTCCAACCGCCGTGTCTTTGTGAGACACGGAGTAGGTGAACGGATGATCTCCGCATGTGTGGTTTGCACCGTGAAGCATGGAGGAGGAGGTGTGATGGTATGGGGATGCTTTGCTGATGACACACTTAACCAGCATGGCTACCACAACATTCTGCAGCGATACACCATCCCATCTGGTTTGCGTTTAGTGGGACTATCATTTGTTTTTCAGCAGGACAATGATCCAACACACCTCCAGGCTGTGAAAGGGCTATTTGACCAAGAAGGAGAGTGATGGAGTGCTGCATCAGATGACCTGGCCTCCACAATCACCCGACCTCAACCCAATTGAGATGGTTTGGGATGAGTTGGACTGCAGAGTGAAGAAAAAGCAGCCAACAAGTGCTCAGCATATGTGGGAACTCCTTCAAAACTGTTGGAAAAGCATTCCAGGTGAATCTGGTTGAGAGAATGCCAAGAGTGTGCAAAGATGTCATCAAGGCAAAGGGTGGCTACTTTGAAGAATCTCAAAAATATATATATATTTTGGTTTGTTTAACACTTTTTGGGTTACTACATGATTCCATGTGTGTTATTTGATTGTTATGATGTCTTGACTATTATTCTCCAAAAATTATGAAAATCTCTTTAAAGAGTAGGTTTGTCCAAACTTTTGACTGGTACTGTATATAAATTATAGCTGTCCAATATCAGATTCATCTGAATCCAAAAGCTGAGTAATATTGCAGGATTAAGACTAAATAGGCCACCTTAAGCATATTGCTATTTGTACTTATCACACAGCTATGCAATTAAAACACTAGATCATTAGCAGCACAACTGTTAAGCCATAAGTCATTTGTAGCTGGTTAAGTCAAATCTAAGCTGTAGCCTAATTATCCTCAGGAAACAATTCATGAGAAAGAACTGCTTATCTTAAAAAAGCTCAAATGGAATGACTATGAGAAAATAGAGAATGTGACAGAAATTCAGTGTAGGCTAAGTCAAATCAAAAGGGCAAATATTCTGTAGCTACAGTACATGAAGTGCCTGGAAAAAAACAAAAGATGGACATGGAATGACAAGAGAGAGAGAGTTAGAGGTATGTCAGGTAGGTTAGCAGATGGATGATGAAGTATAGCGGAAAGGAGGAGAGTGCAGGACCTGGACTCCAGGGCTAACAGAGTGCAACGGGAGGAAGGAGGGGCGGTGGGTAGTACACGTGTGACAGTAACAGCAGCGGCATTCTAGCGGAGGGGCACCCTGGGAAACGAGGATCAAGAAGAGAAGAGCAAAGAAATGTTAAACAGGGAAATAGAAGGACAGATCATGTATAGTGGCACTGAACTGACCAATGCGGTGCAAGATATCCTGTAAAGAGTGAATCATCTAGGTTGTTTATCACATCCTATTTGGTGTAGACAAATAATGTTGTTAAGATTGAACTGAAACATTGTTTTATACTAGACAGCAGCTGGCATAGCAGAGCTTTATCTCATCTGCCAACTAGACTGGACTGTACTAGCCAGGTTCCCTTCAGTATCTAGGCACAGCCAGTACAGTACAGGGTACACAGTGCAGTGTTTAGGAGTAGTGAACTACATATAGTTCAACTAGTAATTTAACCCCATTTTGCAGTAGATTGGTGGTAGTTAAACTAAATTAAAATATTGGTAGTGTTTCAGTAGTTAATTACATTTTTGTCATGTAGCGGTGTAGCTAACTACTGGAACTACTCACTACTTTTCTTGCTAAAATAACATTTTCTCACTTAAAATAAAATATTCTTATTTGAAACATAGTTTTTGTGTTTAATAGGGTAATTACACATTCTGTTAACTTTTGAGCTCTTGTAATTTGTAGTCTATGACATTTCAGATGTAGATATGATAATGTATCACAAAGCAGTTTGGATGTAGTCAACTACTGTTTCAAAGTTACTTTAGTTAAGTAAACTAATTAGCTTTAGTGCAGCTCAACTTTTTCCAATGTGAAGTAATTGGTAGCAAGGTAAATTATATTTTCAGAGTAGCTTCCCCAACACTGACAGTATTCAGCTGCACAGTGATTTATGCCATAATGTACATGGACAAAAATGGACAAAAACAGTGCACACCTGGCAAGAATTAAATCACGTCGGGAAAAAGGAAAGGTCATCAAATTTAGTTCTCGTGTTTTAGATGTTCTTAAAATTCCACTGCCTAAAACTCGATCATAAATACCACCAACTTGTGCATTATGCTGCTTACTGATTACCTCATATATTATACCTAATGTATTCAACCTCAAATATTATAGCTAATATATTATATCTCATATATTATACCTCATATATTATATCTCATATATTATACCTGACATATTATACCTCATATAATATACCTCATATATTATACCCAGGGGTGAAACTTTGGTTTTAGAAGTGGGGGGGACATAATGTTGTTTTTTAGTTTTTTTTTATCCAGGCTGATAAACACTCTAAACACCCTACCCGACCACTCGGAAGCGTCCGTATTGTCCTAAAACACACCGTTGCCTCGTTTTGTATCACATTCCAATGATTAAACTGGAGGGGACAAAATTGCAATTTCAGAATGTGGGGGGGACATTTCTCCCCCGTCCCCAGTGAAAGTTGCGCCCCTGATAATACCTTATATATACCTATATCTTATACCTCATATATTGTACCTCATAATATATTGTAGTAGATAATAAAGCACAGTGATTTGTGTGGATGCATAAACATGTTGAGCCGTGTGCATACATAGTCCAGACGGTGCAGCTTTATCAGGTGACAGTGATCACTGAGTGTTCATTATTCTGGGGCCTGAAAGGTTAATACATCCATACATGGCCTGAGGCATACGTAAACATTTACGTAACACTCTCAATCAATATACATGGAAACAGAGGAGGGGCCTGGCGACCAGCAGAGACACAGCTCTCCCTCTCTCTCTTTACTCCCATAGGAAATTATATCCTGGCTGTAAGCAACAACAACAAAAAAGACTATTCATTCATCATGGTTCTTATATTGTATGGCTGCAGGAAAATCTACTCCCATCTGAGTGACTCAGAGTCGGGGAGATGAGATTGGTAGCAAAATAATGACTCATCACTTTCATCTCTCTACAAGTCTTCCTTTGTTTGTAACAGGGTGATCAGTGGTTTCAACTCCGAAGGAACACTCTGTGAGTCATCTGATCGTGCATATTTCTGCATAAACACATACACATCTACACATACATACTGAATATACAGAAACACAGTATGTATATACACATAATGCACGTACAGAAACACACATGTTGTGCTACGAGTGAGATTTGTGTTTGTGCTCAGTGTGTGGTACTCACTGTTGATCTCCTCATGCTGCTCCATTGCTGTGATGTGGGCCGGCTGGATTTGGTCTCAATGACCTCTGACCCCAGAGATGGTGGGGGGACTGGGACATACTGCCTGGCTTTGGTCTGGAGAGCCAGCTGATAGGCCACCTCAAAGGCCTGACCCAGCGTCAGGATGATCTCATAGGTCTGGGTCTGTACCGAGGGAGGGAGTAAAGAATGAACAGACGGTTGCAGTAGTGACTGACAGCTACTTTGAGGAACTCTGAATGAGGTACTAATTACAATAAATCAGCATTTTTGTCATTGAGATGCCATTCATAGCAGGAGCACTATGTTAATCAAGGATGCAATTAGACAATCGAGATGTAGCTTTGTATCGTGTGCCAGGCCTTTTTGAAACATGGCTTTAAAACAGACTAATCAAGATATGAAGTTATTTGCATGACAGCAGGTGCATTACTTTAATCAAGACATTAAGGCAATTTAATTAATCAAGATATGAAGTTGCATGCAGTTTTGTCAGCAGGTTGCCAAATTCCAATAAACCTTTTCTATCAAACATTTTATGATATTATATGGCATTTATAGTTAAATTAATAATAGTCAGAGTACTTTAGAAAGATTTTAAGGTGGGAAATGGGTGATTGTATTTTGGCATACATATGTAGAATCTTAATTTGAGCCAGTTGGCTACAGCAGGAAAATAATCCTGCAGCAACAGAAAATGTGAATTATTATGTGGATTATAATTAATGGACATTTTTTGTAGGGGTTGATACATTTTACATTAGGGCAACTCAAGTCTGACATTTTAAAGTGGAAATTACAAAAGTTATAAGCATTTTAAAACCTTCCTGCTGTGCAGGACAATTCTCAGCAACAAAAAAGTGATCAAATTAAGATCCTACATTTGTAGTCTTATGGAGTAATAATAATGTATGGAGTGATTGAAGGGTTTGGGTTGGTGTCATCATCCTGTTCCTCACCACCTCCACAGTGCTGAAGACATGGCAGAAGTGGTGGCCACTTTTATTGTCCTTGGTGATGTAGGCGAAGGTGCAGAGTTCCTCAGGGTCCTGGGCTGCACAGGAGATGTTCCTAATCTCATGCTCGGCTACTATGGTCTGGTGAGAGGACAGAAGAACAGGATGGAACTGAGCAGCAACAGGAACAACAACATCGACCAGAAACAATAGACTTCATCGGCACCAACGGTGCTATCTTTATTTTAGGGGAATCAGTATGAGAGAGCGAAGTAGGGAAATGATGCTTCTGACATCATCATGCATCTCTCATTGCCTGCAGGCTCCCAGTACCTTAGTGGCTGCGTCCATAAACTTGACCCCTTTATAGGTGATGGAAAGGATGACAACAGGACCCTTTCTTGAATGGTCCTTCGACTTCTAGAAGTAGAAAGAAAATGGCAAGGGGTTCCATATCAATATGGAGTGCTAGAAAATAATTATTGAATATTGATCTGCAGTACGATGACATCACGTACCCTAATTTTGGCACAGGCTTCTTGAGTTGACTCAATCCCCCGTAGATCCCTGATAATCATTGATCCTAAATACTGGAAAAGAAGCAACAAAAAAGGTTATCATCTCTGAACTATCAATTTCTGATACATCAAGCAATGATCAATATTGGATAGCTGAAAGTGTCAGTGACTTATCTTCAGGGGGCATAATGACCGTAGAAATGACTTACACTGGCCTCATACCCACAGGACTCTAATATGAGTTTCTCAGGCTGGTGATGCCAAGCGGACACTGTAGCGTATGTGGCAGACTGGCTAGGCGGCCGAAGGGTCAAACGGGGTTCCCTATGTCTGTCACTCTGTCTGTCCTAGAAAGACACATACAGTAGAGATGGATTGATTCTGTAGTGTACAGGGATGCTTATGGCATACAATTCTGTCACAAAATATTACTGGATAATAAAACTACAAAGATGCTGTAACACAAGATGCTGTAACACACACTGACTGATCAATATATATTTAATACAAGCATAGAATGACCCAATAATCTGTTAAACACATAACAGCTTCTGTTTCAGATCACCCCAGCAGCAGCTTCCTCTCTTTATGACATGATTATCCCAAGCATACCACAGAGAAACATATTTTAGTCACTTTATGAGCTACAGGTAAAGACAGCGTTTTGGCAGGAGAACTAACGTGAGAGCGTGGTCTCTCGCTGTAGGAGCGCAGGGACACACTGCAGTCCTGGTCCATGGCTCTCCTCCTCCTGCCTGCCTCTCCCAGGGGCAGGAGCATGTCCATGGAGCGACTGGTGGACGGGTCCATCTGACTCAGAGCAGAGGTCCCTGTCTGGGACAACAAGTCCTGAAACTGACACATACAGATTGATTGATCAGATTGATGACGTGGGCGTGAAAGATTTAAAACAAAATAGTGACTCAATACATATTCCAATTAGGTTTTAGAATGTTATGTAGTGTCATACAGGTGAAATGATTGTTAAAATGTGACAAGGCTCTAACTAACCCTGATCTGTGAGAGACGGTGAGAGATCTGTGATTTGGTCGGGGCCTCCTCATAGGGCCGCTCTGCCAGAGACGCTATGATCCTCTTCCTGTGGCCCAGAACGCCGATTTTCAACACCTACAGAAACCGGCACAGATGGGACACAATGGTGACTAGACTGTACTAAGGGCTGTGTGCATATGAACACTAATACTGGCAAAAACAAAAATGAATGAAAATACACCACAGGAGGTTGGTGGCGCCTTAATTGGGGAGGACGGGCTCGTGGTAATGGCTGGAGTGGAATTAGTGGAATAGTATCAAATACATGGTTTCCATGTGTTTAATGCCATTCCATTTACGTTCCAGCCATTATTATGAGCCATCCTCCCCTCAGCAGCCTCCAATGAAATACATAGTTGGACACCCATGCTGGCACACAACAGGCAGACAGAATGGACTCCTCAATTATTCAGCTCAAATCTGTTTTGCCTTAAGCTCAGTACAGCACTGTCTCCTCCCTGAGGCACTCTATAATTCACTAACAAAACATTGGCCTCACGTTGACAATCTCCAACTCCCATAGGTTCTTCACACAGTCCAAGGTACGGTAGCCGCTAGACAGGAAGTTAGGCAGGTACTCCTGCAGACCTAGCACATCCAACCAGGTGGAGAGAGAGGTGCTGCCATCACAGCCCAGGGCCTTCACCTACAGACAGGGGCAGAAAATAGATCAAAATACATTAAAATAAAAGCAGGATTTCACAATTCCCTTCAGGATATTCCAACCATAACCAATGTCAAAGGGCTTTTTCATAGGATCTCTTTTGCCATAGCTACAGGCAAGATCCAAGCTACTTTACAATACCGGTCATCCTATCATGATTGATAATACTATGCACAAACGTAGATAAATCCAATGCACACTCCTTGACACCTTGATGTTCTTAGATGAATGGTCAACCAGGTAAAAGGTTGCAGGTGGTGCCCTTGACTGATGATAACTACCTTGGGCAAGCTGCGTGCTGCGTGGAGGATCTTCTTTCTGTGTCCAGGGTCAGTGATTCCCATATCTCTAAGGTCCAAGTCCTCCATCACGTTACTGCCCTACACATGCACCAACGCACGCAGTACACACACGCACACGCACAAGTTAATCACACAAACTGCAGACACTTATGCATAAACACATATAATCACTTAAGCTAACTATTAACATAGACATTACAACATCTCCTACACTCTAGGTCTATATGCGTGGCCAAGCACGACTCCAACACCATCATTAAGTTTGCTGACGACACAACAGTGGTAGGCCTGATCACCGACAATGATGAGACAGCCTATAGGGAGGAGGTCAGAGACTTAGCAGGGTGGTGCCAGGACAACAACCTCTCCCTCAACGTGAGCAAGACAAAGTTGCTGATCGTGGACTACAGGAAAAGGGGGGCCGAACATGCCCCCATTCACATTGACGGGCTGTAGTGGAGCGGGTTGAGAGTTTAAGTTCCTTGGTGTCCACATCACCAACAAACTATCATGGTCCAAACACACCAAGCCAGACGTGAAGAGGGCACGACAACGGCTTTTCCCACTCAGGAGACTGAAAAGATTTAGCATGGGTCTCCAGATCCTCAAAAGGTTCTATACCATCGAGAGCATCCTGACTGGTTGCATCACTGCCTGCTATGGCAACTGCTCGGCATCTGACCATAAGGTGCTACAGAGGGTAGTGCGTATGGCCCAGTACATCACTATATAATAGGCGGTGTCAGAGGAAGGCCCAAAAAATCTTCAAAGACTCCAGTCACCCAAGTCATAGACTGTTCTCTCTGCTACCGCAAGGTAAGCGGCACTGGAGAGCCAAGTCTATGTCCAAAAGGCTCCCTAACAGCTTCTACCACCAAGCCATAAGACTGCTGAACAATTAGTCAAATGGCCACCCGCACTATTTACATTGATCCCCCCCCCCCCCTTTGTTATTACACTGCGGCTGCTATCTGGTTTTTAGTAACTTTTTTATTTAATAACATTTTATTTAACCTTTATTTAACTAGGCAAGTCAGTTATTTACAATGACGGCCTACCAAAAGGCAAAAGGCCTCCTGTGGGGACGTGGGCTGGGTTTCAAAATAAAAATGAATTCAATATAAATATAGGACAAAACACACATCACGACCAGAGAGACAACACAACACTACATAAAGAGAAACCTAAGACAACAACATAGCATGGCAGCAACACATAAGAACACATCATGGTAGCAACACAAGATGACAACAACATGGTAGCAACACAACATGGCAGCAACACAACATGGCAGCAGCACAACATGGTAGCAGCACAAAACAGGGTACAAACATTATTGGGCACAGACAACAGCACAAAGGGCAAGAAGGTAGAGACAACAATACATTGCGCACTTTACCCCCACCTACATGTACAAATTACCTCGACAACATATACCCCCGCACATTGACTCGGTACCAGTAACCGGTACCTCCTGTATATAGCCTCGTTATAGTTATTTTATTGTGTTACTTCTTATTTAATATTTTTATTTAATAAATATTTTCATAACTCTATTTCTTTAACTTATTATATATTTTTTTCTATTGTGTTATTGACTGTACGTTTGTTTATCCCATGTGTAACTCTGTGTTGTTGTTTGTGACGCACTGCTTTGCTTTATCTTGGCCAGGTCGCAGTTGTAAATGAGAACTTGTTCTCAACTGGCCTACCTGGTTAAATAAAGGTGAAATAAATAAAAAAATTAAATAAAAACTGCATTGTTGGTTAAGGGCTTGTAAGTAAGCATTTCACGGTAAGGTCTACACCTGTTGTAGTCGGCGCATGTGACAAATACAATTTGATTTGATTTAGATTTATATGCACTCAATAATACACACAGACACAGACACACACACACACACACAGAGACCCAGACATAAACACACACACGCGCATGCGCTTATTTATGTCCTCAGACAAACAGGAATGGCGCGGTGAGAGGACATTGGAGTCAAATAAATTGTGCATGCCAAAGGTAATCAATCTATTCTAATGCAACACCACCAAGGGAAAAGCAATCAAAAATGCAGGAGCTTTTACTTCTGAGCTACAGTGTTGCATTGAGACAAATTACATTGGGCATGAGAAAAACGCTTAGGATTATGTATCTGTGTGTTGGTATATGTGTGTGTGCAATGATTAAAGTCATCTAAACATTTCCTATTTTCCTTTACACAAATGATTGACAACAATAGATGTTCACCATTTGTTTTACATAACTTTCCATAAGTGGCACATGCTTCGTCATCTACATCAGCTTTATAGGGAGAAATAAAGATACAAGGAGATCCTTAAAAATGTGGAGCTCAGCATTTTCTCAGTGGACTGCTGCGGATAGATTTTTCCTGGCCAAGAATGTTCAAATGTAGCTAGTCTTTTCTAAATCTAGCCTCACTGCTTGTTTCTGGAGCACAATGCAGCAGTTACAGTAACACACTGATGATCACTAGAACAAGGATCCAAATAACGCAGTGTCTGACGTCAGGAATCGCCCAAAATAGATATTTCCAATAAAATGATTGTTGGACGTTCCAGAAGGTCCCACTGGAGCTTGTCATTTATACTTAATCAGGAAATATGATTAAGTAATTAATAGCTATTTTTGTTGTTATTTATAAGTACCTATTACATAACTGTGACACATACAATCCCTCATCACAAAGGGGGAAGGTTCCATGAAATGAGGAGGCACCGAAGGTCTGAAGGGTAGACTAACTCTAACTTTCTCTGTTTTGAAGAATTTGATCTATGACGCTCTTGCCTTTGGGATCAGCAGGGAAATCAAGCACTCAGATTTCTCAACTGGGCTATACTCTAAAAGAGACAGTGTATTTTATTGAATGAAGATGACAGCTTTGTCATGGCAGCTTTCAGGCCAGATGTTCACCGACTAATGTGCGTCTCCGGCACAGTCACCATTACCTTTGCTCCTCTGGGCTTCATGACAATGTATTTATATGTGATTTGATTTAATCTACATTAATTCGATGATGGGGTTGAACAGTGTCTCACAGAGCCATCTCAACCACTCAATAAAAGTTATACCTGGCAAAACCCAGTATACCACTTCCCCTGATCTAGAGTCAGCCCACGAAGCAAATCAACAAATAAACAGAGCAGCACTGCAGTGATAACTCGATGCATCTGGCAGAAAGTTCAATGGGACACCATTCAACCTTTACATCATCTCTCTGACTGCTCTGACCTATTCAGACAGTAACCTCCAAGTCCTTGTAAGTATCTGAGGGGAATTTGTCCTGCAGAGAGCTAATCAATTATCTGGTTGGTACTTCTACTCCTCAGACATTAAAAGAGATGAACATTAGCATCACAATGCTAATGACCCATGATCCTCATCCTATTATAACCTTATTAACACGAACACCATTGGTACAATACTGGTTGGTACAATACACTCTACATCACTATGCTGACTATTCCCAGTCTATACACGGTATATCAGACTTCTTCCATTGGTTATGTAACCTCTCCAACAGGTGCAGTCCGTTGCCCCTGGCCAAGCTCTCATCTGTGGCAAACTCATGTAAACAACAGTACTGAAGCAGCTGTGTCATCAGATTAGTTTGTGTTTGCTTTAAAGACCATGTTAATCACCATTTACAACATATTTTTCAAAGTTACCTAATCAGTGGAAATATCAGTGTTGTTTTGAACATTCATTGGCAAATGTTGTAACACACACATGTGTGTTATAACTTAAAAGGAACATGATTGCCTCTCTTAGTTTGACACAAAACATACAGTCATTTTAGCTGCAGCTAAACCATTTTATTAATACATCATTCCAGAGGCACAGCCAATTGAATCTGCCTATGCTTTCCAGAAACAAGAGACATACAAGACTCAAGGGATGTCATAATGAGGTTATTTTCTGGCTGAAGTGGCATAAGATAACCAGAAAAAAACATCAGTATACAACTTGACCATGACATCACAAAATATGTTTGAAGTCTCTACAGCAACAAAAAAAACATTCATGCCCTTAAAAAAAAAACTTTACTTTGCCACAAAATATCTTATAGAATTGCCAGGAAGTAAAATCCATACTGTGACCTCAACAGAGTGGTTTGTTGTATCTGCTGATGATTGGGTGAGCTATACTGTGTATGCTTTCTGGCCGAGCCAGCATGGGGGTTAAGGCTGTAGAACATAAATCAGCCTGACAAGATAGGGGGGATGGTGGTGACTATGGGAATTTATTGTAAATGAGATGGAATGATTGGGGATGAAGGAAAAAAGTTAATTTTTTTGGTTTTGGTGTGATTCGTCTTACCATTGGTGACCTCTTCTACACTTCAAAGGGATTTACAGTAAGCACATACAGTAAATCTGTATAGGGTCATCTACTGTATAGCAAGGAGAGATGAAGAGCAGCTATGGAAGAAAGAGAGAAACTGGGGGAGACAGAATAAGGAACAGCAACTGAAATAGAAGAGGGGAGATGGAAAAGAGGGAGAAAGGTAGATGGAAAAGGAGGGAGAAAAGGAGATGAAAAGAGATGAATAGTGTAAAAGATCTTAGAAACGTTGACTCACCATGTAGCATAGGTCGTCAAAGCCATTAAGCAGCAGCTTGCTCTCGTACTGCGGCAGCCCCACATGCTCCAGCCACTCACCCACGGGCTGGTCCAGGGCTTTGCTGCAGGCCCCATCTGCCGAGAGAGGGAAGCGCTTCAGCAGGGAGAAGCCGTTCAGCCGGTAGCAGCGGCACTCCGAGGACGAGACATGACATTGCCACATCATCCTCGGCCAGCACAGCCGAGTGCAGGAGCACCAGCAGGGCAGAGGAGACAGGGTCCAGGTTGGGGGAGGGCGGCTCCCACAGGGCAGGAGGGGGCCCGGCTATTCTTACACTAGAGATATAGTGGTGGAACCTGCCCACCGTGGTATACTGTACACCCACTGTTGTTACTGTGAGTGTCAATGTCAGGCAAGGGTGGAGGTAGAGGTGGATATGTAAATCTTTTGAATACTGATCACCACTTTCAATTGATTGAGCCAATCTGGCATCTTCTATCAAAATGTTTTGCTAATTACTGACATGGAAATTGCCAATTGCCAATGCCTCAAAATGTGCCTCAAAATGCACACTGTAATACGGAGCACTAAACAAAATAATTTTCCAGACCACACAAAGATGATACAGTATTACTGGATATCATATTCCACATGCTGTCTTTAAACCTGGTTAAACCATCATCAGCATCATCCTTTTTGAGATAATATTCCACAAGGGTATGGTAAACCACAGTAAGTTACAGCTCCACTTTGTAGCATTTGTTCACCTCTGTCTCTGTCCCATGGCTTTATTGGACAACCTGTCTGAGAGCTCTGACGGTAGAACCGTGATAAGGTAAGGCTATTCGTGTAATCTGGATTATGGGATTCTCTCTAGGATTTTGGTCTTATCCCACAAACAGAATGAGAGTCCAATCTCAAACACCAAAATTCAGGTTTCTCCTTTGGCTTCCGACTGTTGATGAAAAACTCCTGAAATAAAATCAGAACCAATCACTAGCCGCTTGATAAAGCTCCAGCCGCCGGCATGCCTGCTAGCCTGAGGCTCTATGTTCTTGGTGTTCCCAGTGATCCTGGTGGTAAACCTGATGCTTCCCAACATATAGACTCCCCTTTGGAGGCTGGCTCATTCAGAGAAAGTTCTTATCATATCTCACACCAGTAAATCCAAGCTCAGCTCTAACAGAGCGCAGGTGAGCCTCTTGACTCTTGGCTGAGATCTCCACAGGACCACCTTGGTTCAGCCTGCCTCCTCCCTGTGCGATAAGCCCCCTCCACCCCACCTGGCTCTCCCACACCGTGGGTACAGCTAGCTCCTGTGCTCAGAGCAGAGGTTTGCTGCATCCCCTGTCTGATGCATGCACTGTCACAAAGCAGCTGCTCTCGGCTCACACGCTCCCCTCACCGCTTCCCTCACAGGACATAACGTCCTGATGCTGGATACTCACGAGTCCAGAAAGCAGCCTCAACCGCGTCCTTCCCGCATCCACAACAGGCAGTCTTGATGCTCATCCCCCTTCCCATTCAGACAAATCCCTCAAGCTTTCTCTCTCTTCTGCTCTCTTTCTGGCTCTTTACCTCATTCCCTCATTCACATAGTCTCTCAGTCCACTGCAGGGCTGCCGTATGCTGCCTGATGGAGAGGGTACAGCTCCACGTATCAGCTCTTCGTTCCTCCCCCTATCTCTCTCTGCCTCACACTCTTACTATATAAATCCCCCTCCCTCTCCCTCTACCTCATAGCCTCTCTCTCACTCCCTCTACCTCACAGTCTCTCTCTCTTTCCCTCTACCCCAGTCTCTCTCTCTCCCTCTACCCGTCTCTCTTTCCCTCTACCTCACAGTCTCTCTCTCTCTCTCTCTCTCTCTCTCTCTCTCTCTCTCTCTCACACCTTCTACCCCGGTCTCTCTCTCGCTCTCTCTCTCTTCCCACCATCTGCACTGATTAGAATTGCACAGAGGCACTCTGATCTTGCTAGTGCTGAAAAGACACCACCGTCAGAGGCAGGGAACAAGCACTAGGAGCCTCAAAATCACAGACCTCTCTGTATGGAATGACTAGAATATAAAAAGGATGTATGTTTCTCCCCTTCTACATGGGCAGTGATTTCAAAGCTCGGCTTCCCATTGCTTTACAAGGAACATTAAAATAAAGAAAATGTTCAAGCTTATTCACAGCTGTCCTTAATTCATTTACATCTCGCTGTGATGATTGGGCGAGTGGGGCAGCACTGACTCAAGTCAGTGCAAAGCTCTCTCGCACGCACGCACGCACGCACGCACGCACGCACGCACGCACGCACGCACGCACGCACGCACGCACGCACGCACGCACGCACGCACGCACGCACGCACGCACGCACGCACGCACGCACGCACGCACACACACACACACACACACACACACACACACACACACACACACACACACACACACACACACACACACACACACACACACACACACACACACAGTGTTTAATGGACTGTCTCTCATAACGACTCTCAACTCCCTTTCATTGGATACCCCCCATGCTACAAGATGACAGGAGAAACATTACACTCTTAGAAAAAAAGGTACTATCTAGAACCATAAAGGGTTCATCTGCTGGTTCCAGGTAGAACCCTTTTGGTTCCAGGTAGAACCCTTTTCGGTTCCATGTAGAACACTTTCCTATGGGGACAGCTGAAGAACCCTTTGGGAACCCTTTTTTCTAAGAGTGTAACTCCTTTTGTTACGTCAGCACATATCACAAACTATTTTAGAATACAACAGTTGATGCGTGAAGCTTACAGATAACTGCAGGAATCAAACGTGTGAAATGCAACAGGATAATACAAATGGGCACACAGACTTCTATTGAAATAAAACCAAATAGGCATTTGCACCCACCGATGCAGGGCTGCTTACTGCGTCCATCACTGGTGTTATCTGGATACAGTTACAGGCACAGAGTAATTATGCAGGCTTTCAGTCTGCCTGTGAACGCCTCACACATCCCATCCCCAGCCAGCTGGCCAGAGGAGGAGAAGTAATGGTTACAGAGGCAAAGTGAGGAGCGATCGATTTGAGCTCCTGCCGTAATTGGCCGGCTGTAACCAAGTTGCTCTATCTTAATGAAGGTAAAGGTCAGGTCTTTGTGACCACGCATCCGAGATAAGCTCAAGAGCTAACACTCATAATTCATAATCAAGAACAGACAGCCCTTGTATTAGACATGCTTTGGGATAGAGAGAGAAAGGATGAATGCACTCACTACTTACTGTAAGTCACTCTGGATAAGAACGTCTGCTAAATGACAAAAAATAATAACAATGTGAAAAGGAAAAGGAAGACAAATGAAGCAGACAGATAAGAGATGGACATAAAAAGATGAATAGTGAAGATGATGAAATGTGCATGTGGGGGAGATAAGATGGTAATAAAGAAATAGGAAAGATTGGAGCAGACTCATTAAGTTTCAGTCAGACCCCTCCCTCTTCCCCCAGAGCTTTACCAATGGCAGCTTCTTTAATATATCACTCTAACAAAGCCTGTTAAAAATACCAGCCCTCCCCACCCAATTACAGCCATTCATTTGGGACGACATCAGCTCCCAGGGACCAGCAGGGCCTAATTACTGAGTGATTGTTACTGTTAGGGGGAACTGGGTTACTACCTCAGCCCACTAAACGAGTCTTCACGTCCTGTTTGGGCTAGTGGGCTTCCGAAGTGACCGAGAGAGGTACCTAGGTCTAAACTTGGCTCTGGGGGAAATATTTACGGAGAGTTAACGGCTCTGCTATCTAGATAAAGCACTGCCTCTTTATCAATGTGAGAGGAGCCCTAGCTCTGTCAACACATCCACAACGGCAACACTACCGAAAGGAAGCGCAAAGCTAAATTCATTCACAGGAACGGAAGACGGACACTATTTCTTTGAACGTCAGAGGAGTGGCAAACACAAACTGAGCTGCAGGATGCCTCCTGTGTGTTGTTAGGAGAGCTCCCTCTCCCTCCCTGCTCGCTGTTTAAGTTAATTTACTCAATGCTCCTGTAACAGACAATTGAAGCACTTTCAAACCACAAATGCAAACAGCACATCGTTTAAGCATTCAATAGGCAGGGATATTTGAAGAGGCAAAATGGCACAGCAGTCACAAAAAAATATATTATAGTTTAGGATGAATTAGCACAGGTCATCCCTAGGAAATAGTATCCCCTCAAAGAGGGGTGAGGAGAATAGGAGGGAGAGAGAGATGGAAGGGTTGGGGGATAATATAGCTCCTTTACAATGGTGGAATAATGTAGGGGAGAATAGTGACAATTTGGCTTCCCTCTCCCTCACTCACTCTCTTCCCCTCTCTTGATATCTTAATCCGGAAGGGCACTTTCATTTTGTATCATTTCATTTTGTAGGAGAATACAATACCCTCATTATGCCTTTACCAAGAGGGCAAGTCAGTCAACACATTTTGGCTAAACGTAGGGCGGCAGGTAGCCTAGCGGTTAGAGCATTGGGCAAGTAACCGAAAGGTCGCTGGTTCAAATACCCGAGCTGACAAGGTGAAAGATCTGTCGATGTGCCCTTGAGCAGGGCACTTAACCCTACTTTGCTCCAGCGGTGCCGTACTACTACAGCTGACCCTGTAAAACAACACATTTCACTGCACCTATTTGGTTTATGTGACAATAAAACATATTTTGTTGAAAAACATTTTTACATCTCCTCTCCATGCCAAATGACAGAGTAACAAGCAATCAGGTACAATCAGGTGATAAAATCAGCACAGCTATGAATCAGCTGAATCTGGGACAGGCTCCTGCTGAGTCCTCTTTATGAAAAACTCAAAACTTTAAAGTACTACTGAAATAGTATAGAAGCACCGTCTACATCAACAAACACATCAATTACCATACTTTCCAGCCACATTACGTAGAGTACAATAACATCAGGTATAAAAAGAATAGTAAATGAGTGGTAGATGAAATTGGAATAATAAAAATATATACTTTCAGCTGAAGGAGAGGAAACCACAGTGAGTTTCATTAGTGAGTTTCATGAGAGTGGTTATGACTAATGATAATATTCAATTATGCATCAAGGACCATATATGGACGTGATGACGGTGGCCTGTTCAGTGTAATGGACACACATCGTCAGAGGAAGGCAGATGTGCTGTATGATGTCATGATGAAAAAGACCCTAGCACAGTCAGCCTGCAGTGTGGAGCTATTACTGTACATTAATAATACATATTAATAATACACATTACAACATTAAGCCAAAAGAGTGTCATTATCAATATGAGTTTGACCAAAAATCCTCATAGCACAATGACCATAATCCACTGAGGTAAATAGCTTTGGGGAATCACATTATAGAAAAGTGTCTAAGGGAGATTTAGAGATCCAGTATACCAAGTTGAGAATGTAATCTAAATAAACTGAGCATTTGTTAGTTGGCTTCTCACTGAGAGCTGCCTGAAGGATAGACTCGATGAAGCAGAGAATAGATTCAGCCTCTATTGATACACAGCACAGGAAAAATGATAGTCAAGTGAAGTTTGAATTTGATTTATCTTAAAGTGGAAATACACTTCACACCACAAAACCCCATACAGATGACACAAGTTTCACACAAAACAAATTGTTTCACACAAGTTTCACACAAACAATACACCTTGAATTGTTATGATTTATGGGAAAAACAAATCTTCATATCTTTTATGTCTTATAATATGGTTGTTGGCTTCTAATGAGCCTGTACAGCATAGAAACAGTCTGCCAGTGGTGTAAAGTACTTAAGTAAAAATACTTTTAAAGTACTACTTAAGTCGTTTTTTGGGATATTTGTACTTTACTTTGCTATACATATTTTTGACAACTTTTACTTTTACTTCACTACATTCCTTAAGAAAATAATGTACTTTTTACTCCATACATTTTCCCTGAACACCAAAAGTATAGGTTACACTTTGAATGCTTGGCAGGTCAGGAAAATGGTCCAGTTCATGCACTTATCAAGAGAACATCCCTGGTCATCCCTACTGCCTCTGATCTGGTGGAATCACTAAACACATGCTTAATTTGTAAATAATGTATGCGTGTTGTAGTGAGCCCCTGGTTATAAATAAAAAGAAAATTGTGATTAATATAAGCAATTTTAAAATATTTTTTTGATACTTAAGTATATTTTTGCGATTACACTTAATTTTGATACATGTGGTATATTTAAAATCAAATAGTATTTTACTGGGTGACTTTCACTTTTACTTGGGTCATTTTCTATTAAGGTATCTTTACTTTTTCTCAAGTATGACAATTGGGTACCTTTTCCACCACTGCCCTTTACTTTAACGCTCTGTCATAAGGCCTACATAGAGCTGTCATAAGATGGCTTACTGTTTGTATGCAACCTTTACCTACATGTAGGTATTTACCTGTGGTGCGCTGCTGGTCATTGGATGACTCGATGCCTGCTCCAATCATGTTCATGAGCTTCTCAATCTGTGGAAGAGGAGTGAAACATTAGGACAAACCAGATATGGTTACCCCCAGGTAATGATCATCAACATGTGCTCCTAAAGCTTGTTTCTGTGTGTTTACAAACAGTGTACATGGATGCTGACTAAGGAGGAGGGCAGAAATGATGGATGAAGAGTAAAACAACAACATGGTGGGTAGTGTTTAATTGGTCCTTCACACAGGGTGTCAGGGTGAATTGCAATTTAAAGCGATTGAACCTTCGGTGCACGAAGCGCAGGGAAAACCTGTAGACCAAATTGCTTTAGATCTCTGCAAAATGACCTTTATAAGATTCAATAAGGCTCTCTGCCCCGTCTCTGAATAGAAAGTGAAAACCTGCTGTATACAGAGTAAAACAACAAGCCTGCATGGAGGTTAACACAAAACAATCCAAGCACATCATGGGCCTAAAACATATTGCCTTAGAAAATAACTAATAATAATTTATCTTCTGAAAGCAAAGTCAAGAAAATATTGCAGTAATATTGCACAGTTCAGCTCTGTCTGTTTGTGTGAGAACTGGTGTTGTGACATTCTCCAGCACCCTCTCCTCTTGGCAGACTGAGATTCCGGGACGAGAACTTCTCAGAGCAATGGATGGAGCTTACTGTACTCTAACTGTTCAGGAGGTAGCTAATGCCATAATACAGCGCTATCCAGTGATTTAGCCAGCATATTCTACTACTATAAAAGTCTGAAAAGCTGAATCCGCTTTCACAAGTGACACTGGAGACATAGAAAGGGTTATTTGACATACTATTTAGTATTTGAGAAGCCCTATGCACTTTGCTAGTGGCATCAACACTCAGAAAAAGCCTTGATTCATTTAGAAGTCAGACAGGTGGGAAGAATGGCAGCTCCCTCCAGCAATACAGACCTCACATATTCCACATCGAATTAACCCAGTTACATTCTATATCACACACGTACCATCAACACATTGCCCATATGCTATAGTGCACCTTATCTCGGCCCAAAAGCAGTTGTTTGAGGAATTCCATCTCATTACAATTAAAGAGCTAGAACATGCGGAGACTCTTTCAGCCTGAGAGTAATACCATTAAGGCTACACAACTGTTCCACATCATGCCTCTTGCCAGATGTACAGGACATCAGGCGAGAACAAATCTGTGGAAAATCCGTACAAAAATCTAGTTAGTGTAGCTGTCATAACGCATCACATAATATATGATTTTTCAAAGTGAATTTGTGACCCCTTAAGGGGTCTGATATAGACTTTCCAGTAAGCTCTTGAGTGGCAAGCCTTTGATTAGTGCAAAAGTGGATTGGAATAATCAGATATAGAGACCACAAAGAAATAAAAGATAACACAGTTATGAAGTGAAGGGCCTGTTGGTGGACGCTGTTAAATCAATTGTGTTCCTCTTAAAGTGATCACGCTGCAATCAGTTGGGATCTATATGCTAATCCTCTTAGTGGGCCATTCAATATCTGCTGCTGATGCCATGCTGCTGTCACACTGCTCTGTTACCCACACCAAGGAGCCAGGGAGAAGACCTGTTGGAAGCTGCTTACCCCAACTGGTTCATCAACCCATAAAACCTCCTCTCAAAACCAGGCCCTATCATGGGTCTGTGCCTCTTAAGGGTCTGTGATTACATTTGTATAGTAATGTATGACCAATTTCTTTTAATGGCAATTCAACTCATTTGGGACAGTCAAGCTATCACTTAGCTAAGTCCCCATATAAACAAATGTAGATTTGTTAGTTATACACCCATCTATGTAGATCATGATGAATCACTGTCAGCTATAAGCTTTGTGTAGGATCAACGTGGTCTCAGGGAAATTCGTACTATCCTGTTACGTTTATAGATTGCATTATGAATGGAATAGCATATGTACATTATCATACGTATTATCGGACTTATTGTATCATACTTATTACACTGCATGTTCACCAGATGCGCATACATTTTGCTATATGTTGTTTTGCCGGATGTCTAGTCCGCATTTACTTGACACACATATACTTCCCAAACTGCAGAAAGGCTTGCAGCATGGAGAAGGTTGTTTTCTCTGTCTCTGGGTTCCCTACCTTGTTTGACCAAAGCGCCAGTTGCTACCGGGACGTCCATGTTAAACATGTTGTATGGAGACACATTGCCAATGCGATTGGATGACCTGGTCAGTTGAATGTGAAATAGTTTGCTGGAAAGTGAAAGCTAGGTGCTGGCAATTTCTTAGCTAAGCTATCTAGAAAAGTAGTTAGCTTTGTAGTTAGATAGTTAGCTAACTTCTGTTCATACCACCGGAAGGTAAAGCCACGCTTAAGTTGAAAATATTGAACGCATGCGGTACACAGAACGCACCGCAGTCTAGTGCGGAATTCCCAATGCAGCGTTGCAGACTGCTCCATTGACAATTAATCACTTCCGCTGGGTCACAATGAGTTTAACGCATCTGGTGGACATGAGGCTTTACCCGGTCGTACAATAGCATACTAATTGGATGCCATACCTTATCATACTTCTTAGAGGACATATAATATTATATGTCTTTCTCTGAGACCAGGTTGTTTGTTGTGTCCTAACAACAAAGGAGAATTACGGGGAGAATTTATGTTGGTGGTTAGGGGAACTAACGACAAATGTTAAGAGAATTTCCGTAGCAGGTTATGTTAAATGGTTTAAATTTAGAATAAGTGTTAGGGAAATGTAACAGGATCACTATTTTAGGACAGGCCACAGTACAGACTAATGGACAAGTGTACAAAGACCCATGACTGAAGACATGTCAGAGGTGGGCTGATTTTTATGGATGCTTGTTTCACCTGGTTCAATGCTGAACTACCTGTTGGCTCTATCGGCTAGATGATAACAGAATTTAAATCAATAGATTTTTTATGTTTAACCAAGCAGGTTTGCTCACATCCCCGCACCATAATGACAGCCTGCTCTGTGTCTATTTGATGCAGTGGGTGGGATGGGGACATCAGGCGGGAAAGCGACATGGCCTTCGTGTTTCGCTGGGTGAGATATTTTTTGTCAAAATAGATCTTATAAATAGATGTTCTCTCTGCCCTAGCTAGCCACATAAATTATGAACTGAGTTAAACCAGCATATGTGCTGAACATGTTAGTCCTCTTTCCCAGCTAAAATTATTTTCAGCCAGGGCCCCAATAGACTGCAGCAATGTTAACACGATGAGAGAAATGGACGAGAGCATGCCACAACAGACTCAGACACACACACATACACACACACCACCCACTACAACCACAATCATCTCTCCGATACAAAAGGGTAATTTGAAGTGCACTCACTAAAGAAAGGAGATATTCAAAGCGTCTCTAATGGCTAGAGGTATCGAGGTATGCACCTGTAACATGTCTGGTTTAGACAGATGTGTCTTTAGAGAATTTAACAGATGTAAAGCTGTGAAGCTGTTGATCACAGTTGTCATCATACATGTCATTAGCATACTGTGTGATGATCCCTTGTTTGCTAGAGTGCTCTCCCGCGTGGAGGACTGCTCTTATGCCAAAATGTCCTCACTATAACCCTTATATCAAATCAAATAAATGGGACAAGCATAATCAGGGTGAGATAATAACAAGGAATTACAACTATAAATTACTTCAGACGATTGTGGACAGAAATAAATGTCCAGCAGAGAATTTCAGGCTCTAACTGCTGGACATGCTGTAGTCTAAATCTGAGTGTGTCTAAGGGCTGAGAGCAAACCAATCTCAACAGGAATATGGCGTACTCTGCAGTTACTCCAACATATTGCAGTATGCAGTGTGTGTGTGTCACACCTGGCTTCCTCTCTTCCTAAGTGTGTGTAATGTAGACACTAGCTCTGGACTGTCCGAGGGGGACAGAACATTGTTGATCTCCTTATGAGTAAGTCTGAGTAAGTCTTTGCCCTTGCATCCTCTTCCCCCACCCTGCCCCAAATGACACTAGAAAAGAAACAGACACACGGGGGCAGCTGCAAAACAGGATGCCCTTAAGAACAGAACAGGACACCCCTCCCAGCGTGGCCTGAGTAAACAGTCCTGTCAGAGAGCAGAGAGAAGAGGGAAGAGCAGAGAGGGGGCCAGGGAACCAGACAGTCCTGTCAAAGAGAGGAGAGCAGAGAGAGGGCCAGGGAACCAGACAGTCCTGTCAAAGAGGGGAGAGCCAAGAGGAAGCCAGGGAACCAGACAGTCCTGTCAAAGAGGGGAGAGCAGAGAGGGGGCCAGGGCACCAGACAGTCCTGTCAAAGAGGGGAGAGCAGAGAGGGGGCCAGGGAACCAGACAGTCCTGTCAAAGAGGGGAGAGCAAAGTGGGGGCCAGGGCACCAGACAGTTCTGTCAAAGAGGGGAGAGCAAAGTGGGGGCCAGGGCACCAGACAGTCCTGTCAAAGAGGGGAGAGCAGAGAGGGGGCCAGGGCACCAGACAGTCCTGTCAGAGAGCAGAGGGGAGAGCAGAGAGGGGGCCAGGGAATCAAATAGTCCTGTCAGAGAGCAGAGAGGAGAGCAGAGAGGGGGCCAGGGAATCAAATAGTCCTGTCAGAGAGGAGAGAGGAGAGCAGAGAGGGGGCCAGGGAATCAAATAGTCCTGTCAGAGAGCAGAGAGGAGAGCAGAGAGGGGGCCAGGGAACCACACAGTCCTGTCAGAGAGGAGAGGGGAAAGCAGAGAGGGGGCCAGGGAACCACACAGTCCTGTCAGAGAGGAGAGGGGAGAGCAGAGAGGGGGCCAGGGAATCAAATAGTCCTGTCAGAGAGCAGAGGGGAGAGCAGAGAGGGGGCCAGGGAATCAAATAGTCCTGTCAGAGAGCAGAGGGGAGAGCAGAGAGGGGGCCATGGAATCAAATAGTCCTGTCAGAGAGCAGGATGGGATGAACCAGAAAATACAATCATTTCTATCTAGACTAGAGTTCAAAACAATACAGCGTCAGACCAGGATTGAAGTAAGTGTTGAGGCTGGGGTTGTGGCCTGCATTAGCCTACTGGAAAGCAGTGGAAACAGGGGGGAACAGAAGAGACTTCAAGCCATGTGCGGGTTGACCCATAGTAAGCAGTCTGACTGTATCAGGAGTGACAGCCCAAGCCCAATTAGCCTTGTGTGCCAGGGTTGCTATGGGGTATCGGTGGGAGTGATCAGGCCACTCATGCATTCAGCACTTGCCCGCAGGCATTCTGCAGCGACTGTATGGGTAAAGTCAGCGCCACTGCTGCCCCTTCCCTCCTGTCTATCACTGTTCTTCCTCTCTTTATCACTCTTTATCACTCATTACAACTCCCCCTCCTCTCCCCTCTGCCCCTAAAGGAATTAAAAGCTATATTTGAAGCCTGACTATGCATTAACTCTCCCAGTGCCAATCCCTGCCTATAACCCAACCCAGAGAACCCAGAGAATTACCTCATCCCACTCGGAGGCGAAGGAGGGCGATCTCTCCATCTGTTTGTTCCCAGAACTGCAGTTAGCCACAGACTCACAGCAGCTGTTCAGACCCCCATCCTCCTCACCCAGGGGAGACACCAACAGGTCTGAGTCCGACTTGGAGAGGTCGGTCAACTTCAGGTCCCCCGGAGGCTTCAGCCTGACTGGAGGAACAGCCACAGCCCCTGTCAACTCCCTGGCCTCAGCCTTGGCAGTGTGGACCACCGTGGCATAGATGGGATCAGCGTCCAGGAGGGAGGCTGACATTACTGTGGAACTGCTTGTGTGGCAGTGTTAGGATCCTAGCCTCCCTGTACCCAGGCCTCAGGCAGCAGTCTCTCTTCTTATACCAATGGTCAGTGCAGAGAGGGCTGTAAAACACTGCAGGATCCAGCAGTCTCAGTCTGTACAGAGCTTCCTGTTGAATTCTGAGGAAAAGCCAGACAGAAGGGGTGATGTAAGAAACAGTGAGGCAGGAAATATCTCTGTCGTGACACTAATAAGAATCCGCCTACTAAATCATTTATGTTTAAAACATATGAAATCTATTCCGTTTGGTGAAACGGAGCGTGTAAGAGAGAGGATTGCTGCGTGTGTCCATAGCTCAGATACAATCATCAGGGCCCACCCACTAGTTGTATCCGGGCTGCCCTCCCCTTAGTGACTGCTGCCTCCGAGTTTTTTATGCTTTCCTTCCCCTCTCTTCACGTCTCCCTCTCTTGCTTTTTCTCGCTCTCGCTCTCTTCCTCCTCTTTCTCTTTCAGCCTTCGCTCTTATTCTTGAGCAACATACTATCTTTCAAATGGTTGAGTTTCAAACAAGACTGCCTAGATAGAAAGACTATTCCCAACTAGATGAATGAATGAAACAGACACCAGTGTAGTCAAAAGGAAAATGAAGAAATTAATGTGATACACAACACACACAAACATACACGCAAACATAACACACACAGGCAATTATCCCAGTAAGGCACAGCAATAGAATCAGATTCTGAATATTTCAAAGGAGTCTAGCTGCTTTATACAGTTTTAAAATAATGCCCTGTGCTTGCTTTTCAAAAATGAATCTAACACAGCAACAGTTATTTGCAACAGCTGCTTTCAGGAACTGTAATAGCCTTAACAACGTCATGTGAAATCCCCATTGATCTGTTTTACCATACCTGCACACTTTGTCTTTGTCTGTCTGTGTTCTGAGAAGAGCTGCCGTCCTGTTCCTCATCTGTCCTCTGACTCCCTATCAGAGGACCAAGTCTGTCCTCTGACTCCCTATCGGAGGACCAAGTTTGTCCCGTCCCGTGGTGGGGATCTGAGGCCTGGCCTTATTAAGACTGACAGCTGGGGTAATCAGGTTACTGACGCAGTGGGTGCCTGCCTATTCAGAGGGAGGGCTGCCTGCGAGGATTCCTCCACCACGCTCTGTGTGCTGTACCACTGGGTCTTGGATAAGCCCCTGAATGAATTCAAGTATATTTTCTGGTCAATATATTTGCTCCATTAGGCATTTGAAGTTGACTGCCAGGCATTTCAATGGTTAAAATGGGTGAAGAGACTTGATGGCTTGATGAGAATGCAGAACGGATCCCACACACTCTCATATACTGAGCAGTCTATTCATCAGGGGTTGATTCTGACAAAAGGCTCTCTTGTAAGGCATCCTTAACCTTCAGCAGCACCCGCTGTCAGCATGCACTGTGTACCCCTTCCCTGTAGTGCCCTCAGTCAGCCAAGTCCCTGGCCCGCCCCCCTCTTCCCTTTGGGTAGTACTGGTATGTACAAGACACAAGGGATAACATCATAGCCAGGGCGAGAGAGAGAGCAAGAGAGCGAAAGAGAGAGAGAGAGGACACTGCTCAGCAATGATGACAAAAAACTGAGGTGAAATAACCAAATTATTCATAACCATTAAGTTCATTTTGAAAGGTTCTGGGTGTTGAATAAATGTTTACAGAGATGTAATGATGCCTTAATGGTATATTAGAGAAACTAAAAGAAGAAGGAAATACGTATGCTCCTTCATCTGGCTGGAGAGCTCCAGGGCAGAGAGAATGACTCATGAACACGGTCCTCCAACCAAGCGAAGCACAGCCAGCAAACACAGCAGCACAGTGTAGTAAACACACGCAACACAAGCACCTCTCTGTGTTTCAGTGTGTTGTATGCTCTCTGACTCACAACTACATTTTAGATTTTAGGGTTCTTAGGGATTTGGTCTCTGAGGTACTTTGCACCTATGTATCCCAAGGCCCTCAATTTACATTTTCATAACACTGCAGGATTCTAGAAACACTCTGTTGCTCTCTCCACTGGCTTCCAGTTGAAGCTCGCATCCGCTACAAGACCATGGTGCTTGCCTACGGAGCTGTGAGGGGAACGGCACCTCAGTACCTTCAGGCTCTGATCAGGCCCTACACCCAAACAAGGGCACTGCGTTCATCCACCTCTGGCCTGCTCGCCTCCCTACCACTGAGGAAGTACAGTTCCCGCTCAGCCCAGTCAAAACTGTTCGCTGCTCTGGCACCCCAATGGTGGAACAAACTCCCTCACGACGCCAGGACAGCGGAGTCAATCACCACCTTCCGGAGACACCTGAAACCCCACCTCTTTAAGGAATACCTAGGATAGGATAAAGTTATCCTTCTCACCCCCCCCCCCCCCTTAAAAGATCTAGATGCACTATTGTAAAGTGGCTGTTCCACTGGATGTCATAAGGTGAATGCACCAATTTGTAAGTCGCTCTGGATAAGAGCGTCTGCTAAATGACTTAAATGTAAATGTAATGTAAATGTTGTTCCATTACTTCTCTCCTGCTTGAAATCATTACTTCTCTTTGCAAACCTGGTGCTTTACATCATCTCGACAAGCCCCAGATGACCTGCATTCATTCTATGAAGTGAAAGGGGGCCCATTGTGTTATAAAGATAATCAGCCATAGATGTTATTGCCTTCTGTGAAGCAAGCTGTTTGGGTCGAATACAAATCTTAGAACCAAGCTAACTCATACTAGTGAAAACGGGGAAAACAGGAAAAACACTGCCTACCTCTCAGAGACACCTTGTATAAAATGAAACCACACTTTCTCTGTGTCTGATGATTGTTTTAACCCCATTTCATTGCAGTATATTAGAGGGTTATTATGCCTGTATACTAAGGATGAGATGTCCATCCTTTAGAATCACGAGAGAACTCCATTAGCTTAAACCAAGTCTTACTAGGGATTTTGAGAATTTGCCTGGGCCATGACACGGACTCTCAGCCTCTTAGAACTTAGAGGCTCTTACAAAGGCAACCTGTCACATGTACTGTATCTCAGCACTCTCGTTTATAGCCCGGAATGTGGTGCAATTGAAAAGACATGTTGGACTGTGAAACAGTAATTAAATTACAATCTGTGAGAGTTATGTAGGCTTACAGTTACTGTTTGAACTGAAACACACATTTTCAATAATGTTAAATTATTTATACCAGTTAAATGTAAGTAAATGTAATCGAAAATGTAGTCTACGTAATCCCCAAAAGTATGTATTTATCATGAGAGGGCCATGAACAATAACTAGTAATTCTGTATACTCCAAGAAAGGTTAAAGTCTCAACTTTATGGTAAAAATAGTTATAAATTGCTGAGGTGTAGTCACTTTTGAGGACACAAGCTCAAGTACACAGTACAAATATGATACAAATATGAAAATATGAAATGTTTTATATGATGTATTTCCTATTCAACAAAACTGTATGAATGAGGCTTTAAATGACATATATGCGTTCTAAATATAGTATAATCAAATGATAAAATGACTAACTATAACATTTCACCTTCCTTATAACTATAAAATGCATACGGTGTCCACAGATCGATTTATAAGTGAAAATGTCGGTCGGAACCGGTACCAGAACCATGCAGGGACTTTACATCTAAGAGGGTTAACAGTGTAAGGAAAAGAGTAAGCCTATTGTCCATCTGTAAAAAATATCAAATTACCCTAATCTACAACAACTCAGACATCCACAAAACATAAAAGATCATGGTAGTCTGCGGTCAGCACAGATACAAAACAAAAGACATCAACCAGCTCAGAGAGCTCATTCAAGATGGACAGGCAGTCCTGTAAGAGGCTTATAACTGTCACAGTGGAGCTGACCTCCCAGCAGAGGAATACGAAGGAGAGCACGCATGGCTGAGTGAAAACCCAGCACTGAATATCTATTAGTGTACTTTCATCCCAGAGGAGAGACAAGAGACGACAACCTAACAGACCGAGACTGTAGTGTACACCATGCCACCAATGTTTTTCCTCAACCAACAGGGGCTTGGTCACCTCTGGAAAACATGTGAATATGTTCAAAAACAAACAAGATGAACTGTGGAAGAGACATACAGTACTAGAGGAAATGACATCCAATGCAAAGGTAGATACACATCTTAACTATTCATAAGGGTTATAAACCTTTGGTTTATTTCCCCTTCCAGTCTTAAGAACTTGATAAAGATCATTTTTAAGTGGCTTAGCTGGACAGGTATTGGAAGCAATCTCTTTAATTCAAATGGTACAGTAAAGCAAGATGGCCCATCAAACTGGCATGTCTGGAAACTACACTAAATACTGTATTATCCCAGTAGACAATAAGAGTCATAGCAAATACAGTATTTAGTCACACTAGCTACTTAGATTTTATACAACTTGGGATCATATACTGCAGTTATTGCTTCTGGCCAAATGCCGATGTAGAGTTAGCATGCAGCTCCTAAAGTAACTATCAAAGCACACCATGGCACCATACCATCATTTGTTTGCAAAAAGGGAATGAGAAGAGGAAATATGCTATGTGAATACATGACTGTGACTGTGTGTGTATGCATGTATGTGTGTGTGTGTGTGTGTGTGTGTGTGTGTGTGTGTGTGTGTGTGTGTGTGTGTGTGTGTGTGTGTGTGTGTGTGTGTGTGTGTGTGTGTGTGTGTAAGAGCCAGCAAAGAAGAGGGTTTCCTGTGCAAGTTAATGCTTGATTTGGTGCCCGATGAAAACAATACTAGGCACAGTTCCATGTTTGTGGATTTCCCATTAGGAGCCAGTGATAACAATGACCAGTAAGACATTAAACATATTCCCGTTTCTATTGCCCTTGGCACAGATTTTGAAGAACAACACCAAAAAAAGTAATCATGCAAAAGGTAAAAAGTATTCTCTTTGTTGTTCTGTCAAATTGTCACGATTGTTGTTGGAATGAATGGACCAAGGCGCAGCGTGCGTAGAGTTCAACATGTTTTTAAAAAATGACACTCACCAAAAACAATACAGAACAAATGAAATGTGACGTAAATGCAGTGTTCACAGGCACTACACAAAAACAAGATCCCACAAACAACAGGTGGGAAAAGGCTGCCTAAATATGATCCCCAATCAGAGACAACGATAGAAAGCTGCCTCTGATTGGGAACCATACCAGGCCAACAAAGAAATAGAAAACATAGATTGCCCACCCTAGTCACACCCTGACCTAACCAATTAGAGAATTAAAAGGATCTCTAAGGTCAGGGCGTGACACAAAAACACTCCACAAATTTCTTGTTAACAAACTAGAGTTTTGGTTAGGACATCTACTTTGTGCATAACACAAGTAATTTTTCCAACAATTGCTTACAGACAGATTATTTCACTTATCATTCACTCGATCACAATTCCAGTGGGTCAGAAGTTTACATACACTAAGTTGACTGTGCCTTTAAACAGCTTGGAAAATTCCAGAAAATTATGTCATGATTTAGAAGCTTCTGATTGACATAATTTGAGTCAATTGGAGGTGTACCTGCAGATGTGTTTCAAGGCCTACCTTCAAACTCAGTGCCTCTTTGCTTGACATCATGGGAAAATCAAAAGAAATCAGCCAAAACCTCAGAAAAAAAATGTAGACCTCCACAAGTATGGTTCATCCTTGGGAGCAATTTCCAAACGCCTGAAGGTACCACATTCATCTGTACAAACAATAGTATGCAAGTACAAACACCATGGGACAACGCAGCCATCATACCGCTCAGGAAGGAGACAGGTTCTGTCACCTAGAGATGGACGTACTTTGGTGCGAAAATTGCAAATCAATCCCAGAACAACAGCAAAGGACCTTGTGAAGATGCTGGAGGAAACAGGTGCAAATCCACAGTAAAACGAGTCCTATATCGACATAACCTGAAAGGCCGCTCAGCATGGAAGAAGCCACTGCTCCAAAACCACCATAAAATAGCCAGACTACGGTTTGCAACTGCACATGGGAACAAATATTGTACATTTTGGAGAAATGTCCTCTGGTCTGATGAAACAAAAATAGAATTGTTTGGCCAAAATGACCATCGTTATGTTTGGAGGAAAAAGGGGGAGGTTTGCAGGCTGAAGAACACCATCCCAACCGTGAAGCACGGGGGTGGCAGCATCATGTTGTGGGGGTGCTTTGCTGCAGGAGGGACTGGGACATTTCACAAAATAGATGCCATCTTGAGGCAATAAAATTATGTGTATATATTGAAGCAACATCTCAAGAAATCAGTCAGGAAGTTAAAGCTTGGTCGCAAATGGGTCTTCCAAATGGGCAATGACCCCAAGCATACTTCCAAAGTTGTGGCAAAATGGCTTAAGGACAACAAAGTCAAGGTATTGGAGTGGGCATCACAAATACTGACCTCATTCCTATAGAAAATCTGTGGGCAGAACTGAAAAAGCGTGTGCGAGCTAGTAGGCCTACAAACCTGATTCAGTTACACCAGCTCTGTCAGGAGGAATGGGCCAAAATTCACCCAACTTATTGTGGGAAGCTTGTGGAAGGCTACCCGAAATGTTTGACCCAAGTTAAACAATTTAAAAGCAATGCTATCAAATACTAATTGAGTGTATGTAAACTTCTGACCCACTGGGAATGTGATGAAAGAAATAAAAGCTGAAATAAATCAGTCTCCCTACTATTATTCTGACATTTCACATTCTTAAAATAAAGTTGTGATCCTAACTGACCTAAGACAGGGATTTTCTACTAGGTTTAAATGTCAGGAATTGTGAAAAACTGAGTTTAAATGTATTTGGCTAAGCTGTATGTAAACTTCCGACTTCATCTGTACATGTACAAATTTCCTCAACTAACCTGTACCCCTGCACATTGACTTGGTACCAGTACCCCCTGCACATAGCCTTGTTATTGTTATTTCATTGTGTTACTTTTTGTTATTTTTCACTTTAGTTTATTTTGTAAATATTTGAACTCTATTGTTGGATAAGGGCTTGTAAGTAAGCATTTCACGGTTATTTTATTTTATTTTTATTTCACCTTTATTTAACCAGGTAGGCCAGTTGAGAACAAGTTCTCATTTACAACTGCGACCTGGGCAAGATAAAGCAAAGCAGTTCGACAAAAACAACAACACAGAGTTACACATAAACAAACGTACAGTCAGTAACACAATAGAAAAAAATTGAAAAATCTATGTACAGTGTTGGCAAATGTAGAAGAGTAGGGAGGTAGGCAATAAATAGGCCATAGAGGCTACATAATTACAATTTAGCATTAACACTGGAGTGATAGATGTGCAGATGATGATGTGCAAGTAGAGATACTGGGGTGCAAAAGAGCAAGAGGGTAAGCAATAATATGGGGATGAGGTAGTTGGGTGCGCTATGTACAGATTGGCTGTGTACAGATACAGTGATCAGTAAGCTGCTCTGACAGATGATGCTTAACTTTTTATGGCTGCAGGGGCAGTATTGAGTAGCTCTGTTTAAGGTGCCCATTTCAAACGGCCTCGTACTCAATTCTTGCTCGTACAATATGCATATTATTGTTATTATTGGATAGAAAACACTCTCTAGTTTCTATAGCCGTTTGAATTATGTCTCTGAGTGGAACAGAACTCATTCTACAGCACTTTTCCTGATATGGAGTGAGATTTCAGAAATCTTGGACTCTGGTCCCAGGTCAGTTTTAAAGTCCCTGTAAATGCTATGAGGATACAAACACTGCCCACGCCTTCCTCTAGATGTCAGTAAGAGGTGACAATTTGAATGGAGTCGATTGCGCAATCAGGGCCTGTATAAAAGGCCAAAGACCGGATGTACCGTTCTTTTCCTGCTGCGCCTGACGCACGATGTACGTCGGACCTGCTCTCTTTCCAAGCTTGGGTTTAGCCAGTAATATATCGACGGTCATGTTTTTACTCGTTATAGGTGTTAAAAACATCATAAGGTAGTTAATTTAAACCGTTTTATAGCAATTTATATCCGTTTAGTGCGATTTTGAGGCATTGCTTTGTGTTGCACTTTGAAGCGCCGGGCATGTTTCGGGGTCCCGGTCGAACGTTAGTGGGCATTTCGACGGACAAGAGGACATCTTTCGACCAAAAGAAGATTAGACCCAAGAAAGGATACATTGCCCAAGATTCTGATGGAAGATCACCTCATAGTAAGAAATATTTAAGATGATAAATCGTTGTTCTGTCGAAAAATTTTAAACGCATATTCCGCCATTTTTTTTGGTATAGCTTCGCTTGGCGAACCCTGTATTGCACAGTAAGGATAATTTTAGAAATGTAATTCAGCGATTGCATTAAGAACTAATTTGTCTTTCGATAGCTGTCCAACTTATATTTTTTTAGTCAAGTTTATGAATAGTTATGCATGAGACAAGATCACTGTTAAAGATGGCGCCCGACATTTTCAGGCTAGTTTTGCTAGTATTGTCATTGTATAACCACGTTTTTTTGTGGCTAAATATGCACATTTTCGAACAAACTCTATATGTATGTTGTAATATGATGTTACAGGAGTGTCATCGGAAGAATTCTGAGAAGGTTAGTGAAAAAATTAATATATTTTGGCGATGATTACGTTATCGCTCTCTTTGGCTTGAATCAATGCTCGGGTAACGTTTGCACATGTGGTATGCTAATATAACGATTTATTGTGTTTTCGCTGTAAAACACTTAGAACATCTGAAATATTGTCTGAATTCACAAGATCTGTGTCTTTCCATTGCTGTGAGCTGTGTATTTTTAAGAAATGTTTTATGATTAGTAATTAGGTAATTCTCGTTGCTCTCTGTATTTATTCTAGTCGAGTTGTGATGGTGGGTGCAATTGTAAACTATGATTTCTACCTGAAATATGCACATTTTTCTAACAAAACCTATCCTATACAATAAATATGTTATCAGACTGTCATCTGATGAGGTTTTTTCTTGGTTAGTGGCTATCAATATCTTTATTTGGCCGAATTGGTGATAGCACCTGATGGAGTAAGAAACTGATGGAGTTAGAAAAGTGGTGTCTTTTGCTAACGTGGTTAGCTAATAGATTTACATATTTTGTCTTCCCTGTAAAACATTTTAAAAATCGGACATGTTGGCTTGATTCACAAGATGTGTACCTTTCATATGCTGTATTGGACTTGTTAATGTGTGAAAGTTAAATATTTAAAAAAAATATTTTTTTGAATTTCGCGCCCTGCACTTTGAGCTGGATGTTGTCATAGGTGTACCGACCTCGGGCTTGCAGCCATAAGAGGTTTTAAAGGTAGAGAGGGAAATATAAGACTCCAGCTTCAGTGATTTTTGCAATTCATTCCAGTCATTGGCAGCAGAGAACTGGAAGGAAAGGCGACCAAAGGAGGAATTGGCTTTCGGGGTAACCAGTGAAATATACCTGCTGGAGCGCGTGCTACAGATGGGTGCTGCTATGGTGACCAGTGAGCGGAGATAAGGCGGGGCTTTACCTAGCAAAGACTTATAGATGACCTGGAGTCAGTGGGTTTGGCGACGAATATGAAGCGAGGGCCAGCCAACGAGAGCATACAGGTCGCAGTGGTTGGTAGTATATGGGGCAAGTTGCTGCAGGTGGTGCTGAGATGTTGGCCGGGGTAGGGGTAGCCAGGTGGAAAGCATGGCCAGCCATAGAAAAATGCTTATTGAAATTATCGATTATCGTTGGTTTATCGGTGGTGACAGTGTTTCCTATCCTCAGTGCAGTGGGCAGCTGGGAGGAGGAGCTCTTATTCCTTACAGTGTCCCAAAACTTTTTTGGAATTAGTGCGACAGGAAGCAAATTTCTGTTTGGAAAAGCTAGCCTTAGCTTCCTAACTGACTGAGTATATTGGTTCCTGACTTCCCTGAAAAGTTGCATATCGCGGGGGCTATTCGATGCTAATGCAGAATGCCACAGGATGTTTTTGTGCTCGTCAAGGGCAGTCAAGTCTAGGGTGAAACAAGGGCTATATCTGTTCTTAGTTCAACATTTTTTGAATGGGGCATGCTTATTTAAGATGGTGAGGAAAGCACTTTTGAAGAGCAACCAGGCATCCGCTATTGACGGGATGAGGTCAATATCCTTTCAGGATACCCGGGCCAGATCGATTAGAAAGGTCTGCTTGCTGAAGTGTTTAAGGGAGCGTTTGACAGTGATGAGGGGTGGTCGTTACGCAGGCAGTCAATGAGGCAGTGATCGCTGAGATCCTGATTGAAGACAGCAAAGGTGTATTTAGAGGGCAAGTTGGTCAGGATGATATCTAAGAGGGTGCCGATGGTTACGGATTTGGGGTTGTACCTGGTAGGTTCCTTGATCATTTGTGTGAGATTGAGGGCATCCAGCTTAGATTGTAGGAAGGCCGGGGTGTTAAGCATGTCCCAGTTTAGATCACCTAAAAGTACGAACTCTGAAGATAGATGGGGGGCGATCAATTCATATATAGTGTCCAGGGCACAGCTGGGGGCTGAAGGGGGTCTATAACAAGCGGCAATGGTGAGAGACTTGTTTCTGGAAAGGTGGATTTTTAAAGGTATAAACTCGAATTGTTTGGGCACAGACCTGGATAGTATGACAGAACTCTGCAGGCTATCTCTGCAGTAGATTGCAACTCTGCCCCCTTTGGCAGTTCTATCTTGTCGGACAATGTTGTAGTTGGGGATGGAAATGTCAGTATTTTTGGTGGCCTTCCTATGCCAGGATTCAGACACGGCTAGGACATCCGGGTTGGCCGAGTGTGCCAAAGCAGTGAATAAAACAAACTGAGAGAGGCGGCTTCTAATGTTAACATGCATGGAACCAAGGCTTTTACGGTTACAGAAGTCAACAAATGGGAGTGATGCTGCGGGCTGCAGGGCCTGGGTTAACCTCTACATCACCAGAGGAACAGAGGAGGAGTAGGATAAGGGTACGGCTAAAGGCTCTAAGAACTGGTTGTCTAGTGTGTTCGGAACAGAGAGTAAAAGGAGCAAATTTCTGGGCGCGGAAGAATAGATTCAAGGCATAATGTACAGACAAGGGTATGGTAGGATGTGAGTACAGTGGAGGTAAACCTAGGCATTGAGTGACGATGAGAGAGGTTTTGTCTCTAGAGGCACCATTTAAGCAAGGTGAGGTCACAGCATGTGTGTGGGGTGGAACAAAAGGGCTAGCTAAGGCATATTGAGCAGGGAGGAGGCTCTACAGTGAAATAAGACAAAAATCAGTAACCAAAATAGCAGTAGACATGGCACATTGACATTATGGAGAGGCATGTGTAGTCGAGTGATCATAGGGTCCAGTGAGTAGCTAGGCGAGCTGGAGACAGCTAGCAGGCCGGGGCTAGCAGGCTAGCAGATGGGCCTCAGGGAGACGTCGCAATGGAAGAGCCTGTTGAAACCCCCTCGGAAGGTAACGTCGGCAGACCAGTCGTAATGAATCAGCGAGGCTCCGTGTCAGCAGCAAAGGGTCCAGGCCAATTGGCAAAAGAGGTATTTAAGCCCTGGAATTGTCTGATGGATCTCTTCGGCTAGCCGGGAGATGGGCCTAGCTCGAGTCTAGAGACGTTAGCCAGGAGTAGCCACTCGGATAGCAGCTAGCTAGCTGCGATGATCCGGTGTAAAGGTTAAATTCTTGCGATAGGAATACGGAGATGTGGTAGAGAAAAAGCAGTCCGGTATGCTCTGGGTTGATATCGCGCTGTGCAGACTGGCAGAAATTGACCTGGCTGAGGCTGGCTGATGTCCGAGTTAACGGCGCTGACCACTAGCAGTGGCTAGCTGACTACTAGCTAGTAGCTAGTTAGCTGGCTAGCTTCTGATGGGGGTTCTGGTTCTAAAGTATAAAAAATATCAGATCCATACCACATTGGGTGAAAACCTCTACCGAATCACCCTCCTGGATCTGGGATCCTCCTCATCAGAAACGCTGACTAGCATAGCCTAGCCTAGCGCCACAGGGAATATCATATAATATAATTTCATGAAATCACAAGTCCAATACAGCAAATGAAAGATAAACATCTTGTGAATCCAGCCAACATGTCTGATTTTTAAAATGTTTTACAGCGAAAACACAACATATATTTATGTTAGCTCACCACAATAGCGCAACACACAATGCCATTTTTTCACCGCAAAGATAGCTTTCACAAAACCCACAAATAGAGATAAAATTAATCATTAACCTTTGAACAACTTCATCAGATGACAGTCTTATAACATCATGCTATACAATACATTTATGTTTTGTTTGAAAATGTGCAAATTTATAGCTACAAATCCTGGTTTTACATTGGTGCCATGAACATAAATGGCACCAAAACAGCCAGAATAATTACAGAGAGCAACGTGAAATACATAAATACTCATCATAAAACATTTATGAAAAATACATGTTGTACAGCAAATGAAAGATAAACATCTTGTGAATCCAGCCAAAATGTCGGATTTTTAAAATGTTTTACAGCGAAAACACAACATATATTCATGTTAGTTCACCACAAAAGCCCAAAACACAACGCCATTTTTTCACCGCAAAGATAGCTTTCACAAAATCCACAAATAGAGATAAAAATAATCACTAACCTTTGAACAACTTCATCAGATGACAGTCTTATAACATCATGTTATACAATACATTTATGTTTTGTTCGAAAATGTGCATATTTATAGCTACAAATCCTGGTTTTACATTGTGAACATGGCGCAAAAATGCTCCAAATTGTCCGGAGAAATTTTGGAGAGTCACGTAATCTAACAAAAAAACTCATCATAAACTTTGCTGAAAAATACATGTTGGACATATAATTAAAGATACACTGGTTCTTAATGCAACCGCTGTGTTAGATTTAAAAAAAATTACTTTAGTAAAAAGCACAGCATACAATAATCTGAGACAGCGCTCAGCCATTCTCCGCCATGTTGGAGTCAACATATTCAACAAAAATACGAAATAACATCATAAATATTCTCTTACCTTTGATGAACTTTCATCAGAATGCAGTGCCAGGAGTCCTAGTTCCACAATAAATCGTTGTTTTGTTTTAGAATGTCCATTTCTTCTGTCGAATTAGCAACTTTGGCTAGCATAATGGTGCTCAAGTGTCCATGAAAGTTTGGCGCATGGAACGAAAAATTCCAAAAGTCATAATAAAAGTCGAATAAACTGGTCAAACTCAGTTGAAAATCCATCTTTAGGATGTTTTTCTCATATGTATCCAATAACGTCCCAGACGGAGCATTTCTTCGTGTCTACCTAACGCATTGCAGAAAATGATATGGTGTTCCCAGGTGCGCAGCAAAATACTGCCAATATGGCTGACCTGTCACTCCAAAAGCTCTCATTCGGTCCCACATCAGGCTAGACACCTCATTCAACGTTCTACTGCCTGTTGACATCTAGTGGAAGGCGTATGAAGTGCATACATATCCATAAATACAAGGCAATTGAATAGGAGCAGCCCTTCACAGAGACCCATTTCAGAATTTTCACTTCCTGTTTGGAAGTTTGCCTGCCAAATGAGTTCTGTTTTACTCACAGATATAATTCAAACAGTTTTAGAAACTTCAGAGTGTTTTCTATCCAATAGTAATAATAATATGCATATCATATGATCTAGAACAGAGTACGAGGCTGTTTAATTTGGGCACTATTTTTTCCCAAAGTGGAAATGGCGCCCCCTATTAAGAAGATGTTTTAAGAACAAATTCTTATTTTCAGTGACGGCCTAGGAACAGAGGGTTAACTGCCTTGTTCAGGGGCAGAACGACAGATTTTTACCTTGTCAGCTCGGGGATTCGATCTTGCAACCTTTCAGTTACTAGTCCAACACTCTAACCACTAGGCTACCTGCCGCCCAATATGTTCAGTCCGTAGATGGCAATTGAGATTAAAAATATATAAAATATATACAAAATATATACAAAGAAAACGATATATACACGGGACGGGACAAGACAAACAAAACAGACATCCGACTGCTACGCCATCTTGAAACAAAACAATGATTTGATGACAGCTTTGCACACTCTTGGCATTCTCTCAACCAGCTTCACCTGGAATGCTTTACCAAAAGTCTTGAAGAAGTTCCCACATATGCTGAGCACTTGTTGGCTGCTTTTCCTTTACTCTGCAGTCCAACTCATCCCAATTCATCGCAATTGGGTTGAGGTCAGGTGATTGTGTAGGCCAGGTCATCTGATGCAGCACTCCATCACTCTCCTTCTTGGTCAAATAGCCCTTACACAGCCTGGAGGTGTGTTGAGTCATTGTCCTGTTGAAAAACAAATGATAGTCCCACTATGCGCAAACCAGATGGGATGGCTTATTGCTGCAGAATGCTGTGGTAGTCATGCTGGTTAAGAGTACTTTGAATTCTAAATAAATCACAAACAGTGTCACTAGCAAACCACCCCCACACCATCACACCTCTTCCTCCATGCTTCACGATGGGAACCACACATGCTGTCACGTCTGCTCCCGCTCCCCCTCTCTGGCGCTAGTGGTCGCCAGGCTGCTCATCATTAAGCACACCTGTCACCATCTATATGCGCACCAGCGCTTCATCAAACTCACCTATATCTGCACTTCCTCAGTTTCATTCCCGTGTCTGCATTGATGTTGTTAAGTTTATCCTGTCCAAATGCTGTTCTTCGTCTATTTATTATTAAATCCACACAATGGACTTGCTTCTTGTCTCCCAACGTCAGTCGTTACAGAACCGTTACAGAATGCTGACTCCCCAATTGGAAGCATCAGGGAGTTTATTTGATAACATTTTTTTGGGGGGTGATGGCATTGGTCCTCTGTCCAGTGTCAATGTTCTTTAGCCCGTCTTAATCTTTTATTTTTATTGGCCAGTCTGAGATGTGGCTTTTTCTTTGCAACTCTGCCTAGAGGGCCAGCATCCCGGAGTCACCTCTTCACTGTTGACGTTGAGACTGATGTTTTGCGGATACTATTTAATGAAGCTGGCAGTTGAGGACCTGTGAGGCGTTTGTTTCTCAAACTAGACACTCGAATGTACTTGTCCTCTTCCTAAGTTGTGCACCAGGGCCCACTCCTCTTTCTATTTTGGTTAGAGCCAGTTTGCACTGTTCTTTGAAAGGAGTAGTACACAGCGGTGTACGAAATCTTCAGTTTTTTGGCAATTTCTTGCATGGAATAACCTTCATATCTCAGAACAAGAATAGACTGATGAGTTTCAGAAGAAAATACTTTGTTTCTGGCCATTTTGAGCCTGTAATCGAACCAACAAATGCTGACGCTCCAGATACGCAACTAGTCTAAAGAAGGCCAGTTTTATTGCTTCTTTAATCAGGACAACAGTTTTCAGCTGTGCTAACATAATTGCAAACGGGTTTTCTAATGATCAATTAGCCTTTTAAAATGATAAACTTGGATTAGCTAACACAACGTGTCATTGGAACACAGGAATGATGGTTGCTAATAATGGGCCTCTGTTCGCCAATGTAGGTATTTCATCAAAAATCTGCCTTTTCCAGCTACAATAGTCATTTACAACATTAACAATGTCTAAACTGTATTTTTGATCAATTCGATGTCATTTTAATGGACAAAAAAATGTGCTTTTCTTTCAAAAACAAGGACATTTCTAAGTGACCCCAAACACTTGAACGGTAGTGTAAGTATTCAGACCAATTGCTATGAGACTCTAAATTGAGCTCAGGTGCATCCTGTTTCCATTGATTATCTTTGAGATATTTCTACAAGTTGATTGGACTCCACCTGTGGTAAATTCAACTGATTGGACATGATTTGTGAAGGCACACACCTGTCTATATAAGGTGCATGACAGAGCAAAAAGTAATTGTCCGTAGAGCTCCGAGACAGGATTGTGTCAAGGCACAGATCTGGGGAAGGGTACCAAAACATTTCTACAGCATTGAAGGTCCCAAAGAACACAGTGGCCTCCATTATTCCTAAATGGAAGAGGTTTGAAACCACCAAGACTCTTCCTAGAGCTGGCCGCCCGGCCAAACTGAGCAATTGGGGGAGAAGGGCCTTGGTCAGGGAGGTGACCAAGAACAAGATGGTCACTCTGACAGAGCTCCAGAGATCCTCTGTGGAGATGGGAGAACCTTACAGAAGGACAACCACCTCTGCAGTACTCCACCAATCAGGCCTTTATGGTAGAGTGGCCAGACAGAAGCCACTCCTCAGTAAAAGGAACATGACAGCCTGCTTGGAGTTTGCCAAAAGACACCTAAAGAACTCTCAGACCATAAGAAACAAGATTCTCTGGTCTGATGAAACCAAGATTGAACGTTTTGTTCTGAATGCCAAGTGTCACGTCTAGAGGAAACCTGGCACCATCCCTACGGTGAAGCATGGTGGTGGCAGCATCATGCTGTGGGGATGTTTTTCAGCAGCAGGGACTGGGAGACTAGTCAGGATCGGGGGAAAGATCAACTAAGCAAAGTAAAGAGTGATCCTTGATGAAAACCCGCTCCAGAGTGCTGAGGACCTCAGACTGGGGCGAAGGTTCACCTTCCAAAAGGACAACGACCCTAAGCACACATCCAAGACAACGCATTAGAGGCTACATGACAAGTCTCTGAAGGTCCTTGAGTGGCCCAGCCAGAGCCCAGACTTGAACCCCGATCAAACATCTCTGGAGTGACCTGAAAATAGCTGTGCAGCGACGCTCCCAATGCAAGCTGACAGAGCTTGAGATGATCTGCAGAGAAGAATGGGAGAAACTCCCCAAATACAGGTGTGTCAAGCTTGTAGCGTCATGCCCAAGAAGACTTGAGGCTGTAATCACTGCCAAAGGTGCTTCAACAAAGTACTGAGTAAATGTTCTGAATACTTATGTAAATGTGATATTTCCTTCTTTTTTTATATACATTTGCAAAAAATTTAAAAGATTTTGCTTTGTCATTATGGGGTAATGTGTGTAGATTGATGAGGGAAAAAAATTATTTTATCAATTTTAGAATAAGGATGTAACGTAACAAAATGAGGAAAAAGTCAAGGGGTCTGAATACTTTCCGAATGCACTGTATTTGTTGTAATATTTGATCTGGTTTTTCAGGAGGATGAAAATTAAATTCTAACCAGCTTTGCATTGCTTGTTTTAGAAAAGGCAATACTTTGAACAAGGTTTCATTTTCAATTAACAAAAATGAGAGGTTGTAATCTTGATAAAGGAAAAGTTTGAGGGGCAAAAGCATTAAACCTCTCACTAAAAGCTTCAGAGGGTGAGCAATTCTTACTAATCCACTGAAGAATCAGTTTGGGTTTAAGTTCAACTTTTGTATGACTGAAGCTTTTAGTGAGAGATTTTATGCTTTTGCTCCTCAAACTTGTATTAATTATATAAATTAGCAAGTTTAATTTTGTCTGGCTTATCGTTCCAAATAAAGTGAAAAAAATTTTGCTCATATAATTATAAAAACACGTTTTCTGAAGTAGGTAGCAACTTAAGGAAATATGTAAACGGTGATATGACGAAATAATTAATCAGTGTAATTTTATCATAAATAGACAGGTTTGTACCTCTCCATGGTTGCAAGATCTTGTCTATTTTTGCTAACTTTGTATTCAAATTTGTTGTAGGGATATGAATACCAGGTATGCATACTTCATCATCAGATCATTTTATTGGTAAACTACAGGGTAATGTAAATGGTGTGTATTTTAACGATCCAATATGTAATAGAATACACTTATCATAGTCCAGAGAGCCTAGAGGTGATCTAGATCTTCAATGAGATTGTTCAGGGGTCCAGATTGTGGATTTAAGAGAGAACTAGAATCATTGGCATACATTGACACTTTTGTTTTTAAGCACTGGATTTCTAACCCCTTGATATTATTGTTAGATCAGATTTGAATAGCTATTTTTCGATGGCCATAACAAATATATATATGGAGACAGTGGAGAACCTTGTTTAACTCCTCTTGACAGTTCAATACTTTCTGATAAGTAGATTATTTACTATTTTACATATGGGGTTTCTATACATAACTTCAAACCATTGTATAAGACATTCACCAAAATGAAAATAGTCCAGGCATTTATGTATCAATTATATATTATAATCCATAATCATCATTGATTAGATAGCTCTTTTATAAAAACTATTACTGAACAATTTAGAAAAGTTCAAGGTTTGGGCAGGAGTGCTCATTCATAAAGGACCTGTCTGTCCAAGGCTCCTCATCAATATCTGTCTCAAAGCTTCTGTCAAAAGGAAGGAAGGAAATCAATGAAATGATACAGACATTGGTGTGACATCCTCTCTCTTGCAGAGCTCTATAAAAGTAGTTTCACACATTTCGATGAGCAAATCGCTGGTATTAAACACCATTATTCCTATGTTCAGAGGGAGATAGTTACAGATGATGAGTTTTCAATTTCCCTCCAGATGGGTATTGATTGATAGAAGAGAACAGATGATAAATGTCGCTTGACTTAGAATAAGAATCAGTCATCTAATGGACAGGGAAACTCAGGCAATAATTGTGTCAACAATAGTGTGTTTTTCTTTTCTTTTGATCTGGTCAATGGTAATATGACAGAGGGTTGTAATTTCTTAACCACTGACAACCATCATAATGAAAACTGTACCATCAAGAGATGATGTGAAGTCCTCCTGAGTGGGGCAGCGGTTTAAGGCACTGCATTGCAGTGCTAGAGGCGTTACTACAGACCCGGGTTCGTTTCCAGGCTGTGCCACAACCAGCTGTGGCTGGGAGTCCCATAGGACGGCGCACAATTGGCCAAGCGTCGTCCAGGTTAGGGGAGGGTTTGGCCGGTAGAGCTTTACTTGGCTAATCGCGCTCTAGCGGCTCCTTGTGGTGGGCCGGGTGCCTGCGGGCTGACCCCGGTCGCCAGATGAACGGTGTTTCCTCCTACACATTGGTGTGGCTGGCTTCCGGGTTAAGCTGGCGGGTGTTAAGGAGAGCGGTTAGGCAGGTCATGTTTCGGAGGACACATGACTCCACCTTCGCCTCTCCCGAGCCCTTTGGGGAGTTGCAGCGATGAGACAAGATCGAAAGTTGGGGAGAAAAAGGGGGTAAAATACAATTTTAAAAAGTAATAAAAAAAGAGATGATGTGAAGGTACCTCTGGCTAACCAGATCTTCTACTGTTTCTGAAGAGAGAAGCTAGGAGACAGGGAGAGCATGTGAACAGGGTCAGAGGGAAAAGGCCCAAATCCCACACTTATTTTTTTAACCAGTTAAGAACAAATTCTTCTTTTCAATGATGGCCTAGGAACAGTGGGTTAACTGCCTTGTTCAGGGGCAGAACGACAGATTTTTACCTTTTCAGCTCAGGGATTTGATCTTGCAACCTTCTGGTTGCTAGTGCAACATTCTAACCACTAGGCTACCTGCCACCCCCCAGTCCCAGGAACTGTGGGCTAGGCTATATAACGGTGCATGTGTGTACGTCAATTAGATTGTGTGCTTGTCGTTGTGGCCATTTCAATGCATTTCCACTGAGGAAAACCCAAATGTGAAGTCATAAAAAGTTTTTAAATACAGGCCAAGTTCAAAAAGAAAGAATGGTTCAAATAGATGGGATAGAGAACACGGGAGAGGAAGGGACAGGGGTGAGAACTTGAAAACTGCCATTTCCTAAATTGGATTTGCTGGTAGGAATTTGATGAGTGAAAAGGAAGTATCTGCGTGATGGCACAGGCTGGACAATTTGCAAGGCAGGGATTCACTTACAGGATGGAACTTGTCATAGCCACTTGTATACAGAGAGTACTAAAAACATATCGCACAATGTGAAAGGACGTTTATAAAAAAATTCAGGTCCCTCCATATGACATGAGTTTATATGAAAATATAATTCAGTTACATTGTTCCAAAATTACACTGACAATTTTGAATTGGGGACAGCAAAACACTTACAAAGCACTTACACTTGTATGAGAAGTCAATTACTCTACAATACGTTTTCCTTTCAGATGCCCATTGGCTGTTTATAGCGATCAAAAATCCTCACACACTATACTGTTAAGGATTACAGATTCAATGCAAAAACTCCAAAGCATAAATCATCATCATAACAACAAATTATTTTTTACTGTGTTTATACCAACATAATATATCGGCAAAAAAATCCCCTCCACATCCACACCAACCACAACAATGGTTAGATAATCTTAAAGCTGACCTATCAGGCACAACCCACTTATACCTACCTCTTTGGAGAGATACAGTAGTTAAATACTGTAAACTGTTTATCTGTCCCTTTGACTTGTCACAGAGCTGTGAAGTAGAAAATACTTTTCATGCAAATGTTGACTCAGAATGTTTAATGAGCACACATCTATAATACATGGAGATGCACAAGGCAGAGGAGCAGGTGTAGGAGAATCACTGTCCCTTATAACGTTGCACTGGCCACTCTGGTGCAAAACACTGTTCAAGAGGAATGTAAATGTTTCCTGTAGGTCGGATCATGTTGTTTTGCTGATTGTATGGTTTCACATTCCTAATGTTATATTGATTGCTGTTGCGTTCTTGGGCAGGTTTCCCTTGCAAAATAGACTATATGTCTCAATGGGCTTTTGAAATAAAAGTTTACGAGAAAAAAAAACTTAATTGGGTGCCATTGATCGTTTCCCATTTGGTGATCAGACACTGTTTAAGCATTCTGATTCTGAAGGAATGAGGGTGCTAGTATGTGGCATTCAAACATGTGATTATAAACCCATTTTAAACCAACTCCAGACTACTTCACGGCACGCCCATGTTTGTTTAATCCAGTAACACACATGAGAGGTCACACAACACAGAGTGCATGAGCGTCTGATGTAAGCTCTGTGTTCTCCTCTCATGCTCTGGTATGCAACATCTGTGTAGCCCTGCTGGCTCAGAGAAGACAGATGCCGCCAGCTCATTGGCTGCTAATCCTGCCACCGTGAGAGAACGGCAAATCAAGAGGCCATCCCCAAGGCCCAGGAAATATAGGATATTGATCCCGAGCCATGCCTAAATGGATTAAATTACAGAGTACTGTTGCTAGCAGCAGGGATGTTGAGGGAGGGCTTGAGAAGGAGGGAGAGAGGCAGGGAGAGGGTTGTGGGGGGGGGGGGGGGGGGGGGGGGGGTTGGAGGGTAACTCTACCAAGGCTTTGGCCACCCATGCCTGGCACTGGTAGACAGCTCACTCCCTCTTCTCCCCATAATCAATACTATTATCAATCATTCCCTCTGACTACCTCCTGCATGAATGAAGTCCCTAGAACACTCTCAGTCTCTATAACATGCCAGCCTTCTTGGTGAAATCGACTCAAATCAAAGTTTATTTGTCACGGGCACCGAATACAACAGGTGTAGGTAGACCTTACAGTGAAATGCTTACTTACAGGCTCAAACCAATAGTGCAAAAAAGGTATTAGGTGAACAACAGGTAGAGTAAAGAAATAAAAACAACAGAAAAAATACAGTGAAAAATAACAGTAGCGAGGCTATAAAAGTAGCGAGGCTACGTACAGACACCGGTTAGTCAGGCTGATTGAGGTAGTATGTACATGTATATAATGGTAATGGTCAATTTGATTCAGACCGAGTGTAAAACTGTGAGGAAGGTATCGACTACATATTGGAGGGAGAAGATGCATCACAGACACAGGGGGGACTTGACTAACACCGTGTCAACATTAGTGGGCAAAGCTGGGTGGGAGGAGTCATTCACTAACCTGAAGTCATTAGTCTTCTTGTATAAGCAGTGATCCAGAGTCTTCATTCTTTCTCATTCACACCCTTTTTGTTCATGACCTGAAGAGAAGAGGGGGATACGGGTCTGAGTCTGGAGAGGATATCTAACAGAGTGCTTCCCCTGCATGTTCTGAGCTTTAATATTCTGCATAGAAATGTGTCCAATGGCATGACAGGAATATCGAAGAGGAGAGTGTGAACTAACGGATAGTAATAGCAACATCAAGGGATGGCTGTGCTTTCTCACTATAATCCATATCTGGATTCATAATAGCCATGAACAATTGGAAGATATTAAAAGATTTCAGTGTCTTTTTGAGTCCTGGTATTCTTCAGTAGTCATTTTCAATTGCACTTGCAATCCTTTTTGATTTTAAGAAGTCCTTTCTTTGTGTTCAGCTTTGATACCTTTGTACATCAAGGGCAACTCTGTCATACTGTTGGGCCCATAGACTTATGGTTGGGCCCCTATCTTTTAGGACCAGTTTCCCAGTTTCCCAGACCAAGATTAGGCCTAGTCCTGAATTAAAAAGGAAATTCTCCATTGAAATCACTTTTTAGTCCAGTTCTAGGCTTAATCTATTTGTGTCTGGGAAACCAGCCCATAGAGCTTCAGTCACAAACATTCTTCCCCACTCCACTTCATCCCCTTCGGGCAGTGCTCCACTTCATGGCACAATTGAATAATCATAAAGAACCCATTAGATTCCAGATGACACACAGACAACAAACAGCACATGCTCGACATATGTAAATGTTAATTAAAATGATGTCCATTTCAGTGCAGTGATGTTCCAATCCCTATGACATTATGAAAAGAATGCATCATGGGTCCTTAATGGGTCCCTGTGTCCATTAGATTGACAGTCAAGGACGTCCCACCATGAGTAATACTTAAAGAAAAACTGCTGCTGTTCTATGTACAGTACAGTCGTGGCCAAAAGTTTTGAGAATGACACAAATATTAATTTTCACAAAGTTTGCTGCTTCAGTATCTTTAGATATTTTTGTCAGATGTTACTATGGAATACTGAAGTATAATTACAAGGATTTCATAAGTGTCAAAGGCTTTTATTGACAATTACATGAAGTTGATGCAAAGAGTCAATATTTGCAGTGTTGATCCTTTTTTTTCAAGACCTCTGCAATCCGCCCTGGCATGCTGTCAATTAACTTTTGGGCCACATCCTGACTGATGGCAGCCCATTCTTGCATAATCAATGCTTGGAGTTTGTCAGAATTTGTGGGTTTCTGTTTGTCCACCCGCCTCTTGAGGATTGATCACAAGTTCTCAATGGGATTAAGGTCTGGCGAGTTTCCTGGCCATGGACCCAAAATATCGATGTTTTGTTCCCCAAGCCACTTAGTTATCACTTTTGCCTTATGGCAAGGTGCTCCATCATGCTGGAAAAGGCATTGTTCGTCACCAAACTGTTCCTGGATGGTTGGGAGAAGTTGCTCTCGGAGGATGTGTTGGTACCATTCTTTATTCATGGCTGTGTTCTTAGGCAAAATTGTGAGTGAGCCCACTCCCTTGGCTGAGAAGCAACCCCACACATGAATGGTCTCAGGATGCTTTACTGTTGGCATGACACAGGACTGATGGTAACGCTCACCTCGTCTTCTCCGGACAAGCTTTTTTCCGGATGCCCCAAACAATCGTAAAGTGGATTCATCAGAGAAAATTACTTTACCCCAGTCCTCAGCAGTCCAATCCCTGTACCTTTTGCAGAATATCAGTCTGTCCCTGATGTTTTTCCTGGAGAGAAGTGGCTTCTTTGCTGCCCTTCTTGACACCAGGCCATCCTCCAAATGTCTTCGCCTCACTGTGCGTGCAGATGGACTCACACCTGCCTGCTGCCATACCTGAGCAAGCTCTGTACTGGTGGTGCCCCGATCTCGGAGCTGAATCAACTTTAGGAGACGGTCCTGGCGCTTGCTGGACTTTCTTGGGCGCCCTGAAGCCTTCTTCACAACAATTGAACCGCTCTCCTTGAAGTTCTTGATGATCCGATAAATGGTTGATTTAGGTGCAATCTTACTGGCAGCAATATCCTTGCCTGTGAAGCCCTTTTTGTGCAAAGCAATGATGACGGCACGTGTTTTCTTGCAGTTAACCATGATTGACAGAGGAAGAACAATGATTCCAAGCACCACCCTCCTTTTGAAGCTTCCAGTCTGTTATTCGAACTCAATCAGAATGACAGAAGGATCTCCAGCCTTGTCCTCGTCAACACTCACATCTGTGTTAACAAGAGAATCACTGACATGATGTCAGCTGGTCCTTTGTGGCAGGGCTAAAATGCAGTGGAAATGTTTTTGGGGGATTCAGTTCATTTGCATGGCAAAGAGGGACTTTGCAATTAATTTCAATTCATCTGATCACTCTTCATAACATTCTGGAGTATATGCATATTGCCATCATACAAACTGAGCCAGCAGACTGTGAAAATTAATATTTGTGTCATTCTCAAAACTTTTGGCCACGACTTTTGCTTCCTTGATACAAGAAAATAATTGATAATTTTCGGGGAATACTGCATGCCAATTCTACATAATTTCATAAAATATAGGCTACATAATACAGATTGCTCACCAGCACCGATAGGCCAAGATCTGTGGACTAAAGTGAAAAGGAATTTCAGAAACTATCGGGGGAGAGTGGAACTTGATAAAAATGCTTCTTGGTTGAAAACCAGACTACTTCGGCCCTGGGGGATTTACAGAAAGAGAAACTAATTTAAAAATGGCCTCCTATGGGTTTGGAACCAATCACAATGCTAATATAACACAAAGCATGATGTAATTGGTAAATGAGTTGCAAAAATCTGACCAATCGGATTTGTATAGCCATTTTACAGCACAGTCAGACTGCATGAAATTTCAATATGGAGTGGCTGCGGATCCGACTTTTCTGGACCTCTATTTCGGAAGACTAAAGGTCCCAAAGCTTTTGTGGGATTCTTTACTTTACGGACAGTCTCTGGAGTAATAAATGGGGTGACGTTGAGTGTAGAGGTGGATCAGATGAGAAATAATATTTCTGGTGTTTGTGACGCCCGCCGTTTGGTGAGACGTAGACACGGTGGAAATAGTGTACCCTGTCTGTATTGTTGAACTTTGATACAGTTTCAGGTTGGGTTACATCAGCTATTCTGTGAAGGCCTTTGTTCCGAACCTGTTGCGGTGCTTTAGTTGCGAAGGATTCAGACATGTTGCAGCAGTGTGTAGGAGAGAGATCCCAAGATGCGAGAGAAGTGTGCAGGAGGGTATAGTCACAGGGAGTGTGAAGTTAGGGTAGAGAAAGCACAGTGTGTCAACTCTGGGGCCACCCATGCAGCTGGGGATCTGAAGTGCCCACAAGTGCTCACAAGTGAGTAGGCCTGAAGAGAGAGATCGCGTTTTAGTAAAGTATGACTTCTTGCGTTTATTGCAATGGTTATTAATTGTACTGCACTGATGGAACTTAAATCCTATGAAATAGATGTGGTAGTGGCACCCACCTGAATGAAGTCAAAGTGAGTCAAATACTGCTTTGGCGCCATCTGCTGGGCACAGCTGCAGATGAGCAAAGATGACCAAACCGGAAGCGGAAACGTAAAGGCTAGCTGGTGGTTCCACGTGCAGCAGAATTTTAGTCACAGTGCCAGAACCAGAGTCCTGCAATGAAGCGCCCAGGTATGTGTAGCTGAAGTCTTTACATTTGGCTTGTATAGTCGTTTTTCTTTATTAATCACAAATAATATTGTCTCCAGTTGAATATATATGTGTACATTGCCAGTTAGACTGCTAACACTTAACTAATGACCCATGCTGGCTAGCATTAGCTTGCTAGCAAGCTAGCCCGAGACTTTCATGCGTGTTTCATGTTTTTCCAGGGTTAAAGAAAGCAAGTAAACGTGTGTCTTGCTCCAAACGTTACAAAATACAGAAAAAGGTATTGTGAATTGTATTATTTACTGTCAATACTTAATTATATTTAGGCTACTCCTAACGGTAGCAGTTGCTGTCATTAAGTAGCTAACTAAGTTAGCTAGCTCGGTGGGTTTAAAACCTCTCCTGCGGGGACCTCCATACGTTTCACAATTGTGTTGTAGCCCTGAACTAGCTCACCTAATTCACTTATTCAGGGGCATGATGAATAGTTGAATCAGGTATGCTGGCTAGCTCAGTATATTGTTCTAATAAGCTATGTACTGTTAATTATGAATATACTATATGCGCAATTGAAGTCTTGTCATGATTTATGTCATTTGATTTTAGGTCCGGGAACACAACAGAAAACTAAAAAAAGATGCAAAGAAGAAAGGAGTAGGCAAAAAAGTGAAAAGGGATATTGGAGTTCCCAACAAAGCACCCTTCAAAGAGGATATTCTGAGGGAAGCAGAACAGAGGAGGTTAAAGGTGAGTCCATGAACTGTTTTGTGGTCCTCTCTCATATTTTAGGTGGCAAATAATTAGGCCTAGATGAATGTGTACTCATCTCTTTCCAACCCAGCTTGAAGAAGAAAAAGAGGAAAAAAAGCTTGCCAAGCAACAACAACGGGCTCAGAAGAGGAAGAAAGAAAACGCTCCCAGTAGTGATGGAGACACCAAAGTGAAGAAAGCCAGAAAGGTATAGGAAAATGTGAAGGGCATCAAAAATCATGCACTCATGTAGCTTGACAGTATTTTAACTCCACATTTTAACTCCATAGGAGTTACCGTCACAGGAGGACCTTGTCAAACAGATGGTGCAACAAAGTGACCCAAGGAATTCAAAGAAGCACTTTTGTTCAGAATTAAACAAGGTAGCTAAGATTATTAAATCTACATGTCTCAATTGGTATTAGGTGACCAGGCAAGGAATGTATAGCCCTTGTCTGGCAGAGTTGCTGTGCAAGACAGAAGCTTTAATAAAGACATGCCCTACCTGAGTGTCCCCATGGATTAATATTCAGTCTATATTTTCTCCAGGTGATCGATGCCTCTGACGTTATAATTGAAGTCCTAGACGCAAGAGATCCCCTTGGCTGCAGGTGTCCACAGCTAGAGGAAGCTGTACTGAAGAGGAGTGGAAACAAGAAGCTACTATTCCTGTTGAACAAAATAGGTAATTATCTTAGGGATAAGTCTTTAATGTCAATTATATGTAGATGTAGTGTTATCTTTATTCAAAAGGTAATTCAACTTAACCATAAAATTATTTTTCCAAATCCTGTAGATCTTGTCCCTAAAGAGAATGTGGAGAAGTGGCTGCAGTGTCTTCAGCTTGAGTTCCCAGCTGTGGCGTTCAAGGCGTCTACACAACTACAGGATAAAACAGTGGTATGGACTATGTACATGCAGTGCCTAAGTTTTTAATGGAATTAATTTCACTGACTACTTGGGGAATCCATATTGATTACCGGGTTCGGTCACACGTGCAGAATGTAGAAAATTGGTCATTACTGTGTAGAATATTTGAATATGGATCATAAATGCTTATACATGTTTTTTTGTTAAACAGCAAGAGAAGAAGGCTAGGTTTGCAACTCTTAATGGAGTAGTAGACCAGACCAAAGGAGTGGCCTGTTATGGCAGCGGCTGTCTTCTCCAGCTCCTGGGAGACTTTGCAAATGGGACAGGGAGAGAGGGCTCAGTAAAAGTGGGCTTAGTCGGTAAGGAAGCTACTCCCCTCACCATTATTTAGACATAAACTGCATCTCCTCTCGTAATTAGTATGGCTCTCAAGTGGTGGTATTAAAGTGTTGTGCTTACGAAATTATGATGATTTGTGTGAACTACTGATGTCTGTGACGACTACTACAACGCTGATCTCATCCATAGCGATCGCAGTGTCCTGTTGTGTACCCTATGTCATATTTCGTCTGGTCTGTCTTGTGGTCGTTCAGTTTATTTTATCCAATTATATTATCGTACTGTATGCACACATTAGCCTGTCTTATCTGTTATATGACAACAAGATTATTAATCTTTACGGGTTTATCCTGAACAGTATAAATGCACGTTGTCTTTTACTTGAACCACTTATGCCCTCCGCTGTCCTCTCAGGGTTCCCCAACGTGGGGAAGAGCAGTCTGATCAACAGCCTGAAGGGGATGAGGGCCTGTAATGCAGGAGTCCAGAGAGGGATCACCAGGTGAGTGAAGCTGAACCATTCATGATAGTGATGGAGTCCATTCTATTCGCAGATGGTGAGGAATTGTATGAAGCATGATGAAGTTGAAGATCTGACAAAACAATGGAGTCTATATTCAATCCAACACTGAGCTTCATACACCTCATCGAGGTCTTACCAATTAGGGCAGAACAGTCCAAAACCCTTGGTCATGTCTGTTCACCTGAAAATGCACAAATGCCACTTGTAGCTTACCATCTGACTCTTGCAGGTGCTTCCAAGATGTCCACATCTCTAAAAATGTGAAGATGATTGACAGCCCAGGGGTAGTGGCGGCCCAGTCTAACCCAAAAGCTGCCATGGCGCTGAGGAGTCTTCAGGTGGAGGACAAGCAGGAGACTGTTCTAGAGGCCGTCAGGACCCTCCTCAAACAGTGCAACAAGCAACAGGTGAAACTGAGATCACTGGTGTGAGGAAATGTTTACTGCCAAGTTTGAGATCAAGCCCTAGGTCTGCTGAGCCTACTAATAGTTAATCCTGGACTTTGTTTCAGGTAATGCTTCAGTACAATGTTCCAGACTTCAGAAACTCGTTGGAGTTTTTATCCTTTTTTGCCAAGAAACGTGGATTTCTGCAGAAGGGTGGAGTCCCTAACACAGAGCTGGCTGCCTCTACCTTCCTCAGTGATTGGACAGGGTGAGTGTCATCGTCGTGATTTGTCACCAATCAAATTTAAAGTAAGTTGAGGCTAGCGTGGAAATGAGGATAATTAACGCAATTCTTGAGTTCAAGTGAAGACTTCTAATCCAACTCTGATCCCTCTGCTGAGCCAGACTGAGCACTTCGCCTGGAAACTAGAATGAAAGGTGTTTTTTGTAAATAGTTAAAATGTTTATCTTTTCAGGGCAAAGCTGAGTTATCACTGCAAAGCCCCTGAGAAGCCAAACCTTCCCCCATACCTCTCAGAAGACATTGTAACAGAGATGCAGAAGGGCTGGGACTTGGACAAGCTGAGGAAGAGCAACGAGGAGACTCTAAGAAGTGTGTTAATTTAGTATTTCTCGTTTTACATTTCAGTCATTTAGCAGACGCTCTTCATCTAGTCGGCTCGGGGATTTGAACCAGCGTCCTTTCGGTTAGTGGCCCAACACTCAACTGCCAGGTTACCTTCCGCCCAGTAATGAATGAGTTTGTTGATATACACCAGTGTTTCCCAACTCCGATCCTCGAGTACCCCAACCAGCATACCTTTTTGTTGTAGCCCCGGACAAAAACACCTCATTCTATTTGTCAAGGGCTTGATGATTAGTTGACATGTAGAATCAAGTGGGCTTGTCCAGGGCCACAACAAAAATATGTACTGGTGGGTGTACTGGAGGACCAGAGTTGGAAAACTCTGATGTACACTGAGGTTACAAAACATTACAAACACCTGCTCTTTCTATGACAGACTGACCAGGTGAAAGATATGATCCATTATTTATGTCACTTGTTAAATCCACTTCAATTGGTGTAGATGAAGGGAAGGCGACAAGTTAAATAATGATGTTTACACCTTGAGACAATTGAGACATGGTTTGCCATTGAGGGTGAATGGGCAAGACAAGATTTAAATGCTTTTGAGCGGGGTATGATAGGTGCCAAGTGCCCTGGTTTGAGTGTCAACTGCAAAGCTGCTGGGTTTGTCACGCTCAAGTTTCCTGTGTGTATCAAGAATGGTCCACCAGCCAACTTGACACAGTGGTGGGAAGCATTGGCAGTCAACATGGGCTAGCATCCCTGTGGACTGCTTTCAACAACTTGTAGAGTCCATGCCCTGACAAATTCCACTGTTCTGAGTGGAAATGGGTGCAACTCAATATTAGGAAGGTGTTCCTAATGTTTTGTGCAGTAAGTGTATGTGATGACTGACCTACTCTCCTCCTAGGTGTAAAGTTCCCAAACCAGGCCAGCAGCATCGTCCTCCTTTCTAAAGGCCCCACTGCCGGAGTGCTGAGTGACAGTGACGTGGTTGAGGACAAACCTGCTCAAGGGCCCACTGAGGAAGAGGAGGAGATGGAGGGTAGCTGTGCGAACCAAGAGGTAGCTGAAAATCTTTACACTTATTTCTCACCTGATAAATCAGATTAAAGTAGGATCAGTCTGTTCTAGCATGGAAATTAAGACAAATAACGCAAGTCTGAGTTAATGAAGACATCTAATCCAACTCTGATCCCACTACTGAGCCGATTGCCTTGTCTGGAATTTACAATCAATGTATAAAATGTCTAAACTATTCTTTTCAGGGAAGATCTAAGCTATTACTGCAGAGAAATAAAGGCCTTTGTAATGGAATATCTTTTAATTTCAGGATGATGGGGTTGAAGAGGTGTCTGATGCAGATGAAACGGATGAACCACAGATAAAGACACCAGTCACAAGTAAATCAATATTAGAGACCAGCTTCATTCCTGTTATGTTCCTTATTAATATAGGATCGGTCTGTGTGGAAATGAGGACACTAAAGCAAGTCTGACTTTAAGTGAAGACTTCTAATCCAACTCTGATCCCACTGCTGAGCCAGACTGAGAACCTTGCTTGGAATCTAGAATTAAATGGATGTATTTAATTTTTTCCCTCGGGAATAGCTTATTTCCTGTTACATTCCCAAACAAGTCTGTCAACATCACTTAACTAATGATTTCTCCTTTTTGCAGAAGAACCAGCCAAAGTGAGGTTCCAGGTTCCTGTCCCAGTCAACATTCTCTCCTCAGTCCAGACAGATGATGCCTATGACTTCAACACAGATTTTAAATGAACATCTATGACCTTCTGGCTGCGTTTGACAGGCAGCCCAATTCTGGTTAGTTTTTTCACTAATTGGTCTTTAAACCAATCAGATCAGCTCTGAGAAAAATTTGATGTGATCAGTCAAAATAACAATTGGTGGAAAGAATATTAGAGTTGGGCTGCCTGTGTAAACGCAGCCTTTGTTTTTCAACTCTCTCATATCTTAACCTTACTAGCTGTACTGGCACCATCTGAAGTTACTGTTTGAAGGCCTGTGTGTGTGTGGATGTAACCTGTAACAATGTTTTGCCTTTTGCGTAAAGGTCCAGCGGTAAATTGTTTAAGATCTGTCCATGTTCATTGTGAATTATTGTATATAGCCTGAACACAAATAAATTGATCCATATTTTGGCTCAAGTTGTGTTCATCACCATTTTAACTGGAATGAGAAAGCACAACAGCTCAACCCCACATAGGATGTTCAATTTTAGTTTGCCATGGTGTTAGGTTGCCTTATCAGGACCAAGACTCAATGTGGTTGACTGTAAAAGCAGCTTAATAAAACAAAAGGATGACCATTTGAAAATGTACATTGGTTAGATTAATCCTTTTGTACAAAGTAAAGAAATGGTGTAACTTAACACAATGTTTAATACTTTTTGTGGATTGTGTAAATAAGCTACTTGACAATTATCGAATTCATAGCCATTTCAGCTGTTGCACATGTATTCACACTAGTGGTTTGTGTGTATGACATCCATCCTTAGCACAAAAGGCATGACACTGCTAAATGCAATCAAGATAAAGGATAGTAGGCTTGTGTAAAGTTGTGGTAGTGATCCTGATATACAAATTGCTTATTTTTATTTAACCAGGTAGGCTAGTTGAGAACAAGTTCTCATTTACAACTGCGACCTGGCCAAGATAAAGCATAGCAGTGTGACAAACACAGTTACACGTGGAATAAGCAAACGTGCAGTCAATAACACAATAGAAAAGTATATACAGTGTGTGCAAATGAAGTAAGATTATCGAGGTAAGGCAACAAATAGGCCGTAGTGGCGAAATCATTACAGTTTAGCAAATAAACACGCTGTGTAGAAGATGAATGTGCAAGTAGAGATACTGGGGTGCGAAGGGATATATATATCAAATTAATATGGGGATGAGGTAGTTGGATGGGCTATGTACAGGTGCAATGATCTGTAAACTGCTCTGATTGCTGATGCTTAAAGTTAGTGAGGGAGATATGAGTCTCCAGCTTCAGTGATTTTTGCAATTCGTTCCAGTCATTGGCAGCAGAGAACTGGAAGGAAAGGAGGAATTGGCTTTCGGGGTGACCAGTGGAATATACCTGCTGGAGCGCGTGTTACGGGTGGGTGCTGCTATGGTGACCAGTGAGCTGAGATAAGGCGGGGCTTTACCTAGCAAAGACTTATAGATGACCTGGGGCCAGTGGGTTTGGTGACGAATATGAAGCGAGGGCCAGCCAACGAGAGCATACAGGTCGCAGTGGTGGGTAGTATATGGGGCTTTGGTGACGAAACAGATGGCACTGTGATAGACTGCATCCAATTTGCTGAGTAGAGTGTTTTGTAAATGACATTGCCACATTCAAGGATCGGTAGAATAGTCAGTTTTACGAGGATATGTTTGGCAGCATGAGTGAAGGATGCTTTGTTGCGAAATAGGAAGCCGATTCTAGATTTCATTTTGGATTGGAGATGCTTAATATGAGTCTGGAAGGAGAGTTTACAGTCTAACCAGACACCTAGGTATTTGTCCACATATTCTAAGTCAGAACCGTCCAGAGTAGTGATGCTGGGCGGGCAGTGATTGGTTGAAGAGCATGCATTTAGTTTTACTTGCATTTAAGAGCAGTTGGATGCCACGGAAGGAGAGTTGAATGGCATTGAAGTTCGTCTGGAGGTTAGTTTACACAGTGTCCAAAGAAGGGCCAGAAGTATACAGAATGGTGTCGTCTGGATAGAGGTGGATCAGAGAATCACCAGCCGCAAGAGCGACATTGATGTATACAGAGAAGATAGTCGGCCCGAGAATTGAACCCTGTGGCACCCCCATAGAGACAGCATTTTAAAGGATAAGGAGTTAAAGTGCAAGACAACCGGCAGTAACAAAACATTGATCCTTGTTCTAACAGCATCAAAGTGAATGTCTAAGGAAATGGTGATCTTGGCAAATTGTCGCAGGGGACAGTTCCTGAACACTACTTCATGTTATAGATATACATTATCTTGTCTCATGTGAAGCTAAGCACAGAACCATGGGTGCATCTCAACAGTCTTAAGTAGCTGCATCTGCATTGATGTGAAAATATAAGACAGAAGGAAGGTTACTAGACTATTGAGATGTAGCCCAATGGACTAAAGGAGCCTAGCAATCCTTATAGTCCAAGGACCTTACATGTTTTGTTTAGAGAGCAGATTGGCTTGGCAGCCAAAACATTCAAATACTCAATCTAAACGTAAATAGATTATATATTGCGGTACAGTTCTAGAAAAATTATGCCCTCTACTTTCAGATCACATCAAACTAATTTCATAAATGCAGAATATACACACTCTTTAACTGGTTTTAACACAGTTGCTGGCTACAGTATCTTTCTGTGACAGTGTTAACACCTTTGTGGCATCCGTTTACACACAGGTGTTCGGAGACGCAGATAGCTAATTAGCACAGGTAGGTAGTCGAATCTGTCTTCAGTCTGTTTTCCGTAAACAAGCGCTGTAACATGGATATGGCCGTGTGGGAACGCTAACCCTATAAAGGTGTGTAGTAATTTAACCTTTGTTTTCTGAAAATGATTTCTTGCTGATATGAAAGATACGTTCCTTATGTTTCCAAAACCGTACCACAAGCGATGCGTGTTCAAGTTCTGACCGAGCGTTGGGACTTTTGAGAAAAACCCCTGGTCAGAACATACTATCGGCAATAGGTGCGAAGGTAGCTAGCGTTTATGAATGGGGTAATTTAAATGTATGTTATGTATGACATTCATTTCTCTCTGCAACATCCTCTTACACCATATGGAACATGCCCTGTCTCTGCCTGAGATAAACAACACCATCGTGGTATCACGTTAGGTGTATGTTAGGGTTCCTGAGAAGTCACTGGAGGACGGGCAGATGAGCTGTTGTCTGGTCACATCCCTGCTTTAGTCTACTTGTCCCCTGTATGTTTTTGAACTGGGTGGAATTTACCCGTGGGATGTTGAATATACCACTTGTCCCAGACTTCTGTGAATGAAGAGGTCCTGAACCATTGTTTGTAATGTTCGTTCCAATGGAGGAGTTTGGCAGCTTTCACAAACTGGGGAGAGTAGCGGTTTCCAGCACCAGTAGCCCCAGAAAATAGAGGAATACTGAATATTTCTATGCAAACAAAGACCAACAGCTTGCTAGTTTAGAGGAGAATAAACTGTACAGGGCAATGATGATACTCTAACTATAACCTTTATTTGTACTTTTCCATACAACATTACACCACTAAGTGTGCCAGGGCTGTCTGCAGCTCATCGTTAGGGAAACATGGACAGACCATAGTAGTACAGTTCTTACCTGATGTGCCACATGGGGTCGATGCTAGAGTGGTGTTTCTAGAAGACAATTAGCAGGGGAGGTGTGGTGATACTCTGCCAGTCTTACTGTACAAGTCTTCCCTGACAATTTTTTTTATACAATTAAAGCAAATGAAAACTCAAAGGGAATGCTTTTCAATTGTCTACAGTGAATGTCTATTTGGATTGATTTAATTGATATACAGTGTAGATATTTTATTTCAAAATAATCTCTGGAGTGCTGAGGGAATTATGCCCCTGAGGCTGTCTGGCTCTGCTGGTGACTTACTGTGCATTGAGCTCCATCCAGTGTACCAGTTGGCTGGTGATGTTGTGATGCTTCGACTCCGTCAGGTTGGCCACGATCACCCCAGGATTAAAGGAACACGTGTTGGCACTCATGCCCAGCTTCTCGATGGCCTTCTTTTTAAAAGCCAATATAGTTGTTCTAAAGGAATACATACTTAAGATAATTAAAACGTTGACATTATTTGATATGGTATCAAGTACAAATATGAAGGGGGGAAAATGCTTTCATACCATTATGTAAAATAAGACCCCTTCTGTTCATTCATTTATTATATTGAGGTTTTATTTCCTTTGTGTGTCATTGTAGAGTCCACAGCTTGTGTTGTGTACTTGGTTCCCAGCTCCTCGAACGATGTCCTTTGTGGATGCAGAATCACTGTCATCTGACAACGCAGCTGCATGCCGACTTTAGGCTTGTGTCAAAAAGCTCTTGGATGTCCCCTGCAAATATATCATATTCATATGTCTAGTATTCATTCGAATCAAAAGTTTATTGGTTGCATACACAGATTTTCAGGTGCAGAGAAATGCTTATGTTACTAGCACCAACAGTGCAGTAGAATGTCACTCAAATATAATAGAAATACCTGGAGACCAAGGGATGGCCCCCACTGTGTGTCGCCAGGTTTATGAAGGGGGTTTGTCGCCTGCGTCCAGCTAGGACCCGCTCAATGGCGAGCTGGGATTCGAACCGTTGGGAGTCTGCCTCCCCGAAACACCTCTCTATGAAGGTGGTTTTCTTAGTAGCGATTACTTCCATGAAGAGGGTGGGTGAGCTCCATGCTTTATCGGTAAGTTCTGAGTGCTACCGGATGGACCCCGGTGGGAGGAGTATATCGCTCCGCCCCAACCCTTCATTCCTCCCGAAGGTTTTGTCAGACAGGCATGTGAACATCCCTTTTATCCTGTCTGCTTACGACCCCCCGGCAGTGGCAGGGGAGTCTGGGCCTCCCTCCGACATGCTGTGTCCTGTGAGGGCACTGGCCACCTATTTGGAGTGGACACGGTCAGTGAGAACAACAGACCGGATTTTTGTCTGCTATGGTGAGAGAGTCCTGGGGGATGGGCTATCAAGCAGAGGCTCTCTCACAGGATCGTGGACACAAATACAACAGCATACCGCCTGGCTGGCAGGCCAGTGCTGGGATCTGTGGTGGCACATTCAACATGTGTGGCTGCGTCCTGGGCTCTACTGAGAGGAGTGCCCCTCGCTGATATCTGTGCTACGGCCCGCTGGGCTTCCTCTTGCACCTTTGCTAGGTACTATCTGGTAATGCGGCACCTCCCTCTGTGGTTGGTTGGCTGGCCAGGTCCCTCTAGCATTGACTAAATCTGGTACGGGTATACCAATATATTGGAGTGATCCAATATAGTGAAACATAACGAAGGTAACGAAACACACTCCAATCCTCTACGGTGCCAGAGGCGCCTCAAAAATGATGTAGAGAACATGTGTCGCGGCCATGGGGTCTATATATAGGGGTGGAACCCAGCCTGTGACACAGGAGTGAATCGGTAAATCCTCACTTTGGATGTGGAGTGATACCAATATATTGGAGTGATCATATAGCTCACATAATCGTGGTTACATGCTTAACCTTCGCTCTCCTTTGTTATCTTGCACAGAATGTACAAATGAAGCAAAATGTTATAATGATCCATACAGAAAACGAAGTACTTTGATTTATATACGTAGTGATTTAACCACTGTCCCACAAATAAGCACAATAACAAACCCGATGGTTACGCTATGATTTCTAAACCAAATCAAATCGTTTCTTATTAAAACAACATAGACATACAATCTGGGGTAAAGGAAAGCGTGAGTATATGTTCTGTAACGTTTAACAATGACAAAAACACACAAAAGAAATTCAAATCAAAAGCGAAGTGCCAACTCAACATCAACAAGTATGTCGCCTGTTAACTTGAATGGCCATAGTTGCCTACATATTTGCCTGTATTTAAATCGCAAAGTCTACTGTAGGATAATCATAAATTACAATGGAGTTCACTACCACAACATCACTTTGAATTGTATAAGTATTTATTTAGATATTTTTAAGTCGTTGAAGGGGTGGGAACTTAATTAGAGGACGAGAAGTAGTAACGTTGTGTAGCTGCACAAGCCTCGCGCAGATTTGATGCGCTTGAATGCATCAACAGTCTGGGTTCCTTCGAAATACTACGTATGCTTTTTGAAACCGGAAGTCTAACCAGACAAATTGAAGAATTTTTCTTCTTTCATCTGATTATCCAATATAGCAAGATGTTGTCAATATTCAACTCCATTCCAACACACATGGTAAGAGTTTGAATTATTAGTGAACTCGCCGACTGTTACAAATAGATACCAATTTAAAAACGTTAGCCTGTTGCTACAAATATCAAGGTAACGTAGCTAGCTAACTTGCCAAGTGGTAATTGGCAACTAGCTAGCGAGCTACACAAGTTAGTTAGACCGATTCAGTAATCATATTGAACATGGTTAAGACTAACGTTATGATAATTAGCTAGCTCTTCATCACAACCATCAATCCATTTCATATTGTTTGGATGCTAGCCAGCTAGATGCCCATATGGCACGTCTATGAACCTGTCGTAACCAAATGTATAAATGCATCCTCAATAACAAAGCTTAGATATCATATTCACAACCCTCTTTAAGTCACCACTTCGGATGAACCTTCCTGATTTGTTTTGATTATTGACACTTAAGATATTAGTTTTCCAGTTGTGATCAACCATCTACCAGTCCTTCCTCAAAAATAAAACGTGTGATGTTATAGGATTATAAAGGACAGAAACTGGCGGAGCAGATCTTCCAAGGAATCATACTTGTCTCAGCGGTGAGTGGCCTGTCAAACATACCTAATAAAATTGACTTTTCATATGTGTTGTTTTTACACAAGGCTAACCCCTTGTATTACCCTCCAGGTGATTGGATTTGCTTACGGCCTCATCATTGAACAGTTTGGGTGGACTGTGTACATAGTGTTAGGAGGTTTCGCTGTGTCTTGTTTGGTGAGTTAAGTTTCATTCCAACCTCCTTGTATATGTTTATTTGACATTCTTTCAGTTGTGCCAAGCAGAAAATGTTGCACTTGTGCAAATAGTGCACCCACAGACCGACGTTGACTCCAATCTGCTTTTACGGGACCCAAACTAACTTCTGATTTACATCTCACAATCTCTCCCTCACCACCACCTTCTGTCTCAGCTGACCCTGCCCCCCTGGCCCATGTACAGACAGAACCCCCTCTCCTGGCAGCCAGCCCTACCAGAGACTACGGGAGAAACCCAGCAAAAGCCTCAGGAGAATCTGAAGAAGAAGAAGCACAAGTAGCTCATGAATGTTTGTACCAGTTTGCCCAAGACACGTTTTGTAACTGAAACTGTTTGTCTGTACAATAAATACTTGTTTGAAGGACCAAGGGAAGGAAGTTTAAAGGAAGCCTTTGTTAACAGTGAATTTTCAATCAGTGGTGGAATGTCTCATGTCAAACTAATTTCTGCTACTGTGGCTACTTTGTCGATTTCACACATGTTGATGTTGTCCCAACTGTTTAATCATGTGGATAAATCAAAACAAACTATTTTCACATTATAAAGTCAGAGGGTTTGGAAATATCTACACTACTTCTACATCCTGCAACTTATATTATACAATCAGCAAATTAAGGATTTCCTATGTAGTATTTATAGGTACATCTCGTTTCACTAGTTTGCATTCGAAATATTAACTCATTTTATTAGTATTTTGCTACAATAATCTACCTGACAGGTGGACACAGTAACAGAAGACTCAAATTCATTGCATATTGTAACCTGTATGGAAAATTAGAAGACACAGCTGTGTGCGAAGAAAGAAAAGAAAACAGATTACAACCATGTCTAGCTAAAAAGGACTATCATGGATGCCATGTATTTTCTAAATTTGCTCTTAAAGTGAGGTATAAAAATAGTCTACATGTACATAGAAATGGAGATATGATTGTCTATACAAAAAGTATTACATTGCTTGTGTGTAAATGCATTTTTCATTAGCTGATTCTAACCCTTGAAAGAAACGTCCTCAAAGAATTTTAGCTGCCGCACCATCAAAGCATATGACTGGTACTTGTCCTCTCCCATCTGCTTCCGAAGACACAGCTGTGTGCGAAGAAAAAGAAAAATGACAACCATGCCTAGCTAAAAAGGACTATCATGGATGCCATTTTCAATCCTAACCTCTCGTTTGTCCTCGTCATCGTCCTCCATTATGTCCAGGACTCTGTCCAACAGCTTCACCCCAAGTCCCTTCACCACATCTCTTTTCAGGTACTCAATGGCTCTGCGGATCTTTGCCGGTCCAGATGTGGTGCCTTGTAAGAGGTGGGTTGAATACAAAAAACATAAGTTTCACAGAAATCCATTTATTCCTCCATAAGAAATAAGTGGATTTCTCACTGATAAGCCAGATCATGTCGACAGAGCAATTTTGCATTGAAACATGCAAGTATGTAGACACCAGATAGGGCAGAGTTTCCCAAACTCGGTCCTGGGTGTACTTTTTTTATTCTCCAAAAGCACTACACAGCTGATTTCAATAACCAACTCATCAAGCTTTGACTATTTGAATTAGCTGTGTAGTGCTAGGGCAAAAAACAAAATGTGCATCCAGGGAGGCCGCAGGACTGAGTTTGGGCAACCCTTTGCTAGGGAAGCTCAGAGAGACTGTTTTGGCTGAGACTTACCGGTGGATAATTCACTGAAGTGGAACTCCTGCTCCTCTCTAGCTTTCCCATGCAGCATCAGGGTGTCCCTATACTTCCTGTTCAGCTTAAACTCAGCTAGTGGAGTAGATCTAACACCATCCAGCTCACTAACAGTATCTCTGCTATCCATTCGCAATGTCTGGGTCATCATCTGAACCAGGTCCTGCATATCACTGGATTCACTCTTTCTGCAATGTAAAAAGAGAAGAAAATAACAATGTGTCAGATTTAAATGTGAACATTACCAGCAATACAAAGGGGGTAATGTGCTTACATTTACATTTTAGTCATTTAGCAGACGCTCTTATCCAGAGCGACTTACAGTAGAGTGCATACATTTTATTACATTTTACATACTGAGACAAGGATATCCCTACCGGCCAAACCCTCCCTAACTCGGCCGACGCTATGCCAATTGTGCGTCGCCCCACGGACCTCCCGGTTGCGGCCGGCTGCGACAGAGCCTGGGCGCGAACCCAGAGACTCTGGTGGCGCAGCTAGCACTGCGATGCAGTGCCCTAGACCACTGCGCCACCCGGGAGGCCTGCTTCTATGGGTGTGTTGTGGCACTGCTCCCAAAGAGCCACAAATTGCTTTTACCCCTCTTTGCAGTCCCCCTCTGAGTGATCTGTTGAGCTGGTGGAGGAACTGCATTCGTCATCGTCTGATGGGCGCCCCAAAAACCTGTCCTGCTACAGGAACACACACCACTGTTATAGACTGAAGCCATATTTTGAACTTTTAGCTTACTGAAACAGTAAGACAATGGAGATGAACCTATATTTACCTGGTTGGTTCCCTTTCCCATTTCAGATACAGAGCGAGTGACAGTGGAGTTCTGGGACTCTGGCTGCTTATGTAAAGAGGCAACATCATAAGACGCCCTTCTTTCTGCATTGACAACTGTGGGAAAGAAGAATACTACAGTGAGCAATAGTAAGCAGAGCTACCGCTTTATTGTTCAAATAGGCAGACTATACTAGACAAAATGTCCCTTGCTAATTCCTTCTGGTCCCATGGTCATGAAATATTGACAACAGAGGTCGGAGGAGTAGCCTGGCGGTTAGGAGCATTAGGCCAGTAAACGGAAGGTTGCTGGATTCAATCCCCGAGCCGACAACGTACAAATATGTCGTTCTGCCCTTGAGCAAGGCAATTAACCCTAATTGCTCAAGAATCGATGTCAATAATGGCTGATCCCCTGGCTGTGACCACACTCTGAGGGTGTCTCAGGGGAGTAGGATGTGCAAAAAAAATAATTCACAACTCACACTTGTACATACAGTGAAACAGGACTATATAAGTGCCCCCTAATTATTATTTACTTGGTTGGCTGGGGTTCTGCTGGGACTGCCTCAGTCTTCTCCTCTCCCTGGCTGTCAGAGGACGCTCCTGCTAGCAGTAGAGATGTTATTAACGTTACCTGCCTATGTAACTACTGTGTAAATACATAGTATTAGGGGCACTTGTGAGTGGGACCAACACAACACAAAATACACTTCTTTACAATATACATTCCAGACCTCAAGACAGTTTTTTTGTGTGCAGTAACACTAATCTACCTTGTTAATTGTTTAATCTATTTAGCTCACCTGTGGCAGTGGAGTGTTGCCGTCCTTGGAGGAGCTAATGGTTGTGAAGGAAGTTGTTGTGGTGGCCCTCTTATCTGTGTTCGTCCTGCTTCTCTTCTTCACCTCCACTACCAGTGCATTAACAGGAGGAGGCGGTAGAGGTCTAGGAGCTGCTAATTTATTCCACTGTAGAAGAACAAGCAAGGGATGAGGAGCCTTTTGTTATAAAGTACAGTTTGATAGCCCAAAGCCATGATAAAAAGTTCCTGACACTGTCCTCACCTTGTCCTGATCACTCTGTATCCGCCCCCTGTCCCTTTGTCTACGTTGGCAGGAGACAGAGGGTTCAGAGGAGGAGGGGGTACACAGAGGGGGCGTGTCCTGCTCTGGGACTTGGGGGAGGGGCTCCACATGACAGGGTGCCTACATACACCAATAAAACATAAACCAGTGTCAATGACCTCTAAAATATTGTGATATCTCAATAATATCTAGAGTCTGGTAGAGTAGACTATGCATGATCAAACACAGGTAAAATCATGTTCTTACCACAGGAGGAAGGGGCTCTAAGAGCTTTTCTGTGGATACCAAGCTCTCCTTTAAAGACAATAACGGCGAGAGGCTTACTCTCATTCACCAAATGTATACTGTATGTGCACTGTGTGCAGCACATGATAGTATCATTCCCCATCCACAAGCCAGGCACTTACTTTGACAACGGCAGTATGTTTGTGTGCAGGAACTTCCTTGAGAAGATTCCTGGTGTCATCCTTGTTCTCTATATTTACTTCAAAGGTCTGTCCAGTGGATTCCACTTTGAGTTGTCCTGCAGACCTTAACTCAGACAAACTGGTAGAAACACCCAGACATATACTATGTCCAGTAGCTTGGCTCTCAATGACCACATCCTTGAGTAGCTCCATTGTGTCATCTTTATCATCTGTGTTCACAGTTTTCTCTACAGAGGTTCTGACTCTGTCTCTTTTCTTTGGGGCGCCCTGCATTACAGGTCCATTGGTGGTCTTGCTCTCCTCTTCCCTGGTACTGACACTTGATAGCAGCCTGTGCAGAGGCAGAGGGAGATCCGGATTCCCTCCACTCTGCTCCTCCACAGACCTCTGACAAAGAGCTTCATTATCTGCCCTGGCGTTGGACACGGTCTGGGGAGGATCCCCTCTCTGGGCGTTTGTCTCCTCTTCCTGTGTCTGGAGATCAATGTCAATGTTACTGATGGTTGCCAAAGACACACCAGTGGTGTTGAGAATGTCTTGTGTAGGGGATTTGGTTGTTAGATGTGTCTGGGGTGGGGTGTCCTGTGTGATTCCATTGCGTCCTTTGTGCTCCTGTGTGTTGATCTCTTCCTTCTATGAATGATAACAAAAAAACAGAACAAACACACCGCAATTTAAAAAATCTAGACACTCGTGGGACTTGATGAGCATCGTTTTTACTTCTATAAAAAAAAATATAGATGTTATCCACTGTATTTTAGTGCTGTTCTGTTAGCTGTTAACTCACCCTTTTCCCTCTGGTGTTTGGGTCTGGCTGGGGACATTGAGGGGGGCGCTCAGGCCTTGGCTGAGATGAAACCACAGATGCTGCACTATTGGGTCTGCGACTGCCACCAACCGCTTTCTTTCTGGACTTGGCAGTTTTCCTGGAGTGAATCAAACAAACAAGGCATCCAAGATGAGATCAATCCAACACACTTAATTTACTAACTCTTGGTTCAACATACATAGACGAGAGAGAGAGAGTACTAGCCAGGTACTACAACAGATGATGCCACCTACTCTTTGGTGGCCTCTAAAAACATGGCGATTTGTCGTTTGATGTAGGGCTGACGTAGGATGAGTTTGACATCAGGTCTGTCCTCTGGTCTCTTACACAGCATGCTCTTTATCAGAGCTCCCAGCTGAGGGTCATACTTACTCGGCATCTGAGGCAGCTGGAAAGACATAGAACAATTAATCTAGTAGCAGACAAATAATCTGTCATCATGACTAATCATTTGGGCAAGATGTAAGGGACTGACCTTTCCCTCTACAATGCAGTAAACGAGTGAGTTCATGTCCTTGGCATTGAAGGCATGTTTCAGGGTGGACATCTCGTACACACAGCAGCCCAGCGCCCACACGTCAGACTGGGAATAAAAGGAGGGTTGAGTTAGCCTAGTGCACACAACAGCATCTACCTCCTCAGATTCCTTCTGGCTCAACATAACTGGTGCTTCAACAGTGATGATCTCAAGCATGGATCTACTGTATACACACAGTACCTTGTGGTTGTAGGGTTTGTTGGAAAACAGCTCCGGGCTCATGTAGTACGGTGTTCCTATTAGAGTGCTGGCCATGTCGTTCTGATTCTCCAGAACCCGGGCGATGCCAAGGTCTCCTACTTTAATGATGTTAGACTTGGTCAGGAAGATATTCTGGGTCTTTAGGTCCCGGTGCAAGATATGCTCCTCATGTAGATACTACAATTCAACAGAGAACATGGTGTTGTCACTGTAACTCTCCTGTAATTAAGCCTCGGCCTATGCCAAAGGTAATGGCTGGGGGCAGAGCAGATGTTGCAGCATATCAATCAATCTGTATATAATATCTCAGCTATGATTTGATTAAATGCACTTTAATGTACCTGGAGGGCCATAGCTATCTGGACGAACCACTCCACCACCTGCCTTTCAGGCAGGAGTTCCCCCTTCTGTTGCTTGAGTCTATGGTAGAGGTCGCCTCCCTCGCAGAAGCCCATGGCGATGTAGAGTTGGCAGTCTTCTCCTTCCCACGACTCCCTGTAAGTCACGATGTTTGGGTGTCGTAGTCGCGAGAGAAGCTGAGCCTCCTGTTCCGCGGCTCGCCGCTCACGTTTTGAGGACGTGGTCAAGTTCAACTTCTTTATGACATACTAAACAAATTTAAGAAAAGGGCTCGACACGTGCTGCACTCTGCGAACATTCTGTCTAGATGCATTAGTGGCGAACATTCTGCCTAGACAGTTTTGTCACAAATGCGTCTAGACAGAATGTTCACCACAAATGCCGCAGTTATTTATTTCTAATTGGCAAACATTATTTGTAGATCCCTTAGTATTGGCACTATCAAAGTTGGTTGGTTAGCTTAGCTAGCTACTTGCTAACTTGTAATGTCTAAGATTCATGAAAGGGGAGAAATGTATCAGAGTCGACCAAACAAAGCTATTATAACATTATTGAAACCCAGTTTTGAAGTGGATTGTTGTATTACCTGTTTACGGTCTGTTTTGTGTTTCACCAGATTCACCTCTCCATAACTCCCCTTTCCAACAACTCTGATGAACATGTAATTATTCATGACTTCAAATCGTCCAATCTTTGTAAATATTACCCCGAATTCAAAGGGTATAATCTAACTACGTAATTGAAGAAAACCCGTGAATATCTCCCATTTTCTGGACATAATAAATCCAGATATCTAACTTACTTAGCGCAGGCTAATGTACCAACAGGACGATTGTCAAAACAGGAAATCATCAGTAGTTTTTCCGTCACTAGGCAACTTGTACATCAACGTCGACGTTTGTTTGACGGGTGTACCACAGATAGAACAATGATACAGATATTTCACTGGATGTATAAATATGAAGCATCCGTTTGGCGTTTCCACTCACTACCAAATATGGTAGTGAGAGGAAGCCCACTGGCGGGTAGTGGGAGAAGATGGAACGAGATGGATTTTGGCCTACATTCTGCACATTTTCTCATCGATGAAACATTTGATCTCAATACACTTTTCTACTCCCAAAACGAGACTATGTTATGAACTGAGTGGATTAAGTTTTGTAGACTTTAGCCTTTACCAACGGTTTTACAAATCGTGTTGTTTAGGAGTGCAAAGTCGAATTAGGTTATTGCATACGCGCATTTCACAGAGTAGGCGTTCCCTAACGGAAATATGCAGATGTGTGCTAGAACGGGCCAATGGGATCTCGCTAGCTCGTGCTTGGCTTCCCACCTTGCATGTTCTGCCCACTATGACTCTTCTGTTCCCATTGGAAATGACAGGCTGCGGTCTATCTTGGTTTAGTTGGTTTAGTTATAAAAAATCCCATATACGACTAGGGTCGAAAATGTGGTGGCAGTTGTTGTATGGAAGTGTTCCCCGGATATTGCACAACGTTTTTTGTGTGCATCTACCTTTCACACATTCTTTTATAGCTCAATGCTGTCTGCCTTTCACACATCACTGATTTATATTGCACTTGCATCGCTATTCAGAAAATGCTTAATTACAAATAGTATTGTTTATAGTCATGCTCCCAACCTGTATCCAATAGCCTATATCGAGTCCCTATAATGTCATGCATAAAGTCTCATGAATGAATGGGGATTTGTATTTGAGATGGATGGAAAATAATGAGTCATCTATGAGGTAACGCCACTATCATATCATCCACTAGAGGGCAGGTGAATCTAACAAAGTTGGTGGTGCAGTTGTTTAGATTTTCATCTTGCTTTAGTCATTGATAACTTATGTTGTCTATTCTTCTCACCCTGCCATTGTGTATAGCCTATGGCGACAATACAGATAGGCATATTGAATACAATTACAGTGGGAATGGATGTAGCCTACTTCTACGACATGTCATCATTGTAACACATGTCCCATCTAATGAAATATTAATTTGTTGGATGTCTTTAGTAGGCTTTATATAGCCTGTCTATCTATAGCCTAACGATTTATCTAATCATCTGGGACAACTTACCCGTCCAGATAGCCTTTTCGATTGCTACGTTCACCATTCTATTTAAGTTAACATAATAACAAAAAATTGAATGGTGAAAGTAAAAATGTGTCCTTGGACGAAGAAGACACCGTTCATGACTGAATGTCAGGCAAATAAAATAAACCAATTATGAAGCAGCTTGCTTACCTGTGTGCCACAAACAGTTTGTTGATTGGTTGATTGACAAGAATGGTCGGCCCCTTGTGTGTTGGCCACTCCCTCCGCTCTTTGCCTGACGTCAGGAGAGTGCAGATGGGGGGTGTCGAATCCAGTTTTTCGGCGAACGCCGTGAGTCTAAATTGGAGAAGCAGTGAAGAAAGAATCGACCTTTGAGATCGTGCAATTTACAGGTATGAGTCTCTGTCATGTTGATTGTAACATTGTGTGGACAAAATGAAAATTATTGACATAATCGAGATGTATTCGCTATATGGAAACATGCCCTAAACGCGAGAATAGTTGACATTTCTGGTCTGTTTGAAATGTTAAACCATAGCCTAAATAGTTTATTAAGTTTATAAATGTAGTTACTTAATAGTTTAAATTAATAATGTATGGAAAGTAATAGTTTAACGCAGCTGGTTGACATCACAGAATGAAACAAGGTTATGACTCTGCCGGGGGGACAAACAGTGCCCCGTCATATGGAATGTTCATTCATAATATGCATGCTAATGTATTACATTAATATTAATATTAATAATGCCCAGATACTGAAGGGCATATTTGTTTATGTCACTCTGTGTATTTCTCAGTGGATATCAGAGGGACTGATGGAGTGTGTGCAAACCAATAGAACAAAGATAAACTGAAAGCAGTGTTTAATTTCCCATCAAAGTTATTATTCACATTTGAGAGTGTGTTATACTTATTGTACTTTTTGTACATATGTGTTTAGTGCCTTACTGAACTGGGATGCTTTAGGTATTTTGTATTTTCCTCTCTCTCTCTCTCGCTCTCTCTCTCGCTCTCTCTCTCGCTCTCTCTCTCGCTCTCTCTCTCTCGCTCAACTTTGAGTGTTCATAATTTTTTTTAGAGTCAATGATATTCACACACATACATGGACACAGACACACACGACACACACACACACACACACACACACACACACACACACACACACACACACACACACACACACACACACACACACACACACACACACACACACACACACACACACACACACACACACGCACACATACAGACACGACACGCACACATACACCATCGCTTTCTTTCCACATGCCAGCTCGGAAGGAGAAGGCGGCTTATCAATTAATAAGCTCATTTTGAAAGGGATTTGCTTAGTGTCCTGGACACCGGTGCCCCAGATGAGCTTGTGGTTCAGATCAGGATGTTATCATGACAAGGAGAATGTGATATCTGTGTATGGACAGTGAGATGTTACTGTAACACAGAGGCACTCATGTGGCAGCTCTCAATGTGGATCTATCAGTAAGGATAGCCAACGTGTTCTTGACTTCTTGTCATAAGGGGTAAAGTTATGTCAATAGGCCAAACATATAAAGGTGTGTTAACTACAGTGGATAAAAGTGACTGGGGACACAGCATGTATTTGCTCAAGGCTTGTCTGGAATTACTGTTAGGCTAGAGCGATTTTGAAAACGTATAGCATAATGATTGCCATAAATATTGACTTTTATAATTGACCATGTTTTTAACCTGATTTGTTTTCTTTTTGTTATGTCGTACTTAGTTTCATTGTTCCTATGCACACCTCTGTCCCTGTTCTCTGTTGGGGGCCAATATCATGCACACACTCACACACATAAACATACACATACACACACATCCCTGCTGCCCTTTGGCATTCTCTGCCATGCTCATATGACAGCTATGCTGCTAGGATAGTCCAGTCTACATAGCTGTGTGTGATCAGGAAATGATCCCTATCCCTAAGTGAATGATGACATTATACAATAAAGATAGATAAGCTTGAGGATCTTTATAGACAGATTGTACTCAGAATGAGCTTCAGAGAAATGGCCAGGATGTTTTTAATTTTCCATTGCATGTTACTGAAGGCTTATTAAGCAAGAGGGCTTGCCAATGGGTCTCCCCACTTCCTTTGTGTCTGTGTGTGTACGTGTGACTGTGTGTGGATGTGCGTGCGTGTGGCTGTCACTATGTTTGTGTCTGTGTGTGTACGTGTGACTCTGTGTGTATGTGTGGTTGGAGCACATCTAAAAAGGGACTCCTTATCTCTTTTGCTGCAAGCCTGTGAGGTCACAGGTTTCAGAAACTCCCAGTTTGTCAAACTGCCTTCTCATACATGTCAGCACTTTTCTGTATGTGTGTTTCTTCTGTCCACTGCGCAGCAATGGGAAACCAGTGAGTACAGTGCTTCTCTCAATAAGCTTAACAACGGCGAATGCTGCATGTCAAATAGCTCTTAGGAATGTGGTTATGGTTATATATTTTTATCCAAAAAGCCTGCACAATCCTGTTGCCTCCCGGATATGTCGCTGGGCGTCTTGACGTTTCCTGATGAATGCAAACGATCTAATCAAACAGAAAAGCTTGTTTCTCTCAGAACATTGTTTGGAGCTCTACCTGCATGTGGTCCTCTTCAACTTCCCTTTATAACTTCTCCTATCTGCTCCTGTCCGCTCTTATGCAAGTCTCAAGCCCTACTGTTTTTATATAAAATAATCCTTGTTTGTTTTAAGACACTTATCCCTTGCTCTTTTTGAACTTTTTCTATTGTTTTTTGTCCCTTTTGAGAGCTCAACTTCAGCTCTATAAGCCTGAATAGGTTAATATGTGCATTGTATTGTATTGTGGGTCTTGGATAAATATACAATTGTCTGTGTTCATTGGCCTGTCCTCTGTCCTGTTCAACTGAGTTGCAGAAGTGTCTCAAGCATTTTGGAGTATATGCTTATATGTATATGCTGATACTGTATACCATAGCTGAGGGAAGTAGGGGTGCTGTAGGTGCACATTAAATAATGTTTTCTAAATTATATAATTACTCCTGTCTGAACACTGACTGAATTTGGGCAGCACACGCTCCAAATAACGAACAACTTGTTACCATGCGGCCATAGAAATACAGTATAATCCATAGAACCCAGCTAGCACATAACGTTCTGAGAGCCGTATAATTATTAGAGCTGGGTGAGGGCATGATTGTCCTTTGATTATTTTGCATACAACCTTCCCATAACGTTTTCTACAGATTGCCTCATGGTTTTATTTAAAGTAATGTTCTCTAACTGTTCAGATAACGTTAGCAAACAACGTTCTTCTGTGGGAATTTCAGTACAGCATAACGTTTCTTCGTGGTTCTATTTAAAGTCATGTTCTCAGAACATTGAGAAACAACGTTCTTCTGTGGGAATTCCAGTACTTCAGCATAACGTTTTCTACAGGTTTCCTCATGGTTCAATTTAAAGTCCTGTTCTCAGAACATTAAGAAAACTTTCCATAAAAAACATAAGAAAACATTAGTAATGTTCTTGAATGTTATTTAATAACATATACATTCCGTTCTCAGCTTCAACAAAACTCTCTCTATCGTCTATCTTGTTAAGTGTGTTCAGGTGTGTTGGCCGCGTCCACAAATTGGCCACACTTGATCTTAATGAGTGCTTGTTTCCTTTGAAATTAGGGTCTGTTTGAACAGACAAAAATTAACAGCTTGGTATGGGTTAAAAAAACAACAACATTGCATGCTAGCTCCATCCTGGTGGCGCAGTGGCCTAATTCCATGGATAAAGAGCAGAAGATCATAGGTTTGAATATCACTTGACGCCATGCCACAATAAAAAAAAGCATTATAAATGCTTAAGCAAATGTATTTATATCTATTTCTAATGTGTTCTATCTGTGTTCAAAACAGTTAACAAAAACTAGCTAGCAGTGTTATTAAAAGTCTTATTTTAACATGTTCTCAGAATGTTATTTAATTACCTTCAAATAACCTATAATTTTTGTTATCAGAATGTTAATAAAATCTCCTAGGAAAACTTTCAGGGAACCATAGAAAAACATTCTCAGAACCTCCCTGCAACCTAAAAATGTACATTCCCAAAACAGGCAACATTTTCACTTCTGTCCTCAGAACGTAATTTATTTTTCAGTTTTAAAGGTCAGGAAACTTATGGCTTCATTCCCAGAACCAATGGGAAACCAAAAATGTACGTTCCCACAATTTCCAAGGAACCAAATATGCTAGCTGGGAAGGGTTTTGGAACCTCACCCGGGTAATTTAACTGGTAAATGGGTATGCTCCAAATGGCTTTTAGTCCTGACTTGAATGGGTTCTATGGATTCAATTTCTCTTTGCACTGTCAGTGAATAGCTGACAGTAACATTTGCCTTTTGCAAATGTCATATCACAATAGCGGGAAATACCTTTGTAAAGCAAATGGCTACTGCTAAAACGAGAACACTAATTTGTCAGTAGAAGCTACCATTTATTTTGTCAACACCTCGGACGAACAGCACTTTTTTTCCCAAAGTAGCTCAGGCCTATGTTGAGACCATCACCAGTACGGTGAGAAGCCTAAGCTACCCGTATTCATGCTATCTTCATCATGCCACTGGAAAGTTGATTTAGTAGCTTACTTTTGCCTATACTATTTATAAAATTCCTCATATTATTGTGTGCATCTCTCTTCTTTTTTTACCCCAATTTCATGGTATCCAATTGGTAGTAGTTACAGTCTTGTCTCATCGCTGCAACTCCCGTACGGACTCGGGAGAGGTGAAGGTCGAGAGCCATGAGGCCTCCGAAACACAACCCAACCTAGCCGCACTGCTTCTTGACACAACGCACATCCAACCCGGAAGCCAGACACACCAATGTGTCGGAGGAAACACCGTACACCTGGCGACCTGGTCAGCATGCACTGCATCCGGCCCGCCACAGGAGTCACTAGTGCGCGATGAGACAAGTATATCCCTGCCGGCCAAACCCTCCCTAACCCGGACGACGCTTGGCCAATTGTGCGTCGCCCCATGGACCTCCCGGTCGCGACAGAGCCTGGGCTCGAACCCAGAATCTCTGGTGGCACTGCGACGCAGTGCCTTAGACCACTGTGCCACCCGGGAGGCCCCGTCTCGCTTATTTTTATTGGCCCTGAGTCAGGTCAAGACCAAGGCCCGGTTTGGCAAAAACACCTTCAAGTTAAATTAATCTCAGAACCATTGGATCCTATGGTTCTAACAATGAACTTAGCTTAAGATGGGCCCAGGGCGATTTTATTTATCTGTTTGACAGTGTCAGAGTAGCCACTCATTTTGGTCCTTTGTGTAGTATTAACAAATATTCTGATAATGTCTCCTAAATGACGTAGAATTGCATGAAATGCGTTTATAAAAGGCCACATTTTTCTCGACCCTGCTAAGATTTCTCCCCCATGTGTGTAAATCCTAAAAATGTTTCTCCGTAACTGTATGCCACTAGGCAAATGAAATAGATAGAATGTGTTATTATAACAGGGGAAAAAAATTAAAACAGCACTTCCAACTCAAAACATCTTCCTGCGGCTAAGCTGTATATTGTATTGTATAAAACCCATCTATTTTGCCAGTACAGTGGATAAACATATTATAATACATTACATCGACACACTTAGACTTTAACAGTCGTTATGGTAGAGGTACAGTATAAGAAGACACCCTTTAATAGAGAAATTATAATCCATGCCATTGCCAACTTTAGCAGCGTTGATCTTTCTGAACAACATTGCTCTTGGCCAGTATCTCTTTGCAGTGCACCTGTGTCAACTAAGGGCCCATAACACAGACACTCAGAGAGCATATAGGCTAGGGCTGCATCAATACTTTCCTCTCTGCTTACTTTCCTTCATCTGCTCTGATCTATAATAAATGGACAGGTTTTAAGCGAAAATACTGAGCTGGGTATTTTACACCATGTTACTCTCAGCTATCCCATCTTCTCAGCTCAGTGCAGACTAGGAAGAGGAGAGCAGAGGAAGCCACTAGACTATTGAGATGCTGCACATGCTACCAGACCAGAAATGCCCAGAAGACTTGTGTTACTAATGAGAGTAACTGACAGGGCTCTCTCTTTCTCTGTCACACATTTGACTAGACTTCCTCTTACTGCTTCCCCAAGCAGATTTCTTTCCATACTGGTCTATGATGTCTACTTCTAATTTCAGTTCCTTTTATTTTTAAAGCTTTCAGTATCCATGTTTTTTCCATCCACAATTTTTATGCGAGTAAAGTAATACCATATCAAACAGCTGTGACAGAAACAGGTTGTTTCGGTACAATTTTATAAATGCCAATAGATAATTTGTTCATTCAACATGGTGGGATCTTTTTGTGTCGCAAAAATTAATTATGCATGAAATATTGATATAATAACCATCCAATCGAAGTAAACTTTCAGTCACACGATGATATGGTGTGTGGTCCTCCCACGACGACTCGGGAAACCATGCAGTTTATTAGGCTATAGATTAAATAATTTATGATGAATTTACCAGGGTGGTGAAAGTGCAAGGTGATCTTGATGCTCCTTTCCAATAAATATTGAGGGTCTTATTCTGGTGACATGACGATTGATGCTTGACTGCTGGTTGACAAATACAAATATTATCCATAATAATCTCATCATATAGACTAGCCTACCCGTACAGCCTAACCGTACTGTATCTGCCAGCTGTTGGCTAGAGCTCACGTGCCAAGACCAGAGTAGACATGTTTAATATTTAATGCAACAGTTTTTGTGACAAAACTATCTGTAGAGTTAAAAATGCGATGGAAAAACATTGAACTTTTAATTTTGATTACAGTGTTTTACCTAAGTGCTTAATGCACTCTTGGCAATAAATCTCTTCCATCCGCACAGACCTGGTGGCATAGCAGGACATTCAAGTCACTGGCAACCAAGAGGTGGTGAGCTCAAATCCCAGATGAGGTTGAGTCCCAAGTGTGCTCACAGTGAAGAATTTAACCCAAAAAATACTTTTGACTAAAAGTATCAAGTTCACTCAACAAGTTCTTAAATCCAAATGTATCAGTTTAACTTACTATACTAAATTGAAGTAACTTTAGATTAACTTAACTCAACATTAGATTTAGATTGTTTCCCTGCTGCGTTAAAATCCTAACTTTTTAAAGTTGACTCACAAATCTTTTTTTACAATGCAGAAAGATTGTGTCTGTGAGGACTAATTATAGTAACACAGAAATTGTATAATGTTTGACCTAGTTATGGTTGTTTTATTGGTTGAATCATAACTACATCTACTTTCCACAGTGTTTCGGTTTAAAAGTCTGCATTGCTATGGACCTGCAAAACTAGTCTCTGATACTTCTCTTTGGTGTTCGGACTGGTAAGAATAGCAACACGAGATGTTGAAGTGAAGCTTAAGTTTTGTTGATTCAGGATGATATGAGGTAAAGGAAGAATAGGACTGACAACCCTTGTCACCTGAAGCAGTTTGTAGAAGTTTTTCTGTTCTGTGTGAAATATTTATTGTTTTAAGTGCCTGACTCACCTTATCAAACTTAGTTTCCAGGTAAGTCTAACACAATTGTGTCAAACAAAAAATGTCCAAAAGATGTCCAGTCCAGTGACTTTGTCAGTCATCCCTTATCTCTTTGTCTTTTAATCCTTTTCAGTGTGATCCTGTAAAACAACACATTTCACTGCACCTATCCGGTGTATGTGACAATAAAGCATATATTTTACATTTTATTCTCTATCTTATCCTCAAACACAAATAACTCTTATCGTTTCAATTTCAACTCATACCTAGACAAATATTTGGGTATGCAACTATCCAGAAAGAGTGTGTCTTGTCTTAACAGTTTTTTCCTGTTGTTTAAACAATCAGTTTCTCTCCTCTTCTCCAGTATTGTAGCCGACCGACAGAAAAGAAAGATGCCTTTGGGTGATGATGGACATTCCTGGAAGAAGAAAACATCAGATGTGAAGGAAAACTACGACTTCAAGGAGATCCTGGGGACGTAAGTGCTGAAATCATATCTAATTTTGTTGTTGACAATATGGTTCAAGAGTGTCTAAGCCTTTTACTATCCCTCTACTCATGATGAGAACACCCTGAAGAGTTCAGCGGTGTTATTCAGATGCAAGCTACAGAACTATAACTACAGAGGGACATTTGCAAGTGTTTTCTGTACCTGTACTTATTGAATTTGTATGTTTGACATGGACTGACTTGACTACCTCTTTAGGTATAATGGTATTGTTTAATGCAGGCCACAGTGGACAGTGTGTGGGTAGAAAGTGATTGGGGGATATCCTCTTCGTTTAAAGCCCTTAGATCAGGAATCTAGCTTGGTGATATGCCCATGGGTGGTCATTATTAATGCTGAGGTCTACTAGCCTATTGGGAAAATTGGCCATGGTTTTAGATTACATTGTTTAGTTGTGTGTGCAAGTGCGTTCGTGTGCTTGCGTGCATGTGTGTGCGTGCGTCCGTGCGTTCATGTGTGGGTACGTGTGTACATGCTGGCATGCACATGCATGTGAATGTGTGTGTGTATTTGTGTCTGTATAGGCTCTCATGTCTCTTTTGTACGTTTCTGTCTGGTCCAGTTGATAATTTATTCTAACAGCAGCTCTGGGGTATATATGCTGTATGATAGAACTTGCCTTGCTCTGAGCAGTGCTTTGGCGCGTCACACGTATTTTCACTGAATTATAAATGGCCCGGGGGATTTTACACTTTTGCTTTTTATATTTAGCTTTTTATGGAGTTTCCAGAGTGTGTTGTGTTTCATGTCTTTATGTGATTATAGTGGAAATTACAGCAATGGTGTGCTAGATATTCTGTACCACATTAAGTATGAAAGTGCAAGCTAAAATAGAGATTTTTTTTTAAAGAGCTGACATCAGCTGTTCTATTTTGACATACAGTGCCTTCAGAAAGTATTCACACCCCTTGACTTTTTCCACATTTAGTTATGTTACATCCTGAATTTAAAATGGATTACACTGAGATTTTGTGTCACTGGCCTAAACATAATACCCCATAATGTCAAAGTGGAATTATGTTTTTAGAAATGAATACAAAATAAAAAGTTGAAATGTGTTGAGTCAATGAATATTCAACCCATTTGTTATGGCAAGCCTAAATAAGTTCAGGAGTGAAAATTTGCTTAACAAGTTACATAATAACTATAACATAATAACATATAACATAATAACTAATAACTGTGCAATAATAGTGTTAAACATGATTTTTGAATGACTACCTTATGTCTGTACCCCACACATACAACTACCTGTAAGGTGTCTCAGTCAAGCAATGAATTTCAACCGCAAACTCAACCACAAAGACCAGGGATGTTTTCCAATGCCTTACAATGAAGGGCACCTATTGGTAGATGGGTACAAAAAATGGAGACATTGAATAAACCTTTGAGCATGGTGAAGTTATTAATTACACTTTGGATGGTGCGTCACTACAAATATGCAGGCCTCCCTCCTAACTCTGTTGCCGGAGAGGAAGGAAACCGTCCCCATAGTGACCGTACGTACATATCCCAACCAGAAGCCATGGATCACAGGCAACATCTGCACCGAGCTAAAGGCTAGAGCTGCTGCTTTTAAAGAGCGGGACACTAATCCGGACGCTTATAAGAAATCCCTCTATGCCCTCAGACTAACCATCAAACAGGCAAAGCGTCAATACAGGACTAAGATTGAATAATACTACACCGGCTCTGATGCTTGTTGGATGTGGCAGGGCTTGAACATTATTACGGACTACAAAGGGAAACCCAGCCGCGAGCTGCCCAGTGACGCGACACTAAAAGACGAGCTAAATGCCTTTTATGCTCGCTTCGAGGCAAGCAACACTGAAACTTGCATGAGAGCACCAGCTGTTGCAGACAACTGTGTGATCACGCTCTCCGTAGCCAATGTGAGCAAGACCTTTAAACAGGTCAACATTCATAAAGCCGCAGGGCCAGATGGATTACCAGGACGTGTACTCAAAGCATGCGTGGACCAACTAGCAAGTGTCTTCACTGACATTTTCAACCTCTCCCTGACCTAGTCTGTAATACCTACATGTTTCAAACAGACCACCATAGTCCCTGTGCCCAAGAAAGCGAAGGTAACCTGCCTAAATGATTACCGCCCCGTAGCACTCACGTCGGTAGCCATGAAGTGCTTTGAAAGGGTGGTAATGGCTCACATCAACACCATCATGAAGGAAACCCTAGACCCACTCCAATTTGCATACCGCCCCAACAGATCCACAGATGATGCAATCTCAATCGCACTCCACACTGCCCTTTCCCTCCTGGATAAAAGGAACACCTATGTGGGAATGCTATTCATTGACTACAGCTCAGCATTGAACACCATAGTACCCACAAAGCTCATAACTAAGCTAAGGACCCTAGGACAAAACACCTCCCTCTGCAACTGGATCCTAGACTTCCTGATGGGCCGCCCCCAGGTGGTAAGGGTAGGCAACAACACATCTGCCATGCTGATCCTCAACACTGGGGTCCCTCAAGGGTGCGTGCTTAGTCTCCTTCTGTACTCCCTGTTCACCCACGACTGCGTGGCCAGGCACGACTCAAACACCATCATTACGTTTGCTGACGACACAACAGTGGTAGGCCTGATCAATGACAACGATGAGACAGCCTATAGGGAGGAGGTCAGAGACCTGGCAGTGTGGTGCCAGGACAACAACCTCTCCCTCAATGTGAGCAAGACAAAGGAGCTGATCGTGAACTATACGAAAAGGAGGGCTGAACAAGCCCCCATTAACATCAACAGGGCTGAAGTGGAGTGGGTCGAGAGTTTCATGTTCCTTGGTGTCCAAATCACCAATGAACTATCATAGTCCAAACACACCAAGACAGTCGTGAAGAGGGCACGACAAAACCTGTTCCCCCTCAGGAGACTGAAAAGGTTTGTCATGGGTCCCCAGATTCTCAAAAAGTTCTATAGCTCCACAATCGAGAACATCCTGACCGGTTGCATCTCCTCCTGGTATGGCAACTGCTTGGCATCTGACCGTAAGGCGCTACAGAGGGTAGTGCGTACGGCCCAGTACATCACTGGGGCCAAGCTTCCTGACATCCAGGACCTACTGTATATACTAGGCGGTGTCAGAGGAAGGCCCAAAAAATTGTCAAAGACTCCAGTCACCCAAGTCATAGACTTCTCTCTCTGCTACTGCACGGCAAGCGGTACCAGAGCGCCAAGTCCAGAACCAACAGGCTCCTTAACAGCTCCGATCCTCAAGCCATAACACTGCTGAACAATTAATCAAATGCCCACCCGGAGTATTTACATTGACCACCCACCCCTTTGTTTTTACACTGCTGCTACTTGCTGTTTATTTTCTATGCATGGTCACTTTACAAATTACCTCGACTAACCTGTACCCCTGCACATTGACTCGGTACTGGTACCCCTTGTATATAGCCTCCTTATTGTTATGACATTTTCTTGTGTTACTTTTAGATTTTATTTTTAAAAATTACTTTAGTTTATTTAGTAAATCTTTTCTTAACTTTTGTTATTTTCTTAACTAAATTTCTTGAACTGCATTGTTGGTTAAGGGCTTGTAAGTAAACATTTCACGGTATTTGGCGCATGTGACAAATAAAATTTGAATTGTATTGAAACCGCTCAGGGATTTCACCATGAGGCCAATGGTGTCACGTTCTTTCAAAATCGAACCCAGAAGACTAGCGAGCCGGGCAGTTTAACGGGCGCTGTGGACAGGCGGAGATGTAATGTCCCGAGCTACCACAGTAGAGGCAGCTGTTGGTCTCACGTCTACGTTGGCGCTCCTCCTTAGTTAGCCCGTGTCGCCCCACTTGCATTGGTTCAGGATCTGGTGGCAAGACCCCTCCACTAATCCCGTGTGGGGAAGCATGATCAACACGTTCTTGTCCATTTCCTGAACCAAATGGTAACCGAGTTGCTGATTGATTGGACAGCCCCCACTGCTTCTCCCTCCTTCTCTCTCGGACTCTATTATCTACCCGAATAGCTAAAGTGACCAAGCTGTCTAGGTCACTAGGCTCTGGATAGGATATCAGCTCGTCCTTGAGTTGCTCCGACAACCCCTGGTAAAAAGCCGCTTGTAGTGACTCCTCATTCCAACCACTCTCCACAGCCAATGTCCTGAATTCGATCATAAAGTCTGCCACACTGCGAGCTCCTTGGCGAAGAGTGAACAAACGTTTAGCTGCGTCCTTACCTCGGACAGGATGGTCAAAAAGCTTTCTCATCTCCGCCGTGAACTCCTGGTATGAAGCCATGCAGGTGTCCGGTCGTTCCCAAACGGCTGAAGCCCATTCCAGAGCTCTACCACGCAGCAGTTCAATCACGAAAGCTATCCTAGCCTTATCTGTGGCGTAAGAGTAGGGCTGTAGATCAAAAACTAAGCCACACTGCATAAGAAATGAACGGCATCTTCCGAAATCCCCCTCGTACTTATCAGGCGTCGGAACCTTGGGCTCACGGAAGGAAACCTCTCCAGAATCGTCAGGTGAGATGGGTGAAACAGGTGGTGGATGTCCCGCCGGCAACCTGAGCTGATCCTGGATCTTCGTCAAGCTAGCAGATAAGTTCCGGACTGAACCCGCTATCTCCTGTAGCGCCGTGTTGTGTTGTTCCAATATCTTCCCCTGCTGGGTAACGGCATGGCAAACGGGGTCCAGGTCCGCTGGGTTCATCCTTGGCCGGATCGTTCTGTCACGTTCTTTCAAAATCGAACCCAGAAGCAGACCAGGACAAGGAGGGTAGGAAGAAGGTGAGTATTTATTTACAAGTGAATATGAAGGGGTAGAAATATCCAGGTAGCGTAACGGGCAGCGGTGGTGAGTTGATGGGAGTGAATAGGTGGGTCCAAGGGAGTAGCGGAAGCCTCCGACGACCAGGCAGGAATGGGGTAAGTGATCCGGGTGAATAACTGAAGACAGAACAAACGGGGGTAAGTTTCAGGCAAGCAAGACGTACAAAAACAACAAAACAATTTCTATCAAGCTGGAGGCTGATACGCTGGCACAACCTACTGTTTAAGGCTAACGATCCGGCAGGGAATGGATGTCAGGTCCGGCTTATGAAGAGGAGAGATGATGATCAGGACCAGGTGCACAGATAGCTGATGGGATACAGGTGCGGGTAATCTGAGATCTCCCAACTAGCTAAAACGCCCGGCAACCAGACAGGGTGCGTTCCAGGACACCGGAAAAACACTCCAGAACAGAACACAGGCAACAACCAGACTCAGGAAACGGGATTCGTGACAAATGGTGACTTTAAAACAGTTAGAGTTTGTGATAGGAGAAAACTGAGGATGGATCAACAACATTGTAGTTACTCCACAAATACTAACCTAAATGAAAAGAAGGGAGCCTGTACAGAACAAAAATATTCCAAAACATGCATGTTCCAAAATGCAAACTCCTTCCTTTTGAGTTATGTTATCAGTAAAAAAAAATTGCAAAGAAAATAACTTAATGTCCTGAATACAAATCGTTATGTTTGGGGAAAATCCAACACATCACGGAGTACCACTCTTCATATTTTCAAGCATGGTGGTGGCTGCATCATGTTATGAGTGTGCTTGTCATCGGCAAGGACTAGGGAGTTTTTTAGGATAAAAATAAATGGAATAGAGTTAAGCACAGGCAAAATCCTAGAGGAAAACCTGGTTCATTCTGCTTTCCAGACACTGGTAGACAAATTCACCGTTCAGCAGGACAATAACCTAAAACACAAGGCCGAATATACACTGGAGTTGGTTACCAAGATGACATTGAATGTTCCTTAGTGGCCTAGTTACAGTTTTGACTAAAATCGGCTTGGAAATCTATGACATGGCTTTCTACTAATGATCAACAACCAACTTGACAGAGCTTGAATAATAAAAAAAAAGACTAATGTGAAAATAATGTACAATCTAGGTGTGCAAAGCTCTTAGAGACTTACCCAGAGAGACTCACAGCTGTAATCACTGCCAAAGGTGGTTCTAACATGTATTGACAATAAATGAGCAAAAATGTCTAAAAACATGTTTTCACTTTGTCATTATGGGGTATTGTGTGTAGAAAAAAAATATTTAATACATTTTGAATTCAGGCTGTAACATAACAAAATGGGGAATAAGTCAAGGGGTATGAATACTTTCTGAAGGCACTGTAGTCCCTGGTGGAGGAGAACATTTATCCTAATAATAGTAATAATAATAATTATTATTATTTAATTTATTTGTATTTATTTTTTATTCTTCAGTGATGTTGTTTGCCTGCTCAGTGTGTCGACGTGTCCACTGACCCATGACCCAGGAAGTAGTTAACAGAGGGGCTCTGGTGCCCTTTCCCTGAGAGCATGGAAGAGAGAGACCGGCAGGAACCAGAAGTTACAGGAGAGACAAACTATATCCATGCAGGAGCCAGTTCTAGTGAGGAACCTTACATTAAGAAGGTCTTGCAGTACAGTGTCAAGTGAGATAAAATTATAAATATTATATCCATATCTTTGCTTAGGTCAGGTCATTGGTAAAGAGGAATGAAAGGTTGAGAGAGACTAAATGTCTAGCATGTACAAGAAGCAGACAGAGAGAAGAGCCAGGAGTTTGCATGAGATACATGCAGGGGGCCAGCTGTAGCTCCATCAGAGTAGTGCCTGTGTCAGTGCCAGTTGTAGCTTCATGAAACCATTCCTTTCAACCACTCTGTGTTTAGGTTCGAGGGGGTCTGCCTTCTACACCAAAGCGTTGACTAATCCAGTCGACAGGGCCTTTCAACAGGGTCTACTCTCTTCATTTAGCCCTGAGTGGTGGATAGATAGGTGGCTCTGTTCCCCCTCACAATACCAATGATGAGAATATTGTTCCCAGTTTGTTTGTTTGTGTGGCTGTGTGTCTGGTGTGTGTATGTGTGTGTGTGTGTGTGTGTGTGTGTGTGTGTGTGTGTGTGTGTGTGTGTGTGTGTGTGTGTGTGTGTGTGTGTGTGTGTGTGTGTGTGTGTGTGTCTGTGTCTGTGTCTGATGTAAGGAGGGTTTATTGACATAAATGAGTGGTTAACAGATACACACCCTAATGGTCAGAGTGCGCTGGTTATTTCTTTAACATTTAGGTCAGGGGATTTCACGCTCAATTCCCCAGTAGTAGGCGTTGTAAGGAACTTATTGTGATGCTCTTAGGTTCTCAGGTAAATGTCTCTGGCCCAGCCTGTCTTCAGACTGCTGACTACTCTGTTCTGATCTCTTCCTGGTGCCTGGATAATGGAATCAGGATAAACCTATTGTCCAGTGGAGGTGTTTAAAAGGCTTTTGTGTACCAAACAGTGCTATTCTCTCACCAACTATTCCCCAAGCCCTTAGGGAGGCTCTCAAACTAACGCCTGTCTTTGCGTGCATTTGAAGTGAATTTACCTGGGATTATGTTGTCTCTATGCTGCTTGTCTCTTGACATTTTTTGTTATTACTTTACATTCATAGCTTCTGTCAGTTCTGGCTTGAGCCTACTCTATTTTGTGCAAAGAGTAAAACATTTTATTTTATTTTAAATGTAACCTTTATTTAACTTGCCAAGTCAGTTAAGAACAAATTCTTATTTACAGTAACACTTAGCAATGAACTCTTTCAATGATACAGGATGTTTATCTAAGGTGCGCTTACATTAGACACACATACATTATATGAAGTGCCTGTTAAGTACACACATGGATTATTGTTAGTGAGGATTTAAACATCATCCATAACACGCTTTACATAATGTAGCCCAATGATACCTTGTGTTCCCCAGGCTCCTGTGTTGGTGTATGTATAAGCCAGTCTGTATTTGATTGGGATAAACCTACCACAGTGCTTGTCTCATTCCTATCATCGTGATGTTTGTCAAACATTTTGGGTAAACAACATTTACATGGTAAACCACCTTTTCTCTCGGATCCCTTTGTTAGGAATGTGTTCGGTATGTTTTCTTTCCCCCATATCCCATGGTCTGCCAGTTGTGTTGTCCACACCTGTTTATGGAAAGATCACCGGCTCACCACATCGCTCAGCTGCAAGTTCACCGTTGGCTGGTTGTCTTGGCAACAGGAGGAGACACTTTCCATATGGACTCTAACAGTCACTATGGAAACAACGTCTTTATCTGCTATTAATAATCCTGGCCTGTGAATGTGTGAGCATTGTGAGGGGCGATTAAGTCCCCTCATTGTATACACTGTTGAATGTGGGAGCAGAGCTAAATTCCTGGAGCCTCCCTCTCTGACATTCTGTCACGAATAGGCCTTATGAGGGAAGAATCTGTGTGTGTGTCTGTTCATGTGTGGAGTTCACCATGTAGTCCCCTGTCCACATGACTCCCATCCCACCCTCCACCCCCTCATGCCATCTCTTCATAGCAGACGTTCTCTGATCATGGCCTAAGCTTGTGTCCTCGCCTGTGTTTTCATCTTATTCAGCTCTACTCCACAGCACAATAGCTGACTGATCAATCTGCCTCTATCAAGTACAATGAATTTATGTATCCACTATTTTCTCATTCATAGTAATGAAGCACTCTAATGACAAACCATTTAATTAATTTAAAATCGAATTCAGGCCCTCGTCTACCCAATGATGTATTCTGTCACACAGAGAGAGGCTGAGGCATCTTGGGGAGAACCTTTTTTCTACTCACTGTCTTGTCCTGTACTGACACAGGGCTGATGTGCCTCTATTTGTTAAGGATGTAATGAGTCTCTTTAAGTAAATATTTTTTGTCAGACTACAGAATGCACTCCTGGTTAATGAATGTGTGACTTCATGTAGTGAGTTTTTGAAGGTGACTTTTTCAGAGACACATTGAAGAATACCTTTTTTTGGGCTATGTGCCCTATGATAAACATCCCAGACTGTTGCCATCATTTTGTGTGTGTGTGTGTGTGTGTGTGTGTGTGTGTGTGTGTGTGTGTGTGTGTGTGTGTGTGTGTGTGTGTGTGTGTGTGTGTGTGTGTGTGTGTGTGTGTGTGTGTGTGTGTGTGTGTGTGTGTGTGTGTGTGTGTCCTGCTGCTGCATGTGTTTCTGTAATTAAAACAGATCTGGATTAATGATGCACACACAGTCAACATCACTGCCACTGCAATCAACTCAAATCCTCTCCCCCTCACTATGTTCATCTCTTTCTCTTTTCCTTTCTTCTGTGCTCCTTATCTTAACTGTTATCTTTGCTGTTGTTTCTTTATCTGTCCTTCCATCTATGTCCTCAGCTTTTATCTCTCTTTCACCTTCCCCAAACACAGCTTTATTTTAGCTTATATCCCTAGCTGCCTCTTAACTATCCTATTTGAAATCCAGCTCCATTTTGGCTCTCTTCTCCCCAAGTGCCTCATAATCAGTAGCAGTTTTCACACTGGGGTTTCTATGCCGCTGGGCCCTGGAGTGTGTTGTGAAGCTGAAATGGGAGCTCCACTGTGCAGGCTGATGGGGGCAGTGAAACATAAAAACACATATTGATCATTTCCATAGCTGACAGACAGACTGTATGTAGGGTGAAATAGACAAGTATGATAGGCAAGGGTTCAATGGAAACAGAAGCACACTAACACACATACATACACGTGCACACAAAAAATAATTGGGAATGTTTAGAGCCCCCTGGCAATTTTCCAAAGAGGAATATTTGACTACGACTTGAGCAAATGTGATTAGTTAATCGCCATTTTAATTTGTTGGCAGAATGTCTTGGTTGATTATGTTTTTGGCATGTGTTGATATTTTAATAGCTGTGTATCTTTCATTGTAGTTATTGTTTTACTATTTATCAGTCTATTGCTCACACTGGGCCCACTGACTACATTGCATTTCCTAACCAGCATCACTCTCCTTGTTTAGATTGTACTGTGTAGTAGTGGTTCTCTTTTAAAAGTCCATAGCTATGTCTCAGTGACCTTTGGGTAGACTGGGGTTTCTCAACAAACTGTTCATACTGTACAACCGCCTTTGCCAGTGCCATTTTGACTTCTAAATGGCTTAGTAATACATTGCAAGGACAGTCCGGGCCCCAGCAGTAAGCACAGGCCTCTAGAGGAAAATACTTTACAGCCCTTCAATACAGTTATTATGTGCAATCCCAGAATGCCTTGCAAAGCAGGGAAAGGGGGTGTGGGATGAGGAGAGGGGAAAGAGGAGAGGAGAGGGGGAGGTGGGGAAAGCACTGGAATAATCTAAAATCAATAGGGCTAATGGATCAACGTTCCCCAGTGTTGACGTTTAATGGTGGCCCAGTGTGCTCTGTCTCTCACTGGCTGCTATTTCTGGGATTGTTTCTGTGTGTCTGTGTCGTCTTTGTCTGTGTGTGTGTGTGTGTGTGTGTGTGTGTGTGTGTGTGTGTGAGAGAGAGAGAGAGAGTAAGGCTCTGAGAAAAGCCTGTAGGCTCTGAGAAATGCCTGAAAAGCCTGAGAACACCAGCTCAGCATATTGTGCCTGTTATGGACACGGACAGACATGGGGACATTGTTTCCTCAATACCTTCATAATACAGGCTGCATATTAAATCAATAACATGTGTTTATTGTTTTGTTGCAGTATTTGGTTGAAGTGGAATTAAGTCCATAGCTTTTTTTCATTTCCTAGTCAGGGCCAGTGATCTGCCTGCTCTCTTGGACACAGGGCAGTTGTCCCACTGGACCTCTTCAGCAGGCCGCTTCAGAGCTCGGAGACCTCAGAATGATGGATTAACCACCTCTTTGAAATAAGGAAACTCTGGGCTCCACTCCTCCTCCTGTCTTTCTGAGATGTCCTACATTGTTCTTATCGCTTCATCTTTGGAAAACACAACGATATGTGTTGTAAAGTATCCTAGCCTTTTTCCAGCGGAAAATCTTTTCAACTCCAGTGGATTTACTATAGGATTGGATTTACTATACTCATTTTGTCCAATGAGAGAGAGAGACTTTGACTTTTTGTCTTTCTTTACTGAAACCTTCTCATTTCATTAAAAAAACTCACCCCCCCCCACTTAAAAATAAAACACCAAAATATATCCTGTACTGCATTCATGTACCATACTCACCTTTCCATCTACCACATGATACAAACCAACATCACAATACCCAAAACAATACCCACTTCTACAACCGTATATACAAAACATCTTCCCCAGCTATACAGACAGCCCCCCAACACACCATATCTCCTGAAACATCTCCACACTTTTTATCATTCTATAGTACTCAAACTCAACCCTAAGGAGCACAGAGACCATCCCATTAAACAATAGTAAAGGGTCTGTTATCCCCCCACCTTTGACCCTGTTCCTCCTTGTTAGCCAAATAGCCAACTTCGCCTGAGCAAACAGAAAATTCAACAAAACACATTTGGCCTCCTTAATCGAATACCTGTATCCCATTATAAACATCCCAACAGTAAAACCCACCCCCAACCTCTCACACAGACATTCCAACAGAGATATTAATGACATTAACCTGGTGCGCACAGAAAACACATGAATCACAGTTTCTTTCATTACACAGAAAGGACACCCAGGCCCGATTCCCGGTTCAACCAGCTGTTAGTGGCCAGGGCTCCATGAAGAACCCTCCACTGGAGGTCCCCTGACCTCTTTGGTACTGGGGGTTTGTAGAGCCCCCTCCATCTAAAACCCACCATACTCTCCGCCCCACATACCCCCTGCCACTGATGTGACTTCACTCCTGTTAGGCTCCTAATGTTCCTAACCTTAACGCAGAGGTTGTAGAGGGCTTTACCTCCCACCCCTTCAAACTCCCCCAGGCTCAGAGTGTTAAAATCTAACAAGTCCTCCAGACCCCCTTGCCAGTCTCCAGTCTCTGCCGTCACCTGTAGTGGCGGAAACATTGGTGGCCCCTCCCCCTTTGGCCGCTCAAACACCTCCCTTACCAGCTCAGACAGTGCCTCCTGGACCTCCTCCAGGAATCTCTCCAGCAGCCTAAGAAACATAATTCCTGTTTGTTGTGCCAAGACTTCCGGGGTTTTCCACCCCTCCTCTCCCAGCAGTCTCAGATCACCCAGCCTTTGTAAACCCACTGCCATCAGTTGCCTCTGCAGGGTGGCCGACTGAACCGATCTCAAAGGGATGGCTGGGTTGTTGAAGATAGGCTCCTCCCACACCCACAGCCCAGGCTCCACACCCCCTTCTCGTGTGGGCCTTAGCAGCTGCCAGGCCCTCAGCACTGCAGAGTAAAAATCTGAGAGACCTGCTGTACTCAGCCTCTCCAGCTTCATGAGGAACAGCTGCTGGTCCAACCCTAATCTGCCAGCTCTCCTCAGCAGCGCGCATGCTGGTTCCCTCCAGCCAACATCAGTATGGTACAGCAGTCTCTGCACCGCCTTTAGCCGGAAAGCAGCCATCCTGCTCTCCAGTTCCACCAGGCCCTGTCCTCCTTCGTTGACGGTCATGTACAACACTGCCGCCCTCAGCCAGTGATGGCCCGACCAGAAAGAGTCCACCAGCTTGCGTTGCAGGTCTGTGAGCAGAGCGGCGACAGGGTTGAGGACAGCCAGTTTATGCCACAGGGAAGATGCCACCAGTTTGTTGATTATCAGCACCCTCCCTCTATATGACACTTGGGACAGGAGCCACCTCCACCTGGCCAGTCTTGACACCACTGCCTGTGACAGCCCCTCCCAGTTCTTCCTGACCCACTTCTCCGAGCCCAGGTACACCCCCAACACTTTAAGCCCTTCACAACCCCACTGCAAACCCCCTGGAAGCAGAGGAGGGGCCCTATCCCCCCATGCCCCACATAACAGAGCTTTGCTCTTGCCCCAGTTCACCTTAGCTGAAGAAGCTCCCTTGTACACCTTCAGACTAGTCTGCCTGCATATCCTGACCATCCCTGACCATCACAGAAACATCATCTGCATATGCTGACACTGCTGCCTGTCACCACATCCATGCCTGTCCAGCACACTCCCTGCAGTCTCCTGCGTAGCAGTCCCAAAAAAGGCTCAATGGCTAGTGTGTATAACTGCCCAGATAGAGGGCATCCTTGTCTAATGCCCCATCTCACCCAAACTGGCCTACTGAGCCCCCCTCCCACCTTGACCATACATGACGCACCAGCATATAACAGCTTCACACAGGTCAAAAAACTCTTCCCAAACCCAAACATCACATTAACTTCTAGTTCCTCCCAAACCCGGATCCGGGAGCACCCCCATCAGTAAAAAAGCTGACTAGCATAGCCTAGCATAGCGTCACAAGTAAATACTAGCATCTAAATATCATTAAATCACAAGTCCAAGACACCAGATGAAAGATACACATCTTGTGAATCCAGCCATCATTTCTGATTTTTAAAATGTTTTACAGGGAAGACACAATATGTAAATCTATTAGCTAACCACGTTAGCAAAAGACACAACTTTCTTTTCCCACCATTTTTTCCCTGCATAGGTAGCTATCACAATTTCGACCAAATAAAGATATAAATAGTCACTAACCAAGAAACAACTTCATCAGATGACAGTCTGATAACATATTTATTGTATAGCATATGTTTTGTTAGAAAAATGTGCATATTTCAGGTATAAATCATAGTTTACCATTGCAGCCACCATCACAACTCTCACCAAAGAAACTAGAATAACTACAGAGACCATCGTGTATTACCTAATTACTCATCATAAAACATTTCTTAAAAATACACAGCGTACAGCAAATGAAAGACACAGATCTTGTGAATCCAGCCAATATTTCAGATTTTCTAAGTGTTTTACAGCGAAAACACAATATAGCATTATATTAGCTTACCACAATAGCCAGAAACACAACACCATTTACCAGCAGCAAAGGTTAGCGATCGTAACAAACAGGCAAAAGATATATAATTTTTGACTAACCTTGATATTCTTCATCAGATGACAGTCCTGTAACATCATATTACACAATGCATATAGGGTTTGTTCGAAAATGTGCATATTTAACGGCACAAATCGTGGTTATACAATGTGATTAGTGGCCAAAACTTCAAGCAATCTGTCCGGCACCATCTTGGAGAGGCACCTATTCTAATCAATAAGTAATCATAAACTTGACTAAAAAAATACAGGTTGGACAGCAAATGAAAGATACATTAGTTCTTAATGCAACCGCTGTGTTAGATTTGTAAAATTAACGTTACTGCGCAATACAGCGTGCGCTAAAGCGAGACCGCACCGAAATTCATGGCGGAATTATTATTTGACATTTGTCAACATAAATACGAATTAACAGCATAAAGACTGCTTACTATTAGCTGAGCTTCCATCAGAATCTTGGGCAAGGTGTCCTTTCTCCAGAACAATCGTCTTTTGGTTGAAAGATGTCCTCTTCTCCTGTAGAAATAGCAGCTAACGATAGCCACCCACTGGAGAGGTGTCCAACTCGTGAAAGCGCGTCACAAAGAAATCCAAGAAAATCGCAAAATAAACTGATATAAACTGCTATAAGTCGGTTTAAATTAACTACCTTATGATGTCTTTAACACCTATAACGAATAAAAACATGACCGGAGATATAGAACTGCTAAAACGAAAGCTTTTGCAGGACGCCATTGTGATGTCCCTCTTGCGCCAGGCGCCCCGTTGAAAAGAACGGTACTTCCGTTCCATGAGCTTTTATAGTCCCCCAGATGGTGCAATCCACTCCATTCAAATTCTCACCGCTTACTGACATCTAGAGGAAGGCGTATGCAGTGCATGTAGCCCCATAGCTTACATGGGGACTTATAAACTGACCTCAGAACAGGGACCTCGATTTCAGAAATCTCACTTCCTGACAGGAAATGTGCTGCAGAATGAGTTCTGTTTCACTCAGAGAAATAATTCAAACGGTTTTAGAAACTAGAGAGTGTTTTCTATCCAATAGTAATAATAATATGCATATTGTACGAGCAAGAATTGAGTACGAGGCAGTTTAATTTGGGAACGAAATTATTACAAAGTGCAAATAGCACCCCCTATTGACAAAAGGTTAAACAGATACTCATGGTCCACTCTATCAAAAGCCTTCTCTTGATCTAACGAGACCAGTCCAAAGTTCACATTAGAACCTCTCGACAAGTCCAACATGTCCCTAATTAAGAACAAGTTGTCCGTGATTGAGCGTCCCGGTACACAATATGTTTGGTCCTTATGTACTATCGAGTCCAAATGGGACTTCAGTCTGTTAGAGAGGACCTTGGCAAATATCTTGTAGTCCGCACAGAGTAATGCCACAGGCCTCCAGTTCTTAAGTTCACACAAGTCCCCTTTTTTGTGCAGGAGAGTCAGAGCCGCCCGACGGCAGCTCATCGGCAACTCTCCTACCCCGACGCATTCACGCAACACGCAAAATAAATCCTGTCCAATTATTCTCCAGAATTGTTTATAAAACTCCACTGGGAGTCCATCGACCCCTGGTGCACAACCGGGGGACATCTGGGTTACGGCCTCTGCCAGTTCATGGGACAACAGAGGAATGTCCATTTCATCCCTCTGTGCCAGAGAGAGCTTAGGGAGTCCTGCGAACAAGACCTGAGCACACATAGGATCACACACTTCTGCCCTATACAACTCAGTATTAAACTCCACAGTCCACTCCCGCATCTCCCCCACCACAGAGGTCACCCGCCCATCAGACAGCCGTAGACAATGCATACCCTTGGCTTCACCACTCTGTCTTTCCAAACCAAAAAAGAAGGAGCTGGGAGCATCCATCTCCTTGAGCATGGAGAACCTAGCTCTTACAAGTGCCCCCTCTGCTTTAACCTGCTACCCAGGTCCCTACGTAATTCAGCTAAATTAGCCTGAAGGCCTACATTGCCTCGCCCCACCATCTCTACCTCCATCTCCCTAATACAACGCTCTAGTTCCCCCAATACCCTCCTAGCCTCTGAGGATGAGAGAGCTGTGTACTGTTGACAGAAAAGCCGAATTTGGACTTTCCCCACATCCCACCATTGACTCAGAGACTCATACTCCTCTTTTCGCTGCCCCCACCTTTCCCAAAAGGTCTGGAAACCTGAGCAAAAAGTGGCATCTTGTAAGAGCTTTACATTGAACTTCCAATAGGATGCCTGCAGGGGCCCTAGTGAAATAGACAGCCGAGCCATGGTTATGTGGTGATCCGAAAACCCCACCGGAGAATGGTAGCGCCCAACAGCCTATTGCTCCGATTCCTAGACATGTAAAACCGATCAAGTCGGGCTGCACTCACCCTAGCCCCAAAAACCTTCACCCATGTATACTGTCTTGTGTTGGGATGTTTAGTTCTCCAAACATCCACTAGGTCGAACTGATTAATGATGTCGCTTAACACTCCCACCAACACTGAATGAGGCTCTTCCCCATTTCTGTCTTTTGTAAAATCCATTGTACAGTTCCAGTCTCCTCCGACCACCAGCGTCTCCTCATGCGCTACCTGTGAGAGTTCCTGTCTAAGACTCCCAAATATAACCCCCCTCTCTCTCCCTGTATTAGGCACATACACATTTATAAAGACAAAACCATATTGTTAATTTCTGCTTTTACAACAAGTAGCCTACCCGTACACACCTTTGAGGAGCACATTTTTACAGACAGACCCGATGCAAAAAGGACTGTAACCCCTGCACTAAAATCTATCCAATGGCTCAACACACCTGCCCCTTTCCACCAGAGCCCCCAATCGACTTCATTCAACACATCACTATGTGTCTCCTGCAGAAACAACACCTGAACTTTCTGGTGCCATTTATATTAAGCGAGCCTACCCGAAGAGTCTCCATAAGAAGTGGGAGAAAAGCCAACAAAGAAAGAGACCAATAGCAAAGCTCAAAAAGCCCCAGTGTCAGAAAGAATATATACATCTAAACAGTGTCTGAAGGTAAACCTTTACGCACTGTTGTGACCCACTTCCTCAACCTAAACCATTTCCTGGGTGAGAGGACACCATGCCCCTCATTTTTCATAGCATGTTGTACTGATCTTACATACTTTCTCGGATCAGAAAAAAAGCCTCAAGATTAACTTTTTTCCCCTTGGTCTCATTCAGGAACCTTGTCAGTTCTCTCAACGTGTACTTTGACCCCTCTGCTTGACTGACTGTCAGCTCCGGGCCCATTGAAGAGGATTCCTCTTCCTCACACTCACTTTCCTCCTCATCTCTATCTCCCATCCTGACGACCTGCCCTTCCTCTCTGGTCAGGGCATCCCCCACAGCAACAGGCAAAGTTTCCATGGTGCCTTTGACCACACCCTTTTTCCTTTTCCGCTTGACACCCTCCTCCTCCCCCTAGTCTCTTACACTTCCCCACTATACTCTCCTCATCCACTAGCATAACCTGACTAGACCCAGCCTCATCTACACCACCATCCATAGGATGACTAGGCCCAGCATCATCTACACCACCATCCATAGCATAACTAGGCCCAGCCTCAGCTACCCCACCATCTCTAGCCTGACTAGATCCAGCCTCCGCTACCCCACCAACTCTAGCCTGACTAGACCCAGCCTCTGCTACCCCACCATCTCTAGCCTGACTAGACCCAGCCTCCGCTACACCACCATCCATAGCCTGACTAGACCCAGCCTCTGCTACCCCACCATCTCTAGCCTGACTAGACCCAGCCTCCGCTACACCACCATCCATAGCCTGACTAGACCCAGCCTCCGCTACCACACCATCTCTAGCCTGACTAGACCCAGCCTCAGCTACCCCACCATCCATAGCATGACTAGACCCAGCCTCAGCTACCCCACCATCTCTAGCCTGACTAGGCCCAGCCTCAGCTACCCCACCATCTCTAGCCTGACTAGGCCCAGCCTCATCTACACCACCATCTCTTACATGACTAGGCCCAGCCTCATCTACACTACCATCCCTGGCATGACTAGGCCCAGCCTCTGCTGTCTGCATCTCATTACCCCCTGCACGTTGACCTCAATTTCCCCCACTGGCGCTTGTACCCTCATCTTGTCTAAAGCTTTTATGTGGGCACGCAAAGCTCTTATGCCCCAAATCCCCACACTCAAAACACCGTAGACTATCTGTGCTAGCAAACCCTGCGTAGAGCCCCTCCCCATGTCTCACTTTAAAATGCACATTTAGCTGTTGCGCATTGTTATTCAGAAACATAAACACTTGCCTCCGGAACGAAACAACGTGCTTAACGGCATCTGCCTGAAAACCTGCCGACAGTACACGAAAAACGCTAGTAAACTTACCAAAACGACTCAGCTCTTTCCTGATTTGATCATCCGTAATAAACGGAGGCAAATTTTCAACTACCACTCTTGTCGAAGGGGTAGAGAGAGGTGAAATTGGCACCAACACACCCCTTACAAATATTCCACTAGCAATTAGCCTACCAACCAAATTTGCTCTTTTCATGAACACAACCACAGCTTTGTTCATTCTAGAAGCAGAATGTATAAATTCAGCTCCTACCTGTTCACCGACCGTGAGCAGAACCTCCTCCACCTTAACTCCATTCTCAGGAACACACCTGAATCCATGGCGTATCGACAGCGTCTCCTCCGCGCTAGGCTGAGAAGCTAACTTTGAAAAAACTGTCGATACCACTAAAACAAATATTGCATTAACCCTCCACCATAGAAAATAAAATTGAAAGAAAAGACCAAGAAAATAATCAAGAAAGTTAGTTAGGACAGAGCCCTCCACACCAAACACTCAAACGCCAAAAAACTCCCAGCATGCAGAGAGAGAGAGAGCGAGAGCGAGAGAGAGAGCGAGAGAGAGAGCGAGAGCGAGAGAGAGAGGAAAATACAAAATACCTAAAGCATTCCAGTTCAAAGGAGTTATTTCAAATGTGAATAATAACTTTGATGGTGTCACGACTTCCGCCGAAGTTGGCTCCCCTGCCTGTTCGGGCGGTGCTCGGCGGTCGTCGTCACCGTCCTACTAGCCGCCACGATCCCTTTTTCGTTTGTCTGTTTGTTTTGTCTTATTAGTTTCACCTGTGTTTCTGTTGTTTTCGGTTAATGAGCTTCCCTATATTTAGTAGATAGACCCGCCCTTGTTTTGTGCGGGATTGTCTTTATGTTACGTGTGTGTGTTTTAGGTAGAGGTGTATTATTTTTACTATTTACTTGGCACCCTGTGTTTTGGGTGATCAAGTTGTTCTCTGCGCCCTGTATGTTTGGGCTTATCATTTTTTGTGTGCAATAGTAAAAGGAATATCTTTCCCAAGTGGATCTCTCTCTGCGTCTGATTCCTTCACCCACCTAGTCCCGCGTGACAGAATCCAGCACCTTACAGATGGAATCAGCAGGAGCAGCCGCATCTCCTCTCCCATCGATGGAGGAAAGGGTCCTCCATCATACCAGTGTTCTCCACAGGATTGGTTCAGCTATGGACCAAATGATGGAGAGGATGGATCGATGGGAGAGGAGTGGCCTTCCCACCTCATCTCCAGCACCCCCTCCTCCAGCACCTCCTGTTCCTGCTACCGCATCCGGCTCCGGGGCTCTTCGGCTGGCGCTCCCACGGGAGTATGATGGAACGGCAGCTGGGTGTCAGGGTTTCCTTCTCCAACTGGAACTTTACCTGGCGAACGTTCGTCATACTCCCTCCGGAAAGGAGAGCGTGAGCGCCCTCGTCTCCTGTCTGACTGGACGAGCTCTCGAGTGGGCCAACGCAGTGTGGAATGGCCCAGACTCGGCGAGGGATCATTACCCTGAGTTCACCCGCCGATTCCAAGCTGTGTTTGACCACCCATCAGAGGGTCTTGCGGCGGGTGAACGGCTGTTCCACCTGCGTCAGGAGACGAGGAGCGCAAAGGACTTTGCCCTGGAGTTCAGGACCTTGGCCGCAGGAGCAGGGTGGAACGACAGGGCCTTAATAGACCATTTCCGATGTAGCCTTAGGGAGGACGTCCGCAGGGAGCTAGCGTGTCGGGACACCACCCTCACGCTGGATGAACTCATTGACATGGCCATCCGTCTCGACAACCTGCTGGCTGCCCGCGGACGTTCAGAACAGGTCCTGTCGTTTCCACCTCCCAGCCCTCCTGCTCCTATCCCTATGGAGTTAGGGGGGGCAGCGTCGAGGGGGACCGGAGGAGGAGTGTCCTCCTGCACCAGTTGTGGTCGGCGAGGGCACACGGCCGACCGGTGCTGGAGGAACTCGTCTGGGAGTCGGGAGGGCAGGCGGAGCACTACTCGATCACCCCAGGTGAGTCAGCACCAGACTTACCCAGAGGTTCCTGTCGGTCATATGTATGTGTTAACCTCTTTCCCCGGGTTTTCTCCCTCTCTACAGCATAAGGCGCTAGTCGATTCAGGCGCAGCTGGGAATTTCATAGATCGGGGGCTCGCGTTAAGGCTAGGGATTCCCCTTGTGTCGTTAGACCTACCTTTCCCCGTGCACTCCTTAGATAGCCGACCATTAGGGTCAGGAATGGTCAGGGAGGCCACGGTACCACTGGACATGGTAACGCAGGGTAGTCATAAGGAGCAGATCAGTCTGTTCCTTATCGACTCACCTGCGTTTCCAGTGGTGTTGGGAATTCCCTGGCTAGCTCAGCACAACCCGGTGATTTCCTGGCGACAGGGGGCTCTTAAGGGGTGGTCAGAGGAGTGTTCAGGCAGGTGTATAGGAGTTGCCGTTGGTGCGACTACGGTGGAGAGTCCAGACCAGGTTTCCACCGTGCGCATTCCCTCTGAATATGCCGATTTGGCTATCGCCTTCAGTAAAAAGAAGGCGACCCAATTAGCACCCCATCGTAGAGGGGACTGCGCGATAAACCTCCTGGAGAACGCTGCACTTCCTAGGAGTCACATGTATCCTTTGTCCCAGGAGGAGACAGTAGCTATGGAGACATATGTTACTGAATCACTGGGACAGGGATACATTCGGCCCTCCGCATCACCTGTCTCCTCAAGCTTCTTTTTTGTGAAGAAGAAAGATACACCCGTGCATTGATTATCGAGGTCTAAATTCCATCACAGTGGAGTTTAGTTACCCACTACCTCTCATCGCTACGGCGGTGGAATCATTTCACGGGGCACGCTTCTTCACAAAATTGGACCTGAGGAGTGCGTATAATCTGGTGCGTATCCGGGGAGGAGATGAGTGGAAAACCGCATTTAGTACTACATCTGGCCATTATGAGTACCGAGTCATGCCATATGGGTTGAAAAATGCTCCAGCTGTCTTTCAATCCTTCGTAGATGAGATTCTCCGAGACCTGCTCGGGCAGGGAGTGGTAGTGTACATCGATGACATCTTGATCTACTCTGCCACACGCGCGGCGCATGTGTCTCTGGTGCGTAAGGTACTTGGGCGACTGCTGGAGCATGACCTGTATTGCAAGGCGGAGAAATGTGAGTTCTTCAAACAGGCCGTTTCCTTCCTGGGTTATCGTATTTCCACCTCCGGGGTGGTGATGGAGGATGACCGCGTTACAGCTGTGCGTAATTGGCCGACTCCGACCACGGTGAAAGAGGTGCAGCGGTTTTTAGGGTTTGCCAATTACTACCGGAGGTTTATCCGGGGTTTTGGTCAGGTGGCTGCTCCCATTACCTCACTGTTGAAGGGAGGACCGGTACGCTTGCGTTGGTCAGCAGAGGCGGACAGAGCTTTCAGTCGTCTGAAGGAGCTGTTCACCAATGCGCCCGTGTTGGCGCATCCGGACCCCTCTTTAGCGTTCATAGTGGAGCTGGACCCGTCCGAGGCGGGGGTCGGGGCCGTGCTGTCCCAGCGCTCGGGCGTACCACCCAAGCTCCGCCCTTGTGCCTTCTTTTCGAGGAAGCTCGGTCCGGCGGAGCGAAACTATGACGTGGGGGACCGGGAGTTGTTAGCTGTAGTCAAGGCTCTGAAGGTGTGGAGACATTGGCTTGAGGGGGCGAAACACCCTTTTCTCATCTGGACTGACCATCGTAATCTCGAGTACATCCGGGCAGCGAGGAGACTAAATCCGCGTCAGGCTAGATGGGCCATGTTTTTCACCCGGTTTCAGTTCACCATCTCATACCGACCAGGCTCCCAAAACACCAAAGCCGACGCGCTGTCCCGCCTCTATGATACCGAGGAGCGGTCCGTTGAGCCAACTCCCATCATTCCACCTTCATGTCTCGTGGCACCGGTGGTATGGGAGGTGGACGCGGAGATAGAGAGAGCCTCACGGTTAGAGCCGGCCCCCCCTAACTGTCCAGCGGGGGCTCAGTACGTGCCGGGGGGGGGGGTCCGGGATAAGCTAATCCGTTGGGCTCATACTCTCCCCTCCTCGGGTCATCCTGGCATCGAGAGGACAGTGCGGAGTCTTAGAGGGAGATACTGGTGGCCCACGTTGGCTAAGGACGTGAGATTTTATGTCTCCTCCTGCTCGGTGTGCGCTCAGAGCAAGGCTCCTCGGCACTTGCCTAGAGGGGTACGGTCCGGAGGAGAGATGCTGGGTTCCGGTGGGGGACATTTTGGATCCTTCTCTACTGAGAGACTTCCACCGCCTCCACCCGGATCGCCCGGCGCCTCGCCCTCCGGGTCGTCCTCGAGGCCGGTGGCGGCGCGCTGCGGGAGCCGCGCGTCAGGAGGGGGGTACTGTCACGACTTCCGCCGAAGTTGGCTCCCCTGCCTGTTCGGGCGGTGCTCGGCGGTCGTCGTCACCGTCCTACTAGCCGCCACCGATCCCTTTTTCGTTTGTCTGTTTGTTTTGTCTTATTAGTTTCACCTGTGTTTCTGTTGTTTTCGGTTAATGAGCTTCCCTATATTTAGTAGATAGACCCGCCCTTGTTTTGTACGGGATTGTCTTTATGTTACGTGTGTGTGTTTTAGGTAGAGGTGTATTATTTTTACTATTTACTTGGCACCCTGTGTTTTGGGTGATCAAGTTGTTCTCTGCGCCCTGTATGTTTGGGCTTATCATTTTTTGTGTGCAATAGTAAAAGGAATATTTTTCCCAAGTGGATCTCTCTCTGCGTCTGATTCCTTCACCCACCTAGTCCCGCGTGACAGATGGGAAATTAAACACTGCTTTCAGTGAGAGAGATAAACTTGGAATTTTCGGCAAGGACCTATACAGGATACTACCCTCCACAACATAACCTTCACTCCAAATCAAAACTCCAAACCTACACCCTTCCTACTACCAAATATTATTATATATTTTACTTCATAAGGACTAAATTCTAAGTTAAGGCTACCAAGTTGCTAGGACAGAACACAGATTGTACATACAGTTGAAGTCGGAAGTTTACATACACTTAGGTTGGAGTCATTAAAACTCGTTTTTCAACGACTCCACACATTTCTTGTTAACAAACTATAGTTTTGGCAAGTCGGTTAGGACATCTACTTTGTGCGTGACACAAGTAATTTTTCCAACAATTGTTTACAGACAGATTATTTCACTTATAATTCACTGTATCACAATTCCAGTGGGTCCGAAGTTTACATACACTAAATTGCCTGTGCCTTTAAACAGCTTGGAAAATTCCAGAAAATGATGTCATGGCTTTAGAAGCTTCTGATAGGCTAATTGACATCATTTGAGTCAATTGGAGGTGTACCTGTGGATGTATTTCAAGGCCTACCTTCAAACTCAGTGCCTCTTTGCTTGACATCATGGGAAAATCTAAAGAAATCAGACAAGACCATAGAATTTCTTTTTGTTTCAAGTCTGGTTCATCCTTGGGAGAAATTTCCAAATGCCTGACGGTACCATGTTCTTCTGTACAAACAATAGTATGCAAGTATAAACACCATGGGATCACGCAGCCGTCATACCTCTCAGGAAGTAGACGCGTTCTGTCTCCTAGAGATGAACGTACTTTGGTGCGAAAAGTGCAAATCAATCCCAGAATAACAGCAAAGGACCTTGTGAAGATGCTGGAGGAAACAGATAGAAAAGTATCTAAATCCACAGTAAATGAGTCCTATATTGACATAACCTGAAAGGCCGCTCAGCAAGGAAGAAGCCATTGCTCCAAAACTGCCATTAAAAAAGCCAGTGTCACGCTGTGACCTTAGATATCTCTGTTTTCTTTATATTTTGGTTAGGTCAGGGTGTGACGAGGGTGGGTATGCTAGTTTTTGTATTGTCTAGGGTTTTGTATTTCAGGGGTTTTGTAGGTCTAGGTATTTGTATGTCTATGGTGGCCTGATATGGTTCCCAATCAGAGGCAGCTGTTTATCGTTGTCTCTGATTGGGGATCATATTTAGGTAGCCATTTTCCATGGGTTCTTGTTCTATGTTTAGTTGCCTGTCTGCACTATTCATATTAGCTTCACGATTCGTTTAGTTGTTTTGTTAGTTTGTTCAGTGTTCATTCTTTTAATAAATATAGAATGTACGCATACAACACTAAACAAAAATAGAAGTGTTTGGCCATAATGATCATCGTTATGTTTGGAGGAAAAAGGGGGAGGTTTGCAAGCCGAAGAACACCATCCCAACCGTGAAGCACGAGGGTGGCAGCATCATGTTGTGTGGTGCTTTGCTGCAGGAGGGACTGGTGCACTTCACTAAATAGATGGCATCATGAGGAGGAAAATGATGTGGATATTTTGAAGCAACATCTCAAGACATCAGTCAGGAAGTTAAAGCTTGGTCGCAAATGGGTCTTCCAAATGGACAATGACCCCAAGCATACTTCCAAAGTTGTGGCAAAATGGCTTAAGGACAACAAAGTCAAGGTATTGGAGTGGCCATCACAAAGCCCTGACCTCAATCACATAGAAAATTTGTGCGAGCAAGTAGGCCTACAAACCTGACTCAGTTACACCAGCTCTGTCAGGAGTAATGGGCCAAACTTCACCCAACTTATTGTGGGAAGCTTGTGGAAGGCTACCCAAAACGTTTGACCCAAGTTAAATAATTTAAAGGCAATGCTACCAAATACTAATTGAGTGTATGAAAACTTCTGACCCACTGGGAATGTGATGAAAGAAATAAAAGCTGAAATAAATCATTCTCTCAACTATTATTCTGACATTTCACATTCTTAAAATAAAGTGGGGATCCTATCTGACCTAAGAAATTCAATTTTTACTAGGATTAACCCTTTCACACGTACCATCACACGGGTGTGATCGTTCTACAGTGGTCCCTGAAGCGTACGATCACACCCGTGTGATTAGAACACTAATTTAGAACGCTCGTTTAGAACGGCCAGTTTCGAATGACGCAACAATCAGCGTTTGAGTTGGCCACACTTTTTTCAGAAACTATTTACACAAACACAGTCCTTACAAAGTTATGTCCAGAATGTGAGCAGTTTATTTTTGGATTCAATGTTCAGATATTCACAGAAGAATATATAGCATAACACAATCATCCTAACCGGAAAAATGTAGGCTACATTTGTCCTAGCGCTAACTGAGGAAAGATTGACCCAACACACGCAATCATATTTTCTAACTCTCGGCTGACAAACTACAATATGAATTAGCTAATAGCAATTACTATGTATAATTAATCACATCACGGGTGAGCTCACCATTGATCGAAATAATTAGGTAAAGCACTTTTTAGAAATCGAAAGTAATCCGACGATTAGTTTCAGCGCGCACCCATGCATTTTTCCCTCACAGAAACCGAAGACAATAAGAGAAGACGAGATGAGTTTGGTCTGTTTATAGTATGCATGTTGAAGGGGTGTGTCATCTACCGTCGTTCACATCCCACCATTCATTTCCGGAAGTCCTCAAAAAATGAGTGAACTCTTACTCACCTCATTTTGTTATAACATCTTTGGTCAAACAGACGATTACGTGAACCCAGAATGCATTGAATGTCAACAAACATGGCTACACAGCTGGAATTAGCTTAGCTCATCATAATCAGTACAACCTTCAAAAAAGTATTTTACACACATAATATGTGCCCATTACAATCTGTGCAAGAATCGGAATGCATGATTTGTCACCTAGATTTGAAAACATGTGAATAAAACCGTAAATACACAAATAATTGCCACACAAAACATTTTATGATAGTGATTTATTGATACAAGTGGCGCGTGCCGGCAGTCAACCACGTACCCTCTCACTGTAAACCATTCAGTGTTGTTGTTTATATATGTAGCTAGTGAGCTAAGCTGAAGCATTAGCAATGTCTTTCAAAAGGAGACAACAAACAAATGTGGAAATTCTGGAGATTTTTTTAAAATTCTGACAATGAGTCAGAGTATGAAAGTCAGGAATCAGATTCTGACTGAGTCAGGAGCTGCCCCCCAACCTTGTAGCCATTGAGAACCCTGAATCTGAATTTCCCTTGTCCACTGACGAAGTCCCAGGTCCCTTTGAAGATGCTGGTGGTGATGGAGGCATACCAACAGTGGATGAAGTACAGGAGTTCTGTGGTAGCTGGAAGGCCACCAGTCATTTCACCCCTCCTGGCCCTGCTGTTTGCTTTGGCGAGTCCCAGTCTGGAGTGCAACGCCCCTTGCCATTTCCAACTGAGGCAGAGTGCTTCAAGTTGTTTCTGACAGAGGAGCTGGTGGGAGACATAGTAGAGACCAATCGCTATGCCTTGGAGCTACAGGATAAGAGAGAGCCAGGAGTGGGGGACAACCACAATTAGTGAAATGTATACATTCCTGGTGACAGTAAAGACTGCTTTCTAGTTCTGCTGCTATGACTGCATTTCATCAACGCTACTACCATCCTAAATGACCCGTTATACAAAATAAGAAATGTTAACAGCTGGCAGTAAAGTGGCATGACAAACGAGACGTCCATGTCCTCTCCACTGTCCATACAGCAACCATGTCGGCCACAGGGAAGGTGGACCACCTGACGGGAGAGAGAAACAAACGTCCATGTCATCTCCACTTTCCATACAGCAACCATGTCGGCCACAGGGAAGGTGGACCACCTGACGGGAGAGAGAAACAAACCAGACAGAGAACCATCAAACCAGACTGCGTGCTTGACTATTACCTCAAAATGGGGGCAGTGGATAAGGCTGACATGATAAACAGCTTTGTGGAATGCACTCAGAAAATGACCAAGTGGTATAAGATATTTTTCCAGGGTAGCGTCAAAATACAACATGCCAATACTTCTGACGCATTTAGCATTGTTTTACAGAACTAATAGAATAATGTAACTAGCTACATAAGCACGATTGAATATAACACCATAAAAGGTGAGTAACATGAGTAACGTTACCTAGCGTGTCCGCGGTTATAAGGAATATACACAAATATATTATGCTCCATTCACACAGTGAGCTACAGTAGAAACGGTATAACACGACACAATAACGTAATTAGGCACTTACTTTGATAGAAACGCAGTCTTGATTTGAAGATGGGTCTCTGTAGTGACGCTTCTAGCACTGAGACGCTGTGCCACTTGGGAGTCATAAGGCCAGGGTAGCTTCAAAATACAACACATGCTAATACTTCCCTGACGCAATTCGCATTGTTTTCCAGAGCTAATAGGAGAATGTAGCTAGATACCTAAGCATTGAGTATAACACCATAAATGTTATGAAATGAGTAACGTTACATCGCGTGTCCGCGGTTATAAGGAATATACACAAAAACATGACGTTACAGTAGAAACGACATAACACGACATGCAGAAACTATTATAACGTATTAAGGCACTTTGATAGAAACGCACACATTTCCAAAGGTATTATTGGTAACGAAAACAACTTTGATTTCGATGCAGGCGACAGGTGGAAAATATGAACACGTGTATGGAGGACGGCAGATGAGTAAATGTCCTGCACAAACAATTGAGAAGTGTTTGGGGAATTTTGTCCGGGTCAGAAATGTCAAAAAAATTAATTGGTCCGCAAAAGTAAAAATGACTACTTTTATGTGAATGAATGAGGCGGAACACACCTCATTTCAAACTGTTATTAGAAAATAAAAAACTTGTTAGAAAATAATTTAAAATTGACAAATAAAACAGGCTGCGTGCTTTGGTTTGAGGGCAGCGCAGATTAAATGTACTGTTACATAACAATCACATTCTTGAATGGAGAGAACGTTCTAACATCACGTGCATAAAAAAACTCACGCTGGGGCGACCGTTAGAAATATTTGGAACTCACGCATGAAAGGGTTAAATGTGAAATTGTGAAAAACTGAGTTTAAATGTATTTGGCTCAGGTGTATGTAAACTACCGACTTCAACTGTATCAGACTGCATCTTCAATTAGCACTGAGGTGTGGCTTGAGAGATGTCAAAGCCCTTGAGCCCAACAATGGCAGGAGAGTTTCACAGCCAGGAGAGTTTCACAGCCTACCTGGATGTAAAAAATGATAAGGCAAAAACCTGAGAGTACAAAAATAATCTCCTTATGGAAAATCAAGAGATACTTTTTGCTGTCTATTATAAAACTGGGAACAAAAGCAACTTTATCTTCCACGCAGACCATCCCCTGGCATGGCGCAGTGCTATATTTACACACTACCAATCTGTTAAGAGGGAGGTGTTAGCGATGGAAACTCAGGATATTAGACAACGATGACTCTGAGTCAGCCAATGTTAACCTGTACAATTCTGAAACAGTAATGGTACAGGGCAACCACATTGTGGACTTTCACATAATCAAAGAGAGCTCAGCAGGATAAGCTCTCTCTTGAGATAGATACCCCCACCTCTAGCGTGTCAGACCAGACCTCTTTATTATACAATCCCACATACGAGCAACCCCAAGCGGAAAGTCAACCTCCCAGCACAGAGTACTACTCCCTCATTGAAATGAAGGATACATTCAACCAGACCCGGAGAGCTGGAGGTGGAGAGAGACATATTTGCACTCTGGAATGTGGTGAGACAACATCAACAGGAGAAAGAGCAGAGGCAGGAGAAGAACAGAGCATTAGAGGAGAGGATCAGACTGATGGAGGAAAGGGTGAGGGTGATGGTGTGTGACAGAGAACCACCCATTAGAGAGCTGACCACCCCCGCAGAGAAGCCAGCAGAAGAGCCCACCTCAGCCCCTGACCATAGCCTCGACATCACAACAGGACAGATAAATGAAGAACCCCAAGCCCAGGGGATCCTACCCCCTCTGAACCCCCCGTCAGCCACCCTGATAGTCCTCCTGACAACCCCCCCCCACACCCACTGAGGACATACACAAGCCACAGATTGTACTCCTCATGGACACAAACGGAAAATATATACAAGAAAATAAACGTTTTCCCAAATACAGTGTCTAATCTCTGGTGTCCAAACACCCAGCTCGCCCTAGACCTTCTGTCTGAGAACCAACTAGGGTCACCCAGCCACATAATAATACACACAGGCACGAACGACCTGAGAGCACAGCAGGAAAGGGTGGCCACAGCACTCAAGGGACTGATTGATTGAAAAACATTCTATTTTCCCCAACGGTTATCTCCACCCTGCTACCACGAAAACACTTCCACCCTGCTACCATACAGCAGGTAAACGCAAGTATTTCCTATGACTGTGCCTCAAAACCAAATGTTTACCATGCCCACCACTCCACCCTAGACTTGAACAGCCTTTATGACGAGGTCCACTTATACAAGGCAGCAGTGCCCACCTTCGCCCGGACCCTAAAGGACATTACCCTCAACCGCAGCCACAACACCTCACACAAGAGCAACAGATCAATAGACCCCCCCCCCCCCCCCCCCCACCAACCAACACAGAGGACCCACGCCGAGAGGACCTAAATCCAGACCACAGCACCACCAGCCACATCCACCCCCCTCAACCAATCAATCCCCCCAAGTCAACGATGCCCACACCCCATTTAGGCCCCCTCAGATCAGACCTATACCCTTCCTGCCCACCCCATTCCCCCCACTCCCACAAAGAGGGCCTCAACATGAAAGTCACACAGACGCCTAGGCCGGGAGCAGGCAAACAGGCCCAACCCCCAGATGCTCAACAGGCTCTGCTCACACTTACTGGTCTGAGGCCAAACCAAATGACTAACAACATTGGACACTTTATGGAACACAATGCCTTCACTATGTCATCCTGGAATATCCAAGGCCTGAAGTCATCTGCCTTTGGCCTAAAGAGCAGGAACTTGGACTTCACCAATGAAATCAGAAATACAGACATTGTCATCCTACAAGAAACATGGTATAGAGGAGATGGACACACTGCTTTCCCTCTAGGTTACAGAGAGCTGGTAGTCCCATCCACCAAACTACCAGGTGTGAAACAGGAAAGGGACTTGGGGTGTATGCTAATGTAGTATAGAGCAGACCTAACTCCTTGTATTAAATTAATCAAAACAGGTACATTTTAGATTTGACTAGAAATTATAAAGGAAATGATCTCAACAGAGAAAAATGTCCTCCTGTGTGCTACCTATATCCCCCACTAGAATCCCCATACTTTAATGAAGACAGCTTTTCCATCCTGGAGGGGGAAATCAATCATTTTCAGGCCTAGGGACATGTACTAGTCTGTGGCGACCTAAATGTCAGAACTGGACAAGAACCTGACACCCTCAGCACATGGGGACAAACACCTACCTGGAGGTGACAGCATTCCCTCCCCCATATGCCCCCCCCCCCCCCCCCCCCCCAGGCACAACTACAACAACATAACCAACAAAAATGGGTCACAACTCCTGCAGCTCTGTCGCATGCTTGGTAGAAAAAAATTTAGAAACCTATCCAACCAAAAACATAGAGACCAAGAAAACCTGAGCCTTCAGTATGGTGAATCACTAAGACAATACAGAAATACACTACGGAAATTGAAGGAACAGCATGTCAGAAATCAGCTCAGTGTAATTGAAGAATCCATAGACTCTAACCACTTCTGGGAAAATTGGAAAACACTAAATAAACAACAACACGAAGAGTTATCTATCCAAAACGGAGATGTATGGGTAAACCACTTCTACAATCTTTTGGGACCTATAACAAAGAACAAACAGCAAACACATATACTTGATTAAATACAAATCTTAGAATAAACTATTAAAGACTACCAGAACCCACTGGATTCTCCAATTACATTGAATGAACTACAGGACAAAATACAAACCCTCCAACCCAAAAAGGCCCGTGGTGTTGATGGTATCCTCAATGAAATTATAAAGTATACAGACCACAAATTCCAATTGACTATACTTAAACTCTTTAACATCATCCTTGGCTCTGGCATCTTTGACCCCAATATCTTATGTGTCAACAGCAACCTTGGGAAAATCATCTGCATTATCATTAACAGCAGACCCGTACATTTCCTCAATGAAAAAAATGTACTGAGAAAATGTCAAATTGGTTTTTTACCAAATTACTGTACGACAGACCACATATTCACCCTGCGCACTCTAATTGACAAACAAACAAACCAAAACAAAGGCAGTCTTCTCATGCTTTGTTGATTTAAAAAAAGCTTTTGACTCAATTTGGCACGAGGGTCTGCTATACAAATTGATGGAAAGTGGGGTTGGGGGAAAAACATACGACATCATATAAAATCCATGTACACAAACAACAAGTGTGCAGTTAAAATGGGCAAAAAACTAATTTCTTTCAACAGGGCCATGGGGTGAGACAGGTATGCAGCTTAAGCCCCACCCTCTTCAACAAATATATCAATGAATTGGCGAGGGCATTAGAACAGCCTGCAGCCAGCCTCACCCTACTAGAATTTGAAATCAAATGTCTATTGTTTGCTGATGATCTGGTGCTTTAGTCCCCAACCAAGGAGGGCCTACAGCAGCACCTAGATCTTCTGCACATATTCTGTCAGACCTGGGACAGGTCTGAGACAGTAAATCTCAGTAAGACAAAAATAATTGTGTTCCAAAAAACGTCCAGTTGCCAGGACCACAAATACAAATTCCATCTAGACACCGTTGCCCTAGAGCACACAAAAAACAATACATGCCTCGGCCTAAACATCAGCGCCACAGGTAACTTCCACAAAGCTGTGAACGAGCTGAAAGACAAGGCAAGAAAGGCCTTCTATGCCATCAAAAGGAACATAGAATTTGACATACCAATTAGGATCTGGCAAAAAAATACTTGAATCAGTTATAGAATCTATTGCCCTTTATGGTTGTGAGGTCTGGGATCCGTTCACCAACCAAGAATTCTGCATGCAGAATCCTGCGAAAAATATCCTCCGTGTACAACGTAAAACACCAAATAATGCATGCAGAGCAGAATTAGGCCGATACCCGCTAATGATCAAAATCTAGAAAAGAGACGTTAAATTCTACAACCACCTAAAAGGAAGCGATTCCCAAACCTTCCATAACAAAGCCAACACCTACAAAGAGATGAACCTGGAGAAGAATCCCTTAAGAAAGCTGGTCCTGGGGCTCTGTTCACAAACACAAACAGGCCCCACAGAGCCCCAGGACATCAACACAATTAGACCCAAACAAATCATGAGAAAACAAAAAGAAAATTACTTGACACATTGGAAATAATTAGCAAAGAAACTGAGCAGACTAGAATGCTATTTGGCCCTAAACAGAGAGTACTGACACCATATATTGTGATAATGTTTACTTTTAATTTGTATTGTTGGAGAGAGAGAGGGAGAGATGCCCTTTTAGTGTAAGAGCTGTTTGAAAAGACTGCCTGAAATTTCAGCCTGTTTTGACCTTCCATGGTGACATCACTACGTAGTAAATTAGTTAGTAGACCAATAAGAGTGTTTCATCTCTCCCAATAACAGCAACTTTTCAGTTTTACCCTCCCCACTAAACCACTCCCAGACAGTCCTAGCACATTTCTTGTTTGTGAAATTGCTCTTTGCTAAGAAGCCATTTTTTTACCATTTTAATTTAAAACAATCAAAGCAAGTTACTTATTGTTACCCATAAATTGTTACCCAGATAAAAATGGTTGCATTGGACCTTTAATAGAAAGTCAACATACTTTTTTAACCTCCAAATTATCCTAGCCCTCCTTTCATAGGTACAGCAGTTGTAGTTTTTCTCCCTGGAGGTAGTCTAGGCAAGTCTGGAGAGGCAACGGAGCAGCTGTCTCTCCCAGCATGGGGAAAACACAGGGAGGTGTCTCACTCCATCAATTATTCAGCCTCCCCCTCGCTCCCCTCTAACCACCATACTCACTCCCTTAGCCTCCCTCCATAGATCACCCCTCCATACCCCTCCATACTGAACCCCACATTTCCCCCACCCACATATTTCAATCTCTGCTTGGGAAAAAGTTCAGTTCCCACAATGAAAGTAACAGTACACTGACCCTCTTTTGAGTGTGCCCATGTAGGCCCCTACCCATCTGTAGGTCTGTACCCATTCTTTGTGAACAAATTAGTCTTTCCCCTCTCCAGAGACACTCTCCAGAGGACAAACACAGACAAGCATGAGAGTCCATCTCCCTGTTCATGGCACCATGTCTTTAGCCCTTCCTCTGTTCCACCACTCCACTGTCCCTCAGCTCTGCTCCATATATTTCTTCCATCTGTCCAGCTCTTTATCCCACCAGCTCCCCCATCTGTCTGACTCTCTGTTCTACCACATCCTGACTTATCTATCATCCCTCCATCCCATAGGTCTCCACGACAGTGTTCCCTCTGTCCTCTACAGCTCAGGCTGTAGGTTCAGTGTGCTGACACAGCTCTCTGTGCTGCATGTCTGAGTTACTGGCCCAGCCAGGAGAACATAACCCCTATCTATCCTGAGCCAGCTCAGACAGCACTGTGATTTACTGTACTGGACCCTATAGAGAGCTATCTTCTCTCCCTGCCCTCGATCTCTCACTCTCTCTTTTTCTCATTCCTCTTATCTTGTCTCTTCTCTCTCTTCTGCTCACTTAAACACACGCACCCACATACGCATTCACACACACACACACACGCAGGCACACATTCACATGCATGCACTGGTTGCATCACTGCTTGGTATGGCAACTGCTCGGCCTCCGACCGCAAGGCACTACAGAAGGTAGTGCGTACGGCCCAGTACATCACTGGGGCCAAGCTTCCTGCCATCCAGGACCTCTATACCAGGCGGTGTTAGAGGAAGGCCCCAAAAATTGTCAAAGTCTCCAGCCACCCTAGTCATAGACTGTTCTCTCTGCTACCGCACGTCAAGCGGTACCGGAACGCCACGTCTAGGTCCAAGAGGCTTCTAAACAGCTTCTACCCCCAAACCATAAGACTACTGAACATCTAACCAAATGGCTACCCAGACTACTTGCATTGCCCCTCCCCTTTTATGCTGCCGCTACTCTCTGTTATTATCTATGCATACGTCACTTTAATAACTCTACCCACATGTATATATTACCTCAATTACCTCGACTAACCGGTGCCCCCGCACATTGACTCTGTACCGGTACCCCCTGTATATAGCCTCGCTATTGTTATTTTACTGCTGCTCTTTAATTATTTGTTACTATATTTCTTATTTTTTTAGGTATTTTTCTTAAAACTGCATTGTTGGTTTAAGGGCTTGTGAGTAATCATTTCACTGTAAGGTCTACACCTGTTGTATTCATCGTATGTGACAAATACAATTTGATTTGACACACACAAACTTGATATACAGTATCTTCTCCCTTGTTTCTCTACCACTATCTCAATATTTCCCCGTTTCTTTTTCTCTCTTTTCATCTCTCATCTTTTCTTCCTGGTTTTTGTGCGTCTCATTATAATTTGCCTAATCTTTAGAGTAAATAATGCACATATGCAAAACCACAGCAAGTACTTCAGCTTCGACTCAATCTGTTTGCATTTGCTGTTGACTGCATCACATTTGGTTTACAGATGACTAACATTTGATAGAGAGAAAGGGAAATGGAGTGAGAGAAACGGAGGGAGAGAAACTGAGAAAGGGTGATAGAAATAGTCACTTGTGCACGTGAGAGAGGGATGTGCTAGAAAGTAGGAGAGGTTAGATAAGTGAGAGAGAGAGAAGGAGAAAGGATGAGTGCAGATACCTTGGTTGTTTACTGTGGCCCTAGGCAGCTCCTCCTGTTAGCAACATGTTTTGGTAACAGGAGGATTCTGAGGGAGAAACCTGCACATGCACACTGCAGTGACTGTATGGGCCCTGTTGTTGTGGCTTCAGAGAATTACTAATGACACCATTGCATGCAAGCAGTGGGTCATGTTTAGGTTACATAAAGAAGTCAAGTCAAGCGCTCATCTGTCCTGTGAGAGGAAACCAGTAACCCCTATCTATCCTGAGCCAGCTCAGACAGCACTGTAATTTACTGTACCGGACCCTCCAGACAGTTGGCCCAGCTCCTCTATCCTCTCTCCCCGCTCTCTCTTTTTCTCTTTCTCCTTATCTTGTCTTCTCTCTCTTCTGCTCTCTCTCTTAAACGCACACACACACACACACACACACACACGTTTGGTAACAGGAGGATTTTGAGGGAGAAACCTGCTGAATGGGGCCTGTTGTTGTGTCTTGTGGCTTCAGAGAATCACTAATGACACCATTGCATGAAAGCAGTGGCTCATGTTTAGTTTAAATAAAGAGGTCCTGTCAACCAGTCATCTGTCCTGTGAGAGGAACCCAGTACCAATTTAGCCTCACCTTATGAAAGTACGAATGGAACTATATATATATATATTTTTTATCTCCACTAGCTCAATGCCATTTATATTTGTTTTGTTATTTGTTGTTGGGGAGGTTACAGGTTACAGGTGCATTTCATAGGCTGCCACTCAAAAGAAAAAAAAACATTAAGAAATACATACAGAGTTGAATAATACAACGTTGAATAACAAATTTAGTATTAACAGGAAAAGAAAACAAAAAAGAAGTGGGTCTGCACCACCCAACCTCCTATCCCATTCCCCCAACCCCACGCAGTCAACATGTCTCCATCTAACCCCCCACTCCTGGAAACCATGCCCCCCCCAGAAACTAGGGTTGCTCGTCAGTCACCCACCTGAGGCATATTGCTTTGCCATTCATCTGCCGCCATCACCTCATGTTTCAACATGATAATGCACTGCCCTATGTCGCAAGGATCTGTACAAAATTGCTGGAAGCTGAAAATATCCCACTTCTTCCATTGTCTGCATACTCACCACTTACCCATTGAGCAAGTTTGGGATGCTCTGGATCGACGTGTACAACCGAGTGTTTCAGTTCCCACCAATATCCAGCAACTTCGCACAGCTATTGAAGAGGAGTGGGACAACATTCCACAGGCCACACCAGATACTGACTGCTTTTCTGATCCATACCCCTACCTTTTTTAAGGTACCTGTAACCAATCCGTAGATCAGGGCCTAATTAATTAATTTGAATTGAGTGATTTCCTTATATGAACCGTAACTAAAATCTTTGACATTTTTGCATGTTGAGTGTTTATATCACTTGTTAAATCCACTGCAAACAGAATGAGATTGGTTAACCTCTACAGGATCGGTGTCACCCCCCCCTCTCCCGCGGGAAAGTTGAGCTAACGTAGCCTAATGTGATTAGCATGAGGTTGTAAGTAACAAGAACATTTCCCAGGACATAGTGGCTTGCAAAAGTATTCACCCCCTTGGCATTTTTCCTATTTTGTTGCCTTACAACCTGGAATTAAAATGGATATTTTGGGGGTTTGTATCATTTGATTTACACAACATGCTTTGAAGATGCAAAATATTTTCTATTGTGAAACAAACAAGAAATAAGACCAAAAAAAAGAACTTGAGCGTGCATAACTATTCACCCCCCCAAGGTCAATACTTTGTAGAGCCACCTTTTGCAGCAATTGGCACAATTGGCACATCTAGCCACTGGGATTTTTGCCCATTCTTCAAGGCAAAACTGCTCTATCTCCTTAAAGTTGGATGGGTTCCGCTGGTGTACAACAATCTTTAAGTCATACCACAGATTCTCAATTGGATTGAGGTCTGGGCTTTGACTAGGCCATTCCAAGACATTTAAATGTTTCTTAAACCAGTCAAGTGTTGCTTTAGCAGTATGCTTAGGGTCATTGTCCTTCTGAAAGGTGAACCTCCGTCCCAGTCTCAAATCTCTGAAAGACTGAAGCAGGTTTCCCTCAAGAATTGCCCTGTATTTAGCACCATCCATCATTCCTTCAATTCTGACCAGTTTCCCAGTCCTTGCTGATGAAAACATCCCCACAGAATGATGCTGCCACCACAATGCTTCACTGTGGGGATGGTGTTCTCGGGGTGATGAGAGGTGTTGTGTTTACGCCAGACATAGCGTTTTCTTTGATGGCCAAAAAGCTCAGTTTTATCTCATCTGACCAGAGTACCTTCTTCTATATGTTTGGAGAGTCTCCCACATGCCGTTTGGCGAACACCAAACGTGTTTGCTTATTTTTTTTCTTTAAGCAATGGCTTTTTTCTGGCCACTCTTCCGTAAAGCCCCAGCTCTGTGGAGATACTCCAATCTCCGCTGTGGAGGTTTGCAGCTCCTTCAGGGTTATCTTTGGTCTCTTTGTTGCCTCCTTGCCTGGTCCGTGAGTTTTGGTGGGCGGCCCTCTCTTGGCAGGTTTGTTGTGGTGTCATATTCTTTCCATTTTTTGATAATGGATTTAATGGTGCTCTGTGGGATGTTCAAAGTTTGGGATATTTTTTTATAACCCAACCCTGATCTGTACTTCTCCACAACTTTGTCCCTGACCTGTTTGGAGAGCTCCTTGGTCTTCATAGTGCTGCTTGCTTGGTGGTGCCCCATGCTTAGTGGTGTTTCAGACTCTGCGGCCTTTCAGAACAGGTGTAAAAATACTGAGATCATGTGAGAGATCATGTGACACTTAGATTGCACACAGGTGGACTTTATTTAACTAATTATGTAATTGGTTGCACCAAATCTTATTTTGGGGCTTCATAGCAAAGGGGTGAATACATATGCACCCACCACTTTTCCTTTTTATTTAATTTTTTTGAAATAAGTGACTATTTTGTGTATGTCCATTACATGCAATGTAAATAAAAATCTATTTAAATTACAGGTTGTAATGCAACAAAAAAGGAAAAACTCCAAGGGGGATGAATACTTTTGCAAGGTACTGTATCTGATAAGGGCAGAAAGCTTAAAATCTTGTTAATCTAACTGCACTGTCCAATTTACAGTAGTTATTACAGTGAAATAATACCATGCAATTGTTTGAAGAGAGTACAGAGTTATGAACTTGAAAATGTATCAATAAACCAATTAGGCACTTTTGGGCAGACTTGATACAACATTTTGAACAGAAATGCAATGGTTCATTGGATCAGTCTAAAACTTTGCATATACGCTGCTGCTATCTACTGGTAAAAATCGAAATTGCGCCTAACCTGGAATAATACATTGTGAACTTTCTCTTGCATTTCAAAGATTATGTTTTTTTCTCTGTATTATCTTTCACCAGATCTAATGTGTTATATTGTCCTAAATTAATTTCACATTTCCACAAACTTCAAAGTGTTTCCTTTAAAATGGTATCAAGAATATGCATATCCTTGCTTCAGGTCCTGAGCTACAGGCAGTTAGATTTTGGTATGTCATTTTAGGTGAAAAGAAAAGGGTTCGATCCTTAACTTAATTCACCAATACATTTCTTGTTAGTCCAAAAAATATTGCTATCAGCTGGCCTGGTACATTGTTTGCTACTGCCACCTATTCGGGGTGCACCGTTTCAGTTTCAATGACTCAATATTTTGAACAAAAACAGATGACTGTAACTAAGACTGTGAATGTCAATACAATCAAACTAGCAAGGGCACTTATCACAAGTCAGTCATAACGTGGCTAATAGGCTAGCGCACTTGTGTTACACACAAGACCCATGGGCCGAATAGGACACACATGCGAGTATAAATGCGTCAACAGTTGAGTCATCTACTTTATGAAATTACAGCCTGATGTGCATGCATCGGTGAATTCAACTTCAATTTCACTGCTTTCTTGTGCTCCTTTTACAGCAGGCAGCGGAGAGAAAGTGTACAGACACATGCCACAGTCCTAGCTAGGCTACTAAAATGTTGCAGTCTGGCTTTGGTTTTTAAAGCTTGACAATGAATAACCAAAAACTAAACCTGCAACAAAACATCATGCAAAAGAGAAACATGCAGGCCTATTACAGCAACATTTGCTGTAATAGGCCTACAAGCAGGCAAGATCCAATTCAGTTGTCAAGCCGTGGGTTAGGACAAGCATGCATTGGTAGGCAAGTTGCAGAAGGATGAGTAGGCTACTTTTCCCCATCTTTAATCAGTGCAATTTTGATGGCCTACTTGCTGAAAAAGTTTGAGAGGGTTTATCTAATGTTCCCTCCTTAGATTTTAGCTCATCTTGCTCTGGCTAGCATTAGTTGTTGATCTGGTTGTTGATGATGTGCTTAGGCAACTGAGGGAGAGATGTAAGAGGACTCCCGTGGTATTTACATATTTGCAGAAATCCATTCAGGTGTATTTTGTGGCTTTTGGCGAATGCTTTCTAATGATCTAAAGTTATTCTGTTGCAACTGCCTGTAAACACACAGTCCAGTTAAAGGGCATGATGGCAGGCCCATTTGGCAAATGGCTTATTTGCATATAGGCCTATTGTAGCTCTGATTGGCTATGGTACACTGGTTTGCGTAGATGCCGGTCCTGGACTGGACAGATTTTTATTCGGTTTTATTTATTGCAGTGTCTATAAATTGTCCAAATGCGTGGCCGCTTTCCGACTCTATATTGCTATAGAATTTTCCAAAAAGCCTTACTATACGTCATTCCCAAACATTCTATGAATTTAGGAAAACTTGAAAATGACTATCTAGGTGCTCGCTTGTCAGAAAATGTAAAATCTTTATATGAACAGATTTGAATACGATTTAATGTTGCTGAAATGCTGTCAGTTACACGTTAAGCCTTGAGACAATTGAGACGTGGATTGTGTATGTGTGACAAAAGATTTAAGTGCCTTTGAAAGAGGTATGGTAGTAGGTGCCAGGCACACCGGTTTGTGTCAAGAACTGCAACACTGCTGGGTTTTTCACACTCAACAGTTTCCTGTGTATATCAAGAATGGTCCACCACCATAAGGACATCCAGGCAACTTGACACAACTGTGGGAAGCATTGGAGTCAACATTGGCCAGCATCCCTGTGGAATGCTTTTGGCACCTTGTAGAGTCCATGCCCTGACAAATTGAGGCTGTTCTGAGGACAAAAGGAGGAAAGGGGTGCAACTCCATATAAGGAAGGTGCTCCTAATGTTTGGTATACTCAGTGTAAGTCTTGAAACCTCACTATCGATTTTATCTCAATAGCCAGAAGGGGGAGACAAGTGAGGCTCAATGTCAATCTGTCTAATTTATTGATTTAAGTATTATGCTTTCATGTCATTTTAATGTGCTTGGAGAATTCAATTCACAGTGTATTTTAAGCATTTTAACTTAATAATCTGACACTGGTCCCCTAACTCCATGCTAACAACTCCCAGGATGTAATCTTTCTGTGGGCACATCAGTCACTAATGGGCCTACCACCACCACCATAGATCTCTCTTTACTTTGATGTCCACCAGCGAAAGCATGTGAAGGATCAGTCAGGAGAGCAGTGTTTTGAGGAATGCTTTGTGAGTTCTGACTAACTGCCCCCTGATACTTTTCATGCTAGCGGGAGGAAAGGTCTTTTTGGTATCAATTTACTCACAGGTTGTATGTCACTATTTACAAGAACAGTGGTAAGCATGAATACTGTAACATGCAAAGCTTTTACAGATATCAGTTTTTGGATGTATCAGTTTGGACATATCAGTGTACTTCAAGTATATGAAGGTTTTAATAAAAGCTGTAAAGTGCAACCCAAAGTAGAATGTCTCTGTGTTTTTTGTGTCAGGAGAACAAATGGCTCACTAGAGACATGGACAGCAGTTCAGCAGTGTACATTAACCACCGGCAGCTCTGTCCTGACCCACTAGCACAGCACAGGATAGCCTGCAGTGTCTGGGCCACACACACCTGGTGTTTGTCCCTCTTACATAAGACCATCTGCTTTCAACCACTACTGAGAGAGGGGTTCATGACTGATGGCCAAATATGCCAGACACTCAGTAACACACAAGGCACTTTGGACAGCTACTATAGGAAAGATGCTAACTGAGTGTTTATCAAAGAGTCTGTTTAGGTAACCTTCTGTATGTTGAACCTTTTGGGGGCTTGGTGGTAGTCTGGGACATGCACTGTTCTATTAGGTTCTTACTCTTTCAGTGATACGGCTCCCTGGCTTTCAGTTGGGTCATGATGGTACTTTGCTTTTTCTCCAGATTAGGATAACTCATGCTAAATAAATGGACATGAGGATGATTTTCTCACTTGCCAAATAGGAAAAAAGTAATCCCTCTGTATTTAGCTCAGTAAGAGTTAGTGAAAGTCTGCTTTATCACTTATCAGCACATGAGTTCCTTTGGCTGAACCTTTCTGTTCCAGTAGCTTCCACACTATATGTGACTACCTCTCCCAGCTGTGTTTGTGTGCTTGTCAGATCGTAACAGATTCTTCTTCACAGAGCTTTTGAGGAAAAGTATCCTGCTTCTGAAGAAGGCTCATGCCTAAACTTGGTCAGCCTTTTCTCTAATAACACGTCTTTATTTTTAGCCCAGTTTCCTGTACGAAACCACTCAATGCTGGCACAAATGTGAGCATTTCTGTCAGCCTGGGTTTACTTTCATCTTTGTTAAAGTGTTAAGTAGTCAAGCACATAAAATGTGAGTTTCCCATTCCTCTCCATTCCTCTGCCACCCTAGGTGTCTGCCCCCCTTATTATTTTGTCCCACTTTCTCCTCTCTCAGAGAACTAGTGGTGACTCCATCACAGAATAGGCCCTAGAGCCACAAAGCCTCAGCCAATCATACACAAGATGCACTGGGAATTGTGAGAAACAAGCGGAACAAATGTCCCTTTGACATCAAGTCATGAATTCCATGGACGTTCCAGTTAAGTGTGCTTATTGGCCTTTATTGTCCTCATATTACCGTGTGCACTACGTAGTGTGTCCTGAAAGGAGTATGAGAGAAGTAATAGTAGGAAAGAGAGGACAGAGGGGAATATTAGTGGACATGGAAACACTATCATAAGGGGATAGGGAGTAAAAATGGAGAATGAGGGGTGGAGGGGGATTCAGAGAAAAGGAGAGTGAGGGATATGAGGGGTTGTCCTCCCTCTTCTGGCCAGGCCTGCTGTCGTCACAGTAATACCAGTCTGTAATCAGTTGTCATAGATGATATAATTTGTTTATATGCATTGTTACTTTTTTCTAAACTCCTCTAATTGTCAGAAAATTGTTTTTATGTAACTTCAACAAATTTTCAAGAATTTTCCTGAAATGTTTTGTGCTATGTTCTAGGGAGGGGCTGTACAGTCATTGCTTTTGTCCAATCACAATGCAACTTAGGTTTTGGGTTACACAGCTAAGAGGTGAAAATGCAATGCTTGTGGAATGTACAGTGCATAGCAGAGGCTTGGGCTTCATGCTGTTGCTTTCTTCTCTTCTTTTCTTCTTCTTGCTTTCAATGGAGAAAAGGAGGAGGATAGGATGGAGGGATGAAAAAACTGAGAAAATTAATGTGAGAGCGAAAGAGATGGAAGAAAGAGATCAGGAGAGGGAAAGAAGATAGAGATGTCAAGGGGAGAGAGCGTGTGAGAGAGCAGGGAGGAGATGTAGCTCCTTTGATCAGTCTTGCAGAGCGGCGGAGGATAGGATCGAGGGATGAGAGGATTGGAGGGAGGAGAGAAAGCAGGGGAATGAGAGTGGTCTCTTTAATGAGCTCACCGGGACCATTGTTTCCATCAGGCAGGTTTGCATGTTATCAAAGATGATGAGGGAAGTTTGGAATGTCCACATCAGTAGGGCTATAGCAGGGGTGCCAGACAGTGGGTTGCTGCTCTGTCGTCACTGGCTTATGCAAGAACAGACTGGCTCCCCGGGCTAGCTGAGAGCCATCTGAGTGACCCTGAGGGGGATTAGCAATACACAGAGAAAAGTGTCATTCACACTATATGCTGTTACTCATACTGTTAGACACAGCTCTATCAGGGTTCTCTTAAAGAAGCGTTTGTAGTCACAGCTGTCATTTTGCACGCAAATGGTCCAACATTTTGCCAGTGTGCTCTTTGAGTTGTTTTTTGACACGCACTATCAATGGCTTTTAGGCAAGATCTCAAACGGTCATATCATAGCATTGTTAAGGGTGTTGAAAAAAGGAATGAAGGATTTCATCACTCGTTTTTTATTCAAAGTAGAGAGAGCTGACCTTTCCTTCGCCTTGCTTCATTTGGCTCATATGTTCTTGTTTCCTACCTGCTTGACCAAGAGTCTAAGTGGTACAGATGGCTCAGTTGTTGCATGGTCCAGAAAACACCAGGCCCATGTTCAGCAGGCAGGAAATAAGAGCAAAGGCCCAAGATGGTGTATTCCTATCTCAGTTTGCCTCACTATGGGGGAGCTCTGTGTTTGCTTCCCAGAATCTTACACACCAGCAGAGACTGCTTTCATTTTAGCCTGGTACTGCTTTATATGACCTTTATTTCTGCCACACGACAACACTCTAATGAGTGTGTGTGGATGGGTGTTTGCCTGTGTGTGTGTTTGTGTGTGTGTACACCTTTTTTTGTGCGCTTGTGTGTGGGAGAGTGTGTTAAGCTTTGAATTCCTTTGATGCACAGCAAAGTCATTAAAATATGAGGCAGAGAGAGAGCGAACCACACTCACAGGGGGTTGCTATTAGCAATGGAATCTAAGCAACACCAAGTCTTTATTTTAAGCGCTATTTGCAGATGGGGAAAATGTTCTAACAATCTTCCACTGCCAGAGATTTAATGGCTCGATTATTCCAATGTTTGTTTTTTGTTTCATATAGAGCAGATACCCTTCGCTTGTCAGCGTTAATGTGTTGTAAGATCAGATAGGACAAGTGTTTTAACTTCCCCGGTTTGGCAATAACAAAGCTCTGTGCACTTTCTGGCCAGTACATAGTGTTTTAGTGTATGTCTGCTTGATTCACCTTGTTTTATTGGTGCATAATAAAGTTGCATTGGTGCATAATAAAGTTTTATTGGTAGATAATAAGGTCTTGTATGACATCATGACTGCGTGATGACTTGTGAACAACATACTCTGCAACTCTCTGATAACACTAGTCAGTCCTCCTGAACCTGTAGTTTGCATACAGACCATAGCCTTTACAAACAGTATGCTATAGTTTACATGTAGCTCATATACAGTTTGCATAAGGAGTGTGAAGCGATGAATTATACATGCACTGTATCATGGCTGTATATCGTAGGATACACTGTGTGCATTAGAGCTGGTAGTGTGTATGTGGTGTAGACCTATGCGCTAGCTCCTTGCATTACAGTATGTGTGGTGTGCGAGAGGACTGGTGCTAGCCCAATGCGTACAGCAGGATGTGTGTCAGTGTCCTGTGGCTACACTCATCCAGGCCTGCCAGCCTGGTGCAGATGGAGAGCTGATTGGATTTCTACTGTAATTGTGTCTCGGAGGTGCCTGAGCAGTGAGGCCTGAAGCCTGAGGCAGCAGTATGGCCACTGTGGCTGCAGCTAGCCTACATGCTGTTCTCTAGAAGTCATATCCTGGGTGCTGCCTGCCTGGGACTAGTGTATACAGTAAATACTCTCCAAGTCTATGGGTTAGATATAGTGCACTTAGATTTATAGAAAAAAGCTTGAACTTTGTCCTCTGTGTCTACAAGACAAAGACAATCAACCTGTATTGAGTCAACTTGTTTTAGAGGAAATCCAATTGTAAAAGTTAGTTGTAATCCAATTGTAAAAGTTTCAGAAGACAATCATACACACTTTTCACTGGCCTTAGTATATTTTTAACTCTCCCCCTTAGAGACCCTGCCTTGCCACAGAATGAATTTGGCATTGCTTATGAAAGCCTTTGATTCAAACAGTGAGGATCTTAAGGCTCCGTTGGGACACTAGACTGTCAGCATAGTGACAGACTGTCTTAAGAAGCTCTGAAGACTCCGTTGGGACACTAGACTGTCAGCATAGTGACAGACTGTCTTAAGAAGCTCTGAAGCAAAATGTTGATTTAAGAGATGGACTGTTAAGGGACAGTTGGCTGTTAAAATAACTTTCTGCTAGGATGCTTGACTATGTGAACAATTGGCTGTTTTAACTGTTGATTGACTTAAATACTAAACCTTTTGGTATTATTATTAGTATAGTTGACTGTTTGGACTGTTTGACTACACTCTTAGAAAAAGGGTTCCAAAAAGTTTATTCGGCTGTCCTCATACGAGAACTGTTTCTGGTTCCAGGTAGAACCATTTTTGGTTCCAGGTAGAATTATTTTGAGTTCCATGTAGAACCCTCTGTGGAAAGGGTTTTACATGGAACCCAGAAGGGTTCTACCTGGAACCAAAAACGGTTCTTCAAGAGTGTAGTATGATAGTCTGTATTGAAGAGCACAAAGCTGTGTACTGTTGCGATAGCTGTGTGTTTGGATAGTGTCTAAGCTGTGTACTGTTGCGATAGCTGTGTGTTTGGATAGTGTCTAAGCTGTGTACTGTTGCGATAGCTGTGTGTTTGGATAGTGTCTAAGCTGTGTACTGTTGCGATAGCTGTGTGTTTGGATAGTGTCTAAGCTGTGTACTGTTGCGATAGGTGTGTGTTTGGATAGTGTCTAAGCTGTGTACTGTTGCGATAGCTGTGTGTTTGGATAGTGTCTAAGCTGTGTACTGTTGCGATAGGTGTGTGTTTGGATAGTGTCTAAGCTGTGTACTGTTGCGATAGCTGTGTGTTTGGATAGTGTCTAAGCTGTGTACTGTTGCGATAGCTGTGTGTTTGGATAGTGTCTAAGCTGTGTACTGTTGCGATAGCTGTGTGTTTGGATAGTGTCTAAGCTGTGTACTGTTGCGATAGGTGTGTGTTTGGATAGTGTCTATGTGAGTGTATCTTAGAGGAGGCTCTCTCTACTGGTATTAGTAGTATGTTGGGACTGTTTGGTGTTGGATAGTGTCAGGGCCAGGCGTCTTCCCCGACCTGTGTCTCTTGGTGATGATAGGAACATCCTGTTAGGATCAGCTCAGTAAACACCCACCCCCCGGCTCTGCTCCATCCCAGCCAAAACCCACAGCACAGCACGTCACTGAACCAAAATCACTCGCCCTGTTCCTAATAAATATTAAGAAGACGGCATAGTATATTTTCTTAACATCCCTCAAGATGTCAAGGGGATTGTTTCAGCATTAGTCAAAAGGATCTATGTTGTTTGTTATGAAAAAAACTGGAGGTGATTTAAAGCCTCCAAGATGTTTTATAAGGCATCATTATCAGTCAAACATCTAAATGTACTGTAGAGCATGCTTACTGTCTGTTATCACGTATCTTCTGTGTAAATACAGCAGGTCTGTGAAAACAGGACACATTGGCACGTGAGAGGATGTGGTACTGTCATGTTTGAATATACCCTGACAATAGAGCAAGCTAATCCTGAAACAGACTTGCAAGCTTATGAGATCATCATTATCACCATCATCATCCATCATTGTTATTATCATGGGTCCATTGCACTCTCTGCCATTTCTAGTCTGGTCTTTCTGGAGGCAGCTTCAGAGTTCAGAATTGCATTTGCTACAGATTCTAGAGTGGAATTTGAACTGGTGACTCCCCACCCTCTGCTGCAGGGCTGGATTTGGGCCCAGAGTCACAAAGACCAGTATAGAGCCATGTTTCCTAATGGTGAATTGTGGCCAGCAGTGGCGTGTATTCATGGAGGCAAAGGGAAGCCAGGTTTCCCCCAAGATTCTTTTAAAAATATATTTAGTCTCTTTGTGTTTCACAATTTTCCTTTAATTATCAAGAGGCTGAATGTATCTCACCAGAGAAAGCATCCGAGTGAAACAGCGCTCCTCTGTCTCAGGATGTGTAGGCCATCTATCTGATTCTGTCTGGTCAAAAAGAGTATGACATTGTTGCTGCCCGTAGCATTGATTGCAAGGGAAGCCAGCAAACATTTGGCTTCTCTTGATAATAAAAAATAATAATAATAGCCAATCGCCGTTGAGCTAAACTGAGTGAGCTCAACTGTGAATGGTCCTGGCGCACCAAAAACAAAAGTGTCAAGGGAAGCCAGTTTGGATTTGGCTTCACACCAATCACAAGCCAAACGTCATTTACAGATAAAAAAAAAAAACTTGAATTGTTGCATCTCATCGTGTCGTTGTCCTCCAGTGGCTAGCTATCTAAAATCGTCCCATTCCTAAATTAGCCATGGATGGAGAAAGGGATTTGGACTTGTGGTTTTACTTAATTCTATTTACTGGCCAATGATTAAAACAGTGATTCTGATCTAACCATAAATGCATACATTGTGCCCCTGACCTGAGAGGATGGAAGTTCAAAATGTAGCTAGATGTGGTATGATAATGTTTACTAGCTGGCCAAGTGCATCATTGCGCATGAAAGGAAGTTAGGCTAGTGAGCTAGAATTTTAGCCAGGTAGCCTAGGACAACAAATACTTAAAGCGTGTACTGTATGACAGAGTCATGAAAGAGAGGAGGATGGCATTGGCGTTTCTGGGTGAGACTACTTAAAAAAAAAAACTTGCACACACACACACACACACACACACACACACACACACACACACACACACACACACACACACACACACACACACACACACACACACACACACACACACACAACACGTCCACACACACACGTCCACACACACACACACACACACACACACACACACACACACACACACACACACACACACACACACACACACACACACACACACACACACACACACACACACACACACACACAGAGAGATCATATTTAGCTCACGTTGATTAGTCTAAATTGTTTTTGGTATCTTAGTTCTCACTGTATTAGACTAAGCATAGGTGATTTTATTATTTTGAACAATTTAAGTTTAATTGGTGCTGGAATAATGAACGCAGCTCCTGTTTTCTTTGCGACTTGTGGTAACTCTCCGTGTTTCTAAATCAATAGTTTAGTTTAGTAGTCTGAAAATGTTGAAAACATTAACTTGCTTGACCATGCTGTAGGTCAGGGTTACCCAACTGACGGCCGAATTTGGCCCGCGAAGTTTTCTGACCAACCCCCCCCAAAAAATGTGTTTTTTTCATTGTAGTACATTAAAGACTGTAAAAACACCAGGAAATCAGCTCCAAGTGATTTAATTTAAGAACTCTATTTCCAAGGATTCCCACACATAATAGAGAGACACGTGATCGTATACAAATGTAAGCAAGGTTTGAAATTATTATGTTTTAGTCAAGCATTATATCTGTTTGGGATTTCTACGGTCAATTAGCTGTCTACAAATTATTTATAATTATGTTCCCGGCTCCCTGACCATCCACTCAACAAAAAATCGTCCCGCGGCTGAATCTATATAGTTGATGATCCCTGCTGTAGGTCATGTAACTGTTTTTTTGTGGACTTCACCGGACAGATGTTGCTCTCCAGTTTTGTGATGAAACAAAGGTGTGGTTGAATTTATTCTGCCACTGTGCCTTCTTATTGTCTCGGCCTTAGACCTATATATGACGGTGGCAAGGGATATGAACTAACAGGTTATAGAGCAAACAACGCAATTATCACAACACATAGGTTGTAATCTGGCTTTCTTTTCTGGCTTGGCTTCTTCAGTAATTTTACCCAGACACCGCTACTGGTGGTCAGTCCCCTTGGGTCGTAGCTGGGTTGAGACAAGAAACATGGTTCTATTGAGTGAATCACAAGAATACTAAAACGTTCCGTTTCCACAGTGATTTAGATGAGATAATATGTTTACACTTTGTCTTAGCAAGAGCAGGAAGAAGACTCAACAACAACAACCATATACCAAATTCAAGATTTTGCACGACATTGATGAATTACCATTGAAAACCCGGTTTCCTGCAAGTTGTTTTGTTTTCCTGCAAGTTGTTGGTGTGTTTCTACTGAAATAACCCGGTGAGCACAATCATTCCCATTGTGGTTTAAGGTCAGTGATTGGCTTGACTCCTGAATGTTAAGCGTTTGATGCTGTTCTGCAGGGTTATAAATAGCATACAACCGTTATTTTTTCTTTCTGTCCTTTCAAATGAATGAACCAGTCCCGAGGGTCACAACACAAATATAACACATCCTTTGTTGTCGTTACGTGTAACACCTGTGCCCATGTGTACCAAACACACAAACAATAACATGTGTTGTCCAACAGCCATTATGTCCTACTTTAATTCCAGGAAGTTAGAATCAGATGGAGCAGGCTGACCACAATAACCCCTCAGTTCCATCTCAGGTGTGCCTGAGAGCATGCGTCATCATTATCCAAAGCCAAATATATGGCTGGCCTTTGGGATTTGATCACCTGTATTGGAAAAGTCAAATTTCATGTCATTTTAGTAAAACATTTTTATTCTCTGACTGTGTATTGCACCTACGGCTTGCCATTAGTGAAGAAGAGGCTTCCACCATTTTGTTACGCAGAGTCTTCTCTGAGACCCTGGCATGGTGCCATCGTGCCATGCCTTGTCTTACTGTAGATTATGTTTGTATAAAACCTGCCCTCTGAGGCTTAAGGCTCAGCCATGTCCATGTCCTGCACACAGCTACCAGCAACCTAGAGAGAGATAAGACTGAGTGAGGCTGGGGACTGTTACCACTGCATAACACACACATATGTACACAAACCACGCACATGCACACATACGTCCTCAGACATTTACGCAAGTTACAACACTTGAGGAAATAAGCCAACCCATATGCTCCCAGTCCAAAGTCCAGTTTCCTCAGTATTCATTTAGAGGATAAATAAATAAAACTAAAATTGAAACTTGTTTGATGTAGGCCACTTCATAAAATCTAGAATGTTCCAAAATTAAGTGAGCTACCCCTGTAGAGTTGCTTCTGGTTCATAAACTTTAATAAGGAGTTTTTCCTTGCCATTGTTACAGTACCTCTGCTTGCTCTTTTGGAGTGTTTGTCCTGGGTTACTAATAAAAATGATTGCAGATGAAAATACATGTGATTGGCAGTTTGTGTTGTCTTTGGCTGACCTGTCTTGTTTTTGTTTCAGGGGGGCTTTCTCCGAGGTGGTCCTAGCAGAAGAGAAGAGGACCCAGAAACTGGTGGCCATCAAATGCATCCCTAAGAAAGCCCTGGAGGGCAAAGAGAACAGCATTGAGAACGAGATTGCTGTCCTACACAAGTGAGTGACACACACACACACACACACACCCACATGTTGCTCATCGATTTTAGGGGAGGAGGAGATTTAACTCTGAGTCAGATAGTGACTACAATTGTGGTAATGACAGTCTGGTTAAAATACCTCACTTTAAAACAGGGGAATTACGTACCAAGCCGGAAACAACGGAACTAGAGGGGCCTAAGCTATTTATAGTGCTCTTGTTGCCTGGGTTACAGGAGACACATAGGCCTAGTGAATATATAGGGATCCTTCTAGAGGTGAGGATTGGGGTTCGAGAGGTAGAGAGTGAGACAAAAAGAGAGAGAGACAGAAAGAGAAAGAAAGAGACATACATAGACCGTAGTTTAAACTACTAAAAGTACAAATAAGCCAACATTTCTTTGAGTAGTGTTAGAGGATGTCATTACTGCCCCCAGGACAGAGCTGCTTAGTCACCGATAGTGTCATCAGATAGCAAGGAGGTGGTTAGAAGACAACATCAGTGATCAAGATTGTGGATGTAGTTAACATCATTGTAGAAGTCAGCGGGTAGTTACTATCAGTGTGAAGGGTTGTGGATACAGTTATCAATTGAGAGAGAGAGAGAACCCTTTATAGAGGGGCTGTGACACTAACCTTCCTTACTGTATTGTACTGAGAGAGAGATCATAGCTTTCACTTGGTCAGTCTGTCATGGAAAGAGCAGGTGTTCATAATGTTTTGTGAAAATGATTATAATGCCCTTTTAGTGTAAGAGATGTAGCCTAATATAGTGTACTGTACTGTATCCCCCAGAGTACTGCATGAAACCATTAGTCAGCCCCTGTATGGAGCAATTCATTACCTCCGCTCACTCTCTCCACTCAATAAAACATACTTTACTGAGACCATAATGAAATCAAAGGGCTTTTATAATCTCCCTCTTGTCTCAGTTGGATCACTGCCAATGACAAAGTGTTGTGTTTTTCCCCAGACAACAGTGTTTCAGAAAGGGCATAGTTACACACGTGATACTAGATTAATACTGCGGTGCGGTTCCATGTTTGATCTGGCCTCTCTCTGAGCTGTGTCAGTGTGACAAGTGTCTGTCATCAATGGGGTGCTGTTCGTCTCTCTGATTGTCTGGCTATCTGTTGGTCAGTCTCAATACGACTCCTATACACTGAGTGGACAAAACATTAGGAATCAGTGTAGATGAAGGGGATGAGGCATGTTAAAGAAAGATTTTTAAGCCTTGAGACATGGATTGTGTATGTGTATCATTCAAAGGGTGAATGGGCAAAACAAAATATTTAAGTGCCTTTGAACAGGGTATGGTAGTGCGTACCAGATTCACCGGTTTGTGTCAAGAACTGCTACGCTGCTGGGTTTATCACACTCCACATTTTCACTTGTGTGTCAAAAATGATCCACCACCCAAAGTACATCCAGCCAACTTGACATAATTGTGGGAATCATTGGAGTCAACATGGGCCAGTAGTTACCCGTCTGCTTAAATTCCATGGGAAGAATGACTAATGTTGGTTCTCCCTGTGAGTGTCAGTTGCTGCTATACTGAAGACTTAGGCCACTTTTTAATTTTTTTATTTCATTTAACCTTTATTTAACGAGGCAAGTCAGTTAAGAACAAATTCCTATTTACATTGACGGCCTACCCCGGCCAAACCGGGACGATGCTGGGCCAATTATGCGCCGCCCTATGGGACTCCCAATCATGGCCAGATGTGATGCATCCTGGATTCGAACCAGGGACTGCAGTGACGCCTCTTGCACTGAGATGCAGTGCCTTCACCTAATATCATTCTTTATGGGCAGGTCTTCTCAAAATTTAGTGACACAGATGGATGAGTTTTCGGTAGTTTAAGGGGAAAGCAATGTATTCTACCTGTGCTGTGCCATGCTACTTTGGTGTTGAGAGAGAGAGACCTAGAGACAGAGTAGGAGCTACTCTTGCAGTCATAGGAGGACTCAGCCTTGTGTCAGAGCATTGTTAGCTTTCTACCCCATGAATGGTTCTGCACTCCTGCAGAGCTAAAACCAAAGATAGAAAAATGGCAGTGAAGAAGATGTGTCAGTAAGGTGAGGAGTGTCTAAGAGAGATTGAGAGATTGTGTGTGTTTGTAGGCGAGCATGGGGCTGATGGTAGAAAACCGCCTCCAGAGCAGTGAATCACCAGTGTTCTGTCACCACGCCAACGACTCTCAGGGCCGACGGAATACACTGCTCAACCAATTAGAGAGCTGTGTGCCACCACACAGTCTGACCACTCTTGATAAAACTCTAGCTCCAGATAACTAATATTACCTTTTTAATATATATTTTTTTAACTTTTTCATATAGTGCTCCTATGAAGTTAATTTATATACAAAAATGATCTAAATGATCTGAGAGAAAATTGAAATGCTATTTTTAACAATCACACTGTGTCAAGAAAAAGACAGTTCTGTATTTCTCATGGTAACGTAGACTGAGTATACAAAATATTAGGAACAGCTTCCTAATATTGAGTTGCACCACCCACTTTTGCCCTCAGAACAGCCTCAATTCGTCGGGCATGGACTCTACAAGGTGTTGAAAGCGTTCCACAGGGATCCTGGTCCATGTCGATTCCAATTCATCCCACAGTTTTGTCAAGTTGGTTAGATGTCCTTTGGGTGGTGGACCTAGGGCTGTTGTGGTGACCCTATTACCGCCACACCGGCAGTCACGAGTCATGAAGGCAGTCAAATTCCACGTGACCGTTTAGTCAGAGTAATTAGGCTTCTCCAAGCTCTGATGTTGCTGCTGGTCATTAGTAGCCTACCAAACTTGCTAACTATCTGGTACTCAGCACTCTATTGTCCTTCTAATCACTCTGACATAAATGCAAATGTTATCGAAAATCTAATCAAATACTTAATGAGAGCCCATGAGCTCATGTTGGGAAACATTTCTATAGGCTATACAATTGCGCGAGAAAACAGAGTGATGGCCTCTACTAAAAAAAGGAGGTTCCCATCAGCTTTCTATAGACTAGGCCTACTATTTTATTTCTCAACTTTCCTAATATTAAGCACATTGTTTACCTTTACAACAGGACTACCTGGCTGGCATGAAAATGAACCACAGGAAAGCATCCTCCATTCGCTATTTAAGTGCATAGATGACATGTACTTTTTCCCACTGCCCCTGTTTCGAGACAGCTCCATGATAATGGTCCATTCTAAATCAAAACAAATTTCACACGTATTATTTAGTATATGTAAAGAAAAGATTAAATCAAGAATAGTCTGATGGGTGTCAATATTATCCTATCACTTGTGAATTATATATTGTCACTTGTAAATGATGCCCAGCATAAGAAACTTCCTTTTTTTTGGCGACTTTTTCGAATCATAGTCACACACCTCATGTAGCCTAGCCCATAGGCCTATGTGTTTTTAGAAGGTTTGTATCACAACTGAAGTGGCCAAATAACTTCTTAAAATGAAGCACATTAATACGCTTTACAAGGGGTTTAGAGCCTAACTGGCATACATAAGCAACACGTTAGTTTCAAGTTTGGGGAAGATCATTTTCACCATAAAAATAAATGCACCTTTATAATTAAAACATTACATGCAAAATTGCATTTGCAGTCACTTTTGATAATGGTGTTTTCCCGTTAATTGCACATTTGCGCTTATAGCCTACTGCCATGTGCGCATTGCAGCGCTTCTAATGTGAAGAAATAGCCTAATAGTTTATCAACATTTTAAGCTAAACATCTCTTAGGTCAGCCACATTGCGTAAAAAAATATTTTTTGATGCTAGTGATTGTATTAATTTGGGATCTATTGCACCCCACAACTGTCCCAGACTATGTTTGGAATATTTATTTCTTGCACAGAATAGAATTGGTCAACTTTTGTACTATGGGGGATAGTAGATTGCTGTTCGTCAGGCCTATTCATCTTGTTGGCTGATGAAAAGTAAATGTGGACAGTTCTTCCAATATCTTCAATATGCACCTCGGGAATTGAATAAGGACACACGCAGTTGCATCCCTGATGTGTCTGTCTTCACTTGTAGCCTGTGAGAAAGACCTGATCACGTGATGAAGAGCCATGTGAGTGAGAGGCGCTTCGGATTGCGCCGCAATCAGGAAGAAGGGAACAACGCTGCACATTTCTTTAGGGTGCATTACGGCCACAAAGGGGATGCTGCTGTGAAATTCGAGGCATTATCAAGTGCTTTCTAAATTGTGAATGAGAGACTATTGAAGTGTGTACAGCCTGCAAAAAATAAAGCAGAGCTCATACCTTTCAAGCAACTTTTTTCAAATCATCATTTGTCTCATCATGCAGTCTCATCATGCAGCCTTACAATGTACAACCCTAACATATAGCCCAATGTTTGAACAACAACTAAAGTTACTTTAAAACTCAAAATTACATATATAGGACTACCTACTTATTTGTTAACCGCTCAACACAGAATAGTTGCATGTGCGCACTCCCTCAAATATATTTAGATTTTATTCAGCTTTGTTCAATTGTATTCTTCATACTATAAAATAATGCCACGGAATTCAAAGCAAATCTTGTCTGATAAATGGACTAGTGTAGCCTACAGCCATTTGGCATAGCCACATCAGGACCTAACATAAGGACAACTCAGAGTATGCTGTTCTTTTCTTCTGAAATAGACTACATTTTCTTCATATCATGCTTCTTTAGACCTGTCTAAATTAAATAATGGATTTATTGTGATGGTGTAGGCTATATTATATGGATTTATTAGACTTATTAAAATGTAGATGTTCCCAAGGTCTGCATCAGTGTCTTGCTTGTATGCTATGTGTGGAAGCCAGGAGATGCTAAATGTGTTTATGTTAATTAACGCTCAATTACCGTGAGACGACAGTTATTTGCTTGACAATCACCGGCTGACTAAATTTTGTGACCCCACAGCCCTAGGTGGACCATTCTTGATACGCACAGGAAACTATTGAGCGTGAAAAACCCAGCAGCATTTAAATTCTTGACACAAACTGGCACCTACTACTATACCCCATTCAAATGCACTTAAATCTTTTGTCTTGCCCATTCACCCTCTGAATGGCACACGTACACAATCCATGTCTCAAGGCTTAAAAATCATTATTTAACCTGTCTCTTCCCCTTCATCTACACTGATTTGAAGTGGATTTAACATGTGACATCAATAAGGGATCATAGCTTTCACCTGCATTCACCTGGTCAGTCTAGGTCATGGTAAGAGCAGGTGTTCATGACTTTGACTCTAAAGTTCTCTCCCTCTCTCTAGGTTAAAACATGCCAACATTGTTTCCCTGGAGGACATATTTGAGAGTAAAACCCACCTCTACTTGATTATGCAGCTGTGAGTGACCATCCTGCTGTCTTTATTTTGTCCTTCTTTCTGCTATCTATCTCTGTTCTCCAATTCTACCCACGTCAACACTTTCTGTCCCTAAAACAACTCACTCTCTGCAGCCTTCAGTTTAAAAACTTTCAGGATTATGCTTCTGCAATGTGTGTTTGCGTGTGTGTTTCAGGCTCCCTGCCTGTGCTGTCTCCCACGCACAGTGTCATTCTCCATTAATTACTCTCTGAGCTCAGGGGCCTTTCTGTTCACTGATCTCAAGAGAAGCCCCCCTCCCACACACATACAGACATACACTCACAGCATCGTGCCTGCTGACAACCACTGGGGAATATGCCCTCACACAGTAACTTTGCTCTCTCCCACCCATCTCTCTTCCTGAAATGTCAGAAGGTGTGGAGCAAGTTAGAGACAGAGAGAAAGGGGGAGAGAGAGAGAGGTTTTTTTGCTGTTGAAAACAGTGGGTGGTGTGATGACAGAGGGATGTTGTGTTCACTTTAGCAACACTGCCGTAAGGGCAGTCAGATTTAACCAAAGAACAGTTGGGGGTTTGCACACATAAAAATCCCCTCTCTCTAACTCTTTCTCTCACTCTTCCTCTTTTTCTCTTCCTCCTCTCTTTGGGAGGCAGCTTGACAGGGCTTTAGCTTGTTGTTAGTGCTGAATCATATAGAGCAGTGGTGGGTACATCTAGGAAGAAGTGATGCCTCCACCTAGTGGTGATGTAGGCTAATACCAGGTTGAAGATAGATAAAGTAGTTTGAAGTTAGACGACATATAATCAAATCAAATCCAATTTTATTGGTCACATACACACAGTAAGCAGATGTTATTGCGAGAGTTTCGAAATGCTTATGCTTCTAGATCCGACAGTGCAGCAGTGTCTAACAGGTAATATCTAACAATTCTACAACAAAACCTAATATCTAACAAATTCCACAACAAAACCTAATATCTAATGAATTCCACAACGAGACGTAATACACACAATCTAGTAAAGGGATGGGATAAGAATATGTAAGTATACAATATATGGATGAGCAGTGACCGAGCGGCTAAGATGCAATAGTTCGTAAAGAATAGATAGTGACGGATACAGTATACATTATATACATATGAGATGAGTAATGCGAGATATGAAAACATTCTTGAAGTGGCATTATTAAAGTGACTAGTGTTTCATTTGTTAAAGTGGCCAATGATATCAAGTCTGTAGGTAGGCAGCCGCCACCCTGTAGCAGTTAGACGGCAATATATAGCAGTTAGATGGCCATATGTATATCAAAATCGTTCCTCTTCTCTATCCAGGGTGTCTGGTGGGGAGCTGTTTGATAGGATTGTGGAGAAGGGATTTTACACAGAGAAAGATGCCAGCAAGCTCATTCAGCAGATCCTGGATGCTGTTAAATACCTCCATGACATGGGCATCGTACACCGCGACCTGAAGGTGAGCCTGAGTCAAGGGTCAGGTGGTGAGGACGATATTTAGATGGGCATTTAGGGGCTCCAGAGTGGCGCAGCTGCTAAGGCACTGCATCTCAGTGCTAGAGGCATCGATTCCAGGCTGTATCACAACTGTCCGTGATTGGGTGTAAGGGAAGGACAAAGGGCATGAAAGACAAGATTTCAGAGTCTTTAACAATGGAGTCCTTTACCTTCTCGTTTCTGTCCAATGACTGAATAGTCACAAGACTGGATGAGTGATAGGTATCCCCACCATGAAAACTGCAAAATGTTTGTTTCCTACGCTAGTGTTTTGCCCCAAGCATTCTGCAGTGCCTGCAAATTAGATTAATTAACTATAATTTGTTTACAGGCAGTTCAGCAGAGTGTAAACTGATTGATCATTAGTTTGGATAACTAATTATTTTCCCAGTGTGTGTGTGTGTGTGCGTGTGCGTGTGCGTGTGTGTGTGTGTGTTAAATGTTTGTGACAATAAAGTTGATTGATTTCTCTGTCTTTTCCAGCCGGAGAACCTTCTGTACGACAGTATGGAGGAGGACTCTAAGATCATGATCAGTGACTTTGGCCTGTCCAAGATTGAGGGATCTGGAAGTGTCATGTCCACAGCCTGCGGAACACCAGGATACGTGGGTAAGGAGGACTGGCACTGATCAGTGTATGCCTGTGTGTGTGTGTCTTTATCTATGTGTCAAGAGCATGTGTTTTCTATGATTTTAGTGTGTTTGAGAACAAGCGCACACACAGTGATCATGTCAGACTACATGTGTAATGATGCTGATGAAAACACTGCTCTGATGTCTTGCAGCCCCTGAAGTGTTGGCCCAGAAACCCTACAGCAAGGCGGTGGACTGCTGGTCTATCGGGGTCATCGCATACATCCTGTGAGTTATGGGCTTGGACTGACTCTTTAACTTTAGTCTTTCTCCTACCAGTCTTAAAACATAATTTCTGTGTTACATTTCTTTCCACTACATTGTTTTCAACAATCAACTCATACCAGATCAATGATAACTTCATGGATGCATTTTGAAGTATGAAAGCACTACAACAGGTCTCCTAACTCTCCTGTGATGCCTTTACGCTCTTATTCTGACACAGTTTGTGTGGATACCCTCCGTTCTATGACGAGAATGATGCCAAGCTCTTTGAGCAGATCCTGAAGGCTGACTATGAGTTTGACTCTCCGTACTGGGACGATATCTCTGACTCAGGTACAGTAATCCTCTCCTTTCTCTGCTCCCTGGAGAGAGAAATAAAACCTGGACACTACAGCATAGTGAAATACAGTATGTATAACATTATGTTGCCATTATTAGTTCCCCTTGTCAGCAGTTTCATATTAATGGAAATTACTCCCTAGCTCTAGGGTTTGTTATGCTTTGAGTGTCTGCCAAGCTGTCAGTGTGTATGGGATTAACCATAAGACACTCACTGGCCATAGAACAATCACTGAGGCCCTGTGAGATCACCATTTCTTAGTCCTGTAGGGAGTTTCTGAAGTCAGGTCAAAGGCATGTGGACAGTTTTTCTTTTTACTGTCAGTCTGGACAGTGTTTCTGATGCAGTGAAGCTTCTTGTACTGTAGTAACCTGGGAGCTAGTCTATTTCTACTTTAGCTACCTTTTTTGTCATCTGTAAGTAGCATTATTAGTTACTGTATATCTCATGTAAATTAAGAAAAAAGGCATTGTTTTTGGGTGAAATATGTGAGTTGTAAATGTGTGGCTGTTCATGTGTTGTTTTCAGCCAAAGACTTCATAGTTCACTTGATGGAGAAGGACCCCAGGATACGCTACACATGTGACCAGGCTCTGCAGCACCCCTGGTAGTGTACACCATATTTTCCTTCACACACACACACAGGCATGCACATAACACAACTTTATCATAATCTACTACATTTGTGCGTTTGTCTAGTTTTCACCTGTTCTTGTGACAACCAGCTGAACTTGTCCCCTCATGTCTTTCTCTGTTCCTCAGGATCGCTGGTGACACAGCTCTAGATAAGAACATCCATGAGTCTGTCAGTGCCCAGATCAAGAAGAACTTTGCCAAGAGCAAGTGGAGGGTGAGTTACTTTTTCTGTGCACCTGGCCTTCTTAAAAATGCAAAGACATTTTTGCTTTGTTTAGTATATAAGTAGAATCCTGCAGCATTCAGCTGTCTGTCATTGTCAGTACAGTTTTCTATGGCAGTTATTATGTATCACTTTTAAACATTCTGATTTGAATGTGTTCCCTCCTGCAGCAAGCGTTTAACGCCACGGCAGTGGTGCGTCACATGAGGCGTCTGCAGCTGGGCACCAGTCAGGAGGGCCCCAGCCAGACCACCCTGCCCAGCCCCCTCCGAGCCCACCTGCTGCTGCCCGAGGCCACAGAGACAGAACACACCACTGGTCAGTGGGGCAAACCTCCATCACACAACACAAGTTAGGACTAAGTGTAGCAAAACATAATTGAATAACAGGAGACATGACATGATATTGTGAATGCCCCACCCCTCCAAAAAAATACTTAATTTAGCTGTTCTGTTTTGTTCATCCCCAGTATGTCTTGTTGCTATGTACAGTATGTTGTTAGTGAATAACCAGTCCCTTTCACAGTGTATTAGGCTCAGGCTTACGTACTTCTCAAACACAATCAGTTACACTGTCTCACTCATTAACACTTTGATATGTAATCTTTGTCTAATGCCCAATAGGGGACTGTTTGAAATAAGCTAATAAGAGGCAGATTTATAGTGTAGTTAGAAGCGTCCTGAGTTTTCAGATTTCTGTGTGGTGATCATCCACTCTCACTCTGTGTTCCAGAGTCTCCGTGCGAGGGATGCTGCTCCCAGAGTGCTGATGGGGGGGCTGAGCGCGACCCCCTCTCCAACTGCACCTACCGCTGCCATCCAACCAGTCTGGTCTGATCCCTGCCCAGCAATGGCTTTCCCATTTATTTACCTCTGGACACCAGCGAACTCCCCAGTCTGGCCAGGAATACAGAGTTGTTCCAGTGCCCTGCCAACAGGGGGGGAGGCGGGTTATGAATTCAGGTTGGGGAGGAGGGACTTGATGCCAACAAGAGGAGGTAATTTGAACGGATTGGGGGAGATGAGGAGAACAAAGAGGAGGAGAGGTGTGGTGCTCAGAGTAATCCTGGGTATTATTTTTTGAGGTGCGGGACAAACTGTTTACTTGTCCTTTTAAAATGTGTGTCTGCTTTTTACATCTCTGCATTTATGTACATGCTGTTTTCTATCTTAATTATCCTTCCCCTTTGACAACTTCTAGAAAGAGAATCCACTAATGATATCTGCATGGTCAGAAGACAGGTCCCTATTGGAAACATGTGTTTTATAGCATGAAAGGTCTATTGCACAATCATGTATGGTGGTAACCATTGTGTTATAGTTCCTGTACTGCAGATACACATCTTTATGATGATAATAAGTTTAGCCCCTCAGAATTATAATTGTATGGCTTTGTTGTATTTTATATTTGTATAAATGTAGCCTTACAATACACAGATGCATTCACCTAATACCACTGCTGGAGAATCCATGTGGGAATACTCCATCTATTGGACTATATACTTTGTCTTTTTTTTCTCAGCATGTTTGTGCTTCACCACTGTAAGTTTGTAGTTGTGCTCCCCAGGCTTGTAACAGAACAAGGCTTTCTGATTTTAACTAATTCAGCACAGGAACTTCCTCTCTATGCCTTTTCGACAATGTCAAAGGTTTATTTTCTGGTAGCTTTTACAAATTTAAAGATACACCTATATCTCTGTACAGTTAATGCAGCATTAGAGGCAATTTCATTTCTATCATTGTATTGTTGTACATATTTCATTGTGGTAATTGAATCATTAAAATACAGACTTTTCTCTTCTGTCTAGATCTCTTTCCCAGTTGAGAAGTGTAATACCTCATGGGAGATAGACTTACATACACAGCCATTCCTCTTAGTACTAAGAATAGGTCTCAGTTAACCCACAGTTTTTACTCCTTGATGTTTCTTAAAAGCCACACTCTTCCCTATGGGGGGAATATGATCCCATTGATAAAGCTGCTCAAGACTTAATCCATTATAGATATTACTGTAAGACCATGGAGAATGAAATGAGGTCCGGCCTTTCCTCAACCCAAAGCAGGATGTGGATGTTTTTAACTAAAGACACATTTGTAAGTGTAGATACTTATCTGACCATGTAGATACTACTAACGTTCCCACTTTGACTACTCTTCCATGGATCTTACCTCCATTCATATGTTGGTTGTTTTCCGAGCCAATGTATCTGTACAGAGAGAATTTGAATTAAAGAATGTAAATATACATCTCATTGTCTCACCTCATCATTTCTTCTATCTCACTCATCTTAAGGTCATTTAGCTCTTAAAGAGGAAAGCAGGATTTTTTTATTAGAGGACTTTACTCTACAATTTTTTCCCCCCACAGTTCAGTTCACGTTCTTTCCATCATCTTCATACATTTACTGTACACAGCACTAGCTGACAATAGAACAGATGTGCCATATTATGCTCACACTTTGATTAATGAACACATACTCACTTGATTTAATTATCTGATGAGAAGGGTACAATGGGTTTCCATCACCAGGACAGTCCAGTCCAGTGGGTTGTAGCTCCTACTGTAAGTAAGATTTAGGGCTTTCTTACTTTCATTCCAATTGCCAAGTGAACAAGACTTGGAAGTGTGGCAACGCGAGACTAGAGGGGAGAGGGACGTGATCCTATCCTCTCTGTCTCAGAAGAGGCTAGTGGGAGGAGCTATAGGAGGACGGGCTCATTGTACTGGCTAGAATGGAATAAATGGAATGGTATGAAACATGGAAACACGTTTGACTTCAATCCATTCATTTCATTCCAGCCCTTACAATGAGCCCGTCTTCCTATAGCTCCTCCCACCAGCCTCCTATGTGTCCTTACTCCCTCTAGCTAGTCCCACGCACAGGCATGGACTCTACAGACCTTCTTGCCATAGCCTGCATTGCATCTAAAGCTAATTGATTGACATATTTGCCTTGGCGTTTCCTGTTTCAGTGGCTTTTGTGTACTGTGCTGGTCTAAATGCTGATCATTGACTGTGCTGTTCCCCTTATTGATATTGAGCTGTGATTGATTGTTTCTTACAGTCAAAATATAGACCTTTTGATTCAGTGTTTCTGTCAATGTTGTGTACTCAGCAGTCTACTCCACACAATTCCTCATCGGTTATCTTTCAAAGAGCCATTCATTAAACTGAGAGTAGAGCTATTTTCATAACCAAGGAATGACTTCAAATAAAATTAGCACAGTGTTAGCGACTTATCACTAAAAAGGAGGCAACATTTGGTTTCCTGAGCTGAGATTATCAATGAGATCGACTACATGTTGAGGTCTTCTAGATAAAGTGGAGGTGAACCAGGACAGGGACTAATGACTGTGTCTCTTTCTGCTCAGTGATGTTATTATACAGTGTGTGAGAATTAAAAGAGGCTAAATCTTCTCCAACCCTGGCTTTCCCCAGTGTGTAGCCTGTCCAATGATTGCATGGTGTGATTCAAAATGTGAGGGAGAGGATAAAACATGTATTGTATTAACACAGCACTAATTGTAAGCTACACACATAAAATAGCCGCCTTTATTCTGTAATCTTCATACCAACAGTTTTATTTTAGGTAAATTATATTCACCAAATCGGAAACTTGACATGTGGACAGGGACAAGGGCAGTGCAAGTTGTCATATCTGTTCAAGTCTGAGTAACAGTAACAATTGATTATTGGCTTTATCTTCTATTTGAAATCCACATATCTGTTTGGATAGTGAAGTAGTTTGTGATGCAGTGAAAATTTCCCTAGAGTGTGTGAGCGCTAGTGGTCTTTTAGAGAGGATTCTATCTACACATGACAAGAACACATTCCATCCATACCTAAAGTGGAAAACATTCTATATGCAAAATGTATGAGAAGGGCTTACACTGTATCTGAAAAGCTGATGATTGTTTGATAGCTGATGGTTATTTAATGAGCTTACAGTGCCTTGCAAAAGTATTCACCCCCCTTGGCGTTTTTCCTATTTTGTTGCATTACAACCTGTAATTTAAATGGATTTAATTTGGATTTCATGTAAAGGACATACACAAAATACTACAAATTGGTGAAGTGAAATGAAAAAAAAATACTTGTTTCAAAAAAACGTATGGAAGAAGATACTCTGGTCAGATGAGACTAAAATGTAGCTTTTTGGCGATCAAGGAAAATGCTATGTCTGGCGCAAACCCAACACCTCTCATCACCCCTAGAACACCCCTAGGGTGGTGGCAGCATCATGCTGTGGGGATGAAACTGGTCAGAATTGAAGGAATGATGGAATGCGCTAAATACAGGGCAATTCTTGAGGGAAACCTGTTTCAGTCTTCCAGAGATTTGAGACTGGGACGGAGGTTCACCTTCCAGCAGGACAATGACCCTCAGCATACTGCTAAAGCAACACTCGAGTGGTTTAAGGGGAAACATTTAAATGTCTTGGAATGGCCTCGTCAAAGCCCAAACCTTAATCCAATTGAGAATCTGTGGTATGACTTAAAGATTGCTGTACACCAGCAGAACCCATCCAACTTGAAGGAGCTGGAGCAGTTTTGCCTTGAAGAATGGGCAAAAATCCCAGTGGCTAGATGTGCCAAGCTTATAGAGACATACCCCAAGAGAATTGCAGCTGTAATTGCTGCGAAACGTGGCTCTACAAAGTATTGACTTTGGGGGGGTGAATAGTTATGCACGCTCAAGTTTTCATTTTTTTTGGTCTTATTTCTTGTATGTTTCACAGGAAAAATATTTTGCATCTTCAAAGTGGTAGGCATGTTGTGTAAATCAACTAATACAACCCCCCCCAAAATCCTTTTTCATTCCAGGTTGTAAGGCAACAAAATAGGAAAAATGCCAAGGGGGGGTGAATACTTCCGCAAGCCGCTGTACACATTGACATTTGCTTACTCCAATTTAACAATCTGAACAAATCCTTTGATAAGAAAAGTATGTTATGTTATATTATCTGTTCTTAAAAAAAAATTCGAAGTAAATTGTAAAAATATATATTTGTATGCATATACAGTTGAAGTCGGAAGTTTACATACACTTAGGTTCGAATCATTAAAACTCGTTTTTCAACCACTCCACAAATTTCTTGTTAACAAACTAGAGTTATGGCAAGTCGGTTATTACATCTACTTTGTGCATGACACAAGTAATTTTACCAACAATTGTTTACAGAGATTATTTCACTTATCATTCACTCGATCACAATTCCAGTCGGTCAGAAGTTTACATACACTAAGTTGACTGTGCCTTTAAACAGTTTGGAAAATTCCAGAAAATTATGTCATGCTTTAGAAGCTTCTGATAGGCTAATTTACATAATTTGAGTCAATTGGAGGTGTACCTGTGGATGTATTTCAAGGCCTACCTTCCAGCTCAGTGCCTCTTTGCTTGACATCATGGGAAACTCAAAAGAAATCAGCCAAGACCTCAGAAAAAGAACTGTAGACCTCCACAAGTCTGGTTCATCCTTGGGAGCATTTTCCAAATGCCTGAAGGTACCACGTTCATCTGTACAAACAATAGTACGCAAGTATAAACACTAGTAGAACCACGCAGCCTTCATACCGCTCAGGAAGGAGACGCGTTCTGTCTCCTAGAGTTGAACGTACTTTGGTGCGAAAAGTGCAAATCAATCCCAGAACAACAGCAAAGGACCTTGTGAAGATGGTGGAGGAAACAGGTACAAAAGTATCTATATCCACAGTAAAATTATTCCTATATCGACATAACCTGAAAGGCCGCTCAGCAAGGAAGAAGCCACTGCTCCAAAACTGCCATTAAAAAGCCAGAGTACGGTTTGCAACTGCACATGGGGACAAAGATCGTACTTTTTGGAGAAATGTCCTCTGGTCTGATGAAACAAAAATAGAACTGTTTGGCCATAATGACCACCATTATGTTTGGAGGAAAAAGGGGGAGGCTTGCAGGCTGAAGAACACCATCCCAACCGTGAAGCACGGGGGTGGCAGCATCATGTTGTGGGGGTGCATTACTGTAGGAGGGACTGGTGCACTTCACAAAATAAATGGCATCATGAGGAAGGAAAAGTATGTGGATATATTGAAGCTACATCTCAAGACATCAGTCAGGAAATTTAATCTTGGTCACAAATGGCTCTTCCAAATGGACAATGATCCCAAGCATACTTCCAAAGTTGTGACAAAATGGCTTAAGGACAACAAAGTCAAGGTATTGGAGTGGCCTCAATCCTATAGACAATTTGTGGGCAGAACTGGAAAAGCGTGTGCTAGCAAGGAGGCCTACAAACCTGACTTAGTTACACCAGCTCTGTCAGGAGTAATGGACCACAATTCATCCAACTTACTGTGGGAAGCTTGTGGAAGGCTACCTAAAACATTTGACCCAACTTAAACAATTTAAAAGGCAAAGCTACCAAATACTAACTTCTGACCCACTGGGAATGTGATGAAAGTAATAAAAGCTGAAATAAATAATTCTCTCTACTATTATTCTGACATTTCACATTCTTAAAATAAAGTGGTGATCCTATCTGACCTAAGACAGGCAATTTTTACTAAGATTAAATGTCAGGAATTGTGAAAAACTGAGTTTAAATCTATTTGGCTGAGGTGTATGTAAACTTCCGACTTCAACTGTACCTAATATTGTGTTTTGCAAAAGCTACAGTACTAATGTATGGATGCAATGCATCGTGAGTTATTGAGTATTAACTATGGAGTATTGTTAAGTATCAAAGCCAATGATTTGTTCTTTGAACACATTTGCAAATGGATGGTATATTAAAACTTCTCTGTCTATGCATTATGTGTCTGACTGTCCTGCCTTATAGCCTCTTGAGCCCTTGAAGCCCAGCTTGATACTCACGCTGTGTCCTAAGAGTCTGATATGATGCTTTCGTTGCAGACAAACTGCACCAGGATACTGAATTCATACATGAAAACGTGAAAAGTTCCACTCACTCTGGTGATGAGTAGAGGCTTAGTGGTTTGGATGTTTGGATTTCCTGCATAACCAGCCATGTAACTTTCCCTAAGATGTTAGTGGTTTATACCCCACTAACCCCAGCCTTATGAAAGTAATCTCTCCTCCCTTTAGAAGGGATGGAGAGACTTGGTGGCTTGGATGAAAACCCTAGATAAATGTCAGCAACGTGATAAGTGTCTGCGGCCGGGCTGGGAAGCTGAATCAGAAGGAAGGAGGTAGCAAAGTGAGAGGGAGTGGGGTGTGGTAACTCCCAGCAAAATCAAATGACCATTCAACAAATCAATTCAATTTCAGATAATGTAAAGTGCTCAATGGCAACCTGGCAATGACAAATATTGGATAGAACTAGAGTGATACCCATCCATTTCTGACCCATCCACTTTCTGTGTGGTCTCACCCTAAACATCCAGCTCTGCCTACTATCATTCTCTCTCTGCATCTTTCCACTCTCTCCTTCATCATCCACATAGTCCCTCTCTATATTTTCAATCAGTCTATTTTTCCTGGTAATACCACATCATTCCTACCCTGTGTGTTCTTTTCTGAGTGAGACCACTAGACTCCTGCTTTCTATCTGCAGTAGTATCTCCCTGCTACTATCTCCCTACCACATACATGTGAACGCTTCCTTTTCTTTCCTAGATTCCGTTCCTCTCCCCCATTCCTTTCCTCCTTTCATAGATCCCTTTCTTTTCCTTCTGTCCTAGCTTCCTTCCCTCTTTCCTAGATAATTCCCTCCTTTCCTAGCTCCATTTTTCTAGCTTCCTTTCCTTAAACATTTCCTTTCCTCATTGTATATCCTATATTCCTTTCCTCCTTTCCTCACTCCGTTTTGTTTCCTCCTTTCCTCCTTTCCCAGAATCTTCCTTTGCTTCCCCAGCTTCCTTTCCTCCTTCCCTTGCTTCTTTTCCTTCTTCCTTTCATTTCCTCCTTTTCTTTCCTAAAATCCTTTCCTTCTTTCCCCACTCCCTTTTCTTACATTATTTCCTAGCTACATTTCTTTTCCTACTTTCTTAGCTTACTTTACTTTCGTAGCCTACTTTCCTCCTTTCCTAGATTCCTTTCCTTCCATGCCTCCCTTTCCTCGCCTCAATCCCTATTTCCCTTTCCTTATTTCCCTTTCTTTCGTATCTAATTTCCTAGCTCCATTTCCTTATTCATTTCATTTCCTCTTATTTTTTAGATTCCTTTCCTCCATTTTTCACTGCCTTTCTTTCCACCTTTCCTGGCTTCCTTTCCTTTCCTCCTTTCCTAGGATTCGCCACGGCCAGTAGAGAGGAAAGGAAAGGAGATAAGGAAAGGGAGATAGGGAAGGGAGCTAGGGAAGAAGGAGAGGAGCTGGGAGTGGAAAGAAGATAAAGAAAGGGAGATAGGGAATGAGGAAAGGAAAGGGAGTTAGGGAAGGAAAGGAAAGGAAGCTAGAAAAGGAGGAATGGAAGCTAGGGAAAGAGGAAAGGAATGGAAGCTAGGAAAGGAGGAAAAGAAAGGGAGCTAGGACAGAAGGAAAGGAAAGGGAGGGAGGAAAGGAGGAAAGGAATCTAGGAAAGAAAAGGAGGAAAGGGAAAAAAAAGAAGGAAAGTCAGCTAGGAAAGGAGCAGAGGAAAGGGTGGAAAGGAAGGAATTTAAGAAAGGAGGAAATTAAGCTGGTAAAGGAGGGAAAAGAAGCTCCGAAAAGAGGAATGGAATCTAGGAAAGTAAAGGAGAAGTTCACATGTATGTGGCAGGGATGAACCACGGCCAGTAGAGAGGAAAGGAAGTTAGGAAAGGAGGAAAGGAAGCTAGGAAAGAAGTAAAGGAAAGGGAACTAGGAAAGGAGGAAATGAAAGGGAGCAAGAATAGTAGGAAAGGAATCTAGGAAAGAAAAGGAGGTTCACATGTATATGGTAAGGATTAACCACGGCCAGTAGAGAGGATAGGAAAGGAAGAAGGAAAAGAAGTTAGGAAAGGATGAAAGAAAGATAGGAAAGGAGTAAAGTAAAGGGAGTGACAAAAGGAGGAAAGGAATATAGGAAAGAAAAGGAGAAGTTCACATGTACAGTATGTGGTAGGGATTAACCACGGCCAGTAGATGGCGATAGTATTGGTTTTAGTGACAGGCTGATTTTTGTGACAGGCTAGTTTTAGTCACAGGCTGCTGCGTGGCTACAGCTGGATGCATCTCACTTCACCATCTCAAGTCTCCAGCCATCCAGTAGGGACAACAAAATTAAAGCTCCCATCCAAGCCCCTACTTGGGGCCCAATTCAATTGTCTATTATATTGACAAGATAGACAACAGGCCATAGAGATACAGATACAGCACTCATCTTTGTATCTGTGCAAGTATAGCGTTTGTGTCACACCCTGATCTGTTTCCCCTGTCTTGTGCTTGTCTCCACCCCCCACCAGGTGTCTCCCATTTGTCCCCATTATGTCCTGTGTATTTATACCAGTGTTTTCTGTTTGTATGTTGCCAGTTTATCTTGTCCTGTCAAGTCTTACCAGCGTGTTTTTTCCGTTTTCCAGTCTGTCTAGTGTCTGTTTTCTAGTCTTCTCGGTTCTGACTGCCGTTCTGTACCTCTTTGACTCTTCATTGGATTACTGACCTCTGCCTGCCCTGGCCTGTCCCCTTGTATAATAAATATTATGAGAACTGTACCATCCACCTCCTGTGTCTTCATCTGGGTCATCCTGAGTCGTGATAGTATGAACTGGCCATGACTGACACAACAGACTCGGACTAGCTCTGCAACACTGTCTCCTCACAAGGAGCCACCATTGGAAGACCAAAGGAGTTGCTACAAAACCTTATGGAAGGATTCCTCACCGTGGCAGAACGCCATGACCAAACCCTCCACACCTTACTGGAGCAATTCTGCGGGCTATCTAATAGGCAGCCAGCCACAACGGTAACCACCCAGACTCTCAGTAACCCCGCTACTAGCGGTCCTTCTCCCCTTCCTACCCCGGCTCTCCGAGAACCCCACTTACCTCCTCCGGAGCGCTAGGCTGGGGATCCTGAAACATGCTGGGCGTTTCTCTCCCAGTGCTCCCTCATCTTCGAGCCGCAGCCCTCTTTGTTTCTTTCAGATCGCTCGAAGATAGCGTATCTTATAACGCTGATGTCTGGGAGGGCGCTCGCCTAGGCTACGGTGGTGTGGGAGCAACAAACTCCCGTGTGCCATAATCTGGAGGCATTCGTGGCGGAGGTAAGGAAGATGTTAGATTCTCCGATGTCCGGGAGAGAAGCGGCTCGGAAGCTACTGCAACTGAATCAAGATTCCCGTAGTGTACCTGACTACGTGGTAGACTTTCGCACGTTGGCCGCCGAGAATGCCTGGAATCCGGTGTCCCTTTTCGACACCTTCCTTCATGGATTATCGGAGAGGATTAAAGACGAGCTCGCAGCCCAAGAGCTACCCGTGGACCTCGACTCCCTCATAGTCCTGACCATAAAGATTGATGGGCGATTACGAAAATGCAGGAGGGAGAGGAAGTCTGTTCCCGACCACCCTCGCTTGTCCTCGGTTTTTCCCTCGCCTCTGAAAAATCCCGGAAGTCCCCGACTCCTACACTCCCGAGAGAATCTGAAGTTACCAGAGCTCCATCTGGAATCATCAGAGGACTGTCAGAGGACTGTCTCAGAGGACTGTCAACTCGTCTCCTCCGGCGCCCATGCAACTGGGCAAGGCTAGATTATCCCCTGAGGAACGTTCAAGCAGACTGAGCTCTAATAGCTCTCAGTATTGTGATATTTCGGGACATTACATTTCCACCTGTTCAATAAAAAGCCCAGGCCCATCAGTAGGTACGAGTACGCTGGTGGGCCATACAGGGAGTCTCCCATCTCCCTTTACTTGTACTCCTCTCCATGCTATCCTGTTGTGGGGTGACCGGTCTAAATCTCTCCGGGTGCTCCTGGACACTGTCCTAGTGTCGGAGCTGGGGATCTCCACACAACCTCTCTCCGTTCCCATGGACGCCAGAGTATTGAATGGGCGCTCTATTGGCAGGATCAATCGGCAATAGGGGCGGGAGGGTGGCCTAGTGGTTAGAGTGTTGGGCTAGTAACCGAAAGGTTGCAAGTTCGAATCCCCGAGCTGACAAGGTATAAATCTGTTGTTCTTCCCCTGAACAAGGCAGTTAACCCACTGTTCCTAGGCCATCATTGAAAATAAGAATTTGTTCTTAACTGACTTGCCTAGTTAAATAAAGGTAAAAAAAAAAAAAAAAAAAAAAAAAAATCATAGCACTATTCCTATCAACCTAAGAGTGTCAGGGAATCACAGTGAGTCCATGCAGTTCCTGCTCATTGAATCTCCTCATGCACCTGTGGTTTTGGGATTGTCATGGCTCCAGAGGCACAACCCCCTGATCGACTGGGCTACGGGTTCTATCCTGTTGTGTAACCCATTCTGCCACGCACATTGCCTCAAGGCGGCGCAGCTTAGCCCTTGACATCCTCCCGTGGGCCTGGGTAAGGCCTTTGATCTCTCCACCGTCCTCGCGGAGTATCAGGACCTCCGGGAGGTTTTCAACAAGACCCGCATTCTGATCATTCTGCCTGCCCTGACCCTGCCCTGGCCTGCTGTTCAGTACCTCTTTGACTCAGCCCTGGATTACTGACCTCTGACTTCCCTCATCCTGCCCTGGCCTGTCTCCTTGTGTAATAAATATTATGAGAACTGTACTATCCGCCTCCTGTGTCTGCATCTGGGTCATATCCTGATACGTGATAGTCTGTAACAGCATTGGCAGTGCCATTAAGGCTATAACCAAGTAGACTAATTTCTTAATTTTCATTGGCTGATCGCTCACAACTAATAGGAATACCCACCCAGTTGATTACTTTAAAATGGTGGAAACCCTCAATGGCAATATCCATGCTTAAATGGGTTATATACATGTTGAGCCACTATCTATGTCAATGACAGACACAACTCCGATATAAAGTCATTTTTTCAAAGTTGCTGAAATAACATGTGCGTCCACTTATAATTACAGTTGAAGTCGGAAGTTTACATACACCTTAGCCAAATTAATTTCAACTCAGTTTTTCACAATTCCTGACATTTAACATTTAACCTAGGATGACCACTTTATTTTAAGAATGTGAAATGTCAGAATAATAGTACAGAATTATTTATTTCAGCTTATATTTCTTTCATCACATTCCCAGTGGGTCAGAAGTTTACATGCTACCAAATACTAATTGAATGTATTGCCTTTAAATTGTTTAATTGGGGTCAAACGATTCGGGTAGCCTTCCACAAGCTTCCCACAATAAGTTGTGTGAATTTTGGCCCATTCCTCCTGACAGAGCTGGCGTAACTGAGTCAGGTTTGTAGGCCTCCTTGCTCGCACACAATTTTCCAGTTCTGCCCACAAATTGTCTATAGGATTGAGGTCAGCGCTTTGTGATGGCCACTCCAATACCTTGACTTTGTTGTGCTTAAGCCATTTTGCCACAACTTTGGAAGTATGCTTGGGGTCATTGTCAATTTGGAAGACTCATTTGTGACCAAGCTTCAACTTCCTGACTGATGTCTTGAGATGTTGCTTCAATATATCCACATACTTTTCCTCCCTCATGATGCCATCTATTTTGTGAAATGTACCAGTCCCTCCTGCAGCAATGCACCCCCACAACATGATGCTGCCACCCCCGTGCTTCACGGTTGGGAAGGTGTTCTTTGGCTTGCAAGCCTCCCCCTTTTTCCTCCAAACATAAGAATGGTCATTATGGCCAAACAGTTCTATTTTTGTTTCATCAGACCAGAGGACATTTCTCCAAAAAGTACGATCTTTGTCCCCATGTGCAGTTGCAAACCGTACTCTGGCTTTTTAATGGCAGTTTTGGAGCAGTGGCTTCTTCCTTGCGGAGCGGCCTTTCAGGTTATGTCAATATAGGACTCGTTTTACTGTGGATAAAATATACTTTTGTACCAGTTTCCTCCAGCATCTTCACAAGGTCCTTTGCTGTTGTTCTGGGATTGATTTGCACTTTTCGCACCAAAGTACGTTCATCTCTAGGAGACAGAACACGTCTCCTTCCTGAGCGGTATGACGGCTGCGTGGTCCCACTAGTGTTTATACTTGCGTACTATTGTTTGTACAGAAGAACGTGGTACCGTCAGGCGTTTGGAAATTGCTCCCAAGGATGAACCAGACTTGTGGAGGTCTACATTTTCTTTTCTGAGGTCTTGGCTGATTTCTTTAGATTTTCCCATGATGTCAAGCAAAGAGGCACTGAGTTTGAAGGTAGGCCTTGAAATACATCCACAGGTACACCTCCAATAGATTCAAATGATGTCAATTAGCCTATCAGAAGCTTCTAAAGCCATGACATCATTTTCTGGAATTTTCCAAGCTGTTTAAAGGCACAGTCAACTTAGTGTATGTAAACTTCTGACCCACTGGAATTGTGATACAGTGAATTATAAGGCAAATAATCTGCCTGTAAACAATTGTTGTAAAAATTACTTGTGTCATGCACAAAGCAGATGTCCTAACCGACTTGCCAAAACTCTAGTTTGTTAACCTCTAACGAGCCTCAACCCCGGATCCGGGATCACCCCCCACCCCCCCCCCCCCCCACACTGATTAGCATCGCTAGCATAGCGTCACAATTAAATAGTAGCATCTAAATATCATTAAATCACAAGTCCAAGACACCTAATGAAAGATACAGATCTTGTGAATAAAGCCACCATTTCAGATTTTTAAAATGTTTTACAGGGAAGACACAATATGTAAATCTATTAGCTAAACACGTTAGCAAAAGACACCATTTTTCTTTGTCCACCATTTTTTCTCTCCACCAGTAGCTATCACCAATTCGGCTAAACTAAGATATTGATAGCCACTAACCAAGAAAAAACCTCATCAGATGACAGTCTGATAACATATTTATGGTATAGGATAGGTTTTGTTAGAAAAATGTGCATATTTCAGGTATAAATCATAGTTTGCCATTGCAGCCACCATCACAAATCTCACCAAAGCGACTAGAATTACTACAGAGAGCAACTTGTATTACCAATTTACTCATCATAAAACATTTCTTAAAAATACACAGCACATAGCAATGGAAAGACACAGATCTTGTGAATTCAGACAACATTTCAGATTTTCTAAGTGTTTTACGGCGAAAACACAATAAATCGTTATATTAGCATACCACATATGCAAACGTTACCCGAGCACTGATTCTAGCCAAAGAGAGCGATATCGTATCATCGCCAAAATATATTAATTTTTTCACTAACCTTCTCAGAATTCTTCAGATGACACTCCTGTAACATCATATTACAACATACATATAGAGTTTGTTCGAAAATGTGCATATTTAGCCATAAAAAACCGTGGTTATACAATGAAAATAGTAGCAAAACAAGCCTGGAAATGTCGGTCGCCATCTTTGAGTGATCTAGTTTAATCAATAGCTAATCATATACTTGACTAAAAAATACAGGGTTGACAGGAATCGAAAGACAAATTAGTTCTTAATGCAATCACTGATTTACATTTTTTAAATTATCCTTACTTTTCAATACAGGTTGCGCCAAGCGAAGCTATACAAAACAAAATGGCGGCGTAAGCGTTTAACATTTTTCGACAGAAACACGATTTATCATCATAAATTGTTCTTACTGTGAGCTGTTCTTCCATCAGAATCTTGGGCAAAGAATCCTTTCTTGGGTCTAATCTTCTTTTGGTCGAAAGATGTCCACTTGTCCGTCGAAATGCCCACTAACGTACGACCGGGACCCCGAAACGTGCCCAGCGCTTCAAAGTGCACAACAAAGCAATGCCTCAAAATCGCACTAAAAGGATATAAATTGCTATACAACGGTTCAAATTAACTACCTTATGATGCTGTTAACACCTATAACGGGTAAAAACATGACCGGAGAAATATTACTGGCTAAACTAACGCTTGGAAGGAGGCGAGTCCGATGTCCTTCGCGCGCAAGGCGCAGGCAGCAAAGGGAAGCTACTTCCGGTATTTGCTGTTTTATACAGCCCCTGATTGCGCAATCGACTCCATTCAAAGCGTCATCACGCACTGACATCCAGGGGAAGACGTAAGAAGTGTCTGTTTCTTCATAGCATTTACACGGACCTTTAAACTGACTCCAGATCAGTGGCCAAAATGTTTGAAATCTGACTCCCTATCATGAAAAGTGCTGTAGATTGAGTTCTGTTTCACTCAGAGACAAAATTCCAACGGCTATAGAAACTAGAGAGTGTTTTCTATCCAATAATAATAATAATATGCATATTGTACGAGCAAGAATTGAGTAGGAAGCCGTTTAATCTGTAGTGCAAATTATGCTAATGCGAAACAGCACCCCCTATATTCGCAAGAAGTTAACAAGAAATTTGTGGAGTGTTTGAAAAACAAGTTTTAATGACTCCAACCTAAGTGTAGGTTAACTTCCGACTTCAAGTGTAGATCAGTGCATTCACAACAACATAACCATTACGAAACCTCTATTCGATCAAATAATCCTCACGTAGCAAATGAGCAATTACATTTTTTGTTGACTAAATTCGACACTCATTGACCTCCATACAAAAATTCCTCACTTTGTGGGCTTATTTTCAAGGACAGACTTTGGGCTGAGTAAAACCTCTCCCTTCGCCTCTTGGTTTACTGGAAACGGAGGGCTCTATTCACATCGACAGGGCTGTATTGGAGCAGGTTGAGAGCCTCAAGGTCCTCTGTGTCTTCCACCGCCAAGCCATCGCTGGCTCCTAATGGGAAATCCACAAAAATGGAACTGTGTCTAGTATTGTTTTCATCGGGCACAGAATCAAGCATTAACTTGCACAGGAAACCCTCCTCTTTGCTGTCTCTTTCACACACACCACACACACACTTTCACACTCTTTATACACACTGCTTCTATTCTGTTTATTATCTATCCTTATTGCCTAGTCACTTTTACCTCCCTGTAAATATTACCTCATTTACCTCAACTATGTTGAACCCTGCACATTGACTTGGTACCGCTACTCCTTTTACATAGTAATAAAATAACGATAATGAGACTATCAGATTTTTTGTTCTTACCTTTTAACTGCATTGTTGCGAAAAAAGGCTCATAAGTAAGCAGTTCACAGTAAAGTCTACACCTGTTGTATTCAGTGCATGTGACAAATACAATTTAAATTACTTTAAACTGCGTTAGAGCTGTCAAATCCACAAGTGGCTCCCGGCATTACACCTAAAGCAGACATTGCCATTGGCTGCAAGGAGTCCCATTAAGAGAAATCCCATGTCCACGTCCCGGTTCAACCCTAACCCTAGCCTCAACTATAACCCCCCCAAGAATTGCTCCCCTACCTCCGAATTCCCAATTTAACCTGTGGATATCAAATCAAATTTATTCATAAAGCCCTTCTTACATCAGCTGATATCTCAAAGTGCTGTACAGAAACCCAGCCTAAACCCCCTGTCGTGTCTTTGGCTATGCCTGATTAAGTGATATGACATGCTATTCTATAAAATCGTTTCTCTGTAATAACTATTACCTGATTGAGCTAGTCATGTAAATGTAATTAACTAGAAAGTCGGGGCACCACAAAATAAGTTTTATAGAGCTGTTATCTTCCGAATAAACTCTTAAAGACCTAGTAATATTTTACATAAATAGCAGTCAATATTAATCGTCACCTTATTTCAGTCTCATCTGAAAGTTGTAAATTCTTGGTTATCTTCACGAACCCTGGCTAACAAGTTGAATCAGCAATACAAAATTGGGTTTAATTATTTATTTACTAAATACCTAACTAATCACACAGAATTACACATACACATAATTAATCATAACTTGATTACAAATTACGTCATAAAGGAAAACGTCCCTAGTGGGCGGAACAGATATGACAGCTGGTTACAAAAGAAAAGGGGGCTGGGTTTGAGTGAAAGAGCGGGAAGACTTGAGGAACAAAGAAAGAAGCCATGCTATCGTAAATACAGTATCCTATGCATTCTAAATTACCGTCCATTTGGAAAAGGAAAATGCAATAAATATTTACTCTGAGCTGCGCTTCGGTAAGTTGGTGGTAGATGGAAGGACGTGTTGCCCAACCGAGTCCTTTGTCCTTTGAAGAATGTCTCTGCTGGTCAATTGGATACGTTGTAGTAACGTCGTTGGGTGGTAGACGGGATACTCTGTCTGTCCTATCCTAATTTACGTTTGCAGCTGCTGTTGCTAACTCAACGTCTAGGAGGTATCACTTCTATAGTGAATAAGAGTTCAAAGTTCATACCATTCGCAACCAAAGCTCACGCTGATGTTGGCTTCGTTCTGTAGTTATTATCTGAACCATTCTGACATCGGACCGTCGTCATCACATCCTCGGAACAGGAGGTTAAATTTTCGTCAATGGCTTATATAGTGGAGGGAGAAAAGGGGTGTGTTTTATAATTTACAACCTAGGTCTCTTCACGTGGGCGGGCCACTGAGTCGGGCCTAATTCACTCATGAAAACCCAATTCTCACATTTTAGAAGCTAAAATCACATTTCATCCCATCACGAATAATTTCATATTCAAACATTTGAATTGAACAACAATTCCATGTGAATCCGATAACTCTGATGTGTAGACTTTCCACAGTAGAGTTTATGTCATTCTATCATTGATGAGAATGTGCCAGATGACAACCGAACGGACATAATATACCTTAAGTACCACCGCATATGTTCAATTGGTCGGATTACCAGAATATAGTTAATTTCCCCCTAACTTCTGATGTTCCCAGAATCTCTATGTTAACCAAAGGGTTTTATAATGTCACATCAGTAGAGTAGGGAGAGGAAAAAGGGGGGAAGAGGTATTTATGACTGTCATAAACCTACCCCCAGGCCAACGTCATGACACCCCAAACAGCAATTAATGCAGGTGTAGAAGCACGGTGTCTAGGAAAAACTTCCTAGAAAGGCCAGAACCTAGAAAGAAACCTAGAGAGGAACCAGGCTATGAGGGGTGGCCAGTCCTCTTCTGTCTGTGCCGGGTGGAGATTATAACAGAACATGGCCAAGATGCTCAAATGTTCATAGATGACCAGCAGGGTCAAATAATAATAACCACAGTGGTTGTCGAGGGTGCAACAGGTCAGCACCTCAGGAGTAAATGTCAGTTGGCTTTTTATAGCCGATCATTCAGAGTATCTCTACCGCTCCTGCTGTCTCTAGAGAGTTGAAAACAGCAGGTCTGGGACAGGTAGCATGTCCGGTGAACAGGTCAGGGTTCCATAGCCGCAGGCAGCACAGTTGAAACTGGATATCCAGTTTTAACTTCCTCGTGAATCTACTAATCTCCAGACAGAAACTTGTGGTTGGGGTTTTGGTGTGACGGGATCAATTTTAAGGCCCTCAGCTCCCTCTCTTGGTCTTTGGTTAGTAGAGACCAAGGACCTCTTCTAACAGGGAAGGCTTTATCACCTGTGTGTGAGCCAAGTCCTCTGGGAAAGTTGACATTAATAAGCTTGTTCTGTTTCACCTGCTGACCTGATGGACTGAGGATTTGACCTTTGAACTCTCCAACATCTGTAAGTCTGATATTAACTCTGACCAATGACTCATCACTCAAGCACAAGATCAAGCCCTGGGGACATGAGTATGCATTACAAGGTCATTTGAGTGGATTTGGAACCTTATGTGGGAAAATGAGCCTAGGTACCAGTCTCATAACAAACCTTATCTATTATTTGCCTCATTCAAATGTTATAATTAGAAACTGTTGCTGTTCAATATCCAAGGTTATCTTGCTCAGCGTACATATGTAAAAGTGCTGAGTCTGGAGTGTATTGGACTAAATTAAATATTTGGTGCACACACACACACACACTGTCACTCTCACGTCCCATACAGCTGTCGTCAGGACCCCATTGTGTCCGTGTCTGTCAGTGTTGCTGGGAGTTACTTGTGCCCGCTATGTCAATCAGCACCTTCCCCATTCTCTTTCTTTTTACTTGTTCTACCTTTACCGTTACCATATTAACTGACCATAACTGTAACTGTAAATGACCCTAAATACCCAAATGTGTTGTTACTTCACTGACACACCAATCAAAAATCTTATGCTTATTTTAAATAGAAAGGTTATAAAGACACATAGCAGAAGTCACAGGGTTAGAGCTGTGTCATCGTGCAGTCACGTCACCTCAATTCCCCAGGTACTACAAAGTCACCACAAGGTCCAATGTGTGTTCACAGGGGTGTTGAATAGGACAGGGCCATGTTTTGGCTGAACTTGTAATTCACTGACACACACATTCAGATATCTGAGCCTAGATCTTTCACAATAAGATCACTGACTCAAAGACATGCCTACTCATCTCAGTTAGCCTGACACTTTCAGCCTGCTTGCATTCTAGTCTGTCTGTCTGCAGGCTGATGTCTGTTTGTAAATCTAACAGCAACCATCTATCAGTCTACATGTTGCCTTTGAAATAGATGGATGTGACACTGATGGGAGGGAGAGAGAGAGAGAGAGAGAGGGAGAGAGAGAGAGAGAGAGAGAGAGAGAGAGAGAGAGAGAGAGAGAGAGAGAGAGAGAGAGAGAGCGCACAAGATAATGGGTTATTTCAAGAGAGAGAGAGAGAGAGAGAAAGAGAGAGAGAGAGAGAGAGAGAGAGAGAGAGAGAGAGAGAGAGACAGCACAAGATAATGGGTTATTTTTACACTTTCAGGGGTCTGTGTCCCATCAGCGTAGATCAAACCCTGCCAGACACTTGACATACATGCTATTTGTATTACCGACAGGTTTGATACCTTACTCTTTATGAAAACTGTTAGGAATTGTTACAAAACTCTCCCATACACAGGCTGACAGCCCAGATCTCCCAAGTGAGTTTGTCAGAAATGGAGGGAAAAAAGAGAGGTTATGAAGAGAGCATGGAAAGAGAGTGAAAGAAAGAGAATTATGAATGAGTGGTTTTTCCACACCCGTAGTCTTGCCTCTTTAGAATGTGATTCTTCTCAGAATGCTTCCACCGGAACAATGGATCAAAGGGTCAGAGAGAGAGAATGGAATTTCAGGGCCATGGGTTGTTTGAGTTCATCAGGGCACTGTGTACACAACAGGGACACCTCATTGACTGGACAAGTTGGGTTATACACACTGTATTCAGTACACACACACACACGCACACACAAACACATTTAGCTATAACAAATATAATTACGTATAACACTTTAGTGTTGACATGATGTTTCCTCTGAGACCAACACAAACACAGTAACAAACAGTCTGTCGTTTACATTCACATCCATCTTCATTTACGATATGTGTCTAAATAACCCTATCCCAAACAGAATCCTTCCTTCACCTTGTCTTCACATTGTTCTGTATCAATAGGCCATTCAGACCTTTTTCTTGGGGAACTTTTACGGTTGATATAGAGAGGGGAAAGGGAGTTTCCCAGACCCTAACCGATCAGCACTCACAAAGGCAGGCGAGACAGACGGCCTGCTGTTTGTGAGTGTGTATGTGTATGTGAACGCGCGATCGAGAGAATGTGTGCGTGAGCGAGGTGCTCTGGGTTTTATGTCTGGGATGGGAAAAGAGAGGTGCTGCTGCCAACCGTCCTGTGAAAGAGTATTTATTTGGCGTTCAGGACTCATTAACACCCAGAAATTCTGGGAGAGCTACAGAGGAGCTGCATATAATAGCACATTGTGTGTGTGTGTGTGTGTGTGTGTGTGTGTGTGTGTGTGTGTGTGTGTGTGTTTAGAATATAAAGTAGGTTTCTCAATGTTTCTCTAGGACATTTCTACATTATGTAATCAAAATAGATCACTGATGAAGTGGTTGTTTTAATCATTCTTAACCATGTTTCCTGTTTTCTAATGCGCCAGATGGCCAGGTCTTTATCACAAATTACAAATCCGTTGTTGATAATGGTCTCAATAAAAAGTTGAACAGGCATTGTAGATTTTATTTGTACTTTTTTAAATGTAACCTTTATTTGACTAGGCAAGTCAGTTAAGAACTAATTATTACCCTACCCTACCCTGGTCAACAGCCCTGCACCCCTCCACAGCAACTTGCCCAAACTGCTACATTCCTATATCTATCCTACCCTGCCTTTCTAAAGTCTTGGAAAGCCAAGTTAACAAACAGATCACCGACCATTTCGAATCCCACTGTACCTTCTCTGCTATGCAATCTGGTTTCCGAGCTGGTCATGGGTGCACTTCAGCCACGCTCAAGGTCCTAAACGATATAATAACCTCCATCGATAAGAGACAATACTGTGCAGCTGTATTCATAGACCTGGCCAAGGCTTTCGACTCTGTCAATCACCACATTCTTATTGGCAGACTCAACAGCCTTGGTTTCTCAAATGACTGCCTTGCCTGGTTCACCAACTACTTCTCAGACAGAGTTCAGTGTGTTAAATTGGAGGGCCTGTTGTCCGGACCTCTGGCAGTCTCTATGGGATTGCCACAAGGTTCAATTCTCGGGCCGACTCTTTTCTCTGTATACGTCAATGATGTCGCTCTTGCTGCTGGTGATTCTCTGATCCACCTCTACGCAGACAATGCCATTCTGTATATTTCTGGCCCTTCTTTGGACACCGTGTTAACTAACATCCAGACGAGCTTCAATGCCATACAACTCTCCTTCCGTGGCCTCCAACTGCTCTTAAATGCAAGTAAAACTAAATGCATGCTTTTCAACCGATCACTACCAGCACCTGCCCGCCCGTCCAGCATCACTACTCTGGACGGTTCTGACTTAGAATATGTGGACATCTACAAATACCTAGGTGTCTGGTTAGACTGTAAACTCTCCTTCCAGACTCACATTAAGCATCTCCAATCCAAAATGAAATCTAGAATGGACTTCCTATTTCGCAACAAAGCATCCTTCACTCATGCTGCCAAACATACCCTCGTAAAACTGACTATCCTACCGATCCTTGACTTTGGCGATGTCATTTACAAAATAGCCTCCAACACTCTACTCAGCAAATTGTATGCAGTCTATCACAGTGCAATCCGTTTTGTCACCAAAGACCCATATACTACCCTCCACTGCGACCTGTATCCTCTTGTTGGCTGGCCCTCGCTTCATATTCGTCGCCAAACCCACTGGCTCCAGGTCATCTACAAGTCTTTGCTAGGTAAAGCCCCACCTTAGCTCACTGGTCACCATAGCAGCACCCACCCGTAGCTTGCGCTCCAGCAGGTATATCTCACTGGTCACCCCGAAAGCCAATTGAACCTTTGGCGCCTTTCCTTCCAGTTCTCTGCTGCCAATGACTGGAACGAATTGCAAAAATCACTGAAGCTGGAGACTCATATCTCCCTCACTAACTTGACGCACCAGCTGTCAGAGCAGCTCACAGATCACTGTACCTGTACATAGCCCATCTGTAAATAGCCCATGTAACTACCTCATCCCCATACTCTACTTGCACATTCATCTTCTGCACATCTATCACTCCAGTCTATCACTCCAGTGTTTAATTGCTAAATTGTAATTATTTTGCCACTATGGCCTATTTATTGCCTTACCTCCCTTATCTTACCTCATTTGCACACACTGTATATATACTTTTTTTCTATTGTGTTATTGACTGTATGTTTTGTTTATTCCATGTGTAACTCTGTGTTGTTGTTTGTGTCGCACTGCTTTGCTTTATCTTAGCCAGGTTGCAGTTGTAAATGAGAACTCGTTCTCAACTAGCTTACCTGGTTAAGTAAAGGTGAAATAACATTTTTTTTTTTTTAAGAACAAATTCTTATTTACAATGACAGCCTACACCGACCAAACCTGGACGACGCTAGGCCAAATGTGCACCACCCTATGGGACTCCCAATCACAGCCAGTTGTGATACAGCCTGGATTCAAACCAGGGTGTCTGTAGTGACACCTCTAACACTGAGATGTAGTGCCTTAGACCACTGAGCCACTCGGGAGCCCAAGTAGTAGATTTAATTGCTGGACCAATACACATTTGAATGAATAAATAAGGCAGAATCTCAGAATGTTGGGAAAGAGCACATGGTCAGGAGTTCAGTGTGTCCGGTCAGAGTCCCATGTCTCCTCTCTGGCTCAAGCTCTGGCCTTCCGGGTCCACAGTCCAGCAGATCTGAATGCCATTACCTCACCAGCCTGGCCAGGGTGGCCAGTTGGCTGATATTGGGCTGAGAAACTGTGATGTGGTGAGGCTGGACCCAGATGCAGAGAAGAGACCAGAAGAGGAATCAGTGGTTAAGGATAAACATAAATACCTTAATGATAAACAGTAGCCGCAGGGTCACAGTACACTAGAAAAAAAAAGTATCCAAAACTCACTCAGGAAACAAAACACACAGGGAAATCATAATGAGTAAATAGGACACACCTAAGTGTCAATGTCTCTAGGACGGTCTCTGCTGCCCTTTGGTGACAAGTGGAACCATGACAGAACCCCCCCCTATTTCGCCACCAAGCATGATACGCAACTCTAAACATTATTGAGGGATAAGTGTATGTAGGACCTGAACATGTGTTTTGTTTGATTATGCTTTTCATCAGACAGAGTCCTCTGCACAGTGTGTGATGATTGGTAAGATATTGTAACAGCAACAGTGAGTTTGTTTTGATTTGCGTTGCTGCCATTCACACCAGGCCTGAGATATACACCATTAGTGGTTGATGAGGTGTTGATGAAGGCCCAGAGGAAAAAAAGGATTGGACATTTAGCTGAACATTAGTAATCAGGAATGACACTGTCCAAAATCCATCAACAGAGGCTTTCTGGTCTGTGCTATGAAAACATGAGCAGCACAATATCTCATGAGCTCTATAAACAACTAGGGTGGAGGATATGGGAACGTAAACATAATTTGTCCCTAGTCAGCAAATAGATTTAAAACACATTTATGCACTGCTAACAACAAACACATGAAGTCATGTTCCTTCTGCTTATGCGGTGGCCTCTGCCAGTGGCAGAGAAAAGAAAACAGAAGAGAGCAGTAAAAGCGAGGGAAGAGAGAGGGAAGGAAGAGGGTGGATGGAAGGAGGTCAATGAAGTTTTGGGAGAAGGCTGGGTTAATCATGTCAACATGGGACTGTTCGATAATTGGACAGATATCAGAGACGGAAAAGGGGAAACTTCTGCACTCTCACAGTACACTAACTCTTACACAGATGAATGGGTACACGTGTAAGCAAAACAGTACATAACTATATTTGAAGCAATTGCTACAATACAGACGGTGCTTTAGAAGTAATTACTATCTCTATCATAGCCTTAACCATCGCAATCAAGTTCTCTCCATCATTGTACATAAAACTACTCCACAGCAGCCAGTAGCTTTGTTTGGATATCTCCCATAGACGACACTCCTCATTGTAAGGGATGGTTGCTGCGGAACAGAGAACCTCAGAGAACCTCTGTCTTCTGCGTCATCTTAAGAGTTTAGGCGGAGACGCAACAAAATGAAAATGGATGCCATCTGCAAAATTTTATTGGCTCAAGTTAATGTTAGGGATCCTTTTGAGCAAGTGACCAATACTAACAAAACAATCAATACCAAAAACAAAATTGGAATTTAAAGTACACAAACAAATAAAAACAAATCAATGCACCCGACCAATACCTCTCAATATTTTCAACATCCAATAATGTGCTGAGATGTGAAACAACATTCACATTACAGACCAGTCATCTGTATTAAAGATCTCCCCCCCAACAGGAGGGCTGTTGTGGCATTGCACTGGACCATCCCTTCATTAGGACTTTATTTAGTAGAGTGTGTTGTCCTTAACACTGCCTGCAGCTCACCATTTAACATGCAGCCAGCTTCGCTTTCCTTGGGAGTGCAGTGCTTTTATTGTCTACAGGAGAGACGACTGGGAGCCTGAAGGTGTACTGTTTAGTCAAAGTCCAAAGAACACACAAACATTTTTACATTTTAGTCATTGAGAGTTAGTTAAGATACTTCAAAGAGGTAGGGTTTCAGACGTTTTTGAAAGATGGTCAGGGACTTCGCTGTCCTGACTTTAGGGGGAAGCTTGTTCCACCATTGGGGTGCCAGGACAGAGAAGAGGTTTGACTGGGCTGAGTGGGAGCTGACCTCCCCGTAGTGGTGGGAGGGCCAAGAGACCACAGGTGGCTTGAGCATAGCCTGAAGGTAAGGAGGTGCAGTTCATCTTGCTGCTCCATAGGCAAGCACCAGGGTTTTGAAGATGATGCAAGCTTCGACTGGAAGCCAGTGGAGTTTGCGGAGGAGCAGGATGACATGGGAGAATTTAGGATGGTTGAACACCAGGTGGGCTGCGACATTCTAGATAAATTGCAGGGGTTTGGTTGCACAAGTGGGGATCCCGGCCAACAGAGAATTGGTGTCTAGACGGGAGAAGACAAGTGCTTGGATTAGGACCTGCGCTGCTTCCTGTGTGAGGAAAGGTCATACTCTACAGATGTTGAAGAGCATGAACTTGCAGGAGCGAGTCACTGCTTTGATGTTTGCAGAGAACAACAGGGTGTTGTCCAGGGTCATGCCAAGGTTATTTGCACTCTGGGAGGGGGACACCGTGGAGTTGTCAACCGTGATGAAGAAGTCTTGGAGCAGGCAGGCCTTTCCCGGGAGGGAAATTTAGTCGAGGTTGAAGAGTAGTTGAGTGTCATCCACATAGCAATGATAGGAAAGATCATGTGAGGATATGACAGAGCTGAGTGACTTTGCGTAAAGAGAAAAGAGGAGAGGGCCTAGAAACGAGCCCTGGGGGACACCAGTAGTGAGAGCATGTGGTACAGATGCAGATCCTGTCCACGCTGTAGCGGTATTGTTAGAGAGTGGTAAAGATAAAGATTTTGTTCGGGCGCCAGACAGGTATTAACCCTGCCGAAAGGAAAATAGTAGGAGAGAGAGTGTACCACTACCACACACACCAGCAGAAGAGGCTGCCTAGAGTTTAGCCTGTTTGCCAGAGGAGAGAAAAGATAAGACACCATAGCACAGGGGTAACCCAACCAATAATACCTCATACAATAATAATGGTAGAGCAATTTAACGGCAACTTCCTAGAAACAATTCACAAGAAAGAACCGAGAGAGAGAGAGAGGAGAGAGAGAGAGCTGTTGACTTCAGGCATGCAGTTGCACTGTCTGTCCATCTGATGGTTTGTTTGTATGTCAAACCTTCGCACCAATGTTGCTACTAATCCATGCGATCAATAACTGGTGCTGTAACGGCTGTCGTAGTCGTTCTCCTCCTCAGACGAGGAGGAGCATGGATCGGACCAAGATGCGGATTGGTAAGTATTCATATTTTAATGGGAAAACAACAAACACTACAAAATACAACAACCAACAAACGTGACTAACCTGAAACAGTCCTGTGTGGCCCAAACACTGACACAGGAACAAACACCCACAAAACACAAGTGAAACCCTGGCTGCCTTAGTATGATTCTCAATCAGGGACAACGATTCACAGCTGTCTCTGATTGAGAATCATACCAGGCCGAACACAAAATCCCAACATAGAAAATCAAACCTAGACCAACCCACCCAACTCACGCCCTGACCAACTAAAACAAATACATGACAAAGGAAAACAGGTCAGGAACGTGACAAAACCCCCCCCCCTTAAGGTGCGAACTCCGGGCGCACCAGCACAAAGTCTAGGGGAGGGTCTGGGTGGGCGTCTGTCCACGGTGGCGGCTCTGGCGCTGGTCGTGGTCCCCACCCCACCATAGTCAACCCCCGCTTCCGTGGCCTCCTCCCAATATTCACCCTCCATGTCAATCCCACTATTCCAAAGGGCAGTAACAGACTGAGGGGTAGCACCTGACTGAGGGGTAGCACCTGACCGAGGGGTAGCACCTGACTAAGGGGCAGCACCTGACTAAGGGGCAGCACCAGGATAAGGGGCAGCACCAGGATAAGGGGCAGCACCAGGATAAGGGGCAGCACCAGGATAAGGGGCAGCTCCGGACTGAGGGACGGCAGCTCCGGACTGAGGGACGGATCCTGGCTGGATGACTCTGGCGGATCCTGGCTGGCGGAAGGCTCTGGCGGATCCTGGCTGGCGGAAGGCTCTGGCGGATCCTGGCTGGCGGAAGGCTCTGGCGGATCCTGGCTGGCGGAAGGCTCTGGCGGATCCTGGCTGGCGGAAGGCTCTGGCGGATCCTGGCTGGCTGGCTCCGGCGGATCCTGGCTGGCTGGCAGCTCCTGGCTTGCTGGCTCTGGCTGGTCCTGGCTGGACGGCTCTGGCTGGTCCTGGCTGGACGGCTCTGGCTGGTCCTGGCTGGACGGCTCTGGCTGGTCCTGGCTGGACGGCTCTGGCTGGTCCTGGCTGGACGGCACTGGCTGGTCCTGGCTGGACGGCTCTGAAGGCTCGGGACAGACGGGCAGCGCTGGGCAGGCAGACAGTTCAGACCACGCTGGGCAGGCAAGCAGCGCAGGCGGCGTTGGGCAGACGGCCGACTCTGACCTGCTGAGGCGCACAGTAGGCCTGGTGCGTGGTGCCGGAACTGGAGGCACTGGGCTGGAGACACGCACCACAGGGAGAGTGCGTGGAGGAGGAACAGGGCTCTGGAAACGCACTGGAAGCCTGGTGCGTGGTGTCGGCACTGATGGTACAGGGCTGGGGTGGGAAGGTGGCGCCGGATATACCGGACCGTGAAGGAGGACACGCGCTCTTGAGCACCGAGCCTCCCCAACCTTACCAGGTTGAATGGTCCCCGTAGCCCTGCCAGTGCGGCGAGGTGGAATAGCCCGCACTGGGCTATGCAGGCGAACCGGGGACACCACCTGTAAGGCTGGTGCCATGTACGCCGGCCCGAGGAGACGTACTGGAGGCCAGATATGTTGGGCCGGCTTCATGGCACCCGGCTCGATGCCCAACCTAGCCCTACCAGTGCGGCAAGGTGGAATAGCCCGCACTGGGCTAAGCACGCGTACTGGGGACACCGTGCGCTCCATCGCATAACACGGTGTCTGACCAGTACGACGCCCTCTCACTCCACGGTTAGCCTGGGAAGTGGGCGCAGGTCTCCTACCTGCCCTCGGCCCACTACCTCTTAGCCCCCCCCCCAAGAATTTTTTGGGTGAGCCTCTCGGGCTTCCAGCCGCTCTGCCTTGCTTTCGCCTCGTAATACCTCCTCTCCGCTTTCGCTGCCTCCAGCTCCGCTTTGGGGCGGCGACACTCCTCTGGCTCTGCCCAGGGTCCTTTCCCGTCTAGGATTTCCTCCCAAGTCCATTCCTCTTTTCCCCATTGCTGTTGTTCTTGTCTTCCTTCTCCAATCCGCTTGGTCCTGTTATGGTGGGTGTTTCTGTAACGGCTGTCGTAGTCGTTCTCCTCCTCAGACGAGGAGGAGCATGGATCGGACCAAGATGCGGATTGGTAAGTATTCATATTTTAATGGGAAAACAACAAACACTACAAAATACAACAACCAACAAACGTGACTAACCTGAAACAGTCCTGTGTGGCCCAAACACTGACACAGGAACAAACACCCACAAAACACAAGTGAAACCCTGGCTGCCTTAGTATGATTCTCAATCAGGGACAACGATTCACAGCTGTCTCTGATTGAGAATCATACCAGGCCGAACACAAAATCCCAACATAGAAAATCAAACCTAGACCAACCCACCCAACTCACGCCCTGACCAACTAAAACAAATACATGACAAAGGAAAACAGGTCAGGAACGTGACAGGTGCGTTCCCAAAAGATAACAACCACGATCTAGAGCGGTAACACCGATGATCGAGTTAAATACTTTACAAACTAATCACGCAGAGAATAAACAAGACTTCTGCAGCATTGCACACCCCAATCAAACTGCCGCACCAACCGAGAGCTACCTACCTCTGGTCCCATGTTTCATGAGATGAAATTAAAGATCCCAGCAATGTCCATACGCACAAAAAGCATATTTCTGTCAAACGTTTTGCACAAATTTGTTTACATCCCTGTTACTGAGTGTTTCTCCTTTGCCAAGACAATCCATCCACTGACAGGTGTGGCATATCAAGAAGCTGATTAAACAGTATGACCATTATACAGGTGCACCTTGGGCTGGGGCCATTAAAAGGCCACTATGAAATGTGCAATTTTGTCACACAACGCAATCCCACAGATGTCTCAAGTTTTGAAGGAGCGTCAAATTGGCCCGCTGACTGCAAGAATGTCCACCAGAGCTGTTGCCAGATAATTAATGTTAATTTCTTTACCAACGCTCTTTTCGAAAATTCTGCAATACATCCAAACGGACTCACAACCGCAGACATGTGTAACCACTCCAACCCAGGACCTCCACATCCGGCTTCCTCACCTGTGGGATCGTCTGAGACCAGCCACCTGGACAGCTGATGAAACTGAGGAGTATTTCTGTCTGTAATAAAGCCTTTTTTGGGGGGGGACTCATTCTGATTGGCTGGGTCTGGCTCCCAAGTAAGTCCCAGGCCCACCCATGGCTGCACCCCTGCCCAGTTATGTGAAATCCATAGATTAGAGCCTAATGCATTTATTTAAATGTACTGATTTCCTTATAAAAAACTGTAACTTGGTAAAATTATTGAAGTTGTTGCATGTTGCGTTTATATTTTTGTTCAGTATAGCTACATTGATCAGTAGAGCAACGCTGAAGTCTGCTTCTTGTCTCTTTGTCTGGTTAAAATGCCCATGAATCCCTCTGTTTGTACAGCTTGATGTCAGAGCCAGTGAAAATATTGCGCACTTCCTCCTATGGTTACATTAACTTCCCCTCCTAGCTCCAATTGTGGTGCTCCTCTGAAGTGTAGCATACATTAATTACAGTTCTTTTCAATTGCTTGAGCACATTTGTCCAAACATAGTTCACTTTTTCAAAACAATTAACACGCAGGCCCAAACTGACACACGTTGCCCAAAATGACACATTTCATTTGCAAAATGCATTAAGACTCTGAAAACATTAAATACATGACACAAAATCAATTACCTCCATCAAAACATAAACATTGTTATCTAATGAAAAGTTTTTTCAGTCAGTCATTACACAATGGCCCAATAAATACTAACTACAACTATCAATATACTCTAACATGGTTAACGCTCTTTAATTTTGTCTGTGCCATTTGTTGATACTACAGTATAATTATAGTATGCACCATAAAAGGCAAGTAAACATATTATCAGAGCATAGGCTGTATTATTTTTTTCCTAAAATAATTTTACCTAAGATGACCAATACAGAAAGAATGTCACTCAAGAGCATGAATATTCAGAAACAGAAGGTTTTATTTGACTTTTTTCCAGTTTAGCAGAGCTGAACTACACTATCCTCCTCTATGCACCCCTCTACCTGTCCTTTGCCAGTTCCCTCAGCCTCTTACTTGGTCCATTCTTGCAAACAACAACTAAGAGGTGACCTCTTTTATGCATGAATAAGGACTGATTGCTAATTGAACAATTGTGCGAAGAAGTTTTGCACATGCGCAGAAGAGGTTCACATTCATGGGAGTAATTTGTATCAGCTGTGACCAAATGTTTTAATTTGGTTTCTCATGATTTACTCAACTGAGTTTTGCATCTTCTGTAGAGAGTTGTGTTTACTGTTTTGCAAAAATGTGCTTGGCATTTACATGGTGTGTGAAAGCAATGAGAAATGACTTACAGTTTTGCAAAAAAGAAAACTTAGGTTATGGTGGAGATGAAGTGGACCCCAGTTTATTAAAAGTGTCTTTGCAATTGAGACTGTAACTCTTAACAGTGTAACTCTTAACAGTTTTAATTGTAGAACCTTGGAAAGCAAGGAAAGCAAGGGCATTTTTACATGTGCTGTACATGGACCTTCACAATACAGAACAACACACACAAAGACAATATACAATATAAGCGGAATATGATCTATAGTGAAAACATTCCTGATGCTGAGTGTACTGTATATAGGTATTTTGAGTATTAATCTGACAGATGTTATATAAAACGGGAAGGGATGAGTGCTGAGAAAACAACCGGCATGAGTCATTTTCCGATGCAGGACTGAGCTGACCTGTGCTGCTCCCTCCCTCCATGTCAATAGCTATCACACAAGTTCACGGTGTATTTTACTGCTATGTGCTGAACATACCAACACCAATGTGTTTGGGTCTGTGTGTCTGAGACTGGTGTGTACTTTGAAAGTGTGTACTGTGCCAGAGTTCTCTATGACTGTCCCAGATGTGAGCGTGTGTGTTTCTCTATGAGTGTGTGATATTTTCACGCAAAGGCACTGTAACTGTCTTCACTGTCTGACTCGTATTGTCATGAGAGAGCACCTGTATCCTACTCTGTAAAGAGAGATACAGCTCAGCTCAGAGCAGCTTTTGGCTCGGCCTGATGGGTATTGTTGTTCTTTCCTTTTTGGGGGACTCTGCATATGACACGTGTGAGGAGGCCTGGTATTGTAATCATTGTCAGACAGAGAACTAGAGGAACGACATCAGCCTCAGAGGAAAAATACACACTTCCCTTCTCCTTATTGACACAGACATAGACAAGCAATGATGGAAATCACCTAGTCCTCGCTGAAACGCACACAGCTGGAGAAGTACTGAGATATAGACACAGTCATGCATGCACTTCAAATCTAAGCTGACCATGTTATGGTTAGGGTTACCATAATACACATTTTAATATGCTTTATTGGCATGTCTGTACATAACATCTGACACCAAACCGTGCACTGTTGCCAAAGCGATTCATAGAATATCTTCAGGAGGTGATGTATCACAGGTTCAATCATTAAACAATGAAACATGTATTATACAACTTTGGAGCTGTACAAGCTGCTTGCCAGCACTCCTTAAGGAATGTAGGATAATCACACTGGAATGCCAGAGACTGACACCAAGTGCATATCTTCTGGGTTTTCATTGTAGGGTGAGAGATTAAAAACATAAAGGAGATGGGATTCCTGTGCTTAAAAGGAAGTGCTGGCTCATATGGGACATATTTGAGTAATTACCAACAGAAGCAGAAATGACCCAGGCCAGAGACTGTTCATGTTTACATGGTAGATCTCGCTTAGTTTGAATGAATAAAATAATTGTTAGAATGAGTTAATATACTTTATACTGTACGACATACAGGACGGTTCTGACCTAGAATACGTGGACAACTACAAATACCTAGGTGTCTGGCTAGACTGTAAACTCTCCTTCCAGACTCATATCAAACATCTCCAATCCAAAATCAAATCTAGAATCGGCTTTCTATTCCGCAACAAAGCCTCCTTCACTCACTCCTTCGCCGCCAAACTTACCCTAGTAAAACTGACTATCCTACCGATCCTCGACTTCGGCGATGTCATCTACAAAATAGCTTCCAATACTCTACTCAGCAAATTGGATTAGTCTATCACAGTGCCATCCGTTTTGTTACCAAAGCGCCTTATACCACACACCACTGTGACCTGTATGCTCTAGTCGGCTGGCCCTCGCTACATATTCGTCGCCAGACCCACTGGCTCCAGGCTATCTATGCTAGGTAAAGCTCCGCCTTATCGCAGCTCACTGGTCACGATAACAACACCCACCCGTAGCACGCGCTCCAGCAGGTATATCTCACTGGTCATCCCCAAAGCCAACACCTCATTTGGCCGCCTTTCCTTCCAGTTCTCTGCTGCCAGTGACTGGAACGAATTGCAAAAATCGCTGAAGCTGGAGACTTACATTTCCCTCACTAACTTTAAACATCAGCTATCTGAGCAGCTAACCAATCGCTGCAGCTGTACATAGTCCATCTGTAAATAGCCCACCCAATCTACCTACCTCATCCCCATGTTGTTTTTATTTACTTTGCTGCTCTTTTGCACACCAGTATCACTACTTACACACCATCATCTGCTCATCAATCACTCCAGTGTTAATCTGGTAAATTGTAATTACTTTGCTACTATGGCCTATTTATTGCCTTACCTCCTTATGCCGTTTGCACACACTGTATATAGACTTTTCCCCAATTTTTTTTATATTATGTTATTGACTGAACGCTTGTTTATTCCATGTGTAACTCTGTGTTGTTTCTGTCGCACTGCTTTGCTTTATCTTGGCCAGGTCGCAGTTGTAAATGAGAACTTGTTCTCAACTAGTTTACCTGGTTAAATAAAGGTGAAATAAAATTAAATTAAAAAGAATACCCAGTGAATACAATTCAAAAATATACAGACAAAGCATTGTAGATATGGATGCCTGTTGGAGTTCACCACTTTTTTGAATTATTTGTTTTGATCAACTGTATAATAAACCAAGGTAGAGTAGAGATAGAAACAGATGACGGGATGAAACAAGAGAGAGAGAGAGAGAGAGAGAGAGAGAAAGAGAGTCTTAGAGAGAGATTACCACATTGAACAATATACATAGGAGTGATACAATGGTGGTTTGAGAGCCTAATGGGTTTATAATGAACTGTATGTGTAAGGAATTGTATATTTCATGAAATTAGGCAGGGATTCAATCCAATCACGGGTTATAGACATTTCAGGTTTTAAAGGCAATTTCCGATTGAGCCAGCCTTTAAAAACTGCAATGCTTATAACCCCTACAGTGTATATCCAGGCCTTAGTACTTTACATAGATAATTAATGCAATATTTTCAAGGGAAAACTGACAGTTGAATATTCCTAAAATCCCTTTACCGTTTATTATCCCAACAATCAGAATATTCCAACATTTAAATTATATGAAAACAACAACATCCAAAAACACATAAATAAAATAAGACCAGGTCTATAATTAGACTGAATGCACCAGGGAGGACCACCACAAATGCGGCCATATTATCTGACATCTGTTTTGCAGCTTGTCGGTGCGCGCAGGGTTTATGTTGAGAAGGCAGCGTGAGTATATCATTTTTGGCTCACTTCCACAGGGCTATGGCAGATTCCTGCAGGCAAAGCCGTCTGATGTAGTGCTTTGGGAGAGGGGGGATGGAGAGAGTTATATTCTGCAACTGTCTCCCCTTCGGAGGTCAACCAAAGCCTGCCAGAGGCCCCAAACACAGAGACAAGGCTCGTAAATGTCCCTCACACTCACCCATACTCATATTCTCTGTGATATGTCTCCTTTTTCATGACTGGAAGAGGCTTACACACCGTAAAATGTGGTCATTTCTGAGTTTTACTACCCCTTTTCCCTTTATTTTTTATGAAATAGCCTCATATGGAAGAGTTTGGGTTCAGTTCTCTCCTGGAAATCGTACAGAAAATTGAGAATGTTCCGAAAGAGTATTCCAGATTGGAAATTATCCTTTCCCCATCGCTATGCCCAACTATGTACAAAAGGCTCTTGGGAAGAGGTCAAAATATGGGCTGGCTATTTATAATCCTGCTTCATATTGATGGAGAAGAGAGTGATTTATTCATTTTGTATCACATTGAAGATCCCATAAATGCCAGAAGTAATCTATCACATGCCGTCACAGAGGAGAACAGAGGAAACATCTTGTCTGTTTTTGATTTGAGTCCTGTTTGAAAACAACAAGTCTGTTCTGCATGCTCTCTTTGCAACTAAATTCTCCCGGTGGTAGCTCTGACATTTGGCTGTACTCATCTATGTTGAAATACCAGAGCCATAGATAAAAAGAGTTTGGTAAACTAAAGAGTTTGGCAAACTATTCCTGATGGCACCAAACATTCCATGACAATTTGAATGTAATCGATTCGTAACCTTTGGTGCTAATATGGCACCCCTTGGAATTTTAAATCCCAAACAAATTCTCCTCAACATCTTACCAATGGCTCTGGGAACTCTCATGGATTCAAAGATCCTCCAGTCTATTTCTAGGGTATACTGTACAACACAAATCTACTCCAAGTGGTGGGGGAGTAGAGGGACGAAACTGCTTTCACACCTCAGCCTAATGTGGAACTAATTTCAGTTGATCTCTGTGCTGAAAGCTCTTTGGCTGACTGGGTTATCTGTATATCAGCCCTGTCCCATGTAACTCTCTGGGAAAAGGAGGTGGTAATCTGTAGATTTATCTGGTAACTTCTCTATAATATTTGTTCTAACTGTCTCGCCTTCCAAACCACATGTGAGAAAACTGCAGGTTTGGCCTACAAAACACAGAACATAATGTAAAGTGACATTGATCTGAACGGTGCCAAATACTTATGTTCAGCAGACTACTTTGCTAGAATATGAAGATCTTGTTCCATCGGGATGCAGAGCTTCACACCAGTGACCTGGATGTTGCTAATGAGTGCTGGTCTATAATGAGATTCTGACAAGGTTCAGATTGTGGAATGGTCAGTGTTGATCTTTGCGGTGCTACACCTGCATCTATGGAAGGTAATCACAACAGTTTTGCTAATAATATGCTGAAAGTTCCTACTTTTGAGAAATTGCAAGATGACGAAACAAACTTTGTAAAAATGAAAGTTTATTTTTGCCATTATTTGCTATCATACATGAATTAAAGGTTAAAGGCAACCAGATGCTTATTGTTTGAAAAGGACATAAACATACAAGCCAAGTACAACACATAATAGGAGACTAGGGATGCCTCTCAGTTCTGACACAGGAAAAGATTTTACGGTACCACATCATGCCTCATTGGCTAGTGGTTGTATTTATTGAGTGCTCAGCACCCTGTTTTCCAACATAAAAACAACATTTTCCCTCAGTATACTGTAACTGTATAAAACTATCCACAAAAAGCTGGAATCTTAAACAAATTAATAATAAATGTGGAAGTCCTTGGGATAGTTGTTCTTGGTTAATAATGCCCATATAAAAATAGCTGAATTTTAACAGAATTTGGGGGGTTTCAACTGAATTTAAAACCCCTAGGTATCCTTGCTAATAAGAGTCTGGGCATGTTTGTTAATATCATATTAATATTATTTAATATACCATGAGGAGTGTGTTTACCTGTTCTTATGGCCAACCATACACTATCCCTGTGTTTACAATCCTCGGGCCTGAAAATTGGTTTACTGTAAGTGCAGTGACGGTGTTGGGTGTGCTGTGTTAAAAAGGGAGGGTTCCGTACATTCTGTCCTAACTGGTCCAAGGCAGCTCTTGTTGTTTGGTGTGAAATGGTAATGGCTGGGACTGCTGAGGGAAGGGAGAGCTGATCAGAGCCATAGATATTAAGAGTTCAGCAGATTATTGCCTGTGTTGTCATTAAATCAAACTCCCTGTACTCTGTTAGCCTCGCAAAGCCGCCTGATCCTGTGAGCTCACACAAATGTTGCTGTATGGATATCAGTCTGGTATTTACGAGGCTAGTACTCTGTGACTCTGGATCTGATCCATCATCAGTTGTTAAGGACAGAATTTAACCTTTTACATGTAACACAATGCAGGTGTTCTTAGCCAGCAGGCCTATGACTGGTTTAAGTTCAGCATCCTCAAGTCAGCAGTGTGAGGTCCCTGGCATGGTATTGGCATCACACATGTAGCCCTTGTCTTGACTTTCTCACTAGTTCTCCAAAAGGTGTCAGCTACTACGGCAGCATCTCACCTGGCATTGAAATGGCATGGAACTCCACTCTGGGGAAAAACCTGCCAGCAGGAAGGCCTGGGCATGTTTGGGATGTGCGAGGTGGGTAGAAATGACAGGGTGAGACTTTATTGACCTTATTGAGCTGGGACCAGCGTTGAGCTATTTACAATTTGTTCAGTTGTCAATATTATATCCTCACAGGATAAGACTTCACAGAGCAGCACTGATCTCTACTGTATGGTATTGAGGTGAGGGGAACTAGGAAAGGGGGGATATGGGAGCGAGGTTGGGATTAGATATGGGGTTAGGAAGGCCCGGTGGGATGAGATGGGGACTTTGTGATTACCATATATCCCCTAGCATGCATTTTTGTAAGGAAGCAGTTGTATAACCAGTGAGTCATAATGAAGCATGAGAGCTGTCTTAGTCTGTGGTTGGAAATCACATTTGATCCAAGCCAACGTTCCCCTCAAATTGTCCTGCTACTCTTTCTGTGGTAAGAACAGTGACACAATGTGATTGCTATGACAAGAAATGCTTATCACATTGTAGTGTAGGCATTTCACATAGATCTAAACAAAGTGTATGTGTGTGAAATAGGTGTGAAATGACTGCATTCATATTTAGAAATGTTGAAGGCTATTCCATAGCATTATATTAATGTAGGGAAAAATAAGAAAATTCTGAAGAATACAAAACATTTTTGATTTGCTGAAAGCACTTTCTTCTAAAGGTGTGACTAGTCTGCATCACATTAAGGGTATGCAATTCCTCTATCTCCTTAACTTGTGACATGATACAGTATTATATACAGTACCTATCTTTAGCATACCTATCTTTCCCCTGATGTCACATACTATACAATCCTTATGTCCTTTTATACAACCTGTTCATGTCTGCAGTGCAACAGGTGGTGGTGGCGGCTGGTTGGGGTTCAGTTTTTAATCATCTTGGTGAGGATCTTTTTGAGTGCGGGTCTCTTCTGGTCCTGTGTGGTGTCTTGGTGTGGGTGGGAGGGCTTGGCGTGGTGCAGCTGTTTCAGGGGGAGGGTCTGCTGGTCCTTAGTGTCTCGTTTGGCCTGGCGTAGGAGGCGCTTCATGTTCTTCACCTTGTCCCGCAGGTGGCTGTTGGCCTTCTCCAAAGATCGCACCTTCTGGGAGAGAGTCTTCACCCTCTCCTCCTCCTCAAACAGGGCCTTCTGCACCGTTGAACACAGCAGCTGGAGGAAAAAGGATGTTAGTCAACAGGAAGTGAGACAAATGCTAATGTACACCACAGATTGAGGTTGAGAATTGTTAATTGATTCAGATGATGAGTGAGTTCAGAGAATAAAGTCTCAGGCTGTTGTTTAACATGATGACCACATCCTTATTTTAGACTTTTGATGATCCATTACACAAACCCCAAGTTGTTACACTAATTCAGCCCTGATTCTTTGGATCATCTGGTTACTCAAGTTCCTGATCCAGTCTTAATGTTTGGAAATCTATAATTTACTTCAAAAGGCAAAGATATTAATCTCAAAACCTCTTTAAAAAAAACACATTTCAGAAAACAAATGCTTGCCTTGTGTGAATATGCTAAAATGGTAATGATGTCAATCCACATTAATTTATTAATAGAGATAAAAAAATAAAATAAAACAAGTTTAGAAACTGTTCCACTTCAGTGATGGAAAGTCTGAGACAGATTCAAAAAATGTTGTTTTAACTTCTATCATATGTCACGAATTAGACCTAAATCCTTTGAAAGATAATACATTGAGATTAAGGAGGAAAGACATCGGCTAATTTACTGTCCATGTGTTTTTACTTGTATGCAAAATTCTATTTTTATTTGTTCAAACATCTTTTTCAGGTTGCTAGGAGATAAAGCACACTACCGTTCAAAAGTTTGGGATCACTTAGAAATGTCCTTGTTTTTGAAAGAAAAGCACATTTTTTGTCCATTAAAATAACATCAAATTGATCAGAAATACAGTGTAGACATTGTTAATGTCGTAAATGACTATTGTAGCTGGAAACTGCAGATTATTTATGGAATATCTACATAGGCGTACAGAGGATCATTATCAGCAACCATCCCTCCTACGTTCCAATGTCATTTTGTGTTAGCTAATCCAAGTTTATCATTTTAAAAGGCTAATTGATCATTAGAAAACTCTTTTGCAATTATGTTAGCACAGCTGAAAACTGTTGTTTTGATTAAAGAAGCAATAAAATGGGCCTTCTTTAGACTATTTGAGTATCTGGAGCATCAGCATTTGTGGGTTCGATTACAGGCTCAAAATGGCCAGAAACAAAGCACTTTCTTCTGAAACTTGTCAGTCTATTCTTGCTCTGAGAAATGAAGGCAATTCCATTTGTGAAATTGCCAAGAAACTGAAGATCTTGTACAACGCTGTGTACTACTCCCTTCACAGAACAGCGCAAACTGGCTCTAACCAGAAAAGAAAGAGGAGTGGGAGGCCCCGGTGCACAACTGAGCAAGAGGACAAGTACATTAGAGTGTCCAGTTTGGGAAACAGACGCCTCACAAGTCCTCAACTGGCAGCTTCATTAAATAGTACCCTGTATGAGATCTTCAGTTTCTTGGCAATTTCTCGCATGGAATAGCGAGAAATTTCTCGGAACAAGAATAGACTGACGAGTTTCAGAAGAAAGTGCTTTGTTTCGGGCCATTTTGAGCCTGTAATCGAACCCACAAATGCTGACGCTCCAGATACTCAACTAGTCTAAAGAAGGACAGTTTTATTGCTTCTTTAATCAGAACAACAGTTTTCAGCTGTGCTAACATAATTGCAAAAGGGTTTTCTAATGATCAATTAGCCTTTTAAAATAATAAACTTGGATTAGCTAACACAACGTGCCATTGGAACACAGGAGTGATAGTTGCTGATAATGGTTCTTTGTACGCCTATGAAGATATTCCATAAAAAATTGCAGTTTCCAGCTACAATAGTCATTTACGACATTAACAATGTCTACACTGTATTTCTGATCAATTTGATGTTATTTTAATGGACAAAAAATGTGCTTTTCTTTCAAAAACAAGGACATTTCTAAGTGATCCCAAACTTTTGAACGATAGTGTACATCTCAAAGAGACTGAGTGAGAAACCTCTATGTCCAACATACTAGCCAACTGCCATTTAGTATACACATCATCAACCCAAATAAGGAATATTCCCTTCATTCAAATAAGTATGTCGCACAACTTCAATGATTAACAATAAACACAAGGTAATGTGTTCAGAATGATAACATGTGTCATCATTTAACAGTGGTAGCACTGAGGAGAGTAACCTAGCATGTTGATTGTGTTAAATCATCTAAGACAAACAGCTAAGTCTACTTGTATTTCATTCACAGGCGGCTTGTGGCACCTTATTTGGGGAGGACGGGCTCATAGTAAAGGCTGGAACGGAATACATGGAATGGTATCAAACACATCAAAGACGTGGTTTCATTGTGGTTGATACCATTCCATTTACTCCATTCCAGCCATTATTATGAGCCGTCCTCCCCTCAGCAGTCTTCTGTGATTTCATTAATCTCTTTCCCTTTTGAAAGAGTTTAAAACCATTTGTTATATCCTGTGTGATTTTCAGTCCTGCTGTTTTTGATAAGTGATGGAACCCCATGTACAGGGGCTTTGTTTAACGGGCAGGAGTTGTGGAACGTAGCATTCCTTGGCCTGTCCAGCAGAAACAACAGCTCATATATATGTCTTTCAGCATATTCTGGGCTTTTATTATGAGTGAGCCACAAGAGGTTGGATTTTTTTCGTTAGCAGCAGGCGTGCCTGTGGCCAGAGAACTAATACAGAGAAGGAAAGAAAAGGAAAAATAGAAAACATGTAATTTAAACAGAACTAATCTGATGGGGGGGTGGGGGGTTCTCTCCAGGGAGCGGCCTAAGGACATGTGGAAATATGAAAGTGGTTGGTAGAAAGATGCATGGCAAATGCCTTGTGCATTAGAAATGTGGTCAGAGTGGTGGGTGAGCTGCCCCTTATGGTCCTAAGTAGCAGCCTCCAACACAGAGCTGAAACCAAACAGTGTTAACGAAAAAAATGATATATTTTTATTTATTTAACCTTTATTTAACTAGGCTATTAATGCTGGGGTCTTGGTCACACTTTATTTGGATAGTCCGGATAATCCATCTGTAGATGCTCTACAGATGATCATGCTATCAACAAACTTTCTGTAGATAAGCAACTGCTTGCTAAGGTTACGGTTAGGGTTAGGTTTAGAATAAGGGTTAGGATAAGGGTTAAGGTTAGGATTAGGGTAAGGGTAATGTTCAGGGTTAGGATAAGGTTTAATGTTAGGGTAATGTTTAAGTTTAGGGTTAGGAAAAGGGTTAAGGTTAGGGTTAGGGTAAGGTTTAAGTTTAGGGTTAGGATTAGGGTTAGTAGATAGTTAGATGAAATGTTACTGATAAAGCATCTACAGATGAGCTATCCATATAAAGTGCTACCAGGGTCTTTCCTGGGAGAAGCATACAGTGGCTTGCGAAGGTATTCACACCCTTGGCATTTTTCCTATTTTGTTGCCTTACAACCTGGAATTAAAATTGATATTTGGGGGAGTTTGTATCATTTGATTTACACAACATGCCTACCACTTTGAAGATGCAAAATATTTTTCTTGTGGAACAAACAAGAAATAAGACAAGAAAACAGAAAACTTGAGCGTGCATAACTATTCACCCCCAAAGTAATTACTTTGTAGAGCCACCGTTTGCAGCAATTACAGCTGCAAGTCTCTTGAGGTATGTCTCTATAAGCTTGGCACATCTAGCTGCTGATATTTTTGCCCATTCTTCAAGGCAAAACTGCTCCAGCTCCTTCAAGTTGGATGGGTTCGGCTGGTGTACAGCAATCTTTAAGTCATACCACAGATTCTCAATTGAATTGAGGTCTGGGCTTTGACTAGGCCATTCAAAGACATTTAAATGTTTCCCCTTAAACCACTCGAGTGTTGCTTTAGCAGTATGCTTAGGGTCATTGTCCTGCTGGAAGGTGAACCTCCGTCCCAGTCTCAAATCTCTGGAAGACTGAAACAGGTTTGACTCAATAATTTCCCTGTATTTAGCACCATCCATCATTCCTTCAATTCTGACCAGTTTCCCAGTCCCTGCTGATGAAAAACATCCCCACAGCATGATGCCTCCACCACAATGCTTCACTGTGGGGATGATGCTCTCAGGGTGATGTGAGGTGTTGGGTTTGAGCCAGACATAGTGTTTTCCTTGCTGGCCAAAAAGCTCAATTTTAGTCTCATCTGACCGGAGTACCTTCTTCCATATGCTTGGGGAGTCTCCCACATGCCTTTTGGTGAACACCAAACGTGTTGGCTTCTTTTTTCTTTAAGCAATGGCTTTTTCTGGCCACTCTACCGCAAAGCCCAGCTCTGTGGAGTGTACGGCTTTAAAGTGGTCCCATGGACAGATACTCCAATCTTTGCAGCTCCTTCAGGGTTATATTTGGTCTCTTTGTTGCCTCTCAGATTAATGCCCTCCTTGCCTGGTCTGTGAGTTTTGGTGGGCGGCCCTCTCTTTGTAGGTTTGCCGTGGTGCCATATTCTTTCCATTTTTTAATAATGGATTTAATGGTGCTCCGTGGGATATTCAAAGTTTCAGATATTTCTTTATAACCCAACCCTGATCTGAACCACAACTTTGTCCCTGACCTGTTTGGAGAGCTCCTTGATCTTCATAGTGCTGCTTGCTTGGTGGTGCCCCTTGCTTAGTGGCGTTGCAGTCTCTGGGGCCTTTCAGAACAGGTGTATATATACTGAGATCATGTGACAGATCATGTAACACTTAGATTGCACACAGGTGGACTTTATTTAACTAACTATGTGACTTCTGAAGGTAATTGGTTGCACCAGATCTTATTTATGGGCTTCATAGCAAAGGGAGTGAATACATATGCACCCACCACTTTTCAGTTTAGAATTTTTTTGAGTTTTTTGAAACAAGTAATTTTTTTCATTTCACTTCACCAATTTGGACTATTTCGTGTATGTCCATTACATGAAATAAAAATAAAAATACATTTCAATTACAGGTTGTAATGCAACAAAATGGGGAAAATGCCACTGGGGGTGAATACTTTTGCAAGGCACTGTACATCAACAACAGCCTTAAATCAGCCATAGGTGAGCTTCAATGCGTGTCCATCTCCTAAAACATTGATTCCCTGCTCCGATCCTAATGCTTACACATGGAGCTGAGTAAAACATTGACGTAAATGCACTACCATCTCTGATAGGACTGTGTGGAAGGGGTTTTATGAAATTCAAAAAATTTGGTGGCTGCTGCCATCCTGCATCACCAATTAGTGTGTCACTTTATGTTATATTTGCCTACATTTGTATCCAGTGTGGTTTCTTCTGCAGCTCTGCCACAGGGCATTCTATCAGCTGTTCGGGCCCCAAATCAAATCAAATGTTATTGGTCACATACACATGGTTAGCAGATGTTATTGTTAGTAGCGAAATGCTTGTGCTTCTAGTTATGACAGTGCAGCAATATCTAACAAGTAATCTAACAATTCCACAACTACTACCTAATACACGCAAATCTAAGATAAGGAATGCAATAAGAATATATACATATAAATATATGGATGAGCAATGACAGAGTGGCATAGGCAAGATGCAATAGATGGTATAAAATACAGTATACACATATGAGATGAGTAATGCAAGATATGTAAACATTATTAAAGTGGCATTATTAAAGTGACTAGTGATCCATTTATTGAAGTGGCCAATGATTTCAAGTCTGTATGTAGGCAGCAGCCTCTTTGTGTTAGTGATGGCTGTTTAACAGTCTGATGGTCTTGAGATAATAACTGTTTTTCAGTCTCTCGGTCCTAGCTTTGATGCACCTGTACTGACCTCACCTTCTGGATGGGAACGGGGTGAACAGGCGGTGGCTCAAGTGGTTGTTGTCCTTGATGATCTTTTCGGGCCTTCCTGTGACATCGGGTGCTGTAGGTGTCCTGGAGGGCAGTTAGTTTGCCCCCGGTGATGCGCTGTGCAGACCGCACCACCCTCTGGAGAGTCCTGTGGTTGTGGGCGGTGCAGTTGCCGTACCAGGCGGTGATACAGCCCGACAGGATCCTCTCAATTGTGCATCTGTAAAAGTGTGTGAGGCTTTGATGCGCTGTTGCACCTTCTTCACCACACTGGCACCCTTTATTTTAATTTTATTTATTAAATTTTTTGAAAATGCACTGTTGGTTAGGGGCTCGTAAGTAAGCATTTCACTGGAAGGTCTACACCTGTTGTATTCAGAGCATGTGACTAATAACATTTGATTTGATTTGATTTGTCTGTGTGGGTGGACCATTTTAAATTGTCCGTGATGTGTACGCGGAGGAACTTAAAACTTTCGAGAGAGCCATGTTTCTGTGAAATAGAGTATGTTACAATCCCTGATGTTTCTCTGGAAAGCAACCCTTGCCCTGATTTTGTCGACCTTGTTATCTATAGAGACTGGACATTAGCGAGTAATATACTCGGAAGCGGTGGGTGGTGTGCTCGCCTCCGAAGTCTGACCAGAAGACCGCTGCGTCTTCCTCTTCTCCGGTGGCATTGTTTTGGGTCAGCCTCTGGAATCAGTTCAAATGCCCTGGGTGGTTCGGACAAAGGATGTGGACGGTGCAGTTGCCGTACCAGGCGGTGTTACAGCCCGACAGGATGCTCTCAATTGTGCATCTGTAAAAGTTTGTGAGGGTTTTAGGTGACGTCGTTCTGATATCCAATAGTTCTTCCCGGCTGTATGTAATATCACTTGGGCTAACAATGTAAGAAATAATACATAAAAAAAACTAAATAATGCACATTTTCCTAAGGACCAGAAGCGAGGCAGCCTTCTCTGTCGGCACCATCTTGTTACAGAAAAAGGGTAGGCAGACTGTAGGCAGATTGCCCCAGGCGGTAGAGCAGTGGTCCTCAACCGGTCGATCTTCAAGGCATTCCTAGACGATCAGCGGACATTTCTGTAGAAAAGCCAAGGATAAAGGCTTGCGCTCCTTTTCTTTTGTTATGCATGTTGCGCTGTTTCCAGTAGGTGCACTTGATTCAGAAGCCCTATACATCGGGTAAGGAAAGTGTTCCCATTTTGAACCATTTGATTTGTCTGAAAAGACAAACTCTGCCTACCCTGCGTACCGGGAGATCTGGGGCTAAATCGAGTGTGCCTACTGAGCTGGCCAATCGGATAGCCGTACCTCCAGCTTCCACGACCCGGACACAACAAGGTTTGTTGTAAAACCAAGACCACAGAGAGACTGTCAAAGAATACAGCAAAGAGCTGTTTTTTTATGAGTGAGTTCATGTTTAAGTTTTTATTCAGCACTGTCCACACTGTTTTTATTCAACCCTATTACAAAACACACTTCTCCCTACTTCCACTCGCTCTGCAGCTGAATTGAATGAGTACCCAAGTGTTTCGATAGCCCTGCGTTTTGATGATTATTAGCAGCTCGTTGTGTATTTTAATATCAAGGAATATTGCACTTTCTCTGGTCATATGAACATCATGAATTAGTGCATGAGGCAGATGCGGTGTGACTGGAGTTTAGCCATGAGGTGGAAGACGATGTCCCCTGTTTTTCTGGTCAGTCTCACCAGAGGAAAGGAAGGAGAGAGCAGGATCTGTGAGAGGCGGACCCTCTGCTGTTCTCTCCCTCCCTCCACTGAGACTAATGCTGGGTTCTAAACAACAGGGAACTTAGAAATCTCAGACTTCTGACTTCAGTGCATTCTAGACAACTGGTAACTGAAAAAAACTAGATCCAACTAGAAACATTTTTGAACGATCATCCTACTTGGAATTCCAAGTCGGAAACTTAGACGTTCCAACCTGAAGATCACTGGCGTCATGATTTGACCTTGAGTTCCCAGTTGTCTTGTAAGCACCATGACCGTCAGATGCAAGCACCATCAGTCCAGTAAAATACTGCTCAGCAGTGCCTTGCAAAACCAACTGATCTATTTTGTTATCAAAGCTCGAGATTTGAAATATATTATGGTCTGAGAAGAACAATATTGGCAGGCTAGGTATATACCAAATATGCTGTTTTAGGGGGATGGCTGCCGTTTTATGGGCTCCTAACCAACTATGCTATTTTGTGTGTTTTTTTGCATTGTTTGTAACTTATTTTGTACATAATGCTGCTGATACCATTTCTTATGACCGAAAAAAGCTTCTGGATATCAGAACAGTGATTACTCACCTCGAACTGGATAAAGATTTTTCTTTAATTAATGAGTCCGACGCAAAGGATATACTGTTTCTCCGAGACCAGGCCCAAATCCCCATCATTCACGTGAAGAAAAGACAGAAATACATGGGGCAGAGATCAGGGTGCCATGTTAGAATTCATCGGCGAGTGGGCAACCCGCCTCTACCATCCGTTCTATTTGCCAACATGCAATCACTGGAAAATATATTGGATGATCTCCGTTTGAGACTATCCTACCAACGGGACATTAAAAACTGTAATACCTATGTTTCACCAAGTCGTGGCTGAATGACAACATGGATAATATACATTTAGCTGGGTTTTCTGTGCATTGGCAGGACAGAACAGCTACGTCTGGTAAAACGGGGGTTGGGGGTGTTTGTCTACTTGTCAATAACAGTTGTAGCACGATGTCTAATATCAAGGAAATCTCGAGGTATCGCTCGCCTGAGGAAGAGTACATCATGATAAACTGTAGACCACACTATCTACCAAGAGAGTTTTTATTTATATTTTTCGTATCCGTATATTTACCACTTCAAACCGATGCTGGCACTAAGACTGCACTCAACAAGCTGTATAAGGCCATAAGCAAATAAGAAAATGCCAATCCAGAAGCGGTGCTCTGAGTGGCCGGGGACTTTAATGCAGGCAAACTTAACTCAGTTTTACCTCATTTCTACCTGCATGTCAAATGTGCAACCAGAGAGAAAAAAAACCTCAAGACCACTTTTACTTCACACAAAGAGACGCATACAAAGCTCTCCCTCGCCCTCCATTTGGCAAATCTGACCATAATTCTATCATCCTGATTCCTTCTTACAAGCAAAAACTAAAGGAGGAAGTACCAGTGACTCGCTCAATACAGAAGTGGTCAGATGACGCGGATGCTAAACTACAGGATTGTTTTGCTAGCACAGACTGGAATATGTTCCGGGATTCATCCAATGGCATTGAGGAGTATACCACCTCAGTCACCGGCTTCAGCAACAAGTGCATCGACGACGTCGTCCCCACAGTTACCATACACACATATCCCAACCAAAAGCCATGGACTACAGGCAACATCCACAACAAGCTAAATGCTAGAGCTGCCGCTTCAAAGAGTGGGACACTAATGCGGACGCTTATAAGAAATCCTGATATGCCCTCAGACAAACCATCAAACAGGCAAAGCGTCAATACAGGACTAAGATTGAATCCTACTACACCGGCTCAGACCCTCGTCATATGTGGCAGGGCAAGCAAACTATTATGGCCTACAAAGGGAAACCCAGCCGCAAGTTGCCCAGTGATGCGAGCCTATCAGACGAGCTAAATGCCTTTTATGCTCGCTTCGAGGCATGTAACTCTGAAGCATGCATGAGAGCACCAGCTCTTCCGGACAACTGTGTGATCACGCTCTCCGTAGCTGATGTGAGCAAGACCTTTAAACAGGGCAACATTCACAAGGCCGCGGGGCCAGACGGATTACCAGGATGTGTACTCAGAGCATGAAAGTGGACCAACTGGCAAGTGTCTTCACTGACATTTTCAACCTCTCCATGAACGAGTCTGCAATATCTACATGTTTCAAGCAGAACACCATAGTCCCTGTGCCCAAGAAAGCGAAGGTAACCTGCCTAAATGACTACCACCTGGTAGCACTCACGTCGGTAGCCATGAAATGCTTTGAAAGGCTGGTCATGGCTCACATCAACACCATACTCCCAGAAACCCTAGATCCACTCCAATTTGCATACCGCCCCAACAGATCCACAGATGATACAATCTCAATCACACTCCACACTGCACTTTTCCACCTGGACAAAAGGAACACCTACGTGAGAATGCTGTTCACTGACTACAGCTCAGTGTTCAACACCGTAGTACCCACAAAGCTCATCACTAAGCTAAGGACCCTGGGACTAAACACCTCCCTCTGCAACTGGATCCTGGACTTCCTGACGGGCAGCTCCCAGGTGGTAAGGGTAGGCAACACCACATCGCCACACTGATCCTCAACACGGGGGCACCTCAGGGGTGCGTGCTTAGTCCCCTCCTGTACTCCCTGTTCACCCATGACTGCGTGGCTAAGCACGACTCCAACACCTTCATTAAGTTTGCTGACGACACAACCGTGGTAGGCCTGATCACCGACAACGACGAGATAGCCTCTAGGGAGGAGGTCAGAGACCCGGCAGTGTGATGCCAGGACAACAACCCCTCCCTCAACATGAGCAAGACAAAGGTGGACTACAGGAAAAGCTGATCGTGGACTACAGGAAAAGGAGGGCCGAGAATGTCCCGATTCACATCGACGGGGCTGTAGTGGAGCAGGTCGAGAGTTTAAAGTTCCTTGGTGTTCACATCACCAACAAACTATCATGGTCCAAACACACCAAGACAGCCGTGAAGAGGGCATGACAACACCTTTTTCCCCTCAGGAGACTGAAAAGGTCCCCAAATCCTCAAAATGTTCTACAGCTGCTACATCGACCGGATGCATCACCGCCTGGTATGGCAACTGCTCGGCATCCGACCGTAAGACTCTACAGATGGTTGTGCGTACGGCCCATTACATCACTGGGTCCAAGCTTCCTGCCATCCAGGAAGGCCCAAAAAATTGTCAAAGACTCCAGCCCACCAAGTCATAGACTGTTCTCTCTCCTTCCGCACGGCAAGCAGTCCCGGAGCGCCAAGTCAAGGTACAAAAGGCTCCCTAACAGCTTCTACCACCAAGCCATAAGACTGCTGAACAATTATTCAAATGGCCACTCGGACTATTTACATTGACACCCCCTCCCCTCCCTTTATTTTTACACTGCTGCTACTCGCTGTTTATTATCTATGCATAGTCACTTTACCCCTACCTACATGTACAAATTACCTCAACTAACCTGTATCCCCACATATTGATTCTGTACTGGTACCACCTATATATAGCCTTGTTATTGTTATTTTATTGTGTTGCTTTTAATTACATTTTTTGCTTTAGTTTATTTAGTAAATATTTTCTTAACTCTATTTCTTGAACTGCATTGTTGGTTAAGGGCTTGTAAGTAAGCATTTCACGGTAAAGTCTACACCTGTTGTATTCGGCGCATGTAACAAATACAATTTGATTTTATTTGATTTAATGTATTAGGCCAACTTCACAAATCTCACTCCTAAAGAACTGTTTTCATTATGTTAATGTTAATTTTTTTTAGGTTATTGTCATGTTTAAAAAATAATCTGAGCGTTAGATTGCGATAGTGATATTGACTCAGAAAAGGTTGTAGAGGCTCAGCAGGTAACCATTTTGTAAAAATATTTTTAAGGTATTTTCTGACTTTATTGAACATATAGAGGGAGAGGATGGCCGTGGGGAAAGATAGAGAGAGGTTGTGTGAAAGAGCAGTAAGTCGGATTCAAACCTATGCCGACACTGTAGATACAGTATGTGTGTCGGCGGCTACGGCATTACCTCAAGACCAACCAGGCCACTCAGCAGATAACCCTAAACAACAAATTCCAGGTAACAAAATTAGATGGAAGGAGAGGTGGAGCTGTTTTTTTAACTGGGTGTGTGTTTCACTCAGACCAGAGGTACCTATAGTAAAGTCCCTATCTCCACATCTCCCTACCATTGTTATGGGACAGTCCATGGTTTCCTAAACCAAGCTCCATTGTGGACACATACCTATTTAATTGCCCTTGAACATGTCTGGAGTCTTGAATATATCTGGACTGTGATCTGAGCATCTACCTCCCACGTATGGTCCACACCTGCACAGCAGCTACAGAGTTGGGGTGCTTGCTTCCAAAGCCTGAATGCTATCCCTATCATATCTTTCCCATGGCAGACAACCCAGTTTTAAAAATAGTAATACATTCAACTGTTTACACAACCAAACCAACAAACTAATCTCAAGTGGCAGATGGAAGATTTACCACTGTGGTCATAATGGTAGAGACCTAGACTCAACAGAAACATAGACATTACATGCAATTTTGACACTCATCCAGTAAGAATTTTAGTAAGAAATATATTTCCAGTCTTACTGGGACATTTTCCCACGTTAGCAGAGGGACATATTCAAGGTTTTTGAGGGAAAACAGCTGTGTGCCCCAGTTAAGAGTATCCCAGTGGGAATATAATTCATTATGAGCCATTCCATTCAGATATTTAGTTATAAGAGTGTAATCATACAAATTACTTTGTGCATTACCTTGGCTTTGCCTCTGATTACAGATTTGAGCTGAGCTGTGGTCGTTAATGGAAACATAAGCCCATTCTTATTCTGTCAGAGAGACAGAAGGCTTTTATGTGTAGTCAGCACATGATTGGAGTTCAATGAACGGAATCCAGAGACGTTGAAATGCCAGATTATTAGTTACTATTGAGGGACTATGCATGACACTATGACGTGATCACGAGTGTTGATCTTGCAAATTGACACTGAAATGTTGAGTTGAGCCATGAATATGTTATGCAGAAATGTGTAGACGTCATACTCATCGGTATGTTAATTAGCATTTAGGTATTTTACAATGTGTATGAGGCAGACTTTCCCCACAAACTACTTCAATCTGGATTATATGAGCAACAATGTCCCGCCGACCACGAGACAGGGCTTTGAAACTGATCCAATAATTTCTACCTATATAAACAGTCATCACTAAACTGATGGCTGCCCACCTACCATAACATTGGTATGAAAGGCTCAGGTACAGGCAGTACAGTCTAATGAATGTAAGTTCTGTGCTCATAGTAGAAAACCCCATAGATGGTTAAAAAGCCTGCTGCTCCCTGTCTCTCAGCCACATCCCACATCCTGCTCTACAGCCAACATACTCTACCCTACATTGACACACATGAAAGAGAAGCACAAACCAAGGGGATTCTGACTGCCTGGACCAACTACTGATCAGAGCAGGGCCTCCATCCACCACCCAAATAATTCTGGTCTCCCAGACACCAAGAACATATTACACTTACAAGCCTTTCCTCACTGGACCTTTGAAGACTGTGGTTAGCCCTAACCACAAGCCACCATTAGCAGAATGATTTCTGGATAGCATGCATTTCCATCCCCTGTGAAGTGGGGGCTCCTATTGCGATCCCTTTCATGATAGGCAAAGTTCCCTGATTGGGGGTTAAGGGTAGGTTAAGCATAACATACAATACTCTGCAGCACTGCCCTTTAGTTAATCCTTACTGGGCTCTCAAGTGCAAGTGATCTTGGAAGACTTGCTAGGACATAGTATGCTGAATGCTACCTCAGCCATGGAGGGACCAAAATGGATTAAGGGGGAATAGCAAGGAAAATTGATCAGCTGTCTATTAGAGTGTCTGTCAAAGGTTTACTGCATGTGTTTTGATGAGATTCTTCCAACCTTGGCAGTTTTTCTTTGCCAGTCTTGCTCTTTGGTGGTATAGGAGCTGCTGTTTAGGAGTTGCTGTTGCTGACTTTCTTAACAACGGCACATAAAAACCGGAGTGATAGATTAGTTGAATTCGTACCCGGCTGTCCTCCTGAGCCTCCCACTCTGGGGTGTAGTTGTGGACCATGGTTCCGGCTGTGCAGTTGGAGAACTGGAAGAGGCTGGCGAACATGCGGTGGTTCTCTGGTGTGTCTAGGAAGATTGGGTCTTGGAAGTTAACCCCGTGGGGGATAATGCTGTAGTTCTCATCCATCCTGGGGAACAAAGATAGACAGGAGATTAAGATGCATTGCATTTGATTTCCACACACACACACACACACACACACACACACACACACACACACACACACACACACACACACACACACACACACACACACACACACACACACACACGCACACACACACAGAAAACCCTCATACAGTATGGCTCTGAGACTGAGGTATGGCAGCTTGTGTGATGCTGCCGTTGGTGTCAGGAAGGATTAAAATAACATGTATTTTATCTTCCTTAGTAGCTAGGTTTCCATCCAATTGGTGACAGATTTCTTGCGAATATTCTAAATTCCGCATTAAATTAAAACAATATGCACATTTTGCCACCAGATGTGTTTACATCAAAGGCTGTGCGTGATGACGTAGTGCACATAACATACCTTTTGCGGTTAAATTCCCATGTACCAAATAAAAAGTACAAGTTAAATGGGTTTCTATCTCATTTTCAACTCTACTGATGAATTTTTCACAAAAGATTTTGTTTTATATAGCGAGTGTGCTCACTCTGGTATCGGCACATGCTAGAGCACATATGGCCTACATGATGGGATACTATTATGGACAAAGGAGACAAGATTATTTTTATTTGTCAAAGGCAGCCAAGCATTGATTATCATGTTACCAGAATAAGACCCTTGATATTTATTGGAAAGGAGCATCAAGCTCATCACCTTGCACTTTCACCACCCTGTAAAGTTCTTCATAATTGATTTAATCTGTAACCTAATAAACTGCATGCTTTCCCGATGAGTAGTAGTGGGAGGACCACAGAACATGTCATCGCGTGACTCCAAGTTTACTTTGATATGATGGTTATTATATCAGTATTTGCGCATAAAAGTGTTTCCACCAATATTTTTCGAATAATTAATATTATCGACACGAAAAGATCCCACCTTGTCTAGCGTATTTTGTTTTGTCAACATTTGGAAAGTTTACTGGAAAATGTTCTGTACTTTACTTGCATAAAAAGGTTGGATTAAAACCTCTGCCTTGGGCCACATCTGTCTAATAAAACCTCCAATCGTGTGACAAGTAGGGGAATACCCGTTGCATAACACACAGTTAGAGCACCTGCAGTACAACATTATGACACTTCTTCAGCAGCTACACTAAAGCACTTATGCATAACAAAGGCATTTGGCAACACAATTACATTAACCTTCAGGCGAAACATTTAATGTTCACATCTGAACTCATCCAAACAAAGTGGCATACTCTCCTCAATTCCCTCTATGTCTCTAACTTCCTCCCTTATTTCTCCTTTCTACCCCTCTCTTGTTTTCATTCATTATGGTGTTGAACCATGTCACTGCTAACCTCTCACAGCAGACATCTGCCTTCACACACAAAAACACACACACAAACCACATGCATTCACACGCGCACGCACACACGCGCACATCGCACACATTCACACGCACTTGCACACACACACACACACACACACACACACACACACACACACACACACACACACACACACACACACACACACACACACACACACACACACACACACACACACACACACACACACACACACACACACACACACACACACACACACACACTGATACATAGCTAACAAAATAGCTACACGGACCGAGTTTACCTTGTATCTTTATTGACCTTTAATTTCAATATTTTCACTGTCTCTATGCACACTCACATGGCCATACACACTCACACACACTGTCACTCCAACACACACAAACACTCACTCCATCATTTGCTCACTCACACATAATATGCACATACATTTATACTGACTACACACACGCACACCTACTCACATACAAGCTGCTGCTACTCTGTTTATCTCATATCCTTGAAACTTGAAACACACACACACACACCACATCAGGACGGAAATGAAGGAAGTCCGTTATCACATCTCAGGGTGGCAAGAGAAATATTAATACAACAACATGGCATAAATTAACAGGAAATTAGGTTTGGTCTGCCTCTCGTTAAGGGCATTGCTCCTTTCTTTACTGTGAGCTTTGGTTGCTTTCCAAGGCCAAGCCTGAGGAAAAGTTGACCTTTATTTCCCATTTATGTTTGTGCTACTCGATTACAGAGAATAGATCACATAATGGCCTGCAGAGTTGAAAAGCAATCATCAAGCCCATAAGTGGTGAAGGAAGGAGAAGTGTGTTCCATTAATAGTTTCTTAAGGCAGGAAAATGTTAACACCGCTGGAATGACATGATTTTGAATTTGAAAGGATCTGATTATCAGGAGTTAAACAGCTGTGTTATCCAGCTGTGTTATCCAAATTATTAAAAAAGAATCAACCTCTGACAGACGCTTGAACCAGTGATGTATCTCACGTAACAGTATACCTAACAGTATCTTCTTCAGTCAACAGTTTCCATGACCCCACCCAAAAAATAGCTTTGAGTCCATAGATACTGTGGCCTGGTTATGCAGTCTTATAGCTGTTATTTTTAATGTTGTTAGAGTAAAACTGGAATGGACCTTCAATCCACACGGGTCACATTTTCTCCAGCTATTAGAAGTGTGTCAGACTGAGGCGGAAGTGTTAGCTTGGAGGTTGACACTCGACAGCAGGCAGTCCATACATCTGGACTCCATCTAGTCTCCCTTGTGGGACATCAAAAGCTTGCTTATTGTTTCTCTGTCCATCAAAACATCGGTCAGTGGCTGCATACGTGTTTGCATACTTGGGGTTTTGGGGGTGATGAATGAAAATCGAGGATGGCACAAAAATACAAAATAAAAAGGTACCTCATGAGTGTTTGTGTGTTGTCAGCTCTACACTGTAAAAAGTGGGATGGCTTTTACTGATTGGTATGATCTAAAATGACGTTTTGGTTCATTCAACCTATTCTATTTAATTTGTCTGGAATAAAATAAAATAAAAAAATATATTCTTTTTTTCTTTTCTATTGTGTTATTGACTGTACGTTTGTTTATGCGTAACTTTGTGTTGTTGTTTTCGTCGCACTGCTTTGCTTTATCTTGGCCAGGTCGCAGTTGTAAATGAGAACTTGTTCTCAACTAGCCTACCTGGTTAAATAAAGGTGAAATAAAAAATAAAAAAATGTAAAAATAATACATTTGACAGATCGATGTGATTTTTTAAATAGAATGATTGCTTCTAAATTGCTTTCAACACCTCATACAGATACACATTGCATAGCGATGGCAGCAATGTTGCAGCAGCAGCCTATCAGAAGAGTTGGGGGTGTGGCTTATTGGGGGCGTGGCTATCAGGCTGTTCTTTTCGGACACCCGTGAGAGTGAATGTCATTTAAATGAATCTGTTATGTTGTATTCTCTATGTGAATGTCCCACGTGAGCATAGACATTACGTTGGCGTCATGGAACCACCCTTTTCTACTGAAACGTATCAAACCGCGGTGTAAGCTAAGGTTGCAAATGGTTGAATTTCTAAGACCAAAACATGCTGGGTGACGCTGGTGTGTGAAATGGTTTAAACTACAACTCTACCAAAGGACAAGACTATACGTGGATCATTGGCTACACGGCTGGAAATGGTTCAACTCTGAGATTATCGATCCCCACAGAATAAGAGCAAATCTTAGACGTATAATTACTAGTCTGCAGCTAGAAATTACGTAAATCTAGAATGAGAATACTGACAACTGCCGAAGCATCTATTCTATGACAACATTTCTGAATGATACTCTGAAGTATCATTCTAACCATCTACAACCATAAAAAGCAGAGACTCTGAATAACCCTACAGGATGATCGAGGATTCCAACAGAGAAGACAACAACGACATACGGGCGTAAATATGTATACATTGCAATTATTCTTGAATGAGCGGCCGTTCATGTGCAAAGGATTAGCATTTCAATTAATATAATTATAGACTGTGTGTAATGAATCCATTTTGTCTTTCCCACTCTTTCTCAGTCCCACCCCTTTCCTTTTGTCTACCAAGCTGTCATATCAGCTTAGCCCACTAGGGACTTTTCCATCATTGTTATTAACCAATATCTAGTGTTTGTTTGTTTTGTATTTCTGTGATTATTTAGTTAGTTAGTAAATAAATAATTAAGCCAATTTGTACATATGTTGCAGATTCATAATTTATGCTAGGGTTCGTGCAGATAACCAATAATTTTACAAAGTTTGGAATGAGACTGACGGAAGGTAAAGATTAATAATCATTAATAGAAGACTGTACTCGATGAGAAATGAAAATATCTGAAGTGTCACGTATACTCCCTCTCCAGCCTCTAGGTCGTCAGGCGGCTGATTATCCCGCACACCTGTCACCATCGTCTCGCGCACCTGCACCTCATGACACTCACCTGGACTCCATCATCTCCTTGATTATCTTCCCTATATCTGTCCCTCCCCTTGGTTCTTTCCTCAGGTGTTATTGACTCTGTTTTCATGTCGGTGCGTTGTTTATGTTTTGTGTTCATTGTTTATTTTATTTATTAAAACACTCACTCCCTGAACTTGCTTCCCGACTCTCAGCGCACTCATTACATGAAGAGTCAATTTGGGAAGTAGAGACTATAAACATTTTCCCGTGGTGCCCCGACTTCCTAGTTGATTAAAGTTTACCTGATTCGTTTAATCACGTAATAATAATTATACATAGAGAATTGATTTGATAAAATAACAGTCTTCACATGTAATGATAGTAATGACACGACACAAAGTAGAACATATGCACTTCCAGCACTGAATCTGTAATGATACTTGCTTGCAATGATACTAAAGAGCTTGGTAAAGTTTTCATTGGTAAGCTAGTTACCATTTGATTACACTATTGAAGTCAATAAATGTGAAAGTCTATGTAAAGAATGTGATATGAGTAATGATTTCATGTTATTGTACCAACTGAATTTATTGATACAGGAAATGTATTTAATTGCTTGTAAGCCAATTTGTATTGGTAATATCAAATGGAAAAATCTACTTGGAACAATATGAAAAAATTGGTTGTATTTACATTAAATATTAGTTTGGATTTAGGTTATTTATTAGGTTTTACCAAAGGGGAAAAGTAAGTTGAGTTTTGAAAGAAATAGGTTGCAACTTGAAATGTTTTTTGGTTGATCCAAAGAGTAATTTTTTACAGTGTATGTTTTTGTTTGACCCAGACAGCCTGATGTTTTGTCCCTACAGTGGGGGTCACTCATAATGATGATAATGATGAACTACTGCGGCACTGGAATGTAAGCAGGGGCAACACAAGGTCAACCCTGAGAATTATGTGGATGGGGAGAGAGGATCCGGAGGGAATAACACTCTGTGTTGTACTGTTGGCCCCAAAAATGCGCATGGTTCTAATTACCAGACTATTTAGCACAGACACAAGAACATACTCACAATGGACATGACCACTGATAATGGCTGTGTGTGTGTTCATTTCAATGGCTTTGAAATTAATTTCACTGCACATTTTGAGGGACATTGGAACCAATATCTTCCTCAAAACAATAACTGATGCTGGTTTTAATTAATTCCATGCTCCCGAGACATGAATCCTTCCCCATCCTGACAAGCATGGCTTTGTGGATTGTTTTATATATTTCATAAACTGTATGTTTTGTCCCTCTTTCTTTTTCTCTACCTTCCTCCATCCCTCACTCAATCGTTCTCGCCCTCCCTCCATCCCTTCCTCTCTCACTCTCTGTCTCTCTCTGCTCTGTTGCATGTTGAGGGTTGTGGCCAGTGTTTCCCCTACTTCACAAGTCTAGCATGTAAGTTTTGAGACATTTGGTCCCTATAGGATTACAACTCGATGTATAAACCAACCAAATACTCCCAGATGGCGCAGTAATGTCAACCAGCACTAGTAAATGCAGTTTAATGGCCAATGTTTCCACTGGTTTCAATTTCTTCTCAGCTTCTACAAATTCCATGGCACTTAGCAGACACATAATTATGTCCTAACCACTTGACGTATACATTCCCAAACAGTTCCGCAGTCAATGGTTGTAGAAAAAAACGCTATCTTAAGAAAAAAAATGTCTCTACTGGTTTAGCCATCCTGGATGCTGTGTCTGTATTAGCCAGCTATATTGTCAAAGTTCTGCCAAACCAACGTATTGTCTCCATTACACTCTCAGCATAAGGTATCGACTGCATACAGTACAGTCAATGGGACAGCAGTTATAGGGATTATCCTGTGTTTCAAACCCTAATGGCTTCCAGAGAGCGTACGCGTCTGCTGGTTCTCAGACCCTTTTTCAAATCCACTCTCATCAAATTCCCCAACTTTAAACAGAGCTCACTTCCCTCTCTCTCCCATTTTTCCACACAAAAAAACCTGGTCCTCCCTAGGGAAGCTTGTCATCTAGTCTTAACATTGTTTAGTCAAGAGCATGTTGGTTTAATTAATGTTTCCATGCAGCCTTTCTCCTATTTCTTTGCTTTTCTCTGACGGTTTGACTGGTGAGTTTTGCCCTGTCAAAATGGAACCAGCTGGCTGGTTGGTTCATGGTTCAGCCACACACCAAAGAGTCAAAGGAGGAAGTAAACAAAAGGGGAACCGCTGGGATGTGCAATATACCTGAGCCAAATACCAAGCCCTCTCCATGGTAATGGAGACTAAGGCAGACACCCTGGAGTCAATTCCCCCAGTAGCACTATGCTGTGTCTCTCAGTTCTTCAAGCAAGCATCCTTTCTTGTCCTGCTTACAGTACATACGTGAACTGAACACAATGGAGAGATTATAGCTATTGTTTATTGTTCTCAGTACTTTCACCTATTCTATCTTTTCAGATTGGTGATTCTTGGAATTAAAACATAGGGAAGGAGGCTTCTTCCAAACTACAGTAGCCCTCTCTAGGGGCAGGCAGCTGAGTGTCTTGAGGCTTAAAGCTCGCCAGAGCACCACCACTGCATTGAGATTTATTGACTGAACTTGTGGAGACATCCTTGAGAGTTCAGAATTAAGGGCTGTCATGACCCCTTCACTCCATTTGGCTAGATGAAAGCAAGTGATGAACTATTAAGTCATAACCGAGACATGAACTGTAAAGCCTTAACCCACAAATTATACTCACAGAATCACCAAGAATAATAATCTGTCCTTCACTTTGTTTAACAGCAGACAAGCAACAATGTTATGGGATTGAGATGACTACATTTGGCACAGACAGGCAGACCAATCAACAAGTCTACAGTTTCGGTCCTGTGGGAGACTCCTTGTTGCATTTCTTCATATACTAAACTCCCCTTTGTCCTGTCCTGAGCAGTCATAGTCGTGATTGATTGGGGAGGCTGTTTCAGACTGTGTCGTTTGGGGGGCTTTAACAGGAAATGGGAGCTCACTGGAGACTCTGATGGAAACTTTTCAGCACTAGCTTGCTGATTCAGCGCCTGAGAGAGCCAGCGTTGCAGAACAACGAGAACAATGCTTTCTGGAACTGGAGACTCCTCTGTTAAATGTTTACGACGGATGTCTGAGATTAGCTGAGAAGCTGCAGAGCAACACTAGGGGCTCAGGCAGACCCCCCCCCCCCCCTCAATCCCAGCATCCTAATGGAGGGAGGTAGTCCAGAGATGCATCAGAGGAGGCATATTCTAATATAGGCTTTTTATGTAACTTTGAGTGACAGTTTAACACAGCACTTTTCATGTATACGTAGGATTTTTTATTCTAGTTTTCGTAGCACACTGAATCCTTGGACCTGTATGTCTGTGTCTTATTGTGATCCTTATTAGGTTGTTTCCTTCCATGGTCCCCTGGCTGATTGCAGGGCTAATCCCTATAGTTTGTAGTTTCAGGATGAGGAGACTTTCAGATCAGCAAAAACCTCAAGGCCTTATGGGTTTCCCAGTGATGGAGAACGGCTACATAGTGACACCATCAACCTTTCCTCTCAAGCAGAACACACAAGTTCCTGTGTGTGTGTGTGTGTGTGTGTGTGTGTGTGTGTGTGTGTGTGTGTGTGTGTGTGTGTGTGTGTGTGTGTGTGTATTGACTGGCAGCAGGGTGCCTATGAACCTGGGGTCTTCAAAAAAACAATACAAAATGTAGCTGGCCATCCAACTCATCAACAAAACACACACATGTACACACACTCTCCCCCTGACTATGTAAACACACAGTCATTACTGTACTTGGCCGTGAACCTCCATACGAAATAGCTGAATACTCCACACTGGAATGCCTTTGAAATACTCTTTGATAGAATGTGCACTTATATGTTCTAGGTGCTGAGAATGAAAGAAACACAGGACATGAGACATGTTAAACCTGTCTGCACAAGTTCATCTCTCAGAACAGAAGGCTTGGTGTCATTCATCAGGGTTGTTCTGTGTTTGGGATACAAAGGACTTCCCAGCCAGCCTGTGGTTGGTGTGGAGATAATACCCTCAGCCTAAACTTCCAGCTTTAAGGGTCTCCCCTAAGCAGTTGGGAACTGTCAGACTCTGTAATTATAGAAGCTGGAATGCCATGGGCACTTTGTCAAAGACTGATGCGTTGTTCCACTCTAAAACCAAGGGAGATAAGTATTAAGGTGTCAATCATCTCACATTATGAAACCTGCCTTTGTGGAAACAAATCTACTGATATGCTGTAAATTGTGTAAGGCATTTTAACTATCACAAAGTAGCACAGATGTTTTACCTATAATATGTGAGACAAAGTTAACTTTGGGTCAAACGTGTTGGGCCCCCCCCCCCCCACATTAGGACCTGTGACAGGTGTGACATCTGAGCAAATGTGCATCATGCATCTGTCCATGGTAGACATTGTAGTATCATTACAGGCGTAACTTCAGAATGACTGGTACCTGATCCTCTTTTCAATCTGTTGCTTTTTATCTCACAATCTAGCTACTCCATATAACACGCTTCATATCATACACACACACACAGACACACAGACACACACACACAAACAGCAGGTTTGGGTTATTATTCTTGCTGTGTTTGCATCCCAAGACAATCCTAAGGGCCAGACCATCACTCTCAACTCTATTTCACCAAGTATTCATCAAACACAAGTTTCTCATTGTGACTGTAAAAAAGAATAACAGCTGGAAATGTAAGGGTTATATTGTATCTAGACACAAGTTCAGGCAATTACATAACCAAATCACGTATGCCTATTTTCTGTTGAATTATGATTGTGTCATTTCTGACTTACAAAACCGCCACACTTGCTTGACAGTGATAAAGGCACCCCCAACACCAGGATGTCAATGTATCTTACCTCAAAAAGAAATAGTAAGAGTTGTTCTCCACTGCGCTGTAGGAGTAACAGGGGAAATATCCCAGCCCGGTGACATTGAACCGGGAACCAGCAGGGACCTCCAGCATGCTGCCCCACGCCTGGTCGCATTGCAGCTCGATCTCGGCAGAGAAGAAGAGGTCCGTGTCATACTGCCAAGGCAAGTAGTTGTACACACTGTATGAGTCCTTGTGCAGCGCAAGCACCTTGGCGAAAACGATAATCTCCGCGAGCTCCGCGCGGCACGCCTCCGTCTGTGGTCTCCAGTCATGGGGCAACTGGCATCCCCAAACTCCGCTGAAACAGGTCGCCAGAATCAACGCCAAAATAGCACCCATGGCAGCCAACTGCGGGTCTCGATTGCAGCCTCTATGAAACGTAATTTTGTGGCAGTGATGGGTGAGCGCTACAGGACCAGTGACTTCTCATCAAACTGTCCGACAGGACTGTATTCCATGGGCTTGTGTGCAAATGCGCAGCACCAATGTGACATATAGTCACTCAGTTGTTGCAGTCAAATATAATAGCTCCGCAGCAGTTTATTGATTCAGTTCTCTCATGCAAACCCCACTGTCCTCCCTCATCCCCTACTGCACGCTAGGCTACACTCTGTGAGTGATGATCTAATATTACGCGCAGCTCCGCTGTATCCTGTAGAATAGAATGAGGCGCTCAGAGGCGCTCAGTGCGCTTTATATCTGACACTCTATTCTAACCTAACGTAGCAGGCGTAAAAAGACGTCTGAACGGAGGGCCCACATCTGGTTTCCTGCTGAAGAGGAAGCTAGGTCGAAGTGGATGTATGCCTGAAAACCGGATGCATCCGTTTGTTGGCAACTCCGCTAAGGGTGCACTATTCTGACAGCTTCCATAGAGAACATTCTCCACTTTGTCTATTACCTAACACTTTATATTACTTAACCTCTCTCGATCAGACATCCAGGGGGTCATCAGGCGTTATCTACAGTGTCATCATGTTTAAAAACTGAGACCCTATAAAAAAATGGTATGCCCATTTACAATCCTCCAAATCTCCAATGTTACATAATATTGGGTGTATTTATATATTCCTCTTATATTTCTTTGGTAATAAGCACCTGCAATTTACAACTTAATTATCAGCAAATCCTGCAACAGCTACCTTGTCCTTCTCACAGAGACAAACGATGTCCCCCTGGGGATATGACTTCTGAGACATAAGGAGGTGGGAAGTGGCCCACAAATTACACCACCAGAAGCTGATAGAAATACAATATTTGACCACTTTCTAATCACTCTGGTGTCTGAAAGATAGATGAGTTGCTGCTAACATTAGGTCAGAGTTCAATAATAAATTTCCTAAATGTCTCAGGCTCAAGAGACCCTAGGCTGAACAGTAGGCCTGCTACAATGACATGTAACATCATGCCTTTATCCCAGCATTGCACATCTGTCATAGGCAGTGATGTAAAAATAATACTCAATTGTCATACTTGAGTAAAAGTAAAGATACCTTAACAGAAAATGACTCAAGTAAAAGTGAGTCACCCATTAAAATACTACTTGAGGAAAAGTCAAAAAGTATCGGGTTTTAAGTACAGTGGTGGGAAAAGTACTCAATTGTCATACTTGAGTAAAAGTAAATGCCATACATCAAATCAGAAGGCACAATTTTCTTGTTTATCTAATTTATTTACGGACAGCCAGGGGCACACTCCAACACTCAGACATAATTTACGAACACAGTATTTGAGCAGGCGCCATTACCTTAGCTCAGGGATCATCAACTAGATTCAGTCGCAGGCCAAATTCTTTCTTGAGCGGATGGTCAGGGGGCCAGAACATAATAACAAATCATTTATAGACTGCAAATTGACCGCAAGAAGCCCAAACAGATAAAATATGTGACGAAAAAATTATGATTTCAAACCTTGCTATACGATCACCTATATCTCTTTATTATGTGTGGGAATACTTCGGAAAAGATTTCTGAAATTAAAATCACTTACTGTAGAGCTGATTTGCTGGCGTTTTTATAGCCTTTTATGTCCCCCCAAAAAATAAAAGTTACCTTGGTGGGCCACGTAAAATCAATTGGGGATCCACCAACAATTTGAAATAGGGTACTGAAATGATTCCAATTCTGATTAAAAGGCAAATGCAGTTCAGCAGTAATAAAAGGCTGACTTTAGGACCATGCATACACCTGGGAGCAGGAGGGAAGGCTGTTTGTATGGCTGGCTGGCTTTATGGAGAGCTCATGATGCAGATGCAGGGAATAGTGCAACTTTTTCTCAAAAACAGTGCAGAGGTAAAGATGGCTGTATTAGATGGCGTTGGCTAGGTAACTGCTGTTTGACATGACATGACACATACCAGCTAATTCTTGTTTAACATGTGTTTGTAGAATGTTAAGTCCCATATTGACTGAAGTGAATGAAGCTACAGCAACACAAAGTGATAATGGCTGCAGTGAATTTATTTTGTTGTTGCTGTTCTTCAAATTGCATTTTGGAGTTGTAAAATTCTGTAAAAATGCAGTAAATGAGCTTCAATTTGATAAAATAAAAATCCACTTTGCTATACCTTAGGTTTAGCTGAAATGATGCCCCCGGTGGGAATTTGACCATTTTGCTGTCCTCCCTGAGCATTCGAAATGTAACATGTACTTTTGGGTGTCAGGGAATATGTATGGGAGTAAAAAGTCCATATTGTCTTTACAAATGTAGTGGAGTTAAAGTTGTCAAAAATACAGATACTCCAAAAAACTAGTACTTCAAAGTATTTTTACTTAGGCTGTATTCCCTTTTACACCCTTTTACACTCTCTGTTCATTATCTATGAATAATCACGTTAACTCTACCTACATCTACATATTACCTCAATTACCTCGACTAACCGGTGCCCCCGCACATTGACTCTGTACCAGTACCCCCTGTATATAGCCTCGCTACTGTTATTTTACTGCTGCTCTTTAATTATTTGTTACTTTAATTTTTAATTTATTACTTATCTATTTTTTACCTAACACTTATTTTTCTTAAAACTGCATTGTTGGTTAAGGACTTGTAAGTAAGCATTTCACTGTAAGGTCTACACCTGTTGTATTCGGCGCATGTGACAAATACAATTTGATTTGATTTGAAGGAGAGTCTGATGAGCAAAAGAGAATTCTACTTTAAATTTCCATTAAATCTTTGCCTTACCTTTCGTCGTGTCTGGCAACGTGGCATTCTTGGTCGGCAGTTCAAATTTACAGTAAATATCACAGTAGCCACCAGCCAGTAAGCACAAACTATTCAACAATAGATGCGGTTCAGGGGTCAATGGAACGCAGACCATCCCATTGTTCAGATTGGTGTACAGTGATCCCTCGCCACTTCGCGGTTCACTTATCGCGGATTCGCTATTTCGCGGATTTTCATAATGCATTTTTTTTTTTTTTTGGTGCATTGTGCTCTGCATTCTGATTCGCTAAAAACTCACTCCCGCTTCTTGTATCAAAACATGCTACGAATTGTGCTATCATTTTGTCGTCTCGTGCAGTTATGTGTACGTACATAAAACAGCTTGGCAAATTTACATTAAGTTGGCCAAATTATCTTGTAATTTCGAACATCTCCTAAACCCATAATGTCGACGAAACGGCCTACACGTGAGTCACTGTATTTGTATACATGTAATAGTTGCTAATTGTAAAAAAAAAAAAAGTTTTCTATTTCGCGGATTTCACTTATCGCGGGTCATTTTCGGAACGTAACCCCCGCGATAAACGAGGGATTACTGTACATTCAAATCTGATCTAACAAAGTGGATACTCGTCAAATCCCTCATGATTTATGTATTGTAACAGTCCGACAATGTGGTTACTTAAGTCCGATTTGGATATAAACGTCCCTTTTTCAGGACCCTGTCATTCAAAGATAATTTGTAAAAATCAAAATAACTTCACAGATCTTCATTGTAAAGGGTTTAAACACTGTTTAATGCTTGTTCAATGAACCATAAACAATTAATGAACATGCACCTGTGCAACAGTTGTTAAGACACTAACAGCTTACAGACGGTAGGCAATTAAGGTCACAGTTATGAAAACTTAGGACACTAAAGAGGCCTTTCTATTGACTCTGAAAAACACCAAAAGAAAGATGCCCAGGGTCCCTGCTCATCTGCGTGAACGTGCTTTATGAATGCTGCAAGGAGGCATGAGGACTGCAAATGTGGCCAGGGCAATAAATTGCAACGTCCGTACTGTGAACCGCCTAAGACAGTGCTACAGGGAGAAAGGACGGACAGCTGATCGGCCTCGCAGTGGCAGACCACATGTAACAACACCTGCACAGGATTGGTACATCCGGACATCACACCTGCGGGACAGGTACAGGATGGCAACAACAACTGCCCGAGTTACACCAGGAATGCACAATCCTTCCATCAGTGCTCAGACTGTCCTCAATAGGCTGAGAGAGGCTAGACTGATGGCTTGTAGGCCTGCTGTAAGGCAGGTCCTCACCAGACATCACTGGCAACAATGTCGCCTATGGGCACAAACCCACCGTCACTGGACCAGACAGGACTGGCAAAAAGTGCTCTTCACTGGCGAGTTGCGGTTTTGTCTCACCAGGGGTGATGGTCGGATTTGCGTTTATCGTCGAAGGAATGAGTGTTACACCGAGGCCTGTACTCTGGAGCGGGATTGATTTGGAGGTGGAGGGTCTGTCATGGTCTGGGGCCGTCATGGTCTGGGGCCATCATGGTCTGGGGCGGTGCATCATCGGACTGAGCTTGTTGTCATTGCAGGCAATCTCAACGCTGTGCGTTACAGGGAAGACATCTTCCACCCTCATGTTATACCCTTCCTGCAGGTTCATCCTGACATGACCCTCCAGCATGACAATGCCACCAGCCATACTGCTCGTTCTGTGCGTGATTTCCTGCAAGACAGGAATGTCAGTGTTCTGCCATGGCCAGCGAAGAGCCTGGATCTCAATCCCATTGAGCACGTCTGGGACCTGTTGGATCGGAGGGTGCGGGCTAGGGCCATTCCCCCCAGAAATGTTAAGGAACTTGCAGGTGCCTTGGTGGAAGAGTGGGGTAACATCTCACAGCAAGAACCGTCAAATTTGGTGCAGTCCATGAGGAGGAGATGCACTGCAGTACTTAATGCAGCTGGTGGCCACACCAGATACTGACTGTTACTTTTGATTTTGAACCCCCTTTGTTCAGGGACACATTATTCAATTTCTGTTAGTCACATGTCTGTGGAACTTGTTCAGTTCATGTCTCAGTTGTTGAATCTTGTTATGTTCATTCAAATATTTACACATGTTAAGTTTGCTGAAAATAAACGCAGTGGACAATGAGAGGACGTTTCTTTTTTTGCTGAGTTTGTTTGGCTGTTTTCGCTGCATAATATGTAGAAGTCCCTTTTCAGGTTTATAAGATTTTACTGCTAAATGCTGACTCCTGTTTGTATAAGCGGGTTAGCATAGCTACAGTAGCATACAGAAGTCATTGGTGGTAATCAAAGTAGTTTTTTTAACTATAATGCAGTTGATTTGTAACAATGACAAGAACATGTGTTAGGATTGACATTCATACAAGCATTATACTCACATTTTTACCTCAACATAGTGTGAAATACACATAAACATAAATCTAAATGTAGGCACATTTTGCTGGGGGGCAATGAGGAGACTCGGGATCTTTGCCCCATGGCCCTTTCCCCTACGCGTTTCCATGGCAATTCTATTGTTTTGGTCGAGTTCGATTGACCTCTTTAACGTATCTATGACAGAAACTTTTCTTCTAAAATATTACACTATTGAATAATGCGACCAAAACATATTGCACTCTTGAATAATGCAACAATTCACAAGCATGTGGAGAAAATTAAAGGGTTTATTTTCTTGGCTATAGGCTACACTCATTACATTTTAGCTTCAAGACAAAATCACAGAGTTACTAACAGCATGTCTTCATCAAGTAACATGAGCCTATCAAAAATTTACAATGAATCCTCTCATACTAAGATAAGTACAGTAGGCCGACCTGACAACATTACAAGAAACCACACTTCGTGTTTTAAATATCAATATCAAATTTGACTGAAAACATGGGTATAAGTGAATTCACTGCGAGTAGCTGTTATATGGAAACCCATAGCCAACCACAATTAGTCCGTGCTTCAGTCTGATCAACTGTAGCCTACTGATAACAACCACAGCTGCAGGTAGCTTAGAGAAGCCTATGTGCTCTGATCCCATCTGGGCCTGGCCAGGGGAAACGTAATGTTTTTATAGCGAAAGCTATGTATTCATAGCCTAAAATATTTGTGTTCTGAGAAATGTGAATGTTATCAAATTTGTTTTATATTCAAACTTCGGGTGGCTAAGATACATAGGCCTTTTTAATCCACAATTATTGACTGGAATTAATCAATCAACACAATAGTGATGACATACAGTACGGGTATCTTTTTAATTACAGATGCAAAGGCCTGCATGATGCAACCATGCATACAACAAGCTCAGCCCTGTTAAAACAAATGAACCCCCACAACTCTGGGACCTGTGGTGCCACCTCTGTAATCACCACACAATGTTATACATTTAAAAAAACATATCCCATTTGTATGATCTACATTTTAGAAGTTTTTGGTGGTGGGGATAGGCTTCCATAGTTTTACATGGCTCAGTGCAGCCAGCGACAACAGGCTGTTACTGCAATTTCAGGTAAAAACTCAATAAAACAAGTCTCAAATATTAGGAAAAAGTCCATACATTTCAGCTGTTTCAAAAACTGTTAGTACCATTTATACTTTAGTGTTGGCTCAACATGTCAATTCTGTTTACGCTGCACTGCTTCAAGGGGGGCAACTGTCAGGCGAGTGTCGTGCGCTACCTCTGGAGGTAGTGGTTAAGACGTAGCAAGCAGCCTATTCAAGTTTACATTTATAATATGTAATATGTGTAGCCAACGGTATGTTTTACGCAAATTGTAAAAGAAGCGCTTAGTTACTTTACAACACTGATCATGGGAATGTCCTTCCCAGCAGAACAGCTCCCCAGTTGTCTCCTCTTTAGTAATCTCTTCCAAGAGGTGGCAGGTAGCCTAGCGGTTAAGTGCGTTGGGACAGTAAAGGTTGCTGATCTGGATCCCAGGTGGAAAAATCAACCGTTTTGCCCTTGAGCAAGGCAATTAACCTCCAACAACAACTGCTCCCTGGGCGCCGACGACGTGGACATTTATTAAGACAGCCCCACACACCTCTCTGATTCAGAGGGTTCGGGTTAAATGCGGAAGACACATTTCGGTTGAATGCATTCAGTTGTGCAGCTGACTAGGTATCCCCCTTTCCGGGTACAAGATTACCTCATTAGAGGTGAGTGATGAATTAACCCATGCCAACCATGCAGAAAAATAGTAGGCCTAGGCGAAGATGGCTCAAAGGTTCTACATTTTTCCTTTTGGCAGATCTAATGCCTGAGGAAGCCTTTACACCAATAGGCCTAGGCCATGTTTTTAAGATTACACTAGAGCCTGTCCTACTGTTGTGTAATTTGACAAAGGGTTTATATTTTCAACATGCATTACCCGGTTTATACCTCAGGCTTTTTGGTGTTGATATAGGAGCGTGGACATCAGTGAGTCCACTCTTCCTCTCTAATCCTCCACAATCAAGCCAAAATAAGCATGTGGATTCCTGTCGCTTTTAATGTCGAGTGACACAAAAAGAGAGCCGTTTGATCAGCCACGTGGCTCCATCTGTTCAATCAGCAGTCAAAAACAGACAACAATGATCAGCCTCGTCTGAAAACAAAACATATGATATTTTACTAAAATCCGTGCCACTCCATTTAGTACGATATGTTACTTTTCTGGTAACATTTGGCCGACTTAAATCCAGGACACTGAAATTAGTATGATATGTTACGTTTGGTATGACAGTAGCTTACTTAAGACAAAAACAATAGAGAGATGAAACCAGAGTACCGGTAGGCTTAGGGAAAAATTCCTATGCACCTTCTTACACTGGAGAATTCCACCATCACAATATTTTCTTAAAGGGGAATTTCACCCTGGCTCTGCCACGGCATATAGCCATTACTATATTAAACACAACAAGTTTTTGTCATAAACATCAACATTATTCTCCCTCCCTCCTTCCCTCCTACACAACATCACTTCCTGTTGAATGAGGAATGAGGCAGCGCTCGGTTTGTTGGTTTAGAAAATTTTAAAAGTGTTTGAAAAAAAATTCTATTAGAAAAGTTTGGTTACTAGCTAGCTATATTTTGATTTTAGATCACACGACGCGGTTGCCATCAGTTGCTGGGACCTCTGCTATCTGTCCAGGGATCCTGTCAATAGAGGGTCTGATGATGAGTTACTCTCGGTCCCAGCTTTGATGCACCTGTACTGACCTCGCCTTCTAGATGATAGCGGGATGAACAGGCTGTGGCTCGGGTGGTTGATGTCCTTGGTAATCTTTTTGGCCTTTGAAACAAACAAAAACCTTTGAAACAAACAAAAATCATTCTACAAGCAGTTCTTACAACAACCACAAAAAACTTAAACTGTTGTGTCCAAATACTTGTGGAGTAACTAATAAAATAATGGACGAACTGACAAGAGTCCAGGAAGTCCAGGACCTGAAGAACAGTTTGCATTTCTCCCAGGGTCAGCACAATGAGTTTAAACAGGAAAACAGCAGGATGACAACAATCTGTAAGTCATTGAAAGAGGACATTAGTTCTGTATGTGAATCCATGATAACAATGACAGAGATCTCAGATTATCTCGAGGGACAATCAAGGCGGAACAACATCATTGTAGACAGAATTGCAGAATCTCCACATGAGACCTGGACGGAGTCTGAGGAGCTCCGTTTAAGACTATCCTACCAACGGGACATTAAAAACTGTAATATCTTATTTTTCACAGAATTCGTCGGCGACTGGGTAACCCGCCTCTACCATCCGTTCTATTGCCCAACGTGCAATCACTGGAAAATAAACTGGATGATCTCCGTTCGAGACTATCCTACCAACGGAGCATTAAAAACTGTAATATCTTATTTTTCACCGAGTCGTGACTGAATGACGACACGGATAATATACAGTTGGCTGGGTTTTCCGTGCATCGACAGGACAGAACACCTGTTTAGAAACTGACTGTTAGAACTGTTAAGGCTCCATGGATTGATGAGGAATTAAAAAACTGTTATCTATGCAAATTCACTTTACCACCTACATGCAGTAAATGGCAACAACGAACAGTGATCCATCGTATTCATGCATAAAAAAACGAATAATGAAAGAAAAGCATCGTAAGTTTGAATTTTGTAAAGTTAGTGAGGAACAGGTGGGGAAATTATTGTTATCGATCAATAATAACAAACCTCCTGGCATTGACAACTTAGATGGAACGCTACTGAGGATGATAGCTAACTCTATGGCCACTCCTATCTGTCATATCTTTAACTTCTTTCAGCTAGGGGGCAGAATTTTTATGTTTGGAAAAATAACGTTCCCAAGGTAAACAGACTATTTCTCAGGTCCAGATGCTAGAATATGCATATAATTGACAGATTATGATAGAAAACACTCTAAAGTTTCCAAAACTGTCAAAATATTGTCTGTGAGTATAACAGAACTTTTTGCAGGCGAAAACCTGAGGAAATCCAACCCGGAAGTGCCTTTTATTTGGAAAAAACCCTGTTCCGTTGCCTGCCCCTCCTCCATTTAAAGGGGTTTTAACCAGATTCCTTTTCCAATGGCTTCCTCAGGCTGTGACCAGGCTTTAGACATAGTTTCAAGCTTTTATTTTGAAAAATGAGCGAGATTTTTCAAAACGCGTCAGGTGTCCTTTGATTAGTTCCTGCGCGCGAGAGATGTAGCTCGACATTTTATTTCTCTGTAGTATTGAATAGGTTACCGTCCGGTTGAAATATTATCGATTATGTATGTTTAAAACAACCTGAGGATTGATTATAAAAAACGTTTGACATGTTTCTACGAACATTACGGATACTTTTTGGAATTTTCGTCTGCCTTTCAGGACCGGAACGAGCCTGTGGTTTTCTGAACATAACGCGCAAACCAAATGGCGGTTTTTGGTTATAAAACTAATCTTTATCGAACAAAAATAGCATTTATTGTGTAACTAGGAGTCTCGTGAGTGCAAACATCCGAAGATTATCAAAGGTAAGTGATTAATTTTATTGCTTTTCTGACTTTCGTGACCAAGCTAATTTGAGGCTAGCTGTTCTTACTGTTTTGTCTAGTGATTGATAAACTCACAAACGCTTGGATTGCTTTCGCTGTAAAGCATATTTTCAAAATCTGACACGATAGGTGGATTAACAACAAGCTAAACTGTGTTTTGGTATATTTCACTTGTGATTTCATGATTATAAATATTTTTAGTATATTTTTTTTTTAATTTGGCGCTCTGCAATTCAGCGGTTGTTTACGAAAATGATCCCGCTAAAGGGATACGTGCGGCAAGAAGTTAACTTGGATAGGGGGCAGCATTTTCACGTTTGGATGAAAAGCATGCCCAGAGTAAACTGCCTGCTACTCAGTCCCAGTTGCTAATATATGCATATTATTAGTAGATTTGGATAGAAAACCCTCTGAACACTCTAAAACTGTTTGAATGATGTCAGTGAGTATAACAGAACTCATATGGCAGGCGAAAACCTGAGAAAAATCCAACCAGGAAGTGGGAAATCTGAGGTTTGTAGGTTTTCAACTCTTGGCCTATCGAATACACAATGTCTATGGGGTCCTTTTGCACTTCCTAAGGCTTCCACTAGATGTCAACAGTCTTTAGAAACTTGTTTGATGTTTGATGCATTTGGCCCCACTGTGAAGTGGGGCCAAATGAGAGGGGAATGAGTCAGGGCTCTGGCAGAATGCCAGGAGCTCGTGACGCTCGTTCACGTGAGAGCGAGTTCTGTTCCATTGCTTTTCTGACGACAAAGGAATTCTCCGGTTGGAACATTTTTGAAGATTTATGTTAAAAACATCCTAAAGATTGATTCTATACTTCGTTTGACATGTTTCTACGGACTGTAATATGACTTTTCGTCTGAACTTTTGCCTGGACCTGCCCGCGCATTGTGAGTTTAGATTGCATACTGAACGCGCAAACCAAAAGGAGTAATTTGGACATAAATGATGGACTTTAGGAACAAATCAAACATTTATTGTGGAACTGGGATTCCTGGGAGTGCATTCTGATGAAGATCATCAAAGGTAAGTGAATATTTATAATGCTATTTCTGACTTATGTTGACTCCAACATGGCGGATATCTCTTTTGGTTGATTTGTCGTCTGAGCGCCGTACTCAGGTTATTGCATGGTTTGCTTTTTCCGTAAAGTTTTTTTGAAATCTGACACAGCGGTTGCATTAAGGAGAAGTATATCTTTAAATCTGTGAACAACACTTGTATCTTTTATCAATGTTTATTATGAGTATTTCATGTGGCTCTGTGCAAATTCACGGGATGTTTTGGAGGCAAAGCCAAATGGATATAAATATGAACTTGATCGAACAAAACATACATGTATTGTGTAACATGTTGTCCCGGGAGTGTCATCTGATGAAGAATATCAAAGGTTAGTGATTAATTGTATCAATATTTCTGCTTTTTGTGATTCCTCTCTTTGGTTGGAAAATCGCTGTATGCTTTCTGTGACTAGTTGCTGACCTAACATAATGATATGTTCTGCTTTCGCCGAAAAGCTTTTTTGAAATCGGACTCTGTGGTTGGATTAACGAGAATTTTATCTTTAAAATGGTGTCTAATACTTGTATGTTTGAGAAAATGTAATTATGAGATTTCTGTTGATTGAATTTGGCGCCCTGCAATTTCATTGGCTGTTGGCGAGTCCTAGACAGGTTAACTCCTAGACACATAACCCTCGCCGTGAGCATTTCCTATGGACATGCTGCACCATTAACTCAATGTTTTTATCTTGGTGTTATGGATTATCATCGTCTTCATCAGACATGTAATCAGACATAGGAAATAAATCAGGTAAATATGGTTCTGAGGCGTCTCCCTCAGGGGTCAGTAATGGCATGGCTGCACAATTCCTTAACACAAGTTATAATAAACATTATTGTAAAAAAAATAACTAAGCCATAAATCAACCAATTATATATTGCAGCTCCCATAACACAAAATAATTACTGAACCCATCCAAATGGATTCCAATCGTTGTCTGGTCGGTGTTCTTTTGCGAGATCACCACTAAGCTTTTTCAGATGTTCCACTACAATAGTAAAGTTACCCTCACCCTGGGGTATGAATGTACAGCAATGGTCACCTATCATTTGGCACACTCTTATGCAAACATTCTGTCCCCGTATGCACTTAGCCTCCGGCTACAAATACATTTTGCACAATTAATCATTCTACCACCCATAACACGTTAGTCACTACTGCTAGTCCACTTACATAGTTATTAACATACTAAAACATGCTCAAGTCAATTGTACTGTATCATCCAGAAAGCCATATCTATTGATACGATTTAACATTGGAATTCTGATGGTAAAACAAAACCCTTAATATCAATGACAGTGTTCAACGCTCCATGTTGAGTCTATCACTCAAATTCAACACCAACACAGTTAGAATGTGTATTTACAAACAGGGGACCATACAGTTTGTACTACTTATTACCATTATTAACTTTTCTCATTACAGCCCCCGTCTATCCCTGTCTTACACTGTCGTTAGTGGCATGTTACTGACAGATTGGTAGCTCAATGCATTCTTAGTCTAAATTACTATACATTTTGCAGTGTGCAGACCTCCACAATCAACCTGATACCCCAAATAAACAATTACGGGCACGGTTGACCACCCCCACCCTCCTCCCGGCACTTCTCCTTCTGGTGTGTCTTCATGTTCTTCTTCAGATAGTGTTTCAGTTCATCCTTCCAATGGCACATGTTCAAAGTGGATGGCACTTGATAATGCTTCGCACCTAAGCCGCCACTGTCCTTTACAGTCCATTATGTCATGTCCATTTTGCTACCAGTACACCAGCAGCATGAAAGAAGTTTACAGGATCTCTCTCCATGCTCACTCCATGTGGACTCATGTTGCACTCCTGAGAGAAAAAGCATGAGAGAAAAGGCAGATGATAGCTTTGACTGGATGCTGTGTAAAGGTTGCTGGCTCGGTTTCACAGTAGGAGTGGCGCAGGACCATACTGAATGCCATTGTCGCCATTGCTTCAGCCAGTTAGGGAGGGTTGAGGTTCACACTGTTCTTGGTACTATCTATTTATCCCTTCCAAGCATCTAGACACCATCTGTGGTCACATTTGCCATAACCTCGAAAGAGGATAGAAATCCAATTATTTCTGCATGAGAAATTATTACTACTAGCAATATTCTTAATACAGATTTCTAAAACAAATGTCAAAGAGAATAAGAATACACAGTTTAAACAATTTCCCCCCAAATTGGCTTATACTCCTCTATCATCTTGGCGATCTCACTGCAAAGTCACAGGGTCAGGGAGTTTGAGGGCCAATCCTTAAGGAGTCATCCCGACCATACAGCAGACCCAAATTGATGAGATTTGTTATGGAAGCAAGACAACAACAAACAACACAGCAAGAGCAATACACTTATTCATATTAAACTAGAGGTGGGAAAAACATTTCTTCTTTTCATAGGCAGACATGTGAAGAAACAAATTTGCATATTTACCAAAGGCCCCAGGGGACGGTAATTAAAAACAACAACACCGCCTGTTAAATCAAAAATAAACAAATTAGAATAACAAATCAAATTAGAATTACAACTCTTGATAACTCCATAAGGAAATAATTGTATCCCATAAGGTAATGGTATAATAGACTAGAGACATGGATCACCACTGGAGGCTTCTTGCCATGGATCATCACTGGAGGCTTCGTGCCATGGATCATCACTGGAGGCTTCTTGCCATTGATCATCACTGGAGGCTTCGTGCCATTGATCATCACTGGAGGCTTCGTGCCATGGATTATCACTGGAGCCTTCTTGCCATGGATTATCACTGGAGGCTTCGTGCCATGGATTATCACTGGAGGCTTCTTACCATGGATTGTCACTGGAGTGGAGAGACACACAGGAGGCCTGGCTCTGGGAGAAGGCACAGGACTCACCAGGCTGGGGAGACTTGCAGGAGGGTTAGTGCTTAGCACAGGCACAGAACTCACCAGGCTGGGGAGACATGCAGGAGGCCTTGTCCTTGACCGAGGCACTGGATGCACTGGACCGTGGTGGCGCAGTGGCGGTCTCGAGCGCAGAGCTAGCACCACTGTCCTGGCTGGATCCCCCCTGTAGCCCGGCAAGTGCGGGGAGTTGGAATAGGAGACACCGTGCGTAGGGCTGGTGCAGTATACCCCGGGCCGAGGAGACGCACTGGAGACCAGATGCGCTGAGCCGGCATCATCCCTCCTGGCTCGATGCCCACTCTAGCCCGGCCGATTCGAGGAGCTGCGATGTAACGCACCGGGCTATGCCTGCGTACTGGGGACACCGTGCGCTTCACCGCATAACATGGTGCCTGCCCAGTCACTCTCTCGCCACGGTAAGCACGAGGAGTTGGCTCAGGTCTCCTACCTGACCTCGCGCCAATTCCTCATAGGGTCGCCGCTCCGCTTTAGCTGCCTCCAGGTCCTCTTTCGGACGGCGATACTCTCCCGGCTGTGCCCATGGTCCTTTGCCGTCCAAGATTTCCTCCCATGTCCAGGAGTCCATTCTACCACGCTGCTTGGTCCTTTGGTGGTGGGTGGTTCTGTAACGCTCGCCGTTGGAATGAGGTGAGGACCAAAGCGCAGCGTAGTAAGTGTTCATATCATTTAATAAAATATGCAACACTAAACAAAAACAACAAACACGACAAACGCACAGTCCTGAAAGGTGACACAAACACTAAACCGGAAACAACCACCCACAAACACAGGTGGGAACAGGTTACCTAAATATGATTCTCAATCAGAGACAATGATAGACAGCTGCCTCTGATTGAGAACCATATCAGGCCAAACACACAGAAATACAACACAAGGACAACATAGAACACCAGACATAGAGTGCCCACCCAAACTCACGCCCTGACCAGCCAAAACAGAGACATAAAAAGGATCTCTAAGGTCAGGAAGTGACATCTTTCTACAAAAAAGTATTTATTTTAATAACTGAGCATTTTCTAAATTCAATTCTGACCCCCTGCAACTGGACACATTTTATGAGACTCCTGTTTCTACAAATGTTTGCCAAAATCTCGCACTATCCCTTTAAGGGGAGGTTTATTAGCCCTATGTCCATGTAAGGTTTATTAAGCCTACGTAACCTAATATGTACTGTAGGACTATCTAACCTAGCCCTTGGCATATTTCAGGCTAAATTATTTCAGTATATTTCAGTACTCTCAAATTAAAATCTGGACCTCAAAGCCAGTTCCACTGCTTTTTTTCTGCTTTAATTTAGGGCTGATTTAGACCTGACAACAGATGGGTGCAATTAATTATCAGGTAAAACAGAAAACCAGGAGTAAGTTACTTCGGCTCTTCAGGGTAAGATTTAAATACCAGTGCTATAGTGCAGTGTTTCCCAACTCCAAACCACCGGGACTACAACAAAAACGTGTCCTGTTGGTACTTTCGGACTGGAGTTGGGAGACACTGCTATAGAGTGTCAAGTTGTCAACAGTAGCATTTCATGGAGCCACTAAAATAAAAGTTCAAATCTCTCCTTTCTTGGTGAGTAGTCTAGCCTAGTGTAAAACATATATTTTATTTAGATTCAGCAAATTTATATTTATGTGGATGGTGTTGTCTAGGCCTAGGCCAACAGGTTAGGTCATTGGCTGTCAATAATGTCACATGGCATTTTTGGTTGTGTTCCTCTGCTCAGATGTTGCTGACGCGTGCCAGATTTTACAACACCTGAATAGGTATTTTATGCATCAGCTAACCACATCATACAGTACGTTATAGCAATCTGGTGCCCGACGGCACAGTCAATGATATGTCACACAACCATTGGTTAATGCATGCAATGTCTGAGCAGGTTAACAACTTTTGAGTTTGAATTGAGGTAAACCTACGTCCAGGGGCTTTGGAGCCCATGGACCCTTGCCGGGTCTGTGGGGTGAGTGGTATGCCAGTGGCCCGAAAATATTGCAGACGCTTTCCAGATCTCATAATCGCAGGATAGGTGTATAGCAATTTGATGACGTGGTACGCAACCTTTGGTTGATACATATGGAACACCGTTTGAGTCTTTGCATGTCAAAAAATATACAAGTCAAATATCACTATTTGACCCGTCAAATAACACTATTTGACCCGTCAAATAAGCTTGTTGACCAATCAGGACCTGAATATGACTGCAATTCACGTAATAATTTAACACGTCCATGAATTTTTTACGTAATATTACATATTGATTATACCATCACTCGTATTTCATGCAAACACATCCCAAAGCTCTGGACAGTGCTGGTTATAACTAAACTAGCTAGTTGATGGATGCAAACAATGTTCTTCCCCAAAAACATAGCAAAACGACAATCTCTTTCAGTAGCTATAGTTAGCTAGCTAGCTAACTATCTAGCTAGGCGTCATCATCTAAAATACCCTTACTTTATAAGACAGTCCTTATTTGATTAATAGTGATCAGACCCACCTATGTGAAGCTAGCCACAATAAGGAGTATCCATAATAGTGGAATTTGCGGTTCACCTTCAAAATAAGTCTCATTGAAAGTGATGCAAATGAATACAAATAGTGGAATCATGCCATAATGGAGAATGGAATAAATCATGCTAAACGAGGTTGGAATGTTCTTCTATAAATTCAACAAAACACAATAATTTGTTAATATGAAAAAAATCTGTTAATCACACTGGATGTATTAGATTTTAGAATTGCATTGGGGACATACTTTATTTCACTGTACAGCCTTACCTATGGATTGTGGATGGGGTATCAGTCTACTCAGTGACACCCAGAGGACATTAGTGTCGTAGCTCTTATTGCGGGACTCTGAATCCACTGTGAATTGAGCCACATTGATTGTACCAGTCAACCTACTATGGGTATTGAACACTATTCCAGAGGAAAAACAATACAACCTGGATGTTTGGGAACCTGATAACTCTTGAGGAGGACTTTGGGGAAAAACGCACTTGGGTACTGAGTAGACTGATACCTAAGGATTGGGGATCAATGAAATGGGGTAAGGCTGTCCAGTGCAATATACATGTCAATACAAACAATAGGCTGACTGGGGAGGTGATTTGCCACAGTCAAAGTCCCAAAATAAGAGCTACTATGACGCTAATATGTGCGTAAACTCTTCACAGTTGTGTTCTGTGGGTGGGGAAAGGGGGATACCTAGTCAGTTGTACAACTGAATGCATTCAACTGAAATGTGTCTTCCGCATTTAACCCAACCCTTCTGAATCAGAGGTGCGGGGGGCTGCCATAATCGACATCTACGTCTTCGGCGCCCGGGGAACAGTGACCGGGCGTCACCGAGTAGACTCATACTTGTTTAAGAATATTTAGTCTAAATATGGCATGATTTCACCAATTGTAACATACGGCATCACTTTAAATATGGACTTTTACTTTGAAGGCAAAACGCTAATTCCACTATTGTGGCTAGTTTCACAACACATAACCCGGCCCGGTCAACCATACTAGCCAGATGAAGCTAGCTGGCTGTTTATAACGTTAGTTTTGGGCAATAGGGTTAAGTAGATGGCATAGCTAGTTATTTCAATAGGAGAACAACAAGTGGCTACCTAGCTATTACGTACTCACATGGATTCCTAAACCAATGCTAAGAATATTGAAAATTACTGCAGTTTTTATTGGTCATTGTTTTCAGACTGGTTGCATTGGTGCTAGCTAGGTACCACGCTAAAACTAGCTAGCTAACCCAGAAGTTGCTAATAACATATGTATCAAAAATGTTTGATCCTGATTAGAGGTCGACCGATTATGATTTTTCAATGCCGATACCGACACCGATTATTGGAGGGCCAAAAAAAGCCGATACAGATTAATCGGCCGATTTTTATTTATTTATTTGTAATAATGACAATTACAACAATACTGAATGAACACTTATTTTAACTTAATATAATACATCAATAAAATCAATTTAGCCTCAAATAAATATTGAAACATGTTCAATTTGGTTTAAATAATGCAAAAACAAAGTGTTGGAGAAGAAAGTAAAAGTGCAATATGTGCCATGTAAGAAAGCTAACGTTTAAGTTCCTTGCTCAGAACATGAGAACATATGAAAGCTGGTGGTTCCTTTTAACATGAGTCTTCAATATTCCCAGGTAAGAAGTTTTAGGTTGTAGTTATTATAGGAATTATAGGACTATTTCTCTCTATACGATTTGTATTTCATATACCTTTGACTATTGGATGTTCTTATAGGCACTTTAGTATTGCCAGTGTAACAGTATAGCTTCCATCCCTCTCCTCGCCGCTACCTGGGCTCGAACCAGGAACACATCGACAACAGCCACCCTCGAAGCAGCGTTACCCATGCAGAGCAAGGGGAACAACTACTCCAAGTCTCAGAGCAAGTGACGTTTGAAACGCTATTAGCGCGCACCCCGCTAACTAGCTAGCCATTTCACATCAGTTACACCAGCCTAATCTCGGGGGTTGATAGGCTTTAATTCAAAAACAGCAGAGCTGCTGGCAAAACGCACAAAAGTGCTGTTTGAATGAATGCTTACGAGCATGCTGGTGCCCACCATCGCTCAGTCAGACTGCTCTATCAAATCATAGACTTAATTATAACATAATAACACACAGAAATATGAGCCTTAGGTCATTAATATGGTCAAATCGGGAAACTATCATCTCGAAAACAAAAAATGTATTCTTTCAGTGAAATACGGAACCGTTACGTATTTTATCTAACGGGTGGCATCCATCAGTCTAAATATTCCGGTTACATTGCACAACCTTCAATGTTATGTCATAATTACGTAAAAAACTGGCAAATTAGTTCGCAATGAGCCAGGCGGCCCAAACTGTTGCATATACCCTGACTCTGCGCGCAATGAACGCAAGAGAAGTGACACAATTTCACCTGGTTAATATTGCCTGCTAACCTGGATTTCTTTTAGCTAAATATGCAGGTTTAAAAATTTTAAGAAAGGCATTGATGTTTATGGTTAGGTACACGTTGGAGCAACGACAGTCCTTTTTCGCGAATGCGCACTGCATCGATTATATGCAACGCAGGACACGCTAGATAAACTAGTAATATTATCAACCATGTGTAGTTATAACTAGTGATTATGATTGATTGATTGATTGTTTTTTATAAGATAAGTTTAATGCTAGCTAGCAACTTACCTTGGCTTCTTACTGCATTCGGGTAACAGGCGGGCTCCTCGTGAGGCAGGTGGTTAGAGCGTTGGACTAGTTAACTGTAAGGTTGCAAGATTGAATCCCTGAGCTGACAAGGTAAAAATCTGTCGTTCTGCCCCTGAACAAGGCAGTTAAACCCACCGTTCCTAGGCCGTCATTGAAAATAAGAATGTGTTCTCAACTGACTTGCCTAGTTAAATAAAGGTGTAAAAAATAAAAAATAAAATCTGCAAAATCGGCGTCCATAATTACCAATTTCCGATTGTTATGAAACTTGAAATCGGCCCTAATTTATCGGCCATTCCGATTAATCAGTCGACCTCTAATCTTGATCTATTTTCAAAGCTCACACAGACGTTTCCCCATTCGGTCGAACAAATACTTTATTACCAACCGCAGTATTGTACATATTTGACAGTGATCATAGTGGTGGCGCTTGCACGTGCAAATTCAGCATACACAACATTCTATAATAGAATAGTGTTATTTGACGTGTCGTATCTTTTTTGACACACAAGAGCACAAACGGCGTTCCATACATACGATACAATGCGTGCACATCTAGTCTGGCAGGAATTCAACCCTACACTTCACTGTTCCATTATTAGACAGCAACATCTATAAACACATAATTTGAGAGTTGAGAGCAATTATAGCGGCAAATACTTACAGCGCGTTTCTGCCCTCTTGTGGCAGTAGCGTAGTAGATAGTCAGCGGCAGCCAACCGTGTTATATGTTTTTTCCAACCGACAGACGGACGGACAGATAGACCTTAACGTTTGCTCAGCGGTCTAATACAGGTTTGTAGGAGACCTTGGTTTGGACCCAGTCGGTCACATTGACCCATTGGTTTTTCTGGAGCAATAACAGAAAGAAAGTTTGCTAATCCTTTATGGCACTGAGCATGAAAAGACTTCCTGCAGAATAATTGGATAAAATGAAAATGAATGTACAACATCCCTTTGAGTGTTCTGGTCCATAGTACTGTTTTACATGTTTATCTCATGGGACTAACACCCTAACTCAATAAAACAGAGGGCTAACAATGGCGCCAGCAGTTTACATTCTAGAAAATCAAAGTACCTTTTGTGCTTCCTGTTTGTTTTTGTGGTGTTCCTATTTCTCAGACCCACTAGCGGTTCTTGGGGGGCAGGGGGGGCCAGTGCCCCTGTGACAAAAATTGTGGACCCCCTTGTGGCCCCCCTAAATGTGGAGTATGAAATAATTTTTACATAGCTAATTTTTGCTATCGTTCTTTTTTTACATCCGTTATTAGACAGTGGCAACGATGATGATTATGAACATGGTCTTTTGCCTGCTAATGCCTGCAATGCAGTGAAGAAAACGATATGACAACAATAACGTCTAATGTAACTGGCCCCTCTAACAGTACAACTGGCCCCAGCTTGGCCCCCCCAGTTGAAATGGTCTAGAACCGCCACTGCTCAGACCTCCATCCTTAAAACTCCTCTCCCATTCCCAGCCCAGCCCAACTCCAGACTTGGTCCCTTTCCCAGCTCTCTAGAGCGTTTCTTCTCCCACGGTATAGCTGACAAGCCTCCATACTTTCCTGGCTGGGTTCTCCTAGAAACATCTCACCAGCAACAGGTAGGAACATTGTCAGAACACAGTGTCAGGTGTCTATACTGTAGTTCTCCCTGATATCCTTGTCTGGACCTGCAAGCCCCCCTGTCAACATGCTTTAGTATTTTTTGTATTTAGTATTTTATTGGGATCCTCAATTAGCTGATGGCTACTCTTCCTGTGGTCCAAACAGGAAACAAAACAAATAAAATACATAATGTACATAATCTCATTCACTGAGCTGGGGACAACAATGGACAGATGCAGGTAGGTTAGATTCACATGTGGTTTCTCTCTCCTGGTAGGAAAAGGAATTTCCAGTGAGAATGAATTATGTATTGTTTAGGGTAGTTATTCTATCTTTTCAGAAATCTGGGAGGTTCCTTTCTGGGTCATGGTTCTAAGAATGGTTTCATCTTTTGCCTGATGATGGCAGCAGAGTTTAGATTTACACATATTTTTCTGATTTACTGATTTCTCAAAAAGGCAATTTGCCTTCCGAGGTACTGATGTTTCATTCTATATTGCAGATATTGTGTTTTCCTCTTTACAAGCTTACATAGCTCTTTCCATTGCTCTCTTCATGTGAAATAATATTGCCTTACACTTAATAGCATTCCCCCAATCTACATAACTAATTATCTTAGACACCACATACAAATGACAACAATTGGTTAAAATATTCATTTATTGAGATACTGACACAGACATATCAAGGTAGGCCTGCCTATTTATTTGTAAATCAGTAAGCTGGATATTTAAGTACAGGTAATACGGCCTAGGGTGAATTTAATTGTACATTATAAATTCCCATAAGTAAACAATTTTACTTGGGAGTTGGCTCATTCCAAAACATTACTCTTCAAAAAATGTTTTGCAAAAACGACATTTTCCATTGCACCACATAATATTATTATTGCACTTCAAGTTGCCTCTCGTAGATCACGTTTTACCACTTAACTTTCAAAGAGAAAAATATTTGTTTAATGATTCCTCCCACCCCAAGAGATAATGATGAATAAAGTGGAATATTTGGCCTTGCATTGTATCATTCGTTATAGATAAGACCCATGCTTCTCCTCTCTCTCTCCGCTCCAGCTCTCCTGGCCTTGGCCTGGCCTGATGCTACATTACACCCCAGGGCTACATCTCCGAGCCTTCCAGCATAGCCCCACTGCTAGGGCTCTGAAAAAAAGACACAGAAAACAAAATTATGGACTGGCACCTTCTTTTCGATCAAAAGTTTGAAAAACATGGAACTTACCGATTTCACCAATGCCACAGTATCGCCATTCAACAGCATCTTTGAACTGTCCTCCTGTGAATTGAAAAAGTAATGTAATCCTCACAAATTGTGTTACACATAGCAGGCTTTACTGTATTACAGAATATGAAGTACTCCATATTACTACTGTCTGTTGAGTTAGCCACAGTTGTTCAAGTTCAGGACTAGTAACGATTCTCATACTAGAAATCAAATGTGATATTTGAGGCTGGTGCAAATGAAACAGATTGTAACAATGTCAGGGTCAATGTCCTGAGCTGTCTTTGTTCCCCTGTATGTCAGAGCATGGTAGTGGGAGCTGCACCACTGCCCTGGAGGATCAACTTACAGAGCAATGTTTGTCAGTCTAGCTTGACATCATAGACTAGACATAACATAGTAAACGAAAATCCGGTACACTCAAATTAGTATGATATGTTATGTTAGGTGTGGTTACATAAGACAAAAGGTTACTTAACGCAAAAACAAAAGGAGGGAGGGTAGTTGGTTGGTGTGGATGGGTGGGCTATAATGCAAACTGCTAGTAACCCAAAGGTTGCGTGATCAAATCTCTTCACGTACAACTTTAGCATTTTAGCTAATTAGCAACTTTGCAACTACTTACTACTTTTTTTGTTACTTTGCAACTACTTAGCATGTTAGCTAACCCTTCCCTTAACTCTAGACATTTAACCTAACTCCTAACCCTAACCCTTACCCCTAGTCTAACTAATGTTAGCCAACCAGCTAGCGTTAGCCACCTAGCTAACATTAGCCACAACAAATTGCAAATTTGGAACATATTGTAATCCGTAACATATCATATGGATTGTGCTCTCGAGTGGCGCAGCAGTCTAAGGCACTGCACCTCAGTGCTAGAGGCGTCACTACAGACCCTGGTTCGATTCTAGGCTATATCACAACTGGCCTTGATTGGGAGTCCCATAGGGCACCACACAATTGGCCCAGCATTGTCTGGGTTAGGGTTTGGCTGGGGTAGGCCGTCATTGTAAATAAGAATTTGTTCTTAACTGACATGCCTAGTTAAATAAAGGTTAAATAAAAAAAATAAAAAAAATGGATGATGGATATCCACAAATTAATACATACTATACCAAATGTAACATATTACGCTCATTTGTGTGTCCTTGAGTCCACGTTGCAGTGTTTATGGCCAATATAGTTACAGAGATAAACATCTATTTTTCAGGAGAGACCCAGTTAGCTGAAACAGATTTGATTAGTTCTAGCTTTAACTAAGCCATTCTAAAAGGAGGAACACCATAGCATGCTGGTCTCAGGTGCAGTATTTTGTAATTTGAGTAATACTATGATATTGAGTGACCCATATGTACTGTCTATACTTCAACGTGTGTCTGCCAGCCTGAACTCACGAAGTTGGCCTCCACTAGCTCCTCAGCGTCACTGTCCCCCATACTGTAGCGTGCAGGGAAACACCCTGCAAAACACTTTTCTCTCACTGGTCTCAGGAAGTCAGCATCTGTGGATTTCCTCAGCAGAGCTAACAAAAAGAAAAACACAGAGGAATATTTGCAATAACACAGTACTTAATATAAACTCAGCAAAAAAAGAAACGTCCTCTCACTGTCAACTGCGTTTATTTTCAGAAAACTTAACGAGTGTAAATATTTGTATGAACATAAGATTCAACAACTGAGACATAAACTGAACAAGTTCCACAGACATGTGACTAACTGAAATTGAATAATGTGTCCCTGAACAAAGGGGGGTCAAAATCAAAAGTAACAGTCAGTATCTGGTGTGGCCACCAGCTGCATTAAGCACTGCAGTGCATCTCCTCCTCATGGACTGCACCAGATTTGCCAGTTCTTGCTGTGAGATGTTACCCCACTCTTCCACCAAGGCACCTGCAAATTCCCGGACATTTCTGGGGGGCCCTAGCCCTCACTCTCCTATCCAACAGGTTCCAGATGTGCTCAATGAGATTGAGATTCAGGCTCTTCGCTGACCATGGCAGAACACTGACATTTCTGTCTTGCAGGAAATCACGCACAGAACGAGCATTATGGCTGGTGGCATTGTCATGCTGGAGGTTCATGTCAGGATGAGCCTGCAGGAAGGGTACCACATGAGGGAGGAGGATGTCTTCCCTGTAACGCACAGCGTTGAGATTGCCTGCAATGACAACAAGCTCAGTCCGATGATGCTGTGACACACCGACCCAGACCATGACGGACCCTCCACCTCCAAATCGATCCTGCTCCAGAGTACAGGCCTTGGTGTAACGCTCATTCCTTCGACGATAAACGTGAATCCGAGCAGGGACCCTGGGCATCTTTCTTTTGGTGTTTTTCAGAGTCAGTAGAAAGGCCTCTTTAGTGTCCTAACTGTGACCATAATTGCCTACCGTCTGCAAGCTTTTAGTGTCTTAACGACCGTTCCACAGGTGCATGTTCGTTAATTGTTTATGGTTCATTGAACAAGCATGGGAAACAGTGTTTAAACGCTTTACAATGAAGATCTGTGAAGTTCTTTGAAAGACAGGGTCCTGAAAAAGGGACGTTTCTTTTTTTGCTGAGTTTATGTAGGAATAATGTATTAAGTTACTTAACTATCAAATGTCAAATGTATTATCCGATGACAACAAATAACAAGTCCACTATTGATAGTGATAGAACTAAGTAAAATTGTATCGATTTTACTCCACAGCTTTTTTTCAAAAGTCTCTCTCTCTCATGGTCTGAGATCCCTTTAGGTGCCTTTTGGCAAACTCCAAGCGGCCTTTTACTGAGGAGTGGCTTCCGTCTGGCCACTCTATCATAAAGGCCTGATTGGCGGAGGGCTGCAGAGATGGTTGTCGTTCTTTGAAGGTTCTCCCATCTCCACAGAGTGAGCTTTGGTTTCTTGGCTACCTCCCTTACCAAGGCCTTTCTCCCCTGATTGCTCAGTTTGGCCAATTGGCCAGCTTTAGGAAGAGTTTTGGGGGTTCCAAACTTCTTCCATCTAAAAATGTTGGAGTCCACTGTGTTCTTGGGGAACTTCAATGCTGCAGAATTTTCTTTGGTACCCTTCCCCATATCTGTGCCTCGACACAATCCTGTCTCGGAGCTCTATGGACAATTCCTTCGACCTCATGGCTTGGTTTTGCTCTAACATGTACTGTCAACTGTGGGACCTTATATAGACAGGTGTGTGCCTTTCCAAATCATGTCCAATCAATTTAATTGACCACAGGTGGACTCCAATCAAGTTGTAAAAACCTCTCAAGGATCAATGGAAACAGCATATAGCAAAGCGTCTGAGTTCTTATGTAAATGAGGTATTTTTTAATATAAATTTGCAAACATTTCTAAAAACCTTGTCATTATGTGGCATTGTGTGTAGATTGATGAGGAAATTGTTTTATTTATCCATTTTAGAATAATGCTGTAACGTAACAAAATGTGGAAAAAGTCAAGAGGTCTGAATACTTTCCGAATGCACTATGTAGTATACATTGTCCAACAAAATGCTTACTTGCAGGTTCCTTCTCGACAATGCAACAACATTAAGATATTAAAAAAATATGAATATGAACATAATGTAAATGGCAGTAGAATAAAATAAACATTTTAGCATAAGTATAATACAGGAAGGCTTATAGTCCAATATTTACATGTGTATTGGGGAAGGGGGGATGGGTGTATAAATTGAGCAGTATAATAAGAGTCTGGTAGGATCAGTTGTGTAGTGTGTGTAGCATGAATCTATGCTGAGTGTACAAAGCATTAAGAGCACCTCTTTCTATGACATAGACTGACCAGGTGAATCCAGGTGAAAGCTATGATCCCTTATTGATGTCACTTGTTAAATCCACCTCAATGTAGATGAATGGGTGGAGACAGGTTAACGAAGGATTTTTAAGCCTTGAGACAGTTGAGACATTGATTGTGTATGTGTGCTATTCAGAGGGTGAATGGGCAATAGGGGGGTGCAACTCAATATTAGGAATGGATAAATGGAGGACAGTGCTTAGAAATAGAGCACCCTCTTTGGCCCTGTTCCTCTTGTTTAGCACACATGCACTCAGTCATGCACACACCCACACAGACAAACACACATATACACTGAGTGTACAAAACATGAAAAACCTGTGAATGCGCCATGTGCAGCTTCATATCACTTTGTATAAGTGATTCGATTTTTTTCAATAAGTAAAAAATTATAGAAAATCACACAATACTTCAATAGACAAACTGAAGTGCAGACACGAATGTAACATGGTGTGTATTAATATCTTCATCATCATAACAGTTATGCTACAGGCTAGTTGTAAGTAACACATTTCTGTCTTTGCCTTTTAACTTGCAAATCTGGCTTAGCTTGTCGTTAGTTATTGGTTTCTACAGTCTAATATAAAATAGGTTACTTCCACTGCTGTAGAGAAGAGCAAGTTATCATACAAAATCGGTGATGGACATTCACACATTAATACATAACATACTAAATGGAGTGTCTTGGATTTACGTACAGAATAATATGAAATGCTCTGAGACCAGGTTGTCACCAAGGCTAGTTGAAACAATTTGGCTCCTGTGTAGCGGAGTAGTACAAATCGGATCCTGAAGATTCTTTAGGATTAAGCACACAGGAGGGTGATAGTGGTTTGAGGACAAAGAGTCTTCTTGTGATGCAGAGTGTCACGTTACTCTACCCCAATAATTAAGTGGCCAAAGAAGTTAGTGAGGGCACAGAGGACTATGTCTAATGGTGTCTCCCAATGCTTAACAAAAGCTTTCTGCAATTGTCTCTTCTGCCTGAGCAAGATATTCAAACAAGATATTCTCTCTGTTTTACTCATAGCAATCAATTATTCTTAGGTCAGGGTCTGAGTCTGAATCATTATATTGTGCAGTTGACTATCCTATTCCCATGAAATCATTCCATTGGATACCTTGGAGAATTTGCAAGTTGGTCAAAGTTGGGATATTAAACTGAAGGCACAACTCCCCCCCAAAAAATGTCACGACAGACACGTTTATGGAATTTTGGTGACAATATATTTTGTACTGCCACCATCTCCCAATCTTAATGAAGGCTTAGCGGAGTTGGAGAGGCTACATATTGCCACTCACTCTCCCAGGCTTTGGTTTGTTACCTGTTCAGGTGTTACCAGTTCAGAATTCCAGCCTCGACACTGCTGCTCACGTCTCATTTTCTGGTTTGTAACATTATATAGGAAGTGGAATGAGTGCACTGTGTTCAGGTTGTTTGGCAAAAGAGACAGCTCCCTGGCTCTCCCTAAATGGACCCAATAGGGACGCTAAACTCAATACACTGTTGCAAACTCACTGATGATGCATACTGATGGAACGTTGTTTGCTAGAACTTTGTGTGTTTGTCTCTGTAACTTAGCTCACCAAATAATATTATTCATCTCCTGTTCAACATCATTCAATAAACAATCGATGATTATAGACGGGTTGTTCTATTATTATTGATTTATTTTGACTTAGATAATAATTAGCCCCTTAAAACCTCTCTGGGATAGGTGGGACGCTTGCGTCCCAACAGCCATGTTAAAATGTAGAGCGCCAGATTCAAAAAAATTATATACAATTAAACTTGATTAAATCACACATATAAGATACCAAATTAAAGCTACACTAGTTGTGAATCCAGCCAACATGTCAGATTTCAAAAAGGCTTTTCGGCGAAAGCATAAGATGCTATTATTATCTGATGATAGCAAAATGTCAACAAGAGAGTGTAGCCTATTCAACCATGCCGGCGCTACTCAAAACGCAGATATAAAATATAAAACATGCATTACCTTTGACGAGATTCTTTTGTTGGCACTCCAATATGTCCCATAAACATCACAAATGGTCCTTTTGTTCGATTAATTCCGTCCATATATATCCAAATTGTCCATTTATTTTGCGCCGTTGTACCAGAAAAAAACAGCGTTCCAGTTGCAGAAAGTCATGACAAAATATCAAAAAAATTACCTCTAAACTTTGCCAAAACATTTCAAAGTACTTTTGTAATACAACCTAAGGTATTTGTAAACGTTAATAATCGATCAAATTGAAGACGGGTCAATCTGTTTTCAATATAGGAGATAAACAAACTCACGGTACTTTTCAAGTCTTGCGCAACAATCAAACAAAAACACCAGACACTCTACTTCCTGGTGTTTTTCCGTGCTCAAATGATTAACCTTAATCTTTTTCCATACACTGGCGACATCCAGTGGAAGCAGTAGGAACTGCGACTAAAGTGATTAGAATTCTGGCCTGCCTATAATAACTCCTTGAACACACAGTGACTTAAAAAAAAAAAAGTTGGTCCTCAGGGTTTTGACTGCTATATAAGTTCTGTTATACTTACAGATATGATTCCAACAGTTTTAGAAACTTCAGAGTGTTTTCTATCCAAATCTACTAATAATATGCATATCTTATATTCTGGGGATGAGTAGAACGAAGTTGAAATTGGGCACGCTATTTTTCCATAAGTGAAAACTCTGCACCCTATCCCCAAGAAGTTTTAATATTTTGATTGTGTTGCCTTGTGTTACCTACTGTATATTTTAATGACAATTCAGGCTTTCCAGAAAGTAATTTGACTATTTACTTTGCATATATAATTAAGACAGAAAACGTCATTGATAATATTGAGATTTTTTAAAAATTAGTAATAATTTACTTTAAACAAAACACATTTTTCTATAATAGCACCATTGACAGTATCTTCAGACTATTCTATTACATCCAGCAGGAACAGTAACACCAGTGATGGTAACACCAGTGACAAATCTGCAGAAAATATAGAATATCTAAGATGGCGGCCACAGTTGTTCAAACCGCACTTCTTAAATTGTAAATAAATGACTTAATCATGTGATTTGATAATATATTTTAATCAAATTTCCTGTTCCCTTTAGTATAAACTGTGTAACACCAGTGACACATCTTAATGCTTCGCATGGAATTACCAAATTAATAATCAAGTTGCTAACATATGAAGAGAGAGTGCAGACTCACCATGTGCTTTTCATAACAGCCCCACCTTCAATTAACCTTTGACCCAGGAATTAGTTGGAAAGGATGTTACATTTTTTTTTAAATGGCTGTTTTTATAATGGGGGTAACACCAGTGGCATGAAATTGAGGGACAGGTATTCCCTGTAAATTATTTACAATATTTAGTTGATCTTTTCGTTTTTCAGGTAATCTACTAAATAACTGTAATACTTTCCTTTGTATTATGACATAAAACAATTCATTTTAACTCAATAATATGTCACTAAACCACGACTCATGACCCGAGGGACAAGCCATTTTCATGATACTGACCGTGTTCTACGACAGGGTTTCCCAAACGCTGTCCTGGGGCCCCACCAGGGTGTACATTTTGGTTTTGCCCTATCACTACACGGCTGATTCAAATAACCAACGAATTATCAAGCTTAGATTATTTTAATCAGCTGTGTAGTGCTGGGGCAAAAACCAAAACAGACGTACACCCAGGCGGGGCCCAGGACCGAGCTTGGGAAACCCTGTTCTACGATGTATACAATAATATTTTGCAATTTAACTGTCTTACATATGTTTTATTAACAATAATACACTTAAATTAAAACAAAAACATATATTTTGTGTTATTATCTGTAAGGCCTGGGTGTCGGAGTGCGTAGTCAAGCGCAGGGAAACAGCAGGTGCAATAACAACTGTTCTTTAATGAACACGGAGAAACCAGGCCACCCTACTAACACACTGGGTGTACTCCTCAAACAACCCCAGACACGGGGGAAACGAACACAGTCCAGTAAACACGAAGAACGAAACAAACACCACTCTTACTAACAAACAATCCCGCACAAAGAAACGTGCGGGCCGGCTGACTAATAAGCCCAACTAATTACACCCTAATACAAAACAGGTGAACCCAATAAACACATAGGGAGGGGGAGAAAAGGATCAGTGGCAGCTAATAGGCCGGTGACGACGACCGCCGAGCGCCACCCGAACGGGAAGGAGAGCCTGCCTCGGTCGAAGTCGTGACATTATCTGACCTTTTTAAGTGATTTTCCAGGTGGTTAAGGCGGGCGACAGGAAAGCCACTATTTTTGTGGAATGATCCAGACATTATCAGACCAAATGAAAGGTCACAGTGCAACTATCAATGCAGTGTTTGTCCTTTATTTATTTTCTTAGAAAGGAATACAATTTTCTCCAGCTCTTTGTACCTCTCTTCTCAAACATGTACCATAGTAATTTGAAGTACAAACCTTTGTTATTCATAACAATCATTCTGTCATTGTGAAAGCTATTGAAATATTCATACATTAATATATTCGTGCTTCTATGCAATGAAGAGACTGAAATAGAAATGAGAAAGAATGTATTCATGTTTATAACATGTACAGTTTTATAATATTAAACATCTTAAGTGGCTGCAGGAGTCAGTAAAGGCAGATATTTCATACAAGTAGAACAATATTTGGCGAAAAAACACCAAAATACAAATGGCCATCTACAGTGGGGCAAAAAAGTATTTAGTCAGCCACCAATTGTGCAAGTTCTCCCACTTAAAAAGATGAGAGAGGCCTGTAATTTTCATCATAGGTACAGTTCAACTATGACAGACAAAATGAGAAAAAACAATCCAGAAAATCACATTGTAGGATTTTTAATGAATTTATTTGCAAATTATGGTGGAAAATAAGTATTTGGTCACCTACAAACAAGCAAGATTTCTGGCTCTCACAGACCTGTAACTTCTTCTTTAAGAGGCTCCTCTGTCCTCCACTCGTTACCTGTATTAATGGCACCTGTTTGAACTTGTTATCAGTATAAAAGACACCTGTCCACAACCTCAAACAGTCACACTCCAAACTCCACTATGGCCAAGACAAAAGAGCTGTCAAAGGACACCAGAAACAAAATTGTAGACCTGCACCAGGCTGGGAAGACTGAATCTGCAATAGGTAAGCAGCTTGGTTTGAAGAAATCAACTGTGGGAGCAATTATTAGGAAATGGAAGACATACAAGACCACTGATAATCTCCCTCGATCTGGGGCTCCACGCAAGATCTCACCCCGTGGGGTCAAAATGATCACAAGAACGGTGAGCAAAAATCCCAGAACCACACGGGGGGACCTAGTGAATGACCTGCAGAGAGCTGGGACCAAAGTAACAAAGCCTACCATCAGTAACACACTACGCCGCCAGGGACTCAAATCTTGCAGTGCCAGACGTGTCCCCCTGCTTAAGCCAGTACATGTCCAGACCCGTCTGAAGTTTGCTAGAGAGCATTTGGATGATCCAGAAGAAGATTGGGAGAATGTCATATGATCAGATGAAACCAAAATATAACTTTTTGGTAAAAACTCAACTCGTCGTGTTTGGAGGACAAAGAATGCTGAGTTGCATCCAAAGAACACCATACCTACTGTGAAGCATGGGGGTGGAAACATCATGCTTTGGGGATGTTTTTCTGCAAAGGGACCAGGACGACTGATCCGTGTAAAGGAAAGAATGAATGGGGCCATGTATCGTGAGATTTTGAGTGAAAACCTCCTTCCATCAGCAAGGGCATTGAAGATGAAACGTGGCTGGGTCTTTCAGCATGACAATGATCCCAAACACACCGCCCGGGCAACGAAGGAGTGGCTTCGTAAGAAGCATTTCAAGGTCCTGGAGTGGCCTAGCCAGTCTCCAGATCTCAACCCCATAGAAAATCTTTGGAGGGAGTTGAAAGTCTGTGTTGCCCAGCAACAGCCCCAAAACATCACTGCTCTAGAGGAGATCTGCATGGAGGAATGGGCCAAAATACCAGCAACAGTGTGTGAAAACCTTGTGAAGACTTACAGAAAATGTTTGACCTCTGTCATTGCCAACAAAGGGTATATAACAAAGTATTGAGATAAACTTTTGTTATTGACCAAATACTTATTTTCCACCATAATTTGCAAATAAATTCATTAAAAATCCTACAATGTGATTTTCTGGAATTTTTTTTCTCATTTTGTCTGTCATAGTTGAAGTGTACCTATGATGAAAATTACAGGCCTCTCTGATCTTTTTAAGTGGGAGAACTTGCACAATTGGTGGCTGACTAAATACTTTTTTGCCCCACTGTATATGCAATCAGGATAAAAACATATTAAAGACATTTAAAAATTGACAAATGCATAATTGATCGGTAAAATAAATGTTCAGATACATAATTTCAATGTTCTAAAGTGCCTTATTGAAATAACATTCAAATGATTGCATTTTATTTTGTATCGCTACATAATACTATTTAAAAAGCGCTGTGATACAATTACAAATGTGAGAATATCTACCTGGTCTCAGACCTTAAGCACAAAACATAAATATCCCTTTTCAAAACATGTATATGTTACAAAAAAATTGTGAAATGGGGTTAGAGAAACATCTATATCTATAATATAACGTATGCTACAGATAGCAGATGCTTTTATACAATCTCACACGCACATACATTTTACGTATGGGTGGTCCCAGGAATCAAACTACCCTGGCGTTACAAGCGCCATACTCTACCAACTGAGCTACATGTCTGCAACATGCATTCACACAACCACTCACACTCACCTACATACTGTACAAATACTCTATCTGATTCCTCAGATCATGTGGTTTGATAGTATACCGTTGGTATAAGCGTTACACGCACCACCATTTCATAAAGATAGCGTTCCTTGGTTTGAACTTTTTGATTAGGATGACATGCAGCTAGAGCTAGGAAGGCACTGTTAGGGATAGGTGCTTTCTCAGTGAGAGATTTCACTTTGAGACATGTGACCTTGAATTGCAGATAAATGCCATTAGTAGGAGGAACATTTGATTGTTTACTGTTATTAACAATCTGTACTGATTGTGTGTGCAGGTACAGTGTGCTTCTTATACTGTAACCTAGAGAATTGCTATTGGATATACACAGCCTAAGATGAAAAGTAACCACTGCTTTGTGACACACTTGAGATAAACAACCAACTTTGGATTTGTCTCTTAACATCTTACGTGTCCTTGTTTCTAGAGTCATTGCAGTACGGAACACTACATCCACTAGTGAATAGCTTCTCCCCTCTTCTTCAGCCTGGTCTTATAGACTAAAAGTAACATAGTAAACGTAAATTTGACACTAGTATGATATGTTATGTTTGGTATGGTTACATAAGACAGAAGGTTACTTAAGGTAAAAACAAAAGTAGGGTGGTTGGTCGGGATGCATGAGTAGGCCTATAACACGAATGTCTAGCAACCCAAAGGTTGTGTATTCAAATCTCATCACGGGCAACATTTAGCATTTTAGCTAATGAACAACTTTGCAACTATTTACTACTTTTTAGCTACTTTGCAACTACTTAGCATGTTAGCTAACCCTTCCCCTAACCCTTTAACCTAACTCCTAAGCTTATCCTTAACCCCTAACCCTAACCGTTAGTCTAGTTAACGCTAGCCACCTAGCTAACGTTAGCGACAACAAATTGGAATTCGTATCATGTCATATGTTTAGCAAATTCTTAGCATATTGTACAAATTGCAATCCGTAACATATCGTATGAATTGTCATTCGTAATAATCATACGAAATGGATGATGGACATCCACAAATTAATTCATACCATACGAAACGTAACATATCATACTATTTGGAGTGCCCCGGAATTACGTTTACTATGTTACGTCTACCCCCGAGTCCATGTTGTCCTTTTTGACCCTAACACTCTCATGTCAGTTACTCTGGATTGAGATATCACAGACACAGTTTGACCTATCCCTGTAACAGTAGCCCATTGCAGAGTCAACCTTCCTTCTCTGTCTCTCTCTGTCTCTCCCGCTGTGTCTCCGCTCTGAGTGGGTTAGTGAAGGCATTGTGTCATGGCTTGCCAACCAGTCCTTGTAGGTAGAAGTTCCTTGCTGTTGTCTTGAGTTGTGCAGTCAGAGCAACACAACACAGCAGTTCTGTGTCCACTCACGCGCATAATACACACAAGTGTACAAACTCCAGCAGATTCTAACTCAACGGTATACTTGGACCGGTTTGTCCCTACACCTCTTTCTCTCCATTATTGTGAAAGGACGTCCGTCTCAAGTTCTCCTTGACCTTGACAAACTCTGGGGCTCTCACGGTCTCCTGTTTTTTTCCCTGCTCCTTCTCCAGCTGAATCAGAAACAAAAGGGAGTTTATTCAATCAATTTCGATTAGATTAAATTGTAAAAAGCTCTATAGCAATATAATTGTATTGACCGATTGATGATCTCTCCTACCTCTTCTAGCTTCTCCTTCCTCTTGAGGAGCTCTTGTTCCAGAGGGGAGATTTTCTTTCTGGCCTCATCTTCCTCCTTCCTCTGCTTGATGATCTGTTCCCTCTTCCTGGCATCCAAGACACGCTGCAGCTCCGGCTTAGACTCCATCCCAACACCGCCACTCCTAAGAGACCGAGAGAGAGAAGGTATTTACTAAGGTCATCTGCATTTTAATTTAACTTCAATGCTTTCCTCTTGTCTCCAGCAGAGGGAACTCTAATCATGCTAAATGCTATGTTCTGATTTTGCTCTCATACAATATCCTTTCCTCACCCAAAGCAGTGGTGTGTGGGTAAAATCACTGGGGAAGACAAGTCAGGAAAAAAAGTCTTATTATAACCTATGTGTTGTGATAATTGCATTGTTTGCTGTATCCTGTTAGTTCATATTGCTTGACAACCTGATATACAGTTGAAGTCGGATACATTAGCCAAATACATTTAAACTCAGTTTTTCACAATTCCTGACATTTAATCCTAGTAAAAAATCCCCTATTTTAGGTAAGTTAGGATGACCAATTTATTTTAAGAATGTGAAATGTCAGAAAAATAGTAGAGAGAATTATTTATTTCAGCTTTTATTTCTTTCATCACATTCCCAGTGGGTAAGAAGTTTACATACACTCAATTAGTATTTGGTAGCAATGCCTTTAAATAGTTTAACTTGGGTCAAAAGTTTCGGGTAGCCTTCCACAAGCTTCCCACAATAATTTGGGTGAATTTTGGCCCATTCCTCTTGACAGAGCAGGCGTAACTGGATCAGGTTTGTAGGCCTCCTTGCTCGCATACGCCTTTTCAGTTCTACCCACACATTTTCTATGGGATTAAGGTCAGGGCTTTGTGATGGCCACTCCAATACCTTAACTTTGTTGTCCTTAAGCCATTTTGCCACAACTTTGGAAGTATATTTGGGGTCATTGTCCATTTGGAAGACCCATTTGCGACCAAGCTTTAACTTCCTGACTGGTGTCTTGAGATGTTGCTTCAATATATCCACCTAATTTTCCTCCCTCATGATGCCATCTATTTTGTGAAGTGCACCAGTCCCTCCTGCAGCAAAGCACCCCCACAACATGATGCTGCCACCCCCGTGCTTCACAGTTGGGATGGTGTTCTTCGGCTTGCAAGCCTCCCCCTTTCTCCTCCAAACATAACGATTGTCATTATGGCCAAACAGTACTATTTTTGTTTCATCAGACCAGAAGACATTTCTCCAAAAAGTACAATCTTTGTCACCATATGCAGTTGCAAACCGTAGTCTGGCTTTTTTATGGCGGTTTTGGAACAGTGGCTTCTTTCTTGCTGGGCCTTTCAGGTTGTCGATATAGGACTCGTTTTACTGTAGATATAGATACTTTTGTACCTGTTTCCTCCAGCATCTTCACAAGGTCCTTTTCTGTTGTTCTGGGATTTATTTGCACTTTTCGCACCAAAGTACGTGCATCTCTAGGAGACGGAACGCATCTCCTTCCTGAGTGGAATGACAGCTGCGTGGTCCCATGGTGTTTATACTTGCGTACTATTGTTTGTACAGATGAACGTGGTACCTTCAGGCGTTTGGAAATTGCTTCCAAGGATGAACCAGACATGTGGAGATGTACAATTTTTTTTCTGAGGTCTTGGCTGATTTCTTTAAATTTTCTCATGATGTCAAGCAAATAGGCCTTGAAATACATCCACAGGTACACCTGCAATTGACTCAAATGATGTCAACTAGCCTATCAGAAGCTTCTAAAGCCATGACATCATTTTCTGGAGTTTTCTAAGCTGTTTAAAGGCACAGTCAACTTAGTGTATGTAAACTTCTGACCCACTGGAATTGTGATACAGTGCATTATAAGTGAAATAATCTGTCTGTAAACAATTGTTGGAAAAATTACTTGTGTCATGCACAAAGTAGATGCCCAACCGACTTGCCAAAACTGTAGTTTGTTAACAAGAAATTTGTGGAGTGGTTGAAAAACAAGTTTTAATGACTCCAGCATATGTGTATGTTAACTTCCGACTTCAACTGTATAGGCCTAAGGCTGAGACAATAAGAAGACACAGTGAGCAGAATAAATTCAACCACACCTTTGTTTCATCACAAAACCGGAGAGCAACATATGTCCGGTGAAGTCCACAAACAGTTACGTGACATACAGCATGGTCGAGCAAGTTAATGTTTACGGCATTTTCGGACTACTAAATAACTATTGATTTATAACCGCAAGTTGCAAAGAAAACAGGCGCTGCAGCCACTCTTCCAGCACCATTACAACATTTTAACATCACCTAATCACCTATGCTTAGTCTAATACAGTTACAGCTAAAAGATACCAATAACGATTTACTCCAATCAACGTAAGCTAAATATGATGTGGCTGTTCATGTTACTGATTTCTCTGTGTGTGTGTGTGTGTGTGTGTGTGTGTGTGTGTGTGTGTGTGTGTGTGTGTGTGTGTGTGTGTGTGTGTGTGTGTGTGTGTGTGTGTGTGTGTGTGTGTGTGTGTGTGTGTGTGTGTGCGCTCAAAGAAAAAACATGTTGACTCAGCCTACTTGTAGAGAAACTCCAAAGCCATCCTCCTCTTTTATGTTGCCTAAACGGCAGTGGTGGAAAAAGTCCCCAATTGTTATACTTGAGTAAAAGTAAAGATATCTTAATAGAAAATGACTCAAGTAAAAGTGAAAGTCACCCAGTAAAATACTACTTGAGTAAAAGTCTAAAAGTATTTGGTTTTAAATATACTTAAGTATCAAAAGTAAATGTAATTGCTAAAATAAGTGTCAAAAGTCAATGTAAAGGTATAAATCATTACAAATTCCTTATGTTAAGCAAACCAGACGGCACCATTTTCTTATTTTTGTATTTATTTACAGATAGACAGTAAATAAACACTCCAACACTCAGACATCATTTACAAACTAAGCATTTGTGTTTAGTGAGTACGCCAGATCAGAGGCAATATGAATGACCAGGGATGTTCTCTTGATAAGTGCGTGAATTTGACCATTTTCCTGTCCTACCAAGCATTGAACATGTAACGAGTTCTTTTGAGTGTCAGGGAAATTGAATGGAGTAAAAGTACATTATTTTATTTAGAAATGTATTGAAGTAAAAGTAAAAATTGTCAAAAATATAAATATAAATATTAAAGTAAAGTACAGATACCCCAAAAAACTACTTAAGTGGTACTTTAAAGTATTTTAACTTAAGTACTTTACACCACTGCTAAACGGTCTATAACTCTGTCACACATTATACACTTTTAGTTTTTGTTTTCCTATGCTTGCTCGCTAGCCTAACTGCCTTTCATGGGCAACGATGCGCCAGCCCAGCTACGTAACATTAGCCTACTACATCTAACCACATGTTGCACTTCCATCCTATCTGGCCAGGGGCACAATGTATGAATTTATGGTTTGATCAGAATCTGCGTTATAAATCATTGGCTAGTATGGAGAATTAGGTAAAACCACAAGTCCAAATCCCTATATATATCCCTGGCTAATTTAAGAAAAGGCCGATTTTAGCTAGCTAGCTAGCCACCTGAGGACAGCAACACAACGAGACTCAACAATTCAATTTTTTTTCTGTCAATGACGTTTGGCTTCAGATGTAATGTGATTGGTGTGAAGCCAAATCCAAACTGGCTTCCCTTTTTTTTGGTGTGCCAGGACTATTCACAGCTGAGCTCGCTCAGTTTAGCTCAACGCTGATTGGCTATATTTTATATATGTTTTATCAAGGCAGGCCAAATGCTTGCTGACAACCGTGTCATACCCTTTCTGACCTGACAGCGTCAACGAGATGGGCTACACATACTGAGACAGAGGGGGCGCTGTTTTGTTAGTTCGGATGCTTTCTCCGGTGAGATACTGTATATTTAGCCTCTTGCGATTTGAAGGACATTTATCAAACTCAGAGATTAAATAAATTATTGTGTATGTTTTTTAAAATATTTTTTTCTTGGTCCAATTTTTGGGGAATCCTGGCTCCCCTTGACATCCATAAATACACACCACTGCTCACCCATAGTTTTTTTCTTCATGATTCAATTACATTAATATGACAAAAATAAAATGTGAAAGGATTATGTTGCATTTTTGCAAATAACAATGGCATAGAAGTAAAGCTTTTTTCCCTGCTCATAAATTCTCCTGTAGTCCTAACAAGGGCTACGGGACTTGTGATCCACAGACCGGTGTTTGTCTCTGAATCTCTATGGTGATGCCAGATTAATTAGGAGCCTGTTTTCTTATTAGACAGAAAAAGACAGCAGGAAGCACACCGCTGAGGTTTGGTGGTGGGACCCTTGTTTTGTTTTATCAGAAAGGAAGAAAACCATCCTTCTCAATTGTTAATCAACTTTGAGTTTATTCAATCATAGCATATGGCCTCTAAAACTCATAAAGAATTCATTCAATATCTCCCCCCAATATCCCACATCAGACCTCTTCAGAGTGAAATGCCATTATACTCAGGATAAGATAGAAAGTGTTGAGCTCTCTTTGTAACTCTCCTCTCACCTCTCCTCTTTGAGACTGCTAATTCAATTCATGTAGTGCCTTTGGCCCCCTTAGGGAGATGCAGTCACCATTTTTTTTGGTGGTAGAGAGATGGAGGGCTGCTATTGAGGTGTGATTAGTGTTTTTGTTAATTTTGTCTCTGCTCATCAAATAAGTCAGAGCAGTGTACACACACACACACACACACACACACACACACACACACACACACACACACACACACACACACACACACACACACACACACACACACACACACACACACAGTTTATAGCAGTAGCCTGTGTACTGTAGATAGTTTATGAAAGTAACACACTACCAATAGACTACAATCCCTATTCCCCAAAAATCTGTAGAAGGTATAGTTTGATCGCCAAGCACAGGACAAGAATAGCACAGTGAAAGGGCTGATATTTGAGTCCACTATATTACTTTCTGGTTGCTGTCATCCATAGGCCTATTCATGACATACTCTGGGACCTCTGACTCCTCTATACCTTCTCACTGCTCTAAAATCAATAGACAGTCCTTTCTTACTACACAGCATTGTGAACGGCATTGACATTTGAAACAAAACATGTTTTTTTCTGTGTGTTGTGGTCTATGCTTTTTTCCCCTCTTTCATCTTACATCTATCCAGACATCAATGCTCAATGACACAAAAAATATGTATATAGAGTGAGAGAGTGAACGAGAGAGGTAGCGAAACAGCAATCAGAGAAAATGGAGACCACTCAGTAAGAGAGAGAAAGACTGTTCAAGTTGATGACCTGCACTCCCATCACAGTGGTGTGGCTGATCTCCCAGCGCTGTAAGGTCTCTCTCTCTGTCATGGTGCCCAACACAGATTGCCTGTTCTGGGCTTTGACTCTCATAGCCATACCCCTCTTAGCACTACTAGCAGTGCCAACCCAAGCCCAGCAGATACATGTAGATTCTTAAAAGCATTCTTAAAAGATTCTTGAAAGCATGACACCCTGCCAGCTTACCTCTGAGTATCTGCCTGCCTGCCTGTAGAAAAGCAGAAGTGAATGCGTGTGTGTAGGCTGTACAGTTTAAACTACGGTCCTATTCAATGTTGACTTAATATCTATCAATGTGCTCAATTTCATAAAAAGGTAAATGAATGACATTAATGAAAATTAATTTCGCTATAATTTCAAGTACATGTGATGGTGAATGCATACTAAAAAGATTTACACCAAGTGTGATTAATTATTTTTTAACTCAGAAGGAAATATCAAGAGGATCAGGTAAGTGATAAAACAGTCAAATAACAATATCGAAATGTCACTATCAATCATGTTACTAGTATGCAAATCAGACACCTTTCAGCATGGAATAAACATCAAGGTAGGTATTCCGATAAGAATCATGTAAGTAATAAATAAATAATCATAATTTGGCAGTACGTCCAACCGGCCTCACAACTACAGACCACGTGTAACCACGCCAGCCCAGGACCTCCACATCCGGCTTCTTCACCTGCGGGATTGTTTGACCAGCCACCCGGACAGCTGATGAAACTGTGGGTTTGCACAACTGAAGAATTTCTGCACAAACTGTCAGGAACGGTCTCAGGGAAGCTCATCTGCATGCTTGTCGTCCTCACCAGGGTCTTGACCTGACTGCAGTTTGGCGTCGTAACTGACTTCAGTGGTCAAGTAAAGTGTGCTCTTCATGGATGAATCACGGTTTCAACTGTACCGGGTAGATGGCAGATAGTGTGTATGGCTTCGTGTAGGCGAGCAGTTTGCTGATATCAACCTTGTGAACAGAGTGCCCCATGGTGGCAGTGGGGTTATGGTATGGGCAGGCAAAAGCTACGGACAACGAACACAATTGCATTTTATCGATGGAAATTTGAATGCACAGAGATACCGTGACGAGGTCCTGAGGACCATTGCCGTGCCATTCATCCGCCACCATCTCCTCATGTTTGCACTGCCCCATGTCACAAGGATCAGTATACAATTCCTGGAAGCTGAAAATGTCCCAGTTCTTCCATGGCTTGCAAACTCAGACATTTCACCCATTGAGCATGTTTGGAATGCTCTGGATCGATGTGTATGACAGCGTGTTCCAGTTCCCGCCAATATCTAGCAACTTCGCACAGCCACTGAAGAGGAATGGGACAACATTCCACGGGACAACATTCCACAGGCCACAATCAACAGCCTGATCAAATCGTTTTTAAAGTAGATGTGTCGCGCTGCATGAGGCAAATGGTTTTCACACCAGCTACTGACTGCTTTTCTGATCCATGCCCCTACCTTTTTTTTAAGGTATCTGTGACCAACATATCTGTATTCCCAGTCATGTGAAATCCATAGATTAGCACCTCATTTATTTAAAATCTCTTATTTACTTATATGAAGTGTAACTGAGTAAAATCTTAGAAATTGTTTCAAGTTGTGTTTATATTTTTCTTCAGTGTATTTGAGAAATATTGATGTTTCTCCAAAAATATATAATATTACAAAGGCGAAGGTAATAAAGTGCAACTTACCTCTGATCGTGTCTGGCTAAGAACCTACGAACAAAAATCTCCTCAAGAGTGAAGACGTGCACTTCACTTCAAGAGCCGTGGTTGAGATACGTGGTTTGACAGACAACTTCGAAAGCCAATGGACTATTTTGAATACATTTCATTGGTCAAGGGGTCGTGAAACGTTCATAAAGACATAAAGGGGAACCAATAGTATCGATTCATGTAAAAAATAATATGAATGTAAATCACCAAATTTGAAGTTACGAGCTTTTCATCCGACAGCGACTATATCATAATATAAATCTATATAACGGAAGTGATTTGGTAAAATGTAACGGAGTAAAAAGTAAATTACTTCCTTCAGAAATTACTTGAGTAAGAGTGCAAGTGCAGCCCACAGAGAGTAACTAGAAAAGTACTAGATCCTCCAAGAATGTACTTAAGTACATGTAACCACCTCTGGCTAGCAGCTAGCAGTAAAGCTGGCTAGCAGTCCAATCGATCAAAACATTCTAAAGTAAGCACTACGTGATCAAGGGATACCACAGTGTGTAGTATAGTATTCTACAGTATACTAAAACATTCTATATTAAGCACTACACAATCGAGGGGGATACTACAATGTAGTATAGGGATACTACAGTGTATAGTATTCTCCAGTATACTACTAAATTCTATAGTAAGCACCACACAATCGAGGGATACTACAGCGTGTAATAAAGTATTCTACAAAATTCTAAAGTAAGCAGCACTACATGATCGAGGGATACTAGAGTGTGTAGTATAGTACACTACAGAATACTACAAAAGTCTGTAGTATGCACTACATGTTTGAGGGATACTACAGTGTGGAGTATAGGATTCTACGGTGTACTACAGTTTTACTACAGAATTCTATAGAATTCTAAATTTAGTACTATAGTATTCTATAGTAAACTGTAGTATTTGTTATGTGGGAAGATATTGGATACTGTAAATTAGACTTGAATGTTCTGCTATATTTATCTATTAACATTTATGTTTTATATTCTTCCCATTTCTCACACTAATTACACTCCAGGTTTTAGTGTACTGTGTCTTTCTCTCTGTCAGATCAATACTAGGATGTGGATATATTCTATAAGAGTCAAATTACTAGAAGATAGACAGACAGCAGACGTGACATGCATGTCCTTTTCTACCAGATTTGCTTCACAAATAATTATTTATTAGTAGACTAGTGGGTTATGACTGATTGGTCTGAATCTCCTGCAGGATATTGTCATTATAACCTATTTAGCGCCTGAATGATTAACTGACCAATGCTACAGAGTAAACAAGTTCAGATACAGGTCAGACACACCACACAGATAAGTTGGGAAATTATCGTACCGTAGAGAGATTACAGAAAGGGAAGTTCAGAGCAGATAAGGGAGATATTTGTCTGTTGTATACTGCATTCCATATTCCTGGAAATTGGGTTTCCGCGCTATGGCAATCTTTGACATTCTGTGGCATTCTACGGCATTCTACAATGACATTTTTCTTGCGTTTTGGAGAACTGCATAATGACACAAACAAGAAGAACACTAGAAGAATGTCATTTTTACTTCCAGAGCCTGGTTTTCTATGGGCCTACTCTTCAATGGCAGTGAAACAGCAGGGCTGGAGGGGCATAAACGGTCCTCTGTTGCCCACTCTCTTAAGGGTCTGAGTTCCCACTGTCACCTCATGGAGGGTTGGAGTACTGGAGCCATGGGGATTTGCCCAGATCCCAACAACTCAGCGATAGGGACAGGATCGTGGTGGGCTGTCACCTAGCAACAATTGGCTTCTAATGGTCCTGCTAATTAAAGAGATGTTGATCAAGAGCGACAGACGACAGGCTTCAATGGAGAGAAAGAACTGCTCTGTTTGGGTAGTTGCTATTTCATATGCCATACACTGTCTGTGCAGTATTTATTTAGAATGGCATTTTTTTCACATTCGTAGGGGTAAAAGAATAACAACTGAGTCTTGGATTGGTTAAAACTTTGGGTGTTAACACAAATATGAACTGTATATGAACACTGACTTGTTTTGCCATAGCTTAGCAGCAGTGTAAAGTTGAACCACACTTTTCTGTTCACCCCACCACTATTGCAATCACAGCTGGACTTGTGATGAACTTGCACATTTTCCCTAAATGCTGGCATGTTTTTCTTCATACCAAACTCCAAACAGAGCTGATTCTTTGTAGCCCATTTAAGAATTCCTATTTGAGACATTTTAAATAGGGGGTGTTTTTCCCTTCCATCCCCCATACCCAAACCTGGCATGCTGAAAATGTCCTGCTTCCTTAGTTTAATGGGAGGCATCTGCTGCTTTAAACAGTCCTCTTACCTCTAGTGCTGCAGTTGCTAGCTAAATATTTCTGGAACTTTTAAGTGTACTTACTAGCCTATGTTGTGAGTGGATGACCAATACCACTTTCAGAAAGCATTTTAGAGGGGCAGTGTAAGAGAGAGGGTAAATGGGAATGCTGCCTACGATCACACTTTGTTTAGATCATTATGACCCTTTTTAAACCTATCTGTCACGCCCTGACCATAGTTTGCTTTGTATGTTTATATGTTTTGTTTGGTCAGGGTGTGATCTGAGTGGGCATTCTTTGTTGTATGTCTAGTTTGTCTGTTTCTGTGTTTGGCCTGATATGGTTCTCAATCAGAGGCAGGTGTTAGTTGTTGTCTCTGATTGGGAACCATATTTAGGTTGCCTGTTTTGTCATTGTGGGGTGTGGGTGATTGTCTATGTGTTAGTTGCCTGTGTCTGCGCTGTTATATATAGCGTCACGTTCGTTTTATTGTTTTGTATTAGTTTGGTTAGTGTTTTCTTCTTAAATAAATAGAAGTATGTATTCACTTCACGCTGCGCCTTGGTCCTCCTCTCTTCCACATTACGACGAACGTGACACTATCCTTTCTGTTTGTTATGTTGTTACAATACAGTACCTTTGGTTTATATAAATGAGAAGTGAGATTACACCTTTGTCATCTGACATTTCGTGACTATTGTCTATGTTTTAGTATGTACTTCTCCTTTTATGTAAATCCATACATGTTGAGGCATGTACAGTGATCACTAGAAATCCTGTATTTCTTCATTGACGTAATGCCATGATATGGGTATGTGCCTAAAATATCATATCATATGAATCTATAATGGGGAATTACGGTCGGAAATATCCATCCTCTGTGATATAATATAAGTATATGTGAGGCAAAACATTACAGAGGGCTTGGCTGAGAATTCTGAATTACATGTCAGGTTGACTGTCTGTGTGCGCACACAGATGCATAAACATGCAAACAAGTACAGTGTAAGTGCTGAAATCATACCAATAGCTAGATTGCTGGATAATAAGCTAAATCAGCTGTTAGTTCTAGATCTTGTATGGGACTCTGTTGGGTGGGAGTTGTACCGTTTCTGGCTCATGAGCAGCTCTCGGTGGAGCTCCTGGTGGCTTTTGGAGGCTTTCACTGGATTAAGGAGCTTTTTGGGCTTGATGAGATCATCATCTCCCTCCACATAATCTGGCTGGGGGACATAGCCAGCCACGGGGGGCTGGTCCCTGTGAGGGTAGTCCTGAGGTGGGTGGCTCCCATCCTGCCTGGGCTGCTGCTCCCACTGCAGGTCCGCATAGGCTGACGCTGAATGACAGAGAGGAGGAGAGAGGGTGGGACAGGAGAAATGGACAGAGAAAGACACCAGTGTTAGTGATTAAGAAAAAAAACAGTGGAAACGTATACTAGAAATTGAGGCGTGACTGAAGGTAACAGGAAGGTGTCCATAGCAGAGGTTCCAAAGTCCCATCATGGGGAAATCTCTGGATCCTCAGGAGATGAGGAAACATTCCTGCTCATTTTCACACATTAGCCGGGCAGCAGCTGAGCAAGGACAGGTGAGCCGCCAGGCACTTGGCTCCGTTTGTGTTCGTTAGAGCTAGAGGAAATTCCATATCCCCTTTCCCCTCTCTGCTGTGGGTTGAGATGCTGACACACTAGGTTACACCTTCTTTGCTCACTGTAAACCATACATGCAAGCAACCCCCTTTGAGAATGTCATGTTCACCAAGCTTTAACATTCTGAGTCAATTATTAGGTACTCCATAAAGGTGGGGCAACTACCACTCTGTCACGATCGTTATGAGACGAATGAGTAGACCAAGGCTTCAGCGTGGAAAAAAGACATCTTCTTTTAATGAAGGAAAAAACAAACACTTATAAACGAACAAAACAAACGATCGTGAAGCTAAACCGAACTAAGTGCACACATGCAACATAGAACATAGACAATTTCCCAGAATCACCTAAAGTCTATGGCTGCCTTAAATATGGCTCCCAATCAGAGACAACAATAAACAGCTGTCTCTGATTGAGAACCAAACCAGGCAACCATAGACTTTCCTAGACCTCTCTACTGAACACAATCCCATACACAACCCCCTAAACAATACACACACCCTAAACTAGAAAAAACACACAAACCTCCCATGTCACACCCTGACCTAACTAAACTAATAAAGAAAATCAATATAACAGAGGCCAGGGTGTGACAATACCCCCCCCCCAAAGGTGCGGACTCCGGCCGCAAAACCTGACACAGAAGGGGAGGGTCCGGGTGGGCCTTCCTATGGCGGCGGCTCGGGTGCGGGACGTGGACCCCCCTCCACCATAGTCACTACCCGCTCTGGCGGATCCTGGCTGGCTGACGGCTCTGGCGGATCCTGGCTGGCTGGCGGCTCTGGCGGATCCTGGCTGGCTGGCGGCTCTGGCTGCTCATGGCTGGCTGGCGACTCTGGCTGCTCATGGCTGGCTGGCGACTCTGGCTGCTCATGGCTGGCTGGCGACTCTGGCTGCTCATGGCTGGCTGGCGACTCTGGCTGCTCATGGCTGGCTGGCAACTCTGGCTGCTCATGGCTGGCTGGCGACTCTGGCTGCTCATGGCTGGCTGGCGACTCTGGCTGCTCATGGCTGACTGCTCATCTGCTCTGGCAGATCCTGACTGGTTGGCGGCTCTGGAAGATCCTGGCTGGTTGGCGGCTCTGGAAGATCCTGGCTGGTTGGCGGCTCTGGAAGATCCTGGCTGGTTGGCGGCTCTGGCAGATCCTGGCTGACTGGCGGCTCTGGCAGATCCTGGCTGACTGGCGGCTCTAGCGGCTCCTGACTGACGAACGGCACTGACGGCTCGGGACAGACGGGCGGCTCTAATGGCTCGGGACAGACGGACGGCTCAGATGGCGCTGGGCAGACGGACGGCTCAGATGGCGCTGGGCAGACGGATGGCTCAGATGGCACCGGGCAGACGGATGGCTCAGATGGCGCCGGGCAGACGGATGGCTCAGATGGCGCCGGGCAGACGGATGGCTCAGATGGCGCCGGGCAGACGGATGGCTCAGATGGCGCTGGGCAGACGGATGGCTCAGATGGCGCCGGGCAGACGGATGGCTCAGATGGAGCTGGGCAGACGGATGGCTCAGATGGCGCTGGGCAGACGGATGGCTCAGATGGCGCTGGGCAGACGGATGGCTCAGATGGCGCTGGGCATACGGATGGCTCAGATGGCGCTGGGCAGGCAGGCGGCTCAGATGGCGCTGGACAGGCAGGCGGCTCAGATGGCGCTGGGCAGACGAGCAGTGCAGGCGGCGTTGGGCAGACGGCCGACTCTGACCTGCTGAGGCGCACAGTAGGCCTGGTGCGTGGTGCCGGAACTGGTGGTACCGGACTGGAGACACGCACCTCAAGGCTAGTGCGGGGAGAAGGAACAGGGCATACTGGACCCTGGAGACGCACATTAGGCCTAGTGCGTGGTGCCGGAACTGGTGGTACCGGGCTGGGGACACGCACCTCAAGGCTAGTGCGGGGAGCAGCAACAGGACGCACAGGACTCTGGAGACGCACAGGAGGCTTGGTGCGTGGTGCCGGAAATACCGGACCGTGCAGGCGTACTGGCTCCCTTAAGCACTGAGCCTGCCCAACCTTACCTGGTTGTATGCTCCCCATCGCCCGACCAGTGCGGGGAGGTGGAATAACCCGCACCGGGCTATGCAGGCGAACCGGGGACACCATGCGTAAGGCTGGTGCCATGTAAGCCGGCCCGAGGAGACGCAACAATACACACACCCTAAACTAGAAAAAACACACAAACCTCCCATGTCACACCCTGACCTAACTAAACTAATAAAGAAAATCAATATAACAGAGGCCAGGGTGTGACACACTCATTCCCTCAGTGACATCTGTGACATGCATGGGATTTAGTCATTCCGCAGCACTCTCAATGGAAGTGATAGGATCATTCATAGAATGTTGATTCCGTCGTTAGGATGTGAATGGTCCCATCAGAACATACAAAGATACATTCAAGCATAGACATGGTTTCGTAATGTCTGTACCAAATGTCCCAGCCCACTGTATTTTCCACATATTTTAGTGGGTTTTGTTCCATCAGAACAGACAGATTAAGAGGCACCTGATCTGTGCTAGAGTGTTTCTGGAGAGAGATCAGATGTCATACGCAAGCAGGCCAGCTCAGAACAATGACTCTTTCTCAAGTGCAACCAGACACCATCTCTGCTACTTAATATTTCAGAAAAATGAAATGAGCTGTGGTTGTCTTGTCCCAGCTCTTCCCAATCAGGGCTAGTGACAGGTTGTTGATGGGCTGGAGCCAACAGGAGATGATTTGTGCATTGGAAACAGTAACAAACACATCAACACATTTTAGATGGAAAAATAAATCTGGTTCTTGTGTTGCGTTAGCAAATACAGGTAATTGAATTCAGGCCATTGCTTGAAATGCTAGTTGGGCCATTTTCTTATCTGCCTCATTCTCATTCTGACAGAATGCCACTAACAGCAGATTGACAACTACAGTAAAATTATTGCTTTTTTAGCCATGTACAGTGCAGTAACTTGCAGTGACTCTGAAGGAACAACAGCAGAAACATGTGATCCAGGCTGTGTCATTTTTCTGAGGATTAATAGGGCATTAGGGAGAGCACAGGGAGAACGCAATTCATAGAGAGGGAAAGATAGAAAGTAATAGAAAGAGAGAAAGCAATACAGAGGAGGAAATGAAAGAGAAAGTAATCAAAAGAAAGAGAGCAATACAGAGAGAGCTGGAGATAACAGAAGTATTACAATGAAAGAGACAGGGGAACGTAGAGAGACAGGATAAAAAGTCCTAAAAAGAAAGTGAGCAACACAGAAAGGGAGGGATACATAGAAAGAAATAGAACGGGAGAGAGAGAGAAAGAGAAGCCCGGGGTAATTGTTTTTTTATGAGCGCTGGTCCAGCAATGCAGACTGCCTTCTAATGCCTTGGAGGTAAATGGAGGGAGAGGTTTCTAAAGCAGTAGCGATGTCTAAAGCAGCTTACTGTGCTCCAGCTCTCTGCTGGATCCCTACACAACAGGTGTTGTATTAGCCTTACAGTGAAATGCTTACTTACAAACTGTGAACCAACAATGCAGTTTTAAGAAAAATAAGTGTTAAGTAAAAATTTTAAAATAATAGTAATTTAAGAGCAGCAGTAAAATAACAGTAGTGAGGCTATATACAAGGGGTACCAGTACAGAGTCAATGAGCGGGGGCACAGGTTAGTCGAGGTAATTGAGTTAATATGTACACTACCGTTCAAAGTTTGGGGTCACTTAGAAATGTCCTTGTTTCTGAAAGAAAAGCATTTTTTTTGTCCATAAAAATGACATCAAATTGATAAGAAATACAGTGTAGACATTGTTAATGTTGTAAATTACTATTGTTGCTGGAAACGGCTGATTTTTTATGAAATATCTTCATAGGCGTACAAAGAACCATTATCAGCAACTATCACTCCTGTGTTCCAATGGCACGTTGTGTTAGCTAAGCCAAGTTTATCATTTTAAAAGGCTAATTGATCATTAGAAAACCCTTTTGCAATTATGTTAGCACAGCTGAAAACTGTTGTCCTGATTAAAGAAGCAATAAAACTGGCCTTCTTTAGATGAGTCGAGTATCTGGAGCATCAGAATTTGTGGGTTCGATTACAGGCTAAAAATGGCCAGAAACAAAGCACTTTTTTGTTAGTCTATTCTTGTTCTGAGAAAATAAGGCTATTCCATGCGAGAAATTACCAAGAAACTGAAGATCTCGTGCAACGCTGTGTACTACTCCCTTCACAGAACAGCGCAAACTGGCTCTAACCAGAAAAGAAAGAGGAGTGGGAGGCCCCAATGCACAACTGTCTAGTTTAAGAAACAGACGCCTCACAAGTCCTCAACTGGCAGCTTCATTAAATTGTACCCGCAAAACACCAGTCTCAACGTCAACAGTGAAGAGGCGACTCCGGGATGCAGGCCTTCTAGGCAGAGTTGCAAAGAAAAAGACATATCTCAGACTGGCCAATAAAAAGAAAAGATTAAGATGGGCAAAAGAACACAGATACTGGACAGAGGAACTCTGCCTAGAAGGCCAGCATCCCGGAGTCGTCTCTTCACTGTTGACGTTGAGACTGGTGTTTTGCGGGTACAATTTAATGAAGCTGCCAGTTGAGGACTTTCTTGGCAATTTCTCGCATGGAGTAGCCATCATTTATCAGAACAAGAATAGACTGACGAGTTTCAGAAGAAAGTACTCAACTAGTCTAAAGAAGGCCAGTTTTATTGCTTCTTTAATCAGGACAATAGTTTTCAGCTGTGCTAACATAATTGCAAAAGGGTTAGCCTTTTAGCCTTTTAAAATTATAAATTTGGATTAGCTAACACAATATACCATTGGAACACAGGAGTGATGGTTGCTGATAATGGGCCTCTGTATGCCTATGTAGACATTCCATTAAAAATCTGCTGTTTCCAGCTACAATAGTCATTTATCAGTTCGTACTGTTAGGTGACCTAAACTGGGATATGCTTAACACCCCGGCTGTCCTACAATCTAAGCTAGATGCCCTCAATCTCACACAAATTAAAACACTTCAGCGAGCAGGCCTTTCTAATCGACCTGGCCCGGGTATCCTGGAAGGATATTGACCTCATCCCGTCAGTAGAGGATACCTGGTTGCTCTTTAAAAGTGCTTTCCTCACCATCATAAATAAATAAGCATGCCCCATTCAAAAAACGTAGAACTAAGAACAGATATAGCCCTTGGTTCACCCCAGACTTGACTGCCCTTGACCAGCACAAAAACATCCTGTGGCATTCTGCATTAGCATCGAATAGCCCCTGTGATATGCAACTTTTCAGGGAAGTCAGGAACCAATATACACAGTCAGTTAGGAAAGCTAAGGCTAGCTTTTTCAAACAGAAATTTGCATCCTGTAGCACTAATTCCAAAGGGTTTTGGTACACTGTAAAGTTCATGGAGAATAAGAGCACCTCCTCCCAGCTGCCCACTGCACTGAGGCTAGGAAACACTGTCACCACCGATAAATCTATGATAATCGATAATTTCAATAAGCATTTTTCTACGGCTGGCCATGCTTTCCACTTGGCTACCCCTACCCCGGCCAACAGCTCTGCACCCCCTGCAGCAACTTGCGCAAGCCCCTCTCGCATCTCCTTCACCCAAATCCAGACAGCTGATGTTCTGAAAGAGCTGCAAAATCTGGGTCCCTACAAATCAGCTGGGCTAGACAATCTGGACCCTGTCTTTCTAAAATTATCCGCCAACATTGTTGCAACCCCTATTACTAGCCTGTTCAACCTCTCTTTCATATCGTCTGAGATCCCCAAAGATTGAAATGCTACCGCTGTCATCCCCCTCTTCAAACTGTTATAGACCTATATCCATCCTGCTCTGACTTTCTAAAATATTCTTAAGCCAAATTAACAAACAGATCACCGACCATTTCGAATCCCACCGTACCTTCTCCACAATGCAGTCTGGTTTCCGAGCTAGTCAAGGGTGCGCATCAGCCACGCTCAGGGTCCTAAATGATATCATAACCGCCATCAATAAAAGACAGTACTGTGCAGCCGTCTTCATTGACCTTTCCAAGGCTTTCGACTCTGTCAATTACTGCATTCTTATTGGCAGACTCAATAGCCTTGGTTTCTCAAATGACTGCCTCGCCTGGTTCACCAACTACTTCTCAGATAGAGTTCAGTGTGTCAAATCGGATGGCTTGTTGTCCGAACCTCTGGCAGTCTCTATGGGTGTGCCACAGGGTTCAATTCTCAGGCCGACTCTGTTCTCTGTATATATCAATAATGTTGCTCTTGCTGCTAGTGATTCTCTGATCCACCTCTACGCGGACGACACCCTTCTGTATACATCTGGCCCTTCTTTGGACACCGTGTTAACTAATCTCCAGATGAGCTTCAATGCCATACAACTCTCCTTCCATGGCCTCCAACTGCTCTTAAATGCAAGTAAAACTAAATGCATGCTCTTCAACCGATCGCTACTAGCACCTGCCCGCCCATCCAGCATCACTACTCTGGACGGTTCTGACTTAGAATATGTGGACATCTACAAATACCTAGGTGTCTGGTTAGACTGTAAACTCTCCTTCCAGATTCACATTACGCATCTTCAATCCAAAGTTTCATCTAGAATTGGCTTCCTATTTCGCAACAAAGCGTCCTACACTCATACTGCCAAACATACCCTTGTAAAACTGACTACCCTACTGATCCTTGTCTTTGGCGATGTCATTTACAAAATATTGCCTCCAACACTCTACTCAGCAAACTGGATGTAGTCTATCACAGTGCAATCAGTTTTGTCACCAAAGCCCCATATGCTACCCACCACTGCGACCTGTATACTCTCGTTGGCTGGCCCTCCATACATATTCGTCGTCAAACCCACTGGATCCTGGTCATCTACAAGTCTTTGCTAGGTAAAGCCCCACCTTATCTCAGCTCACTGGTCACCATAGCAACACCCACCCGTAGCACGCGGTCCAGCAGGTATATTTCACTGGTCATCCCCAAAGCCAACTCCACGTTTGACCGCCTTTCCTTCCAGTTCTCTGCTGCCAATGACTGGAACGAATTGCAAAAATCACTGAAGCTGGAGACTTATATCCCCCTCACTAACTTTAAGCATCAGCTGTCAGAGCTGATGATGACATAAATGATGACATAAAAAGCCGTTGTGTTGAAACACCGTGTGATGTTTAACCGTGAGAATCGCAGAATGGTGAACTTACTAAATGACTGAGAGTTTGACTGTGTGATATTAGGTTGCTTCTTGTGTAAATATTTTCCGTCAGGATTTTAATGATTTGTATGTACTGTACCGGTACACAGCCAATCTGTAAATAGCACACGCAACTACCTCATTCCCATATTGTTATTTATCTTTTTGCTCTTTTGCACACCAGTTTCACTACTTGCACATCATCATCATCTGCACATCTATCACCCCAGTGTTAATGCTATATTGTAATTATTTTGCCTCTTTGGCTTATTTATTGCCTTACCTCCCTAATCTTCTACATTTGCACACACTGTACATTGATTTTTCTATTGTGGTATTGACTCTACGTTTGTTTATGTGTAACTCTGTGTGGTTGTTTTTGTCGCATTGCTTTGCTTTATCTTGGCCAGGTCACAGTTGTAAATGAGAACTTGTTCTCACCTGGCCTACCTGGTTAAATAAAGGTGAAATAAAAAAAAGACAGAAATACATTTACAACATTAACAATGTCTACGCTGTATTTCTGATCAATTTGATGTTATTTTAATGGACCATAAATGTGCTATTCTTTCAAAAACAAGGACATTTCTAAGTGACCCCAAACTTTTGAACAGTACTGTACATGTAGGTAGTGTTAAAGTGACTACATAGATAATTAACAGAGAGTAGCAGCAGCGTAAAAGGGGGGGACAATGCAAATAGATTGGGTAGCCATTTGAATCGCTGTTCAGGAGTCTTATGGCTTGGGGGTAGATTCTGTTAAGCCTTTTGGACCTTGACGTGGCGCTCCAGTACCGCTTGAATTGCGGTAGCAGAGAGAACAGTCTACACCTAGGTTGGCTGGAGTTTTTAACAGTTTTTAGGGCCTTCCTCTGACACCTCCTGGTATAGAGGTCCTGGATGGCAGCAAAGCTTGGCTCCAGTGAAATACTGGGCCGTACACACTACCCTCTGTAGTGCCTTGCGTTCGGAGGCCGAGCAGTTGCCATACCAGGCAATGATGCAACCAGTCAGGATGCTCTCGATGGTGCAGCTGTATAACTTTTTGAGGATCTGAGGACTCATGCCAAATCTTTTCAGTCTCCTGAAAAGGCTCCTGAAATAGGCTTTGCCTCTTCATGACTGTCTTGGTGTGTTTGGACCATGATAGTTTGTTGGTGATGTGGATACAAAGGAACTTGAAGCTCTCAACCTGCTCCACTACAGCCCTATCGATGACAATGGGGGCATGCTCGGTCCTCCTTTTCCTGTAGTCCACAATCACCTCCTTTGTCTTGATCATTTTGAGGGAACGGTTGTTATCCTGGCAGCACATGGCCAGATCTCTGACCTCCTCCCTATAGGCTGTCTCATTGTTGTTGGTGATCAGGCCTACTACTGTTGTGTCATCTGCAAACTTAATGATGGTGTTGGAGTCGTGCCTGGCCACGCAGTCATGAGTGAACAGGGAGTACAGGAGGGGACTGAGCACGCACCCCTGAGGGGCCCCCGTGTTGAGGATCAGCATGGCAGATGTGTTATTATCTACCCTTACCACCAGGGGGCGGTCTGTCAGGAAGTCCAGGATCCAGTTGCAGAGGGAGGTGTTTAGTCCCAGGGTCCTTAGCTAGAGATGAGCTTTGAGGGCACTATGGTGTTGAACGCTGAGCTGTAGTCAATGAATAGCATTCTCACATAGGTGTTCCTTTTGTCCAGGTGGGAAAGGGCAATGTGGAGTGCAATAGAAATTGGGTCTAGGGTTTCTGGGATAATGGTGTTGATGTGAGCCATGACCAGCCTTTCAAAGCACTTTGTGGCTACAGACGTGAGTCCTACGGCTCGGTAGTCATTTAGGCAGGTTACCTTAGTGTTCATGGGCACAGGAACTATGCTGGTCTGTTTGAAACGTGTTGGTATTACAGACTCAGTCACGGACAGGTTGAAAATGTCAGTGAAGACACTTGCAAGTTGGTCAGCGCATGCTCGGAGTACACGTCCTGGTAATCCGTCTGGTCCTGTGGCCTTGTGAATGTTGACCTGTTTAAAGGTCTTACTCACATCGCTTATGGAGAGTGTGATCACACAGTCGTCTGGGACAGCTGATGCTCTCATGCATGCTTCAGTGTTATTTGCCTCGAAGCGAGCATTGAAGTAATTTAGTTTGTCTGGTAGGCTTGTGTCACTGGGCAGTGCGTGGCTGTGCTTCTCTTTGTAGTCAGTAATAGTTTGCTTGCCCTGCCACATCCGACGAGATTTGGAGCCGGTGTAGTACGATTCAATCTTAATCCTGTATTGATGGTTTGTCGGAGGGCGTAGCGGGATTTCTTTCAAACTCCTAGCCCCTAGCTAAAGGGTAGCGCTGTCGATTTCAAGGAGCGGTCCTTGAAATCGACAGCGCTACCCTTTAGCTAGGTGCGGATGTTGCCTGTAGTCCATGGCTTCTGGTTGGGGTATGTACATACAGTCACTGTGGGGATGACGTCATCGATGCACTTATTTATGAAGCCAGTGACTGATGTGGTGTACTCAATGCCATCGGAAGAATTCCGTAACATATTCCAGTCTGTGCTAGCAAAACAGTCCTGTATATTAGCATCTGCGTCATCTGACCACTTCTTTATTGACCAATGCTAACGTTGTCCGTGATGAGATTAAAACTCAACCTTCGGGTTGCTAGACATTCGCTTTATCTTCTCACCCAACTTCAGTTTTTGCCTTAAGTAACCATCTCTCTTATGTAACCATACCAAACGTTACATATCATACTAATTTGAGTGTCCCGGATTCACATTTACTATGTTACGACTAGTCTATGAGACCAGGCTGGCAACAAACAAAAAAGGAAGGCCGGTTGCATCATTTGTTATGCAATGTAAGTCCACAATCTTCTGTGTGGAATGTTTGCTTATCCTTCATAAAAATAGACAAGACTTCAGTCATTTTGGTAATTAACAGAAATCGATGACAATCTATTGTAAATTTGGTAATTCATACTTGAATAACTTTTAAATCTGTCTCCGTCCATTCGTTCGTACATTTTTTTGTTAGTAACACGCGATATCTCAGACAGTGCTGGGCCGATTTTTACTAAACTTGAGTGAATGATGCATCTTGCCATAGAGGCATTTACTAAATTAAACTCATTGGCTCAAGACAGAAGCTATAGTAATGATCTTTAACTATTTAGTCACACACGCTCTCAGCCGACTCATCGGGTTCCCACGCCTCAACCGGCTCGTCGGGCATCCACGCCTCAGCCAACTCTCATGTCTCGGCAAGCCCATCAGGCTCACCCAGGGTGGTGCCACTAGGGGCGGGGTACTGTCACGCCTGCTCCTCCTCCCCTCCCTGGCGCTCGAGGGCACTAGGCTGCCCATTATTACACACACCTGTCACCATCGTTACGCGCACCAGCGCATCTTTGGACTCACCTGGACTCCATTACTTTGCCCCTCCTATATCTGTCTGTTCCTCAGTTTGATCCCCGTGTCAGCATTATTGTCATTATGTTTCCCGTCAAGATGTGTCCTTGTTTGTTTCATGTTGGTTATTTATTAAATGTTCCCTCCCTGTACTTGCTTCTCGTCTCCCAGCGTCTGTTCTTACAAAAATAAATAAAATTGTGTACATTTTTTTATATTTCATGCTGAAAGACTCATATTAAATACCAATGGTATTCACTAAGTTCATGGTTTATATTTAGGATAATGTTTTACAGTTTCGTAATTCTATTAGTTTTTTTCTAATCTTATTGAATTATTTCGTAGAGGACCAAAGATAATTACAAACAACTGTAAAAATCTGAAGTTCCCAAAAGGGCCACTAGATGTGATAGATTACATAAAATCCTTGAACACTTACACATTTCTGGTAGTTTACTGGTAAATTTAGAAAGTTTATTTCCAGTAAAATACCCTCCCTTTGCAACCCTAGTCACATAAGAGACAGACATGTACGATAATTTGGTAGTTCTTGAGTCATATAATCCCGGCTGTGGTTGTATTGATTTGACATTTAGGACATGCTAGATGTCATCTCAATGCACCCTGGGTAAATTAGTAACATCTCTGTGCACTGAGTCCATCATCCAGTTACATTGGCACAATGCATTTAGATGGATTTCTTATAACCCTGGAGGAGTATGGCAAATCATATTTTCCCCTGGGTGTCTATGACAGGGGATGAGGCTCAGGCTACAACACAGTGGCTAGAAAAACAGGAGCCTTTTCAATCTTCATTATCCCACAATCTTTGCAGTAAACCATTTTACGGTAATATGCCATTTGAGTCGCTGTTTGTTCTTTGAAATGCTTTATAATGTCACTATTAGGTTCTGTTTGCATATTCTGAGTAAGTGGTTATTGGAGTCAAAGCAGGCTACACATTATTTGATTATAAATGAGTATGGGAAATGATGGTGAAATAGCTGGGTCTGTCAACCAACTATTTCCTTTTGACTTTCGCCAAAGCACATTCACATTTTTTATGTGATATTTTCTTCACTGTTACTTCAACAGGTAGATGCAGATGGGTAGGGAAATTATTTAATTCCTGTCTCATTTTATGACGCTATGCGCCTTGGGAGGAAAAATCTGAGAGTGAAAGGGTTCTCAGATTGTATACAAACAGAACACTGGTTGTCGTCATGGCAACGCAGGCTTAGCCCCTAAAATGACCAAAGCACGCAGTCTCCAAAGGGACAGGGCGGGGGAGTTGTTTTCCCAGAATACACTGTGAATACAGATTGTTGACACACCATGAAATTCAGACTGAGGCTCCATGAAGTCATTATCATTAAAATAGGCAAGGGTCTAACATAACAGCAGAAGCCAACGAGGACGCATGTATGGCCACTAACCAGACATGCCATCAGAATCATACAGAACATACAGTAAACTTCATGGAATTGAATGACTCAGTTATACAGACAGAACAGTACAGACATGCTGCTTGAATAAGGGACCCCAGTACATTGTGTGCTTGTTTAAGTACAGTATTTTACTGTTTCTGTACTCAGGACAGTCAGTCACAATCCCCTAATAACTGTTCAAACAAGTCCGGCAGGCAGCACAGTTTATTTGACTTGATCACAACTCAGCCATACCACAGAGGTGACCCCGGTGTTATACTATTTAAATAAACAAGACATCCAGATACTGCAAGTGAACACACATAATTTGCGAAATGTGGCTCAATAAGTTTGAGACATATGACAACAGAGCTGCCATTGATCAGTTTAAAGTGCACATACAGTTGAAGTCGGAAGTTTACATACACTTAGGTTGGAGTCATTAAAAATCGTTTTTCAACAACTCCACAAATTTCTTGTTAACAAACTATAGTTATGACAAGTGTGTTAGGACATCTACTTCGTGCATGACACAAGTATTTTTTCCAACAATTGTTTCCAGACAGATTATTTCACTTATAATTCACTGTATCACAATTACAGTGGGTCAGAAGTTTACATACACTAAATTGACTGTGCCTTTAAACAGCTTGGAAAATTCCAGAAAATAATATCATGGCTTTAGAAGCTTCTGATAGGCAAATTGACATCATTTGAGTCAATTGGAGGTGTACCTGTGGATGTATTTCAAGGCATACCTTCAAACTCAGTGCCTCTTTGCTTGACATCATGGTAAAATCAAAAGAAATCAGCCAAGATCTCAGAAAAAAAATTGTAGACCTCCACAAGTCTGGTTCATCCTTGGGAGCAATTTCCAAATGCCTGAAGGTACCACGTTTATCTGTACAAACAATAGTACGCAAGTATAAACACAATGGGACCACGTAGCTGTCATTCCGCTCAGGAAGGAGACGCATTCTATCTCCTAGAGATGAATGTACTTTGGTGCAGAAAGTGCAAATCAATCCCAGAACAACAGAAAAGGACCTTGTGAAGATGCTGGAGGAAACAGGTACAAAAGTATCTTTATCCACAGTAAAACGAGTCCTATATCGACATAACCTGAAAGGCCGCTCAGCAAGGAAGAAGCCACTGCTCCAAAACCACCATTAAAAAGCCAGACTACGGTTTGTAACTGCACATGGGGACAAAGATCGTACTTTTTGGAGAATTGTCCTCTGGTCTAATGAAACAAAAATAGAACTGTTTGGCCATAATGACAATCGTTATGTTTGGAGGAAAAAGAGGGAGGCTTGCAAGCCAAAGAACACCATCCCAACCGTGAAGCACGGGGGTGGCAGCATCATGTTGTGGGGGTGCTTTGCTGCAGGAGGGACTGGTGCACTTCACAAAATAGATGGCATCATGAGGCTATATTGAAGCAACATATCAAGGCATTTTTCTTTATTTAACTGGGCAACTCAGTTAAGAACAAATTCTTATTTTCAATGATGGCTTTTTTACTAGGATTAAATGTCAGGAATTGTGAAAAACTGAGTTTAAATGTATTTGGCTAAGGTGTATGTAAACTTCTGACTTCAACTGTAAGTGGTCCTGTATTGTCCAATTGATGGACAGACGGCTCTTCTACACAAATAACATGTAATGTCCCAAGACTCAAGAGTACGAAACAAGAAAATCCTGCTTAAGCATTATAATTACATTATCTGAATGAATCTTGCTATGTGAAGTCATTGTGCCTGGTGTGTCCAGCACATCGTTCCCAAACTGTTAACATGACAATCTGTGCTGCTGTACCAATGCATAAGTTATAGACATAGCTAGCTGTCCTCAGTGGATTTTGCTATGAAACTGATCTGATGCTCTCTGTGTCTCAAGTACACATACATGTACAGTACATTTCACTTCATGTCTGTTCCAGGCCCAAACAATGAGCCCTCCTAAATTTGTCTAAAATACCTTCTCCCCCATAAGTAGAGACAATTGTAACAGATAACAACATCTAGTATCTACAAAGTTCCCTCCTGTTAACCTCAGTAATACATTCCAGGATCCTCGCAAAACCATGTTGTTTTACTGTACAGATCTCACTACCTTATCTCTACTTGCACAATTTCCCTTTCCCATAAATAAACAGAGCCTATAACATCTAAAACACTGTCCTGCAAAATCTGGCTTCTGCTGAAGCCTCTGTGTCAGCCCTGTTGTTCTGTCATAGTGACAGAGTGGAGCATAGCTCTGCATGGGTCTTACCTGACTTGACCAGTACATCCCTGGTCCTCCCAGCCTGGCCAGAAGGAAACAGGCTGTGACTGTGGGTGACTCTCTGTGCCATGCCTCTCTTGGTGTCTGTCTGTCTGTCTCCCTCTCTCTGTGTCCGGGTGTATCTGTGTGTGTCCTGCTGCAGCACTCCTTTAAGCATGCTTCTCTGCCCAGGCTAGAGTAAACAGTCACATGACCCCCGGGCATTCCACTGCCCGCCCCTCCCTCTCTCACACCCCTCTCTCTCTCTCTCTCACACTCTCACTCACTCACTCACTCACTCACTCACTCACTCACTCACTCACTCACTCACTCACTCACTCACTCACTCACTCACTCACTCACTCACTCACTCACTCACTCACTCACTCACTCACTCACTCACTCACTCACTCACTCACTCACTCACTCACTCACTCACTCACTCACTCACTCACTCACTCACTCACTCATTCACTCACTCACTCACTCACACTCTCTCTCTCTCTTTCTCACTCTTTATCTCTAATATTATTACTCTATCTATTGCCTCTCCCCTCCGTCTCTAGCCTGCTGTTAGATACTCTCTCTCCCTCTCTTTCTTTTGTCTTTTTTTCTTTTCCTCTATGCTCTCACTTTCCCTCTCTCTAGTTCTCTCCTCCATTCTTTCTTTCTTTCCTTCCCTCTCATTTCCCTCTCAATCTTCCACTCTATCCTCTCACTCACACTCTCACTCCTCTCTCTCTCCCTCTCTCTGATCCTCAGTGGTCTGTAGCTGGTAGGATTAGCAGAAGGCTTAAGTTCTCTCCTAATGCTCATATTAACCATAAGTCATCTGGGCGCTTTCATACTCAGCAGTGTAGTACAGTAGCCAGGCTGGCAGTACTGGGAGAGAGCACACTGGGCTGTTCATCTACACTTGGCTTTCCCAATGCCTCTGCTTTAAGGGGATGTAGAATGTATACAGTGTTAGCTAGATAGAGATTATGAGCTAGCCTGCAATTAGTCAGAGGGATGTCAGTATCAATGTGATATTTTTTTCCTGACAAAGAGAGGTTCACTTACCACTATAGAAAATAACTAAGTGACAAGGTGTTCACTGACTTATTTGTTAGTTATAAATAATGCTTTTGATAAAAAATATCCAAAATTTGTCAACAAAGTAAGACATGGGATTAGGAAGAAATGTAAACCTCTTCAGCACTCTGATGAAAACTCTCCAAGACATGTTGATCTCAAAGTTGGACACTTTAGTTTATGTCGAGTACCACAAAATCCCTTGTATTTCACAAAATCAACGTACTCAGAGTTTATCATGTTAGCACAGGCACTAGATTGTAAGACTCTTTTAAGACTCTTAAGGTTCTTACTGGATGCTTTGAGCCCTTTAAAAAACGTTTTCATACATAACACAAACAGTGTAACCAGACCCGTGAACAGCCAAACGTGCCAAGTGTGCGGAAGTACCTCTACCTGGCTGGCAGGTATGGTCACAGTGATTGGAGGGCCAGGTCCATTACTCCGCTGTGTACAATGAGAGGCAGTGATAACACAAGATGGTAACTCAGAGTTGCTTGGCTTTACTTCCCAGGCATGTTATTGTTCCATGAGACAGTAACCGGAGAGGGCCAGACGTACCTCTGCCATTCCTGTGCTTTCCGTTTTTCACACACTGCTGCTGCTGCTGCTGTTGGTTGATGTTATACGTCTTCTGTAGAGAGAGGGAAAGAAGAATAGAGAGATGGGTGGGATGGGAGAGAAATAGAGATGGGTTCAGACGATACATCAGACCCTGATCATTGCCATTTCTCACATCCGCCCAGCATGCTTGTGATGTCATTAGTGTCTCCTCATTGATTTTAAATGGACATTACCGGTCTGGGGGCTATAAACAGCTAAAGGCCACTGGCACACAGTGACAGCAGGCATTAAACTGGCTCTCTCGTCCTTCCATTCTTCCTCCATCTCTCTCACTTCTACTCCTCTTACTCCTTTTACTTCTATCCATTCCTCTCATCATCCTCCTCCTCCCTTCTCTCTCCCTTCTCCTCCTCACATGTATCCTTCCTCTTCCCCATACCTCTACACCCCTTCTGTTTCTGCTCCTCCCCTTTTCCTTCTGCTCCCCACATCCCTTCCTATTCATCCTTCTCCTCCCTCTCTCTTTCTCTTTCTCTCTCTCTCTCCCTCTCTCTCTCTCTCTCCCCTCCCATCCTCCTTATCCCTCTCTCTCTGACAGGGCCCCAGAGGTCTGGTTGTCCATACTGAAGCCTTGCAGCACAGCCTCTTCACAGGGGTGAGCTGAGCTCCATTCAAAGGGCCTTTTGGACGCCCTCTCGGCTGTGTGAAAGGATATTGTGTTGCCGTCTACGGTTGCTAGGAGAGGCTTTCTCAGGCTTGGTTTGGTGACAAGGCCCTTACTGTCTTGAGTCCCCCCCATCCCCTACCTCCCTGGCATTACTGGGGGTGGGGGCATTTCTGTTAATCCACTGGTGGGGTATAGGGTAAATTCTGTGTCGTGCATGGAAATGGAGAGTTTGGGGGAATGGAGGTTTGGGGAGGGCAGTGTTTTAATGAATGATCTCTTTCTCCTAAATGTGTCTCTGTCACTGTGTTGGGACAGGGTGTTCCTCATGTACTCTAAAAATGCTCTGTAAATATGACAAACAGCAACAAACATGAATAATACATGACCTCACATGGAAAATACCTAAACTCTGTTGATTGTATCATGTACTATTATGCATGTTATTTTTTCTGACATGATCAAAATAGAGTCTTCAGTCATGATCATGTCTAGAGACTAGTTTTTTAAATTGGTAAATGGAATACATTTATGTTGTGTAAAATGTAATAGTAATAATGGAAATAATAGATTTTTTCTACAACACATTGCTCCTAATATTCATGCTCTCTCTCGTTGCTTTAAAGTACAACAGAGTTGCTCTAAGCAGTATTATGATTACCAGGGGTTCACTAAGAAGATATAAGAAGCAAAGCCTGTTCTAATAACACTTGAGTCAAGTTTTAAATGAGCTTAGAGGGAATAAAAACTCCATATTTACAGCCACACTGCATAAACCCCTCTCTCATTGATGAGTCACCTCACAACGTCTATGAGCTGTGTGAATAAAGAACAGTAAGCTCCGTATTGATCTCCAGTGATTATGAGTGTCCATAACTTTATCCTCTTCATTTTCCTGCCCCAGGAGTGTATCAAGGTTCGTGGCTTGCCTCTGTAAGTGGACAATTAAATCCAAACAGGTCTCAGTAGGGCTGCACAATTCTGGTAACTTTCCAGAAATCCCAGTTGGAGGATTCCTGGTCTAAATCCGTTCTGGAAGCACTGAACCTAGTCCCTACTGTGCAGGCTGGCTGACCTGGGTTTAGATTGTGTTTGTTGTGTTGTGTTTTTCCCTGGCCCAGTGTCTCATTACCATCAGTGGTCATTTGACCTTTCCAATCAGAGTCCTGTTTGATTTCCCTCATGTTTTATTAAGCAGACTCAGAAAGTGATTCTATACCTCTAACCCTATAATAAGGGGTGAGACAAAGAGGTTTGACCTTTTTTTGTCAAATCAATTTGGACCCTGATCCGGTGATCTGGTGCTCTGGTTTCACCCCTCAGGGTAGTCAGGTTACCCAGGCGACACAAGCTGTTAGCAGAGGCCCTGGACAGGAGAGTAGGGTTGCTAGAAAAGTACACAAGCAATGCACCTTCCAACTACTAACTCTAACTTGAACCCGCACCTTAACCATAACCTTGATATTGCCTGATGACCCGCTCAGGCCCAGTTAAGCACTCAGTTACACATACGCAAACATGTATGCACGCACACATGCACCCACACAAAATGTGAGTATATCATGATAATTACACAAAGTTATGATTATGTTTGGATTATCCCTTTGAATAGAGTCTTACTGAATATTTGAATATTGGACACTGTGTCAACACGAGTAATTTCAACCATGGATATAAATAAATACATTTAAATATATATTTCTCTAATTACAAAATCAAGTCTTGTAGCTGACACTGCCTCAGTACAGTACACTGTGTTCCCTACCTAAGGGATTTTGATGTTTTATTGTCCCCAATGAGAAAGTAAAACCCACACTCACTGAAATATTCTTTAAGTTTCAATATATTTTTTTAGCAGCAGAGGTCAGAGCAAACAGACACATTTCGGCGACAGCCTTCACCAACCTTTTTTGTTTTATGTCCCCCTGAGCCATATGAGCCCCTTAACGTAGTGCTCTCCTAGTGAGATGAAAGAGCAGTAAAAGCAGAGAGCTTGTCAGTGGCATTCAGGACACTGCCATTAGATGAGACAGAGGGAACTACTGCCCCAGAGATTGTTGGCTTGACATACTCTCCAAAATGCACATTTAGAACCTGACACCTGTAGTAAGACATTGAAAAGGAACGCTCACTCACCATAAAAAGTGCATTGTTTTATTTAAAATGTGCAAAGTGCGATCGGTTTGAATCCCACCCCAAGTTTTCATTAAACAAAAACAGTCAGGACCCTGTCAATAGAGACCCAGTTAGCAACCCAAAACAAACCTCATGTAGATCCTGACTTACCAAGGAACTAACATAGCTTTTCCAAATCCTAACTGGAGTAATCAGTGGGCAAACTGAAACACTGACCATGTTGTACACTGCTGAAGGGCCTGTCACCAGCATGTGTCTGTGCTACTAAATACACTTTTCCATGCCCCCCTCTGTCCTTATCTTTTCCTAAATAAGTCTATAAGCAATGTTCCCATATTCACGGAGACTGTAATCACATTAAATGCCGCATATGTCGGCTCAATTGGAAATTACCGTTAAATGCCAAGTGCTCTGTAACGCAGATTTGTATTTTTATTTTACTAGACAAGTCAGTTAAGAACAAATTCTTATTTACAAGGAACAGTGGGTTAACTGCCTTGTTCAGGGGCAGAACGACAGATTTTTACCTTATCAGCTCAGGGATTTGATCTAGCAACCTTTCAGTTACTGGCCCAACTCTCTATCCACTAGGCTACCTGCTGCCCCAGATCTACTGCCGGTCGGATTGAATCCCAGCCTTCGATGGTCACAGCACAACAAAGATGGGAACCACGCCATGAAGCGGATCCAAGATCAGTTCTTATTGACAGTGCCCACCTCAGGCCAGTACATTAGTCACTCTCACCTCCCCCTGTCTTTAATCTCAGGAAGGCAGATTCTGCACCACAGGTCATCACAGCTCAACATGAACCATGTTCCACTATGCCAGCTACCCTCCAGGAAGGAAAAGTAATGTACTTAGGCAGGACACAATGTTTTACAGATGGTTCAAAGATGTAACGCTCAGATCTGGGAGGCCTTGTAAACTACAAAACGTTCCCTTTCCTGCAACAGGCTTTAACATGCACGATACACACACACACACACACACACACAGACACACACACGCACGCACGCACATGCACATGCACATGCACATGCACACACACACACACTCAATAACAACACACAATACACCCAATGTTACTGATTCAGATTCTTCCATGATCAGATTGAGTTGAGTCTGCCACCTAGTGGAGAAACAGGTATACTTCTCTGCTCTCTACAGATTGTGGTGGCAGTAATTAACTTCAGAGCTAGGCACGCTAAAGATAACTAAGCTCATTACAGCTACAGTACCATTTCAGGTCATGTAATTGTCGAGCACTAACCATATGCTTCAGTGAACAAACAGATATCTGAGGGATTTTAACTGTTTTCAGTATAATGTTCTATATGGTGGAGCCAGAAGAGCTCTTAATGAGGACAGGGCCATGCAGGTAAACAGAAACACCATCTGGTCCTATACATCTGCAGCTGAGTAGGTCACATCAGTGTTGTTTTCGAGACCACCTAAAGCAAGACCGATTCAAGACCGAGACCAGGAGGGGGACAAGGGGTTCGAGACAGAGGCAAGACCGAGACCAGAAAAATGAGAGTCCAATTCAAGACCATGATTGTAATTTTGTCAAATCACCACCTTATAACAGAGTTCAACATGCACCAATATTTCTGTGTTCATATTTCAGAACAATGTATGGATTCTTTAGACATTCAGAATAGTGAAACATGTATGCTGAGGGAAAATAGAGCGACTCTACAAATTATTACTAACCCAAACACAATGGGCCTACTATGCCTTCAGAGAAGGGTTAAGGATTTATACAATAATTATTATAATTATATTATTATTTTTCAATGATCTGATTTAATCTTGTCACACCCTGGCCTTAGTTATCTTTGTTTTCATTATTATTTTAGTTAGGTCAGGGTGTGACATGGGGAAGTTTGTGTGTTTTTTGTATTGTCTAGGGTGTTGTATGGTTTAGGGGGTTTAGTAGAGGAGATGGTTTAGTGTTCAGTGTAGGTGTCTAGGAAAGTCTATGGTTGCCTGAATTGGGTCTCAATTAGAGACAGCTGGTTATTGTTGTCTCTGATTGGGAGCCATATTTAAGGCAACCATAGGCTTTAGCTTTTTTGTGGGTAATTGTCTATGTTGAACGTTTGTTGCTTGTCCCTGCACTTACGTCATTAGCTTCACGGTCGTTTGTTGTTTTGGTTTGTTTTGTGTATAGTGTTCGTTTTCGTGTTTTTCCTCTCTTCTAATAAAAGAAGATGTATTTTGCACACGCTGCGCCTTGGTCATCTCTCTCTCCTATAGACGATCGTGACAGAATTACCCACCAATCCAGGACCAAGCGGCGTGTCAAGCAGCAACAGGACCCACCTACACAGGATTCATGGACATGGGAGGAGATACTGGATGGTAAGGGACCTTGGGCACAACCGGGAGAATATCGCCTCCCTCGTGAAGAGCTGGAGGCAGCTAAAACCGAGAGGAGGCGATATGAGGAGGCAGCACGGAAGCAAGGCTGGAAGCCCGTGAGTACAACCCAAACATTTCTTGGGGGGGGCCTTAAAGGGAGTGTGGCGAAGTCAGGTAGGAGACCTGCGCCTACTCCCTGTACTTACCGTGGAGAGCGAGAGTACGGGCAGACACCGTGTTACGCAGTAGAGCGCATGGTGTCTCCTGTACGCGTGCATAGCCCGGTTCGGTACATTCCAGCTCCACGTATCGGCCGGGCTAGATTGAGCGTTGAGCCGGATGTCATGAAGCCGGCCCAACGCATCTGGTCACCAGTGCGTCTCCTCGGGCCGGCTTACATGGCACCAGCCTTACGCATGGTGTCCCCGGTTCGCCTACATAGCCCGGTGCGGGTTATTCCACCTCCCCGCACTGGTCGGCGACGGGGAGCATACAACCAGGTAAGGTTGGGCAGGCTCAGTGCTCAAGGGAGCCAGTACGCCTGCACGGTCCGGTATTTCCGGCGCCACCTCCCCGCCCCAACCCAGTACCACCAGTGCCTCCTCCACACACTAGCCCTATGGTGCGTGTCTCCAGCCCTTTACCACCAGTGCCTAAACCACGCACAAAGCCTCCTGTGTGTCCCCAGAGTCCTGTGCGTCCTGTTGCTGCTCCCCGCACTAGCCCTGAGATGCGTGTCCCCAGTCCGGTACCACCAGTTCCGGCACCACGCACTAGGCCTAATGTGCGCTCCCAGGGTCCAGTATGCCCTGTTCCTTCTCCCCGCACTAGCCTGAAGGTGCGTGTCCTTAGCCCGGTGCCTCCAGTTCCGGCACCACGCACCAGGCCTACAGTGCGCCTCATCCGGCCAGAGCCATCCGTCTCCCCAGCGCCATCTGAGCCATCCGTCTCCCCAGCGCCATCTGAGCCATCTGTCTGTCCAGAGCCATTAGAGCCGCCCGTCTGTCCCGAGCCGTCAGAGCCGTTAGTCAGTCAGGAGCCGCTAGAGCCATTCGTCAGTCAGGATCTGCCAGAGCCGCCAACCAGACAGGATCTGCCAGAGCCGCCAACCAGACAGGATCTGCCAGAGCCGCCAACCAGACAGGATCTGCCAGAGCCGCCAACCAGACAGGATCTGCCAGAGCCGCCAACCAGACAGGATCTGCCAGAGCCGCCAGCCAGCCATGAGCGTCCAGATCCGCCAGCCAGCCATGAGCGTCCAGATCCGCCAGCCAGCCATGAGCGTCCAGATCCGCCAGCCAGCCATGAGCGTCCAGATCCGTCAGCCAGCATGACAGATCCGTCAGCCAGCCATGAGCAGCCAGATCCGTCAGCCAGCCATGAGCAGCCAGATCCGTCAGCCAGCCATGAGCAGCCAGATCCGTCAGCCAGCCATGAGCAGCCAGATCCGTCAGCCAGCCATGAGCAGCCAGATCCGTCAGCCAGCCATGAGCAGCCAGATCCGTCAGCCAGCCATGAGCCGTCCAGCCAGGATCCGCCAGAGCCGTCCAGCCAGGATCCGCCAGAGCCGTCATCCAGCCAGGATCCGTCCCTCAGTCCGGAGCTGCCGTCCGGAGCTGCCGTCCCTCAGTCCGGAGCTGCCCCTTATCCTGGTGCTGCCCCTTATCCTGGTGCTGCCCCTTATCCTGGTGCTGCCCCTTATCCTGGTGCTGCCCCTTATCCTGGTGCTGCCCCTTATCCTGGTGCTGCCCCTTATCCTGGTGCTGCCCCTTATCCTGGTGCTGCCCCTTAGTCCGGTGCTGCCCCTTAGTCCGGTGCTGCCCCTTAGTCCGGTGCTGCCCCTTAGTCCGGTGCTGCCCCTTAGTCCGGTGCTGCCCCTTATTCCAGTGGGGTTAAGAAAGCGGGTAGTGACTATGGTGGGGTGGGGACCACGACCAGTGCCAGAGCCGCCACCGTGGACAGACGCCCACCCAGACCCTCCCCTAGACTTTATGCTGGTGCGCCCGGAGTTCGCACCTTAAGGGGGGGGTTATGTCACACCCTGGCCTTAGTTATCTTTGTTTTCATTATTATTTTAGTTAGGTCAGGGTGTGACATGGGGAAGTTTGTGTGTTTTTTGTATTGTCTAGGGTGTTGTATGGTTTAGGGGGTTTAGTAGAGGAGATGGTTTAGTGTTCAGTGTAGGTGTCTAGGAAAGTCTATGGTTGCCTGAATTGGGTCTCAATTAGAGACAGCTGGTTATTGTTGTCTCTGATTGGGAGCCATATTTAAGGCAACCATAGGCTTTAGCTTTTTTGTGGGTAATTGTCTATGTTGAACGTTTGTTGCTTGTCCCTGCACTTATGTCATTAGCTTCACGGTCGTTTGTTGTTTTGGTTTGTTTTGTGTATAGTGTTCGTTTTCGTGTTTTTCCTCTCTTCTAATAAAAGATGTATTTTGCACACGCTGCGCCTTGGTCATCTCTCTCTCCTATAGACGATCGTGACAAATCTCTTCAGTTTTTGTTGGAAAGGGTTAACACTGAAGAGAAAACAAGATCCAATCAGGATTTTCTTTGCTGGTCTCTGGGGAGATAAATCGAGCTAGCAATGTCAGCCATTGGCTAGCTATATAAAGACATCTGCCATTCAACTATATTAGGGCAACATTTTGGAGTGACAGTGGAATCAACCAATCACATTTTGACTTAATGGGTGGGATTGCTTTTAAAAAAACATATGGAAACTTCTAGCTAGCTTTTGTTGTTGGCTAGTTTGCAGCGGCTGCAGCAGGTGTTATCAAAGAGGATATTGTTGCAAATTTGTTAGCAACTCCCTTTTTAATAATAACTTTCAACAAGAAGTTATGTTTCAAATGATCGACATCTGGTGAGTGAAACTGTGTTTTTTTATTGCAGCGTGCTTACTGTTGTTCGCCATCTCTTTGAAATAACTCATGTGCGAGAAACATTGTAGCATTTAAAGTGGAACTGACAGCATTTTAGCAAATTGAAATCTCATTAAAATCTTTTCATTTACACCACAAGGAAGAATATGACACTTTTTAAACATTTTCTGACAACCGACCACTAAGGTGTGACTGGTTTCAGGAAACTAGGCGTATATTGCACATCACTACTTCACAGGAGCGGCATTTGAACGTAAATGTCTAGACAATAGTGACCCATACACAGCTAGATGTGGCTGGGGGATGGTTATAGCATTTCCTTCAAGCATCATATAATAATTATAAAATATTTTTATCTGGACACTTTCTGTTTTTGATATTGCTACTATACAAGTAACCATTTCAGTGTACCATTTATACCTTCTGTATCCTGTGCATATGACAAATAAACTTCATGTAGCGTGTGTTTACCACATGGCCTCATGTGAATCTTTAAAGACATGGGTGGGGCTAAGGCTTAAGAGGGTGTGAACGATGCTGAATGGGTGTAGACAAAGAAGAGCTCTCCAGTACGTGTACCATTACATTTAAAGGCCATTTTCATAAAAGTGGAGTTAGAAGTTTATCAAATTTCAAAGCAGAATTACTTTCCTATTGTTCCTCAACTGCAGTGTATGACATACCATTTTCTAGCCCCGAGTCTCTACTTTTATCCAATGTAAAAAAAACACAATTTCAAATTATTCAAGATAAGACCAAATCGAGGAGCTCGGTCACATATTGTCATTTTCAAGATTTCATAAATTCTTAGAATGTTTGGGAATTATGTATACTAAGGCAATGGTTCCCAAACTTTTTATAGTCCCGTACCCCTTCAAACGTTCAACCTCCAGCTGCGTACCCCCTCCAGCACCAGGGTCAGCGCACTCTCAAATGTTGTTTTTTGCCATCATTGTAAGCCTGCCACACACACACTATACGATACATTTATTAAACATAAGAATGAGTGTGAGTTGTCACAACCCGGCTCGTGGGAAGTGACAAAGAGTTCTTATAGGACCAGGGCACAAATAATAATATAACAATAATCAATTTTGCTCTTTATTTAGCCACCTTACATATGAAACCTTATTTGTTCATCAAAAATTGTGAATAAATCACCACAGGTTAATTAGAAGGGTTTGCTTGAAAGGATGCGCATAACTCTGCAATGTTGGGTTGTATTGGAGAGAGTCTTTCCACACACAGTCTGTGCCTGTATTTAGTTTTCATGCTAGTGAGGGCTGAGAATTCACTCTCACATAGGTTCGTGGTTGCAAAGGGCATCAGTGTCTTAGCAGCGCGATTTGCCAAGGCAAGAAACTCTGAGCGCAGCCCTATCCAGAAATCTGTCAGTGGCTTCTGATTAAATAAAAATTTCACAGAACCGCGTGTTGCAATTTCGATGAGGCTCTCTTGTTCAGATATCGGTAAGGGGACTGGAGGCAGGGCATGAAAGGGATAATGAATCCAGTTGTTTGTGTCGTCCGTTTCGGGAATGTACCAACGTAATTGTGCACCCAGCTCACTCAGGTGCTTCGCTATATCACATTTGACATTGTCTGTAATCTTGAGTTCATTTGCACACACAAAAATCATACAATGATGGAAAGACCTGTGTGTTGTCCTTGTTAATGCGGACAGAGAAGAGCTCCAACTTCTTAATCATAGCCTCAATTTTGTCCCGCACATCGAATATAGTTGCAGTGAGTCCCTGTAATCCTAGATTCAGATCATTCAGGAAAGAAAAAACATCACCCAGATAGGCCAGTCGTGTGAGAAACTTGTCATCATGCAAGTGGTCAGACAAGTGAAAATTATGGTCAGTAAAGAAAACTTTAAGCTCGTCTCTCAATTCAAAAAACGTGTTAATACTTTGCCCCTTGATAACCAGCGCACTTCTGTATGTTGTAAAAGCGTTACATGGTCGCTGCCCATATCATTGCATAATGCAGAAAATACACGAGCGTTCAGGGACCTTGCTTTAAGAAAGTTAACCATTTTCACTGTAGTGTCCAAAACATCTTTCAAGCTGTCAGGCATTCACTTGGCACCAAGAGCCTCTCGGTGGATGCTGCAGTGTACCCAAGTGGTGTCGGGGGCAACTGCTTTTACGTGCGTTACCACTCCACTATGTCTCCCTGTCATGGCTTTTGCGCCATCAGTACAGACACCATCACATCTTGACGACCACAAGTCCATTTGATGTCACAAAGCAGTACAGTACTTAAAAAATATCCTCTCATGTATAGAAATATCCTCTTCCTTAATTGACCCCCCCATAAACGTAACTGACATATACCAGGAGCTGTGCCAGGCCCGCCACGTCTGTTGACTCATCCAGCTGTAACACATATAATTCACAGGCTTGTATGCGAAGCAGTAATTGTTTCAAAACATCTCCTGCCATGTCACTGATGCGTCATAAAACAGTGTTGTTGTTTTTTTTGCCTTTTTCCCCAGCATTGTCCCCCCATATCCACCATTTCCCACCATATCCACGGCAGCAGGAAGAATTAAGTCCTTCACAATTGTATGGGGCTTGCCTGTCCTAGCCGCACGGTAGCTCACCATATAAGACACTTCTAGCCCCTTCTTATTAATGGTATCTGTTGCTTTTATACATGTCTTACTACTCGAAAGTCGTCTTTATTCTCGCTCAAACTTGCGTGGCTCAACTTGCGTTGCTTATTTTTCAAATTGTCATGTTTTGTTTCTAAATGTCTGTGCAAGAGTGAAGGTTTCCCACGCAAGAGTGAAGGTTTCCCACGAGAAAGTAACGGTTAATGTGACTGGATGTAAATTATTTGACTAGGCTACCTGTGTTTGACATTGTGTTGTTATTTCGCTGAACACTAGATGGTTTAATTTTATTTTTGGCAGTGAAACGATGCTACTCAGGTGAGAAAAAAACCTCACCCAAACGCATAGCCCTGTTGGAAAAAATAAATGTACTGTTTGAAAATTTGGCGTACCCCCAACGGCATTGCGCGTACCCCCGGGGGAATACCTGTACTAAGGCATTTGTGAAAATTCTATAGCAATATAGAGTGGGAAAGTGGCCGTGCGTTTTGACAATTAATAGACACTGCAGGAAATAAAACCGGAGTCTACACAGACCGGTGCGCTATAGCCAATCAGAGCTACAGTAGGGCTTTATACAAACAAGCCATTTGCCACTGGGCCTTCCATAATTCACTTTGAACTGGACTGTGTGTTTACAAGCAGTTGCAACAGCGCGACTTTAGATCATTAGAACGCATTCACCAAAATACACAAAATTCACCTGAATGGATTTCTGCATTTATGAAAACAACATGGAAGTCCTCTTTACAGTCCTATTGAGGAAACAACCATGAAAAGGTAGGCTCTCTCTCCCTCAGTTATGCACATCAACAACAAGTTAAACAACTAATGCTAGCCAAAGCAAGATGAGCTAAAATCTAACAAAGGAACATTAGATAAATTCTCAAACTTTTTTCAGCTAGTTGGCTGTGAAAATTGCACTGATAAACAATGGGGAATTGTAGCCTCCCCGTCCTTCTGCAGCTTGTCTGCTAATGCATGCTTGTCCCAACCAAGCACCCAAGCTAACTGGCTAAAGTTGGCTAGCTTGCTAGATAGCTTCTTCCAGACACAAACGAGACCTCACTGACCATTTTACTCACTGTAGCAGAGCTGGTTAGTCTGTTTACATGTTATCTAGAGAGTTCTTGACTAACTATTACTTATTTTGCATACGTTTACTGACACCGGTCATATTCAACTGGGTTTTGCACGTTTGTAAATTCATCAGCTCCTCTGCTCTCTGGCACACTCCGACGAAAGTGCTCTGAGATTGGAGTAGATAACCAGAGTGTAACGATCGTCGTATAGAGGAGAAGGAGAAGACCAAGGTGCAGCGTGGTAAGTATTCATAATTCCTTTTAATGAATACGAATACTAGAACAAAACAACAAAAACGATAAACGAACAGTTCTGCAAGGTGACATACACTAAACAGAAAACAACCACCCACAAACACAGGTGGGAACAGGCTACCTAAGTATGATTCTCAATCAGAGACAACGATAGACAGCTGCCTCTGATTGAGAACCATACCAGGCCAAACACACAGAAATACAAAACAAGGACAACATAGAACCCCAGACTCTGAAAACGATATGAGGGGAAAAAGTCAGTCACTTACCCACTCCTCCAATGGTATGACATCCTTCTAACAGCTAGCTAGCTAGCTAATGTTAGTCTCTGTGTTTTTAGCTTGCTACATAAATAGATAGGATAGCCTATTAGCCACATTATGACTGGCTTGTGATCATTGCCCATCCTAGTTTGATTGTATTTACATTCCCAGCCTCCGTATTGAGTGTCTCAGTGAGACCGGTCTCGAGTACTACAACACTGGGTCACATGCCAGGGACAGATGTGTGACAGCAAGGACGGATGACACAGGACAGGTTGTAGTTCCATCACAGGCTGCACTGACACCAGCCTCAGCCTGGCATGGTCTGGGATCAAAGTGTGACCCACAGGTGAAAGGTGAGTGACCTGGCCTGGCTGGTACAGGCCAGGTCACTCACTTTGATCCCAGACCATGCCAGGCTGAAGCTGGTGTCAGTGCAGCCTGTGATGGAACTACAACCTGTCCTGTGTCATCCGTCCTTGCTGTCAGGCCAGGTCTGGGTTTGCTGCTCTGTCAGCCTCTTATCAATTGCCTGTCCATCAGGGTTGGGCTCAATGTGGTAAATAGGTCAATGGAACTCGACCCAAACAATAGAAATGCCATGGAAACGTGTGGGGGGAATATGCCGTGGGAGAAAGATCCCAAATCTTCTCATTGCCCCCCAGCAAAACTAACCCACATTTAGGCTATTGTGTATATGTGTATTTCACACTATGTTGAGGTAAAATCTGAGCATAATGCTTGTATGAATGTCAACCTAAACACATGTCATCGTCACCAATCAATTAAAAAACGACTTTGACTACCACCACCGATTTCTGTATGCCAGCGATGCTACCAGCTTATACTAACGAGAGTTAGCATTTAGCACTCACTTCTAAATGTTATGCAGAGAAAACAGACAAATATATCCAAATTGGACTTAGTAACCACATTGTAGGCCTGTTACAATACATTAATCATGACGGATTTGATAATTATCTACTTTGTTAGATCAGATTTGTTGAATGTGCACCAATCCGGCGTCCTTCTATCCCCCACGGTCTATATTCCATTGACCTCTTTACCGCATCTATTGGAATTTGTGGGTACTCCACGTTTTATATCTTTTCACTATTGCCACGATACAGACATCATTCTCCCCGGTTGTTGGTGCCTATTCTAGACGACTCCAATGATCTCAAGGACAGACAGTCATTGTAATGTTCTCATGTCATGTGAAAGCCTCCTCCACTCACGCCGCCAAACTTACCCTAGTAAAACTGACTATCCTACCGATCCTCGACTTCGGCGATGTCATCTACAAAATAGCTTCCAATACTCTACTCAGCAAACTGGATGCAGTCTATCACAGTGCCATCCATTTTGTTACCAAATCACCTTATACCACCCACCACTGCGACCTGTATGCTCTAGTCGGCTGGCCCTCGCTACATATTCGTCGCCAGACCCACTGGCTCCAGGTTATCTATAAATCTATACTAGGTTAAACTCCGCATTATCTCAGCTCACTGGTCACGATAACAACACCCACCCGTAGCACACGTTCCAGCAGGTATATCTCACTGATCATCCCCAAAGCCACCACCTCATTTGGCCGCCTTTCCTTCCAGTTCTCTGCTGCCAGTTACTGGAACGAGTTGCAAAAATCGCTGAAGTTGGAGACTTTTATTTCCCTCACCAACTTTAAACATCAGCTATCTGAGCAGCTTACCGATCGCTGCAGCTGTACATAGTCCATCTGTAAATAGCCCAACCAATCTACCTACCTCATCCCCATACTGTTTTTATTTACTTTTCTGCTCTTTTGCACACCAGTATCTCTACTTGCACATCATCATCTGCTCATTTATCACTCCAGTGTTAATCTGCTAAATTGTAATTATTCGCCACTATAACCTATTTATTGCCTACCTCATGCCTTTTGCACACACTGTATATAGACTATATTTTTTTCTACTGTGTCATTGACTTGTTTATTGTGTTATTGGCTTGTTTATTGTTTATTTTTTATTCCATGTGTAACTCTGTTGTTGTCTGTGTCACACTGCTTTGCTTTATCTTGGCCAGGTCGCAGTTGTAAATGAGAACTTGTTCTCAACTAGCCTACCTGGTTAAATAAAGGTGAAGAAAAAAGTTTAGTCAGCACAGTAATGATTACTGTTACCATAACATAAGGCAGAGTGCCATTTAGTTTGTTGCAAAAACAGACTGAAATGGACGATTTCAGTCTGCTTGATAACAATAACAGTAATTATAGTTTATTGAAGAAGTAGTTAGATTAGATTTTGTTCCATTACCCTCTGCAGCTTTACAAGATATAAAGGCAAAGCACAGATAGGGCACAAGCTGTTCAGCCCAGTTCAGTCCAGTCACTCTCAGCTACATTGTATGGTTCTCTCTGTTGTCTCTCCCTGTGATAATTATTATGAAGGCTATGAGTCTCCTGCTTTGAGTCTTATACAATACCAGACACTGTTGGCGTCAGGGTTGAGGGAGTGACTGGTGATTGGATGCCCTGGGTTGGTTAGAACTCAACATGGATCAAAAGCATTTGGTCAAACTTCAGGACCCAGAGGGCAAAGATCAACTCTTCCTTTTTAAACATTCAGTGACCCCGAACAACAACAACAGATACAGATACCCCCAATTCTCCTCATTCACTTTTGACAAGTGTCTACTTCTGTGTATTATTATATTTTCCAAGTTGCCTTATAAGGAAATTCACAGGGACACAACCTACTGTTTTGGACATATTTAAACCCATTATCCACAGATATCTCTGTAGCTCACTGAGACTGATCCTAAATTCCTCCTGTTTAATGAAGTCTTACGGACACTGCCAGGGCAAGCTGTGTCTGAGGTGCTCTCAACCCTTTCCTCCCTCACCACAACACATCCAACAAGACACACTCAACACCATGTGCAAATCCCTCAAGGGGGCTGTGTATTTTACATGCCCTAAAGAGGGCTGAACACACACATGCCTTCTCATGTTTCTTTCTCACTGTATAACAAAGGGTCATGGTTCAGGGAAAGGTTAGTGTGTGGCTTACTCTTTAACCTTCATCTTGAGAATTGCTTGTGTTCAGTTGAAGTAGTAAGTACTAGTCTCCTGTCTCAGTTTTCAACATATAGCTCATGTGACAATGTTGGTTTTCAAGCATGGAATTTGTCCTGCCCAGAGCTTGGTCTTCTGAGCGTCTTGAACATTGAATGGTGTTACAATAAACCCCTGTATTACAGATTCTGAGGTTATTGTTGGTCTTGAGGGGTTTAGTCCTAGCGTCATTACCATCTCTGTGTGAGTAATACGTAAGCAGTACATCTGGTTTGCCAAACTTAACTAATGGATGTTTCCTAAGTCGGTGTAGCCATCTGCCTACGATAACCTACCCCTCGCTTTCTCACTACAGCCAGATCAATACAGATATTAAACATACCGTGCCTCACCTCAACCATACCCTGATTTACTCCCAAAGCTCTCAATCAGAAGGGTGTGACTATTTACATAAACTCCACAACTGATCTGATGGTACTTATGGAAAAAAACATTAAGAGTAGTGAGTACATTTCAAAATAGGCTGTTAATGTTTTCTTTTGTACCCTGTGTACTCCAGTTCAATTGTGCATTGACTGTCAACTGTTTGGGGATTCAGAATACTTTCTGTTATGTTCTGTTAATTACTGATGTCCCCTTTAAGAATGGAGCACCCTTGGTCATGCGCAGTGTTGTTCTATGTTATTGTGGTACTAACTCGTTTTAGTAAATGTGAAGCTCCATTTCAATTCCTTGTATTCAGAGTCTTTCTTATTGTATAAATAAGTAATAAGAGCTAAGACACTACACTAACCTTTTTAAAAAACACTCTTAGCACATACACACATGTACTTAGCCATGACCCAGCACTTTAAGGACCTGTAGGCTACTAACCACCTTCTAGTCGCATCTCCCTCAAACATCTCTCTCCCTCAATGATTTAGACAGTGTTGGTGGCCACAGACAATAGTGACTAAAGAACCCCTTTGATGAGCCAGACAGTTGAATAGAAAAGCATTCCAAATAGCTGCATGGGTCTGTTCTTATGTCTGGAAGTCTAATTAAACAGTTATGTAACAAATACCTACACATTACCTATTCTTCTGGTTGTGTAGTCGGAAATGTAACAGAGGAATGGTTGTTATTCAGCATTCTTATAGTGCTGTTATATCACATACATTACTTTGCAATTAAGTCTGAAAAGAAGATGGCAAGATTTAGGATAACTTTAGATCCTTGAGGAAACAAATCACTGATACTGTATTGTTTCTCTGCATGCCTGAGACCATAACACCAGGTACTTCACAGTAAAACTCTTTCCAAGAGGTAACCAGTATTTTTAGCCTGTCCGTTGGGTAATGTAGACAGGGATTTTCTCTGATTGCCTTAATCTGCCTCAGTGGGTCTTTGGCACAAGACGGATTTAACTCTACTTGATGTCCCAGATAGCAGTAGAGCAATCACAGTATTATCAGTGCAGACAGAGCGCCATAACTATGCTGCTCTCTCATCATGGGTGCAGCCAAATCAAATATCCTGGTGTTACATCAATCTCTTCCCCATGGTGTTCCATCCATCTCTTCCCCTCTGTGATTAAGAGGAATTTGTTATGGTACCCGAGACAGGTTTTCTTATAGGTTATAGATTTATAAAACTAAGCCAGCCATCCAATGGGAGAGATGAAAACAAAATACTTTCTCATGTTACAGCTAGTTGTCTAATGAACTGTTTTCTATTACATAATATTCTATTACATTAAATAACCAGAAATTGTTTTGAAAATTAATCAGAGCAAAATTTCCTCATTATAATTACAGCCTCCTTTAGCTGGTGTAGCGAAGCATGTGAGAATGATTCTTAACGCCTCACTTCTTACGTTGTTTATGCTTGCTACATTTATGCCATACCACCCAAACACCCACCCATCCCAGCAACACAAGAAGACGGGAAGCACCAGCCAAATAGTTTCCTCCTCCATTCCCCTCCGGTCTCTGTGCTAGTCGCAGTGAAAGGGAGTGTTGTGTTGTGCTGGTAGGGCTGATGGCTGGTACCGGCGCTGTTTTGTGAGGTCCAGGCCGACCGGGTATTCACATGGTGCCAAGCGGGGCCCGGAAACTGGCAGAGGGGATGAAATTACAGCCTGGTCGTGCAGTGACATTTTCACTGTTCTGAGAGCCTAGTGCTCTTTCCCTCTCTCCCTTGATCACTCAGTGCTCTTTCCCTCTATCTCTCCATCCTCCCCTCAACTAATGGATGTGTGGGGCAAAAAGAGATCAAGCATATGCCTCCTCCTCATATTTACCCATGGGGGTAATTCTGGTTTGGACTTTGGAGTTGAAATGGTGGTGGTGGTGTTGGGCAAGGTTGAGTCATTTCATTGGTGAAAATGACAAGAGATACCTGAAGATACAGTCACACTGTGTTGAGATCCGTGAGTGTCATGATGGTTGTATTTCATAACAGTATAAGATTTTTATGTGTTGTGTGTGCACCGTTCTCCCTTACTTGGCGACAATGGCATTGTAAACAAAGCAATGCAAAAAAATCTGCAGCAAACTGCAGTGAATCTATATCAATGAGGGAAAAGCACCTGCAGGTAGGTGATATTGTAATGTGTTCTCTTTTAACAAAATTCCTAACTTCACAGCTCATTCAAATGAACACTTGTTGACTCCAGGCTGGCTTCACCATAGCACAGAAATATATATTGTATGAATCAGAGATAGATATACTCCCATTAATCTGACTGTCATAAATTCCCCTCAGATATGACACAAGACCCCTGATGAGAAGAAACATGCATGCATCCCATAATGCCCTAGTAACCCTCTGGGAACCCCAGCTGTCAGCTCACATTCGGTGGCTCCATGGTGTCAACACACCCCGATCCACACCCTTAAACAGGCGTGTCCCACCCCATAGCTCAAATATTTGTGAATGCAACAGTGTGCATACTCTATTGGACATGATCTGCCTGCTCAACAGCCAACAATGAGGTTCCCTGGATCATGAGAAACCTCTGGAGTATTTGCAGAATTTACATTCTCTATAAATGCCTTCATACCCAGCATTATGCAGTTACATTCATGCATGGCTGCGTGATGGGAAACAATGGGAAGGTCAAGGTTGGTAATCCTGCCATTCAAACCGCTAATATGACAAGTGTCAAGACAGAGTAATACAAGTTGTTATGTTCTGTGTGAAGTTTAGCCAAGTGATTAAGTTATGTTGTTAGTCTGTAATGTCCACAGTTACCATACACTGAATATAGTATTATTGTAAACAGACACAGGTGTCTCTGTCTATTTTAAGCCAAAAGGTGTTCTTGATTCTTTATGAGTCTTCAAATAAATCCTAAGTATTCAGCAAATTAGATAACAGCTTAGTTATATGTTGCAGTCTAGCACAAAGGCCCACTCATGTGACTCCCCCTTATACCTAAACTACACCACCAACAGGTAATTAAATAAATAAGCAAACAAACATATATATGGTTAACAAGATGTATTGGGGCAGTATAGTATGACAAATTAACAGTGTTGAACAGCAACTCCAACCCGTCTTAGAATAGGAAGCCGACTTACCTTCTTTGAATAAGATGCCCCCATACTGCTGGATGTGCAGTTCGCTCTACTCCGTATGCCTGGTCAGGTGTAGCTCCTCTAAGTCCCTCCACTCCTCTAGGCAGGGCCAGACTCCAGGCTCTCCCTCAGCTCAGCTCTGCTCTGTCCACCCTTCCTGCATGCTCCAGGGAGGGGGCAAACGGACGGGGGCGAAGAGGAGCCTCCTAGCTCTCCCTCTGGCACCGTGACAACAACAGACAGGGGTGCCGTACTGTACTCCAGACAATACTAGTTTACAAGGTGTTCCTTAAGACTAGACTGGCTGTCCTGGCTGGTTGAGGAGGGATCCATAACGCCACAAATCAAACCTCAACTATTGCAAGGTCATATGAGTCAGATTGTATAAAGAGAGGGAGAGAAAGAAGGCTGGGTAGTGTGTGTGTGTGTGAGAGAGAGAGAGAGAGAGAGAGAGAGAGAGAGAGAGAGAGATAGGAGTGTGTGTACTGTATGTGTCTGAGTGAGGGGAAGGACTTCTGAGCATGGCCAGTGTAGAAGAGCTGACCCTTCTCAGCCACCTGTTGCTGGCTGACTCCCCACTCTTAGCGGACTTAAGGACAGGGGGGATTATGGTAATTGGGCCTGACAGAGCAGGAAGCCAGGAAGAGAGCACACTGTGTCATGGCTGTCACTGTCACCAGTCACCACCCTGGCTACTTCCAGGAGCTGGACAGCACTGGGCTGGACGGACTATGCCTAGGTGTGTGTGTGTGTGAGTTTCTAGCTGTTTGTTATGGTCTTTTTGTCTTCTCACCTTCTCAGGCTCTGCTAGGGCTGCATTTCATTCCAGAAAGTTGCTCCATCGCTTATGCCCTTGTTTACTCCCTTGTCCCTTGTTCACTGAATGAAATACAGCCCTGGGTTCTGAGTGTCTTCCCTTTCCCTGTTTGGGAATTTGGCCACTAGAAGCAGATGCCACAGATCGGGCAAGCTTATGACATCACAGAGGGCTAGCTCTGGAGGCACAGCTAAGGCAGCCCACAGAGTTCAAAGGCCACCTTTGGTTTGGTTCACTCCTACTGTACACACAATGTCTTTGTTCTTGTTCTCATTCTCTCGCTCCATCTTACTTGCGTTCCTAAGTTTACATGTAGCTCTGAAACTTTAACTCCCAACTTTGCTTCTACCATTTGCTTAACAGCCTCTAGGGTAAGACAAGTGGAGAAAGAGAAGTCCCTTTGTACATTATCTATCAAAGATTATAGATCAATCAATAGATTTATTCTACACAAGTATTCTAAAATCATACATCAATTCTGAAAGGATAAATAAACTGATAGAGTTGATATGCTAGAACTAGACATCAACAAGTAATATTTTACATATCGAATAATGAGAACAGCTCTGTAAAGGAACTCTTCCGTGCAACCATCATATTCCTTACTCTCTGCTCCTCCTCGGGATGCAGCCTCCCACCTCCACCACACCTGGCCAGCCATCATACACATTTGTCTCAACATTGTTCTTCACAACCTATATGGAGGATGTACACCAACGAATAAGAAAATGTATGATTAACTGACACAAGGTGCATACAATTAGCTTTTTTTCAACTTTTTAACCTAGAAATGAAAAGTACATTCTTACTGTACCTTCTCAAAGGGGCTCTGTCCATTCATATCACCTGCTCCGACAAAGACCCAGCCATCCCTGGTCTCCAGTGACATCGCCCCAGTGCTCCCCAGACTGACAAACGTCTCCCTGATCGCATCAGTCATCCTGAGAGACAGCATCAGACAGTTTTAGATTTTGTCTAATTGGGTTGTTAATGTGATGCTGGTCAGAAAAGTCATTTTAGTCTTTCCCAATCCAGAGTTGGAGTTACTGTGCAGGGTTGGGATCAATTTCTTATCAATTAAGTCAATTCAACTTACTTTGTCACTGGATCATCTGAGGCCACCAGAACAATTGTTTGGAGTTTGATCTTCCTCAGGAAACACCAACGAGTCCTCACCTAAATGCAGGAAGCATTTTTTATGCATGGTTTTACAGTACACTATTTACCAGGTACCTACGAATTGCAATGTAAAATGTTAATTACCTAAAGCTTATTTCTTTAGGATGCACCAAAATAGTACCAGGAAGTTACATTGTATTTTTTATTATGTTGAATTCCTGTTTATATGCAGAGACCAGAGGCACTTACTTTCAGAATACATGTTGACGGAATCAATATTTTCAATCTCCCCACTTTCACCTTGAAAGAAGCAAACAATTTGAATTAACTTACTGAAAAACTATTCAAAAGTTGTCAAAGTGCCTTTAAGTGTCTTCAAAGTGTATGCCTTTTCTATTACACAGAAGGGCTTCTATAATGAAACCCACCATTCACAAGGACAATATTCAGCTCGACCATGATATTGTTGTAAACGCTACTCGTGCTGCTAAAATGAATAAAATGTGTCACATTGCACTATTACACACTGTTTCAAACTGTACAGTATACATTTCCAGACTGTGTCCCAATACTTTGGAATACTGTAATATTCTTTCCCTGTGCTGCTCCCTTATGGAATGGGTGAGTGGCCTTGACCTTGAATTATATTTGATTGTTTCATTCATTTTCAGATTAGAAGTCATGCAGAATGAGAGGCAAGAAAAGTCAGCTAGTTAAGACTGTTAAGACTGTTAGGGCACAGCCACTTATACATATTTAGACTTTCTATTCAATTGTAGTAATCTCTGCTATCTCAGTGCAACAGACTGGGCAACAATGTCACATAGTGAGTTTCTACTGCCATCTGTAGGCTGTGTGCTCAATTCAGCTCTTTCACAGACACTGCAGTTAAATTGTGAGTCGTTTCAGGAAACTAGGCGTATGTCGTACGTCAAATACTTCACAGGAGTGGCATTTGAACGTAAACATAATTTTTTTAATCAATTTCTTTTGGGCAGAAATGCCTTCTGGAACATGTGAACTTTCAAGTGCCTTAATAACAAACTTGTATCCCGTCCATAAAGACAAAGCAAAGGCAGGAACCTTCCCGCTAGCCTTGATTGGCTGTGATAATGGATGGGCTGGACATGCCGGGAGATGGGTTTGGATTGGTCTGCCATGTAGCATGCTTTTGTCTATAATGTGAGCTATTCAGTATGTGTTGACAGTCCTTTCTACCGCGCCGTTTTTGAAAGATATAACATTAGCCATCGAGAACTACAAACTTTTTGCTATTTTTCTCAACAACATTGATGCCCTGAATTTAGCAGGCACTATCATCTAATAATGAAAAAAATATTTATAATATGTTTATCTGGACATTTTCTTTTTTTGATATTGCTACTATGCAAGTAACCACTTCACTGTACAGTTTACACCTTCTGTATCCTGTGCATGTCACAAATAAACATAGATTTTATTTGATATATGGTGTGTTTACCACATGGCCTCAAATGTGAATCCTTAAAGAGATGGAGGAAACAGGTGCAAATCCACAGTAAAACGAGTCCTATATCGACATAACCTGAAAGGCCGCTCAGCAAGGAAGAAGCCACTGCTCCAAAATCGCCATAAAAAGCCAGACTACGGTTTGCAACTCCACATGGGGACAAAGATCATACTTTTTGGAGAATTGTCCTCTGGTCTGATGAAACAAAAATAGAACTGTTTGGCCATAATGACCATCATTATGTTTGGAGGAGAAAGGGCGAGGCTTGCAAGTCAAAGAACACCTTCCCAACTGTGAAGCATGGCGGTGGCAGCATCATGTTGTGGGGGTGCTTTGCTGCAGGAGGGACTGGTGCACTTCACAAAATAGATGTCATCATGAGGGAGGAAAATGATGTGGATATATTGAAGCAACATCTCAAGACATCAGTCAGGAAGTTAAAGCTTGGTCGCAAATGGGTCTTCCAAATGCACAATGACCCCAAGCATACTTTCAAAGTTGTGGCAAAATGGCTTAAGGACAACAAAGTGGCCATCACAAAGCCCTGACCTCAATCCCATAGAAAATTTGTGGACAGACTTGAAAAAGCGTGTGCGAGCAAGGAGGCCTACAAACCTGACTCAGTTACACCAGCTCTGTCGGGAGGAATGGGCCAAAATTCACCCAACTTATTGTGGGAAGCTTGTGGAAGGCTACCCAAAACATTTGACCCAAGTTAAACAATTTAAAGGCAATGCTACCAAGTACTAATTGAGTGTATGTAAACTTCTGACCCACTGGTAATGTGATGAAATAAATAAAAGCTGAAATAAAACATTCTCTCTATTATTCTGACATTTCACATTCTGAAAATAAAGTGGTGATCCTAACTAACCTAAGACAGGGAATTTTTACATGGATTAAATGTCAGGAATTGTGAAAAACTGAGTTTAAATGTTTTTGTCTAAGGTGTATGTCAACTTCCGACTTCAACTGTACCTGCTTGAGCGCGTGCTACGGGTGGGTGTTGCTATGGTGGCCAGTGAGCTGAGATAAGGCCCGGCTTTACCTAGCAAAGATTTATAAATGACCTGGAGCCAGTGGGTTTGTTGACGAATATAAAGCGAGGGTCAGCCAACAAGAGCATACAGGTCACAGTGGTGGGTCTTTGGTGACAAAACGGATGGCACTGTGATAGACTACATCCAATTTGCTGAGTAGAGTGTTGGAGGCAATATTTAAATGACATTGCCGAAGTCAAGGATCGATAGGATAGTCAGTTTTACGAGGGTTTAGCAGCGTAAGTGAAGGAGGCGTTGTTGCGAAATAGGAGGCCTATTCTAGATTTAATTTTGGATTGGAGATGCTTAATGTGAGTCTAGAAGGAGAGTTCACAGTCTAACCAGACACCCAGGTATTTGTAGTTGTCCACATATTCTAAGTCACAACCGTCCAGAGTAGTGATGCTAGTCAGGCGGGCGGGTGTGAGCAGCGATCGTTTGAAGAGCATGCATTTAGTTTTACTTGCATTTAAGAGCAGTTGGAGGCCACGGAAGGAGTGTTGTATGGCATCAAAGCTTGTTTGGAGGTTGGTTAACACAGTGTCCAAAGAAGGGCCAGATGTATACAGAATGATGCCGTCTGCATAGAGGTGGATCAGAAAATCACCAGCAGCAAGAACGACATCATTGATATATACAGAGAACAGAGTCGTCCTGAGGATTGAACCCTGTGGCACCCCAATAGAGACTGCCAGAGGTCCGGACAACAGGCCCTCCGATTTGACACACTGAACTCTGATAAGTAGTTGGTGAATCAGGCGAGGCAGTCATTTGACAAACCAAGGCTGTTGAGTCTGCCGATAAGAATGCTGTGATTGACAGAGTCGAAAGCCTTGGCCAGGTCGATGAAGACAGCTGCACACTACTGTCTTTTATCAATGGCGGTTTTGATATTGTTTAGGACCCTGAGCATGGCTAAGGTGCACCCATGACAAGCTCGGAAACCAGATTGCATAGCGGAGAAGGTACGGTGGATTCGAAATGGTCAGTGATGTTTGTTAACTTGGCTTAAGAAGACTTTAGAAAGGCAGGGCAGGATAGATATAGGTCTGTAAGAGTTTGGGTCTAGAGTGTCTCCCCCTTTGAATAGGGGAATGACCGCTTGACACCAGGCCATCCTCCAAATGTCTTCGCCTCACTGTGCATGCAGATGCACTCACACCTGCCTGCTGCCATTCCTGAGCAAGCTCTGTACTGGTGGTGCCCCGATCCCGCAGCTGAATCAACTTTAGGAGACGGTCCTGGCGCTTGCTGGACTTTCTTGTGCGCCCTGAAGCCTTCATCACAACAATTGAACCACTCTCCTTGAAGTTCTTGATGATCCGATAAATGGTTGATTTAGGTGCAATCTTACTGGCAGTAATATCCTTGCCTGTGAAGCCCTTTTTGTGCAAAGCAATGATGACGGCACGTGTTTCCTTGCAGTTAACCATGATTGACAGAGGAAGAACAATGATTCCACGCACCACCCTCCTTTTGAAGCTTCCAGTCTGTTATTCGAACTCAATCAGCATGACAGAGTGATCTCCAGCCTTGTCCTCGTCAACACTCACACCTGTGTTAATGAGAGAATCACTGACATGATGTCAGCTGGTCCTTTTGTGACAGAGCTGAAATGCAGTGGAAATGTTTTGGGGGGGATTCAGTTCATTTGCATGGCAAAGAGGGACTTTGCAATTAATTGCAATTGATCTGATCACTCTTCATAACATTCTGGAGTATATGCAAATTTCCATCATACAAACTGAGGCAGCAGACTTTGTGAAAATTAATATTTGTGTCATTCTCAAAACCTTTGGCCACGACTGTACTTCCAAAGTTGTGGCAAAATGGCTTAAGGACAACAACGTCAAGGTATTGGCCATCGCAAAGCCCTGACCTCAATCCCATGGAAAATTTGTGGGTAGAACTGAAAAAGCGTGTGCGAGCAAGGGGGCCTACAAACCTGACTAAGTTACGCCAGCTCTGTCAGGTGGAATGGGCCAAAATTCACCCAACTTATTGTGGGAAGCTTGTGGAAGGCTACCCAAAACGTTTAACTCAAGTTAAACAATTTAAAGGTATTGCAACCAAATACTAATTGAGTGTATTTAAACTTCTGAACCACTGGGAATGTGATGAAAGAAATAAAAGCTGAAATAAATCATTCTCTCTACTATTATTCTGACATTTCACATTCTGAAAATAAACTGGTGATCCTAACTGACCTAAGACAGGGAATTTTTTTACTAGGATTAAATGTCAGGAATTGTGAAAAACTGAGTTTAAATGTATTTGGCTAAGGTGTATGTAAACTTCTGACTTCAACTGTATATTTGTTGTCAAAATGATTGGATGTGAAGCTCAGCTGGAGCTGTCAGCTGACTAATCACGTGACAAGAACCCAGAACCTGTTCCATGCCAGAATCAGTTTACTTCCATTTTTGGCCTCCACAATCACCCGACCTCAACCCAATTGTGATGGTTTGGGATGAGTTGGACCGCAGAGTAAAGGAAAAGCAGCCAACAAGTGCTTAGCATATGTGGGAACTCCTTCAAGACTGTTGGAAAAGCATTCCAAGTGAAGCTGGTTGAGAGAATGCCAAGAGTGTGCAAATCTGTCATCAAGGCAAAGGGTGGCTACTTTGAAGAATCTAAAGTAAAAAAAATATTTTGATTTTTTTTAACACTTTTTTGGTTACTACATGATTCCATATGTGTTATTTCATAATGTTGATGTCTTCACTATTATTCTACAATGATGTAGAAAATAGTAAAAACAAAGAAAACCCTTTGAATGAGTAGGTGTGTCCAAACGTTTGACTGGTACTGTACATGTAGGTATGGGTAAAAAATCTGGATAAATAATAAACAGAGGAGCAGCAATGTCTGTGTGTGGCGTCTATATACATGTGTGTGTTTTTGTGTGTGTGTGTGTGTGTTGGAGTGGCAGTGTAGTATGTGTGAGTGTCTGGGTAGAATCTAGTGAGTGTGTATAGAGCCAGTGCAAGAACGTCAGTGCAAAAAATGTATGATAAAAAAAGGGGGTCAATGCAAATAGTCTGGATAGCCATTTGATTAACTGTTCAGCAGTCTTATGGCTTGGAGGAAGAAGCTGTTGCGAAGCCTTTTGGTCCCAGACTTGGCTCTCCGGTAGTGTTTGCCGTGTGGTTGCAGAGAGAACAGTCTATGACTTGGATGGATGGAGACTTTGACGATTTTTTACGGCCTTCCTCTGACACCCCCTGGTTTTGAGGTCCTGGATGGCAGGGAGCTCGGCCCCAGTGATTTACTGGGCCGTATGCACTACCCTCTGTAGCGCCTTGCGGTCGGATGCCAAGCAGTTGCCATACCAAGCGATGATGCAGCCAGTCAAGATGCTCTCAATGGTGCAACTGTATAACTTTTTGAGGATCTAAGGACCCATGCCATATCTTTTCAGTCTCCTGGGGGGGAATAGGCATTGCCATGCCCTCTTCATGACTGTCTTGGTGTGTTTGGACCATGATAGGTCCTTAGTGACGTGGACACCGTGGACACCATTTCTTGTAGTCTACGATCAGCTCCTTTGTCTTGCTGTTCAACTTGGTCTGGTAATTGAGATGGAAAATAATCTATTAACAACATATAAGGGCTTATTAAATATGAAACGTGTTATTTTAACATGCAATGCCATTAATGTCTAAGCTATAGGCGGAAGCTTTTTAACTGGATAGCCCTGCCATTCGTGTTTGGACTTTTCCTGAATCTACCGGTAAGAAGACATTAGACTTTTTTCCCCACAGATACAACAGTAATGTGCCGTTATGAGACTCAAATGTTTTTTCATGTCACCCTGAAGTATTGATGTACAGTGGGGTCAAATTATTGACACCCTTGATAAAGATGAGCAATAATGACTGTATAAAATCAATTTTTTGGGGAAACTATATTATACTAATACAATTATTCAGAGAAAGAGATTTTGTTGAACAAGTCATCATTGTTTTCTCAAAAAGGTAGTTGTCAACATTATTGACACAACTAAAGATTGTTATAAATAAAATAGTCAGAAGTGTAGTATTTGGTGTGATTTTCCAAGCACACAATGACTGCATAAAGCTTGTGATTCTACAAACTTGTTGGATGCATTTGCAGTTTGTTTTGGTTGTTTTTCAGATAATTTTTCAGATTATAAATAAGCAATGATTATGAGTTTAGGTGAATTTCAATTGTGAGGGAATTACTGTGCTCATTAGTGACAGATTAGGACAGCTGCTTGACACATTGCCGTTACATTCATTTAATTGTTTAATTAAATGTTAATTAAATAACAAATTATTGCTGTGATTAATGTGAGTTACTTTCAGCGATGGGAGAGCATCAAAGCACTGAGTATATTGACAAGAAAGAGGATGCCATTTAGTAATGGTTGTGCTATAAACCCCACTGCGTCCCTGAGGGTATGATGATAGGTTGCATGTCACGTTCTGACCTTTATTTCCTTTGTTTTGTCTTTATTTAGTATGGTCAGGGCGTGAGTTGGGGTGGGCAGTCTATGTGTGTTTTTCTATGTTGGGGTTTTGAGTTCGGCCTGGTATGGTTCTCAATCAGAGGCAGCTGTCAATCGTTGTCCCTGATTGAGAATCATACTTAGGTAGCCTGGGTTTCACTTTTGAGGTGTGGGTGTTTGTCTTCCGTGTCAGTGTTTGTTGCCACACGGTACTGTTTCGGTTTCGTTCGTTTCACGTTTATTGTTTTGTATTTTGTAGTGTTCAGTTTATGTCTTTAAATAAACATTATGGACACTTACCACGCTGCATATTGGTCCTACGATCCTTCTCGCTTCTCCTCGTCAGAAGAGGAGGACGACAGCCGTTACAGAAACACCCACCAAAACCGGACCAAGCAGCGTGGTAAAGGACAGCAGCAGCAGCGGCAAAGAACACAGGACTCCTGGACATGGGAGGAGATTTTAAACGGAGAAGGACCCTGGGCACAGGCTGGGGAATATCGCCGCCCCAAAGCAGAGCTGGAGGCAGCGAAAGCTGAGTGGCGGCGATATGAGGAGGCAGCGCGACAGGTACGAGAGGCAGCCCCCCCCCAAAATTGGGGGGAGGCACACGGGGTGTGTGGCTAAGCCAGGTAGCAGACCTGAGCTCACTCCTCGTGCTTATTATAAGCAGCGCGTTACTGGTCAGGCACCGTGTTATGCGGTTAAGCGCACTGTGTCGCCAGTTCGTGCCCATAGCCCGTTGCGCTATAGGGCAGCCCCCCGAAAGTGTCATGCGAGTGTGGGCATCCAGCCAGGGCGTATGGTGCCTGCTCAGCGTGTCTGGTCTCCGGTACGCAGTTTCGGTCCAGGGTATCCTGCGCCGGCTTTGCGTGCTGTGTCTCCGGGGCGCTGGGAGGGTGCAGTGCGTCCTATGCCTGCGCTCCGCTCGTGCCGGGCAAATGTGGGAGTGGAGCCTAAGGGAGAGGTGCGCGGAGTAGGCACTAGATCTCCAGTGCTTACCCACAGCCTGGTTCAACCTGTGCCTGCACTCTGGAGGGTCCGAGCTAGAGTAGTTATCCAGCCTGGGGGAGTGGTGCCAAGGCTGCACACCAGAGCTCCAGTGCTCCCCCACAGCCCGGTCCTTCAGGTGCCTCCTCCTAACACCAAGCCTCCTGTAGGTCTGCCCAGCCTGGTGGGTCCTGTGGCAGCCCCACGCACCAGGCTGTCTCTCCGTCTCCTCCATACAGGTGCGCCCGTCTGTCCAGCGCCGCCTGAGCTGCCCGTCTGTCCAGCGCCGCCTGAGCTGCCCGTCTGTCCAGCGCCGCCTGAGCTGCCCGTCTGTTCAGCGCCGCCTGAGCTGCCCGTCTGTCCAGCGCCGCCTGAGCTGCCCGTCTGTCCAGCGCCGCCTGAGCTGCCCGTCTGTCCAGCGCCACCTGAGCTGCCCGTCTGTCCAGCGCCGCCTGAGCTGCCCGTCTGTCCAGCGCCGCCTGAGCTGCCCGTCTGTCAAGCGCCGCCTGAGCTGCCCGTCTGTCCAGCGCCGCCTGAGCTGCCCGTCTGTCCAGCGCCGCCTGAGCCGCCCGTCTGTCCAGCGCCACCTGAGCCGCCCGTCTGTCCAGCGCCACCTGAGCCGCCCGCCAGCCAGGAGCCGCCAGAGCCGTCAGTCAGCCAGGAGCCGCCAGAGCCGTCAGTCAGCCAGGAGCCGCCAGAGCTGCCTGTCACGCCGGCGATGCCGGAGTCGCCCTTCACTCCAGAGCTGCCGGAGTCTCCTGCCTGTCCGGCACTGCCGGAATCTCCCGTCCATTCGGGACCCATGGCTAGGGTCCCCAGTCGGAGGTCGGCGGCGAGGATCGCCGCTCGTAAGAGGCCACGGGGGGCGGTTAAAGAGGCGGACAAAAACTATGGTGAAGTGGGGTCCACGTCCCGCGCCAGATCCGCCACCGCGGACAGACGCCCACCCAGACCCTCCCCTATAGGTTCAGGTTTTGCGGCCGGAGTCCGCACCTTTGGGTTAATTGTTAAATAAATAACAAATTATTGCTGTGATTAATGTGAGTTACTTTCAGCGATGGGAGAGCATCAAAGCACTGAGTATATTGACAAGAAAGAGGATGCCATTTAGTAATGGTTGTGCTATCGACCTCCGACTGGGGACCCTAGCCATGGTTTTTGCATTACTGGAAAACCAGTGAAAAATGGTAAATAATGGACAACTTAAAGCAACAATCTCAGTTTAATTAACTATTTGAATCATTAATTAAAAGTGAAATTGTTCCAGTAGTATATCATTAGAAGGTTTTAATCTCATCATTCTAATTTCTTTCCGAAAATGTCTGGTTAATCAAATTCATTAGTGTCTGTATTGTAGGTGTCGTACTTCCTTGCGTTTGATTGAGTTTGTTCACTCTTCAATAAGCCTAATTTTTTTTAATGGTACAGCAGACAAGAAGAAACATATTGTTGACCATGCTATGTTCCTCTAAATTTGCATTTGAAACTAAAATGAGTCTAATAAAATAATCCTGTACCCAAAAACTTTGGAATGGCTTTGGTCTTTGGCTGTACAATGGAGGGCTTGGACCAGATGAAGCACAGAAAAAGGAGTGTGGCCAGCAGCACCCTAACATACACAGCTTCTGTCAACACTGGGAGACATCAGGAATGATCAACACATAGATGAAACAATATTTGGCTGCATGTCAGGGGTTAAAATGGGATTTTGTTGATGGTAGACAAATTCTGGGCATTCAATGCAGATTCCTTATATGTGGAGTAAAACCCTTCCATTCACCCTGTCTGCTGAATGGCTAAATACATGATGTACAGGTGTGTAGCCACATACCACAGAAATTAGTACTGGTGCATCTCACCTTTTAACCTCATCTTGACTGTTTGGTCGCGTGCGAATGTTCTGTTCTGACCGAGGGATCGAAAGAACACATTAGGATGAATGTACAATAGATAGATAAACTACAGGCTGCCAAAATATGCCCTAACTTCTTTAACACACCAGAAAATACCACATTTCTGAAACTGCCCTCTTAAACTGCCATCATGCACAGCCTAATCCTAATCACAGTTAAAAGAGCTCTGCAGCAATTCATGAATGTAAATTTCCCATATGGCGTATAGTAACTCTCATTACTTTGCTTATCAATTACACAGCTGTACAGTAAGTGAATGGATTATAATGCAATGATTACATTTTAGACAACTGGACAAAGGCTTATTTACCTGGTCAGAGGGGATGATTTTCCAGTGCAGTCTGCCTGAAACTGAAGCCTTATCCACAATCCTATCCAAGCTCAATTATGGTAAGTGAAACAGGATGTATACTACTGTGCCCACATGCCACACCCCAATAACAGAGTGTCCGCTAATCTATGTCCACAACTCATACTGCCCCAAAGGACTTTTGATGGAGATATGGCAGTTGTTGTTTCACTAGGAGTTTATGCATATTAAGAGAGTTGCTTCAACTCCATACATAGCTTCCCCGAGACCGTCTTTGAATATACTACCTCTAGAGGTGTGATACTGCTACCTGTTGAACTTGTACTACCTGTATGAGCTGGTGGTCAAAGGGACAGTAGGTGACCGGTATATCATGGTACCAGTGAGATGTGTGTATACATCTAACAGCACCCTCGTTTTTTATGGGCAAAATGGAAGTAAACTGATTCTGGCATGGAACAGGTTCTGGGTTCTTGTCACGTGATTAGTCAGCTGACAGCTCCAGCTGAGCTTCACATCCAATCATTTTGACAACAAATATACAGTTGAAGTCAGAAGTTTACATACACCTTAGCCAAATACATTTAAACTCAGTTTTTCACAATTCCTGACATTTAATCCTAGTAAAATAATTCCCTGTCTTAGGTCAGTTAGGATCACCAGTTTATTTTCAGAATGTGAAATGTCAGAATAATAGTAGAGAGAATGATTTATTTCAGCTTTTATTTCTTTCATCACATTCCCAGTGGTTCAGAAGTTTAAATACACTCAATTAGTATTTGGTAGCAATACCTTTAAATTGTTTAACTTGAGTTAAACGTTTTGGGTAGCCTTCCACAAGCTTCACACAATAAGTTGGGTGAATGTTGGCCCATTCCACCTGACAGAGCTGGCGTAACTTAGTCAGGTTTGTAGGCCCCCTTGCTCGCACACGCTTTTTCAGTTCTACCCACAAATTTTCCATGGGATTGAGGTCAGGGCTTTGCGATGGCCAATACCTTGACGTTGTTGTCCTTAACCTGTTTGGGCTGCAGGGGCAGTATTGAGTAGCCGGATAAAAGGTGCCCATTTCAAACGGCCTCGTACTCAATTCTTGCTCGTACAATATGCATATTATTATTACTATTGGATAGAAAACACTCTCTAGTTTCTAAAACCGTTTGAATTATATCTGTGAGTAAAACAGAACTCATTTTGCAGCAAACTTCCTGACAGGAAGTGGAAAATCTGAAATCGATGCTCTGTTCTAGGGCCTGCCTATAAAGGTCCTTGATATTTATTAGAATACATGCACTTCATACGTCTTCCACTAGATGTCGACAGGCAGTGAGAGAAGAAATGGAGTGTATAACTTGATCTGGGGTCAAATAAAAGCTCTCGGCATGACGTGTCACCAGTTTCCTGTTTTCTGGAGAGCGCGTGAAGGGACCTGGTTTTGCCTTCTGATAAGCTGTCGTTATAGACGACTAATATCTCCGGCTTTGATTTTATTTGATACATGTGACAATATCATCGTAAAGTATGTTTTTTCAATATAGTTTTATTCGATTATTGAAATTTATTCGGGACGTTAGGCGTGTTGCGTTGTGTGCCTTTGTTCAGGAAGGAGAGCTTCGCGCTACTTTGCTAGCTTTCCGTGCTAATTGACTGGAGAAGAGGACATTCTAAATCCAAACAACGATTGTTCCCGACAAAGGACCCCTTGTACAACATTCTGATGAAAGATCATCAAAAGTAGGACCCATTTTATGATGCTATTTCATATATCTGTCGAACATGTGAAATAGTCGTTTGCGCCCAGATTTTGGGTACTCTCTCGCTATACCTAAGCTGGATGTCGTAATGAAGTTATTTTTAGAATTCTAACACGGCGATTGCATTAAGAACTAGTGTATCTATCATTTCCTATACAACATGTATTTTTTAGTAACGTTTATGTATAATTATTTGGTCAGAATAGTTGAGTGCCATAAAAATATCCGCACATTCTGGGAAAAAGATGCTACGTTAGCACAATGTATAACCACTGATTTCAGCTCTAAATATGCACATTTTCGAACAAAACATAAGTGTATGTATAACCTGATGTTATAGGACTGTCATCTGATGAAGCTTATCAAGGTTAGTCAAAAATTATATATCTTTTGCTGGTTTATTCGCTAACGTGCCTATTGCTATCGCTAATGTGCCTTGATGAATGAATGCGGTAGTGTGGTAGGCTATTGTAGTAAGCTAATATAATGCTATATTGTGTTTTCGCTGTAAAACACTTAAAAAATCGGAAATATTGGCTGGATTCACAAGATGTTTGTCTTTAATTTGCTATACACCATCGATTTTTCAGAAATGTTTTATGATGAGTATTTAGGTATTTGACGTCGGTGTCTGTAATTACTCTGGCTGCTTCGGTCCTATTTGTGACGGTAGCTGTGATGGTAGCTGCAATGTAAAACTGATTTATACCTCAAATATGCACATTTTTCGAACAAAACATAGATTTATTGTATAACATGTTATAAGACTGTCATCTGATGAAGTTGTTTCTTGGTTAGTTTGGTTGGTTTGGTTAGGTTGGCTTTGTGCATGCTACCTGTGCTGTGAAAAATGTCTGTCCTTTTTTGTATTTGGTGGTGAGCTAACATAAATATATGTGGTGTTTTCGCTGTAAAACATTTTAAAAATCGGACATGTTGGCTGGATTCACAAGATGTTTATCTTTCATATGCTGTATTGGACTTGTTAATGTGTGAAAGTTAAATATTTCTAAAAAATATATTTTGAATTTCGCGCCCTGCACTTGAAGTGGCTGTTGTCATATTGTGCCCGGCTTCGGGCTTGCAGCCAGAAGAAGTTAAGCCATTTTGCCACAACTTTGGAAGTACAGTCGTGGCCAAAGGTTTTGAGAATGACACAAATATTAATTTTCACAAAGTCTGCTGCCTCAGTTTGTATAATGGAAATTTGCATATACTCCAGAATGTTATGAAGAGTGATCAGATCATTTGCAATTAATTGCAAAGTCCCTCTTTGCCATGCAAATGAACTGAATCCCCCCAAAACATTTCCACTGCATTTCAGCTCTGTCACAAAAGGACCAGCTGACATCATGTCAGTGATTCTCTCATTAACACAGGTGTGAGTGTTGACGAGGACAAGGCTGGAGATCACTCTGTCATGCTGATTGAGTTCGAATAACAGACTGGAAGCTTCAAAAGGAGGGTGGTGCGTGGAATCATTGTTCTTCCTCTGTCAATCATGGTTAACTGCAAGGAAACACGTGCCGTCATCATTGCTTTGCACAAAAAGGGCTTCACAGGCAAGGATATTACTGCCAGTAAGATTGCACCTAAATCAACCATTTATCGGATCATCAAGAACTTCAAGGAGAGTGGTTCAATTGTTGTGAAGAAGGCTTCAGGGCGCACAAGAAAGTCCAGCAAGCGCCAGGACCGTCTCCTAAAGTTGATTCAGCTGCGGGATCGGGGCACCACCAGTACAGAGCTTGCTCAGGAATGGCAGCAGGCAGGTGTGAGTGCATCTGCATGCACAGTGAGGCGAAGACATTTGGAGGATGGCCTGGTGTCAAGAAGGGCAGTAAAGAAGCCACTTCTCTCTAGGAAAAACATCAGGGACAGACAGATATTCTGCAAAAGGTTCAGGGATTGGACTGCTGAGGACTGGGGTAAAGTCATTTTCTCTGATGAATGACCTTTCCGATTGTTTGGGGCATCCAGAAAAAAGCTTGTCCGGAGAAGACAAGGTGAGCTCTACCATCAGTCCTGTGTCATATCAACAGTAAAACATCCTGAGACCATTCATGTGTGGGGTTGCTTCTCAGCCAAGGGAGTGGGCTGACTCACAATTTTTCCCAAGAACACAGCCGTGAATAAAGAATGGTACCAACACAAACTACGAGAGCAACTTCTCCCAACCATCCAGGAACAGTTTGGTGACTAACAATGCCTTTTCCATCATGATGGAGCACCTTGCCATGAGGCAAAAGTGATAATTAAGTGGCTCTGGGAACAAAACATCGATATCTTGGGTCCATGGCCAGGAAACTCCCCAGACCTTAATCCCATTGAGAACTTCTGGTCAATCCTCAAGAGGCGGTTGGAAAAAATAATAATAATAATTCCGACAAACTCCAAGCATTGATTATGCAAGAATGGTCTGCCATCAGTCAGGATGTGGCCCAGAAGTTAATTGACAGCATGCCAGGGCGGATTGCTGAGGTCTTGAAAAAGAAGGGTCAACACTGCAAATATTGACTTTTTGCATCAACTTAATGTAATTGTCAATAAAAGCCTTTCACACTTTTGAAATGCTTGTAATTATACTTCATTATTCCATAGTAACATCTGACAAAAATATCTAAAGACACTGAAGCAGCAAACTTTGTGGAAATTAATATTTGTGTCATTCTCAACTTTTGGCCACGACTGTATGCTTCGGGTCATTGTCCATTTGGAAGACCCATTTGTGACCAAGCTTTAACTTCTTCTGGCTGCAAGCCCGAGGCCGCCCACAATATGACAACAGCCAGCTCAAGTGCAGGGCGCGAAATTCAAAAGATATTTTTTTTAAATATTTAACTTTCACACATTAACAAGTCCAATACAGCATATGAAAGGTACACATCTTGTGAATCCAGCCAACATGTCCGATTTTTAAAATGTTTTACAGCGAAAACAGCACGTATATTTATGTTAGCTCACCACCAAATACAAAAAAGGACAGACATTTTTCACAGCACAGGTAGCATGCACAAAGCCAACCTAACTAACCAAGAGCCAACCAAACTAACCAACAAACAACTTCATCAGATGACAGTCTTATAACATGTTATTCAATAAATCTATGTTTTGTTCGAAAAATGTGCATATTTCAGGTATAAATCATAGTTTACATTGCAGCTACAATCAGAAATTGCACCGAAAGCAGACAGAATAATTACAGACACCAACGCCAAATACCTAAATACTCATCATAAAACATTTCTGAAAAATACATAGTGTACAGCAAATGAAAGACAGGCATCTTGTGATTCCAGCCAATATTTCCGATTTATTAAGTGTTTTACAGCGAAAACACAATATAGCGTTATATTAGCTTACCACAATAGCCAGAAACACAAGCCATTTCCCAGTAGCAAAGGTTAGCGATCGTAACAAACCAGTAAAAGATATATAATTTTTGACTAACCTTGATATTCTTCATCAGATGACAGTCCTATAACATCAGGTTATACATACACTTATGTTTTGTTCGAAAATGTGCATATTTAGAGCTGAAATCAGTGGTTATACATTGTGCTATCGTAGCTACTTTTTCCCACAACGTCCGGATATTTTTCTGACACTTTTTCTGACACACATATTCTGACCAAATAGCTATTCATAAACATAACAAAAAAATACATGTTGTATAGGAAATTATAGATCCATTAGTTCTTAATGAAATCGCCGTGTTAGAATTCTAAAAATAACTTCATTACGACATCCAGCTTCGGTATAGCTAGAGTACCCAAAAGAGTACCCAAAAGCTGGGCGCCGACGACTAGTTCACATGTACGACAGATATATGAAATAGCATCATAAAATGTTTCCTACTTTTGCTGATCTTTCATCAGAATGTTGGACAAGGGGTCCTTTGTCAAGAACAATCGTTGTTTGGATTTAGAACGGCCTCTTTCCCTCTCGATTTAGCAAGCACACTAGCCAAGTGGCACGAATCTCTCCATGTCAACAAACGGAAGAGAACAGAACACGGCAAAACTCCCGAAAAAATTTCAATAATCTGATTAAACTATATTGAAAAAACATACTTTACGATGATATGGTCACATGTATCAAATAAAATCAAAGCCGGAGATATTAGTCGTCCATAACGGCAGCTTATCAGAAGGCAAATCCAGGTGCCTCCTCGCGCTCTCCAGAAAACAGGAAATGGGTGACACGTCATACAAAGAGCTTGTATTCCACTTCAGACCAAGATAAACACTAAATTTCTTCTCTCACAGCCTCTTGACATCCAGGGGAAGGTGTATGAAGTGCATGTATACTAATACGTATCATGCCCATTTATAGGCAGGAAGTAGAACAGAGCCTCGATTTCAGACTTTCCACTTCCTGTCAGGAAGTTTGTGCCAAATGAGTTCTGTTTTACTCACAGATATAATTCAAACGGTTTTAGAAACTAGAGAGTGTTTTCTATCCAATAGTAATAATAATTTGCATATTGTACGAGCAAGAATTGAGTACGAGGCCGTTTGAAATGGGCACTTTTTATCTGGCTACTCAATACTGCCCCTGCAGCCCAAACAGGTTAACTTCCTGACTGATGTCTTGAGATGTTGCTAAAATACATCCACATCATTTTCCTCCCTCATATCATCTGTTTTGTGAAGTGCACCAGTCCCTCCTGCAGCAAAGCACCCCCACAACATGATGCTGCCACCCAAGTGCTTCACAGTTGGGATGGTGTTCTTCGGCTTGCAAGCCTCCCCCTTTCTCCTCCAAACATAACGATGGTAAATATGGCCAAACAGTTCTATTTTTGTTTCATCAGACCAGAAGACATTTCTCCAAAAAGTGCAATCTTTGTCCCCATGTGCAGTTGCAAACCGTAGTCTGTCTTTTTTTATGGTTGTTTTGGAGCAGTGGCTTCTTCCTTGCTGAGTGGCCTTTCAGGTTATGTCGATATAGGACTCGTTTTACTGTGGATATAGATACTTTTGTACCTGTTCCCTCCAGCATCTTCACAAGGTCCTTTGCTGCTGTTCTTGGATTGATTTGCACTTTTCGCACCAAAGTACGTTCATCTCTAGGAGACAGAAAGTGTCTCCTTCCATGAGCGGTATGACAGCTGCGTGGTCCCATGGTGTTTATACTTGAGTACTATTGTTTGTACAGATGAGCGTGGTACCTTCAGGCATTTGGAAATTTCTCCCAAGGATGAACCAGACTGTGGAGATCTACAATTTTTTTTCTGAGGTCTTGGCTGTCTTTTGATTTTCCCATGATGTCAAGCAAAGAGGCACTGAGGTTGAAGGTAGGCTTGAAATACATCCACAGGTACACCTCCAATTCACACAAATGATGTCAATTAGCCTATCAGAAGCTTCTAAAGCCATGACATAATTTTCTGGAATTTTCCAAGCTGTTTAATTGTATTGCTTTTCTGACTTTCGTGACCATGCTAATTTGGGGCTAGCTGTTCTAGCATTGATTGATACACTCACAAAAGCTTGGATTTCTTTCTCTGTAAAGCATATTTTCAAAATCTGACATGATAGGTGGATTAACAATAAGCTAAACTAAGCTGTGTTTTGGTATATTTCACTTGTGATTGCATGATTATAAATATTTTTTGTAATATTTTGCGCCCTGCAATTCAGCGGTTGTTTAGGACAATGATCCCGTAAAAGGGATCCGTAGCGCAGAGAAGTTAAAGGCCCAATCAACTTATTGTATGTAAACTTCTGACCCACTGGAATTGTGATACAATGAATTATAAGTGAAATAATCTGTCTGTAAACAATTGTTGGAAAAATGACTTGTCATGCACAAAGTAGATGTCCTAACCGACTTGCCAAAACTATAGTTAATAACTTCTTTGGGGTAGGGGGCAGTATTTTCACGTCCGGTTGAAAAAAGTGCCCAGAGTAAACGGCCTGCTACTCAGCCATAAAAGCTAGAATATGCATATTATTAGTGATTTGGATAGAAAACACTCTGAAGTTTCTAAAACTGTTTGAATGATGTCTGTGAGTATAACAGAACTCATATGGCAGGCATAAGCCTGAGAAAAAAATCCAACCAGGAAGTGGGAAATCTGAGGTTGGTCGATTTTCAACTCAGCTCCTATTGAAGATACAGTGGGATATTGGTCATGTTGCACTTCCTAAGGCTTCCACTAGATGTCAACAGTCTTTAGAGCCTTGTCTGATGCTTCTACTTTGAAGTGGGGCCGAATGAGAGGGGATTGAGTAAAGTCTACCATGAGCTGAACATGCGCTGACCATACGCTTTCATGTGAGAGCGAGCTCTGTTCCATTGCACTTCTGAAGACAAAGGAATTCTCTGGTTGGAACATTATTGAAGAATTATGTGAAAAACATCCAGAAGATTGATTCAATACTTCGTTTGTCATGTTTTTACGGACTGTAATATAACTTTTTTAACTTTTCGTCCGTACTTTCCGCTGGACTTGCCCTTTCCGCTGGACTTGTCGTGAGTTTGGAAAGTGTACTGAACGCTAGAACAACAAGGAGGAATTTGGACATAAATGATGGACATTATCGAACAAAACAAACATTTATTGTGGAACTATGATTCCTGGGAGGGCATTCTGATGAAGATCATCAAAGGTAAGTGAATGTTTATAATGTTATTTCTGACTTTTGTTGACTGCACAATATGGCGGATATATTTTTGTCTTGATTGGGCTCTGAGCGCCGACCTCAGATTATTGCATGGTTTGCTTTTTCCGTAAAGCTTTTTTAAAATCTGACACAGCGGTTGCATTAAGGAGAAGTGCATCTAAAATTCCATGCATAACACTTGTATTTTCATCAACATTTATAATGAGTATTTCTGTAAATTGATCCAAATTGATTGGCTTGAATTTGGCGCCCTGCAGTTTCACTGGCTGATGACGAGGTGGGACACTACCGCCCCACGTACCCTAGAGAGGTTTAACAAGAAATTTGTGAAGTGGTTGAAAAAGTTTCAACCTAAGTGTATGTAAACTTACGTCTTCAACTGTATTTTTTTGTCCATTCAATCGGATCTTCAGCAGTGTTGGGGCAAACATTGTTGCTGCTGAGCCTTTTCCCTACCACCACCCCACCCTCCACCTGCTTTGGTTCTGCTCGTCTGTCTATCTATAGCTTAGCTTGATCAGGTTAAATACTTCAGCGCTTCCTCTTTTGGAAAGCACCCCGAAGAACAGCTCCTAATTGCCACGACCAGATATATTAGAATTCTCATTTTATGTTCAAAGAAATGTGATGTCACCGAATACACAAGTCTGTCTCATCAAATCAAATCAAATCAAGTTTATTTTATATAGCCCTTCGTACATCAGCTAATATCTCGAAGTGCTGTACAGAAACCCAGCCTAAAACCCCAAACAGCAAGCAATGCAGGTGTAGAAGCACGGTGGCTAGGAAAAACTCCCTAGAAAGGCCAAAACCTAGGAAGAAACCTAGAGAGGAACCAGGCTGAGGGGTGGCCAGTCCTCTTCTGGCTGTGCCGGGTGGAGATTATAACAGAACATGGCCAAGATGTTCAAAATGTTCATAAGTGACAAGCATGGTCAAATAATAATCAGGAATAAATGTCAGTTGGCTTTTCATAGCCGATCATTAAGAGATGAAAACAGCAGGTCTGGGACAGGTAGGGGTTCCATACCGCAGGCAGAACAGTTGAAACTGGAATAGCAGCAAGGCCAGGTGGACTGGGGACAGCAAGGAGTCATCATGCCCGGTAGTCCTGACGTATGGTCCTAGGGCTCAGGTCCTCCGAGAGAGAGAAAGAAAGAGAGAAGGAGAGAATTAGAGAGAGCCAAGATTTTCAAAATGTTCATAAATGACAAGCATGGTCAAATAATAATCAGGAATAAATGTCAGTTGGCTTTTCATAGCCGATCATTAAGAGTTGAAAACAGCAGGTCTGGGACAGGTAGGGGTTCCATAACCGCAGGCAGAACAGTTGAAACTGGAATAGCAGCAGGGCCAGGTGGACTGGGGACAGCAAGGAGTCATCATGCCCGGTAGTCCTGACGTATGGTCCTAGGGCTCAGGTCCTCCGAGAGAGAAAGAAAGAGAGAAGGAGAGAATTAGAGAGAGCATACTTAAATTCACACAGGACACTGGATAAGACAGGAGAAGTACTCCAGATATAACCAACTGACCCTAGCCCCCCGACACATAAACTACTGCAGCATAAATACTGGAGGCTGAGACAGGAGGAGTCAGGAGACACTGTGGCCCCATCCGATGATACCCCCGGACAGGGCCAAACAGGAAGGATATAACCCCACCCACTTTGCCAAAGCACAGCCCCCACACCACTAGAGGGATATCTTCAACCACCAACTTACAATCCTGAGACAAGGCCGAGTATAGCCCACAAAGATCTCCACCACAGCACAAACCAAGGGGGGGCGCCAACCCAGACAGGAAGATCACGTCAGTAACTCAACCCACTCAAGTGACGCACCCCTCCTAGGGACGGCATGAAAGAGCACCAGTAAGCCAGTGACTCAGCCCCTGTAATAGGGTTAGAGGCAGAGAATCCCAGTGGAGAGAGGGGAACCGGCCAGGCAGAGACAGCAAGGGCGGTTCGTTGCTCCAGAGCCTTTCCGTTCACCTTCACACTCCTGGGCCAGACTACACTCAATCATATGACCTACTGAAGAGATAAGTCTTCAGTAAAGACTTAAAGGTTGAGACCGAGTCTGCGTCTCTCACATGGGTAGGCAGACCGTTCCATAAAAATGGAGATCTATAGGAGAAAGCCCTGCCTCCAGCTGTTTGCTTAGAAATTCTAGGGACAATTAGGAGGCCTGCGTCTTGTGACCGTAGCGTACGTGTAGGTATGTACGGCAGGACCAACTCGGAAAGATAGGTAGGAGCAAGCCCATGTAACGCTTTATAGGTTAACAGTAAAACCTTGAAATCAGCCCTTGCCTTAACAGGAAGCCAGTGTAGGGAAGCTAGCACTGGAGTAATATGATCAAATTTCTTGGTTCTAGTCAGGATTCTAGCAGCCGTATTTAGCACTAACTGAAGTTTATTTAGTGCTTTATCCGGGTAGCCGGAAAGTAGAGCATTGCAGTAGTCTAACCTAGAAGTAACAAATGCATGGATTAATTTTTCTGCATCATTTTTGGACAGAAAATTTCTGATTTTTGCAATGTTACGTAGATGGAAAAAAGCTGTCCTTGAAACAGTCTTGATATGTTCGTCAAAAGAGAGATCAGGGTCAAGAGTAACGCCGAGGTCCTTCACAGTTTTATTTGAGACGACTTTACAACCATCAAGATTAATTGTCAGATTTAACAGAAGATCTCTTTGTTTCTTGGGACCTAGAACAAGCATCTCTGTTTTGTCCGAGTTTAAAAGTAGAAAGTTTTCAGCCATCCACTTCCTTATGTCTGAAACACAGGCTTCTAGCGAGGGCAATTTTGGGGCTTCACCATGTTTCATTGAAATGTACAGCTGTGTGTCATCCGCATAGCAGTGAAAGTTAACATTATGTTTTCGAATAACATCCCCAAGAGGTAAAATATATAGTGAAAACAATAGTGGTCCTAAAACGGAACCTTGAGGAACACCGAAATGTACAGTTGATTTGTCAGAGGACAAACCATTCACAGAGACAAACTGATATCTTTCCGACAGATAAGATCTAAACCAGGCCAGAACTTGTCCGTGTAGGCCAATTTGGGTTTCCAGTCTCTCCAAAAGAATGTGGTGATCGATGGTGTCAAAGGCAGCACTAAGGTCTAGTAGCACGAGGACAGATGCAGAGCCTCGGTCTGACGCCATTAAAAGGTCATTTACCACCTTCACAAGTGCAGTCTCAGTGCTATGATGGGGTCTAAAACCAGACTGAAGCGTTTCGTATACATTGTTTGTCTTCAGGAAGGCAGTGAGTTGCTGTGCAACAGCTTTTTCTAAAATTTTTGAGAGGAATGGAAGATTCGATATAGGCCGATAGTTTTTTATATTTTCCGGGTCAAGGTTTGGCTTTTTCAAGAGAGGCTTTATTACTGCCACTTTTAGTGAGTTTGGTACACATCCGGTGGATAGAGAGCCGTTTATTATGTTCAACATAGGAGGGCCAAGCACATGAAGCAGCTCTTTCAGTAGTTTAGTTGAAATAGGATCCAGTATGCAGCTTGAAGGTTTAGAGGCCATGATTATTTTCATCATTGTGTCAAGAGATATAGTACTAAAACACTTAAGTGTCTCTCCCGATCCCAGGCCCTGGCAGAGCTGTGCAGATCCAGGACAGCTAAGCCCTGGAGGAATACGCAGATTTAAAGAGGAGTCCGTAATTTGCTTTCTAATGATCATGATCTTTTCCTCAAAGAAGTTCATGAATTTATTACTGCTGAAGTGAAAGCCATCCTCTCTTGGGGAATGCTGCTTTTTAGTTAGCTTTGCAACAGTATCAAAAAGAAATTTTGGATTGTTCTTATTTTCCTCAATTAAGTTGGAAAAGTAGGATGATCGAGCAGCAGTGAGGGCTCTTCGATACTGCACGGTACTGTCTTTCCAAGCTAGTCGGAAGACTTCCAGTTTGGTGTGGCGCCATTTCCGTTCCAATTTTCTGGAAGCTTGCTTCAGAGCTCGGGTATTTTCTGTATACCAGGGAGCTAGTTTCTTATGACAAATGTTTTTCGTTTTTAGGGGTGCAACTGCATCTAGGGTATTGCGCAAGGTTAAATTGAGTTCCTCAGTTAGGTGGTTAACTGATTTTTGTCCTCTGACGTCCTTGGGTAGGCAGAAGGAGTCTGGAAGGGCATCAAGGATTTTTTGTGTTGTCTGAGAATTTATAGCACAACTTTTGATGCTCCTTGGTTGGGGTCTGAGCAGATTATTTGTTGCGATTGCAAACGTAATAAAATGGTGGTCCGATAGTCCAGGATTATGAGGAAAAACATTAAGATCTACAACATTTATTCCATGGGACAAAACTAGGTCCAGAGTATGACTGTGGCAGTGAGTAGGTCCAGAGACATGTTGGACAAAACCCACTGAGTCGATGATGGCTCCGAAAGCCTTTTGGAGTGGGTCTGTGGACTTCTCCATATGAATATTAAAATCACCAAAAATTAGAATATGATCTGCTATGACTACAAGGTCCGATAGGAATACAGGGAACTCAGAGAGGAACGCTGTATATGGCCCAGGAGGCCTGTAAACAGTAGCTATAAAAAGTGATTGAGTAGGCTGCATAGATTTCATGACTAGAAGCTCAAAAGACGAAAACGTCATTTTTCTTTTTGTAAATTGAAATTTGCTATCGTAAATGTTAGCAACACCTCCGCCTTTGCGGGATGCACGGGGGATACGGGGGATTTCTGTCTCATGACAGAAACAGTTATTCATCTCAAAGGATTTAGTTAATTGTGGGGAACAAAGTTCCATGCTCTCAAAACAGTTTGTAGTCTAATTTCACTATTACTCTGTGTTATTATAATAGTCTCATTTATTTACATATTAATCTAACACTTACAGTGGGGAGAACAAGTATTTGATACACTGCCGATTTTGCAGGTTTTCCTACTTACAAAGCATGTAATTTTTATCATAGGTACACTTCAACTGTGAGAGACGGAATCTAAAACAAAAATCCAGAAAATCACATTGTATGATTTTTAAGTAATTAATTTGCATTTTATTGCATGACATAAGTATTTGATACATCAGAAAAGCAGAACTTAATATTTGGTACAGAAACCTTTGTTTGCAATTACAGAGATCATACGTTTCCTGTAGTTCTTGACCAGGTTTGCACACACTGCAGCAGGGATTTTGGCCCACTCCTCCATACAGACCTTCTCCAGATCCTTCAGGTTTCGGGACTGTCGCTGGGCAATACGGACTTTCAGCTCCCTCCAAAGATTTTCTATTGGGTTCAGGTCTGGAGACTGGCTAGGCCACTCCAGGACCTTGAGATGCTTCTTACGGAGCCACTCCTTAGTTGCCCTGGCTGTGTGTTTCGGGTCGTTGTCATGCTGGAAGACCCAGCCACGACCCATCTTCAATGCGCTTACTGAGGGAAGGAGGTTATTGGCCAAGATCTCGCGATACATGGCCCCATCCATCCTCCCCTCAATACGGTGCAGTCGTCCTGTCCCCTTTGCAGAAAAGCATCCCCAAAGAATGATGTTTCCACCTCCATGCTTCACGGTTGGGATGGTGTTCTAGGGGTTGTACTCATCCTTCTTCCTCCAAACACGGCGAGTGGAGTTTAGACCAAAAAGCTCTATTTTTGTCTCATCAGACCACATGACCTTCTCCCATTCCTCCACTGGATCATCCAGATGGCCAATGGCAAACTTCAGACGGGCCTGGACATGCGCTGGCTTGAGCAGGGGGACCTTGCGTGACGGCGTAGTGTGTCCATGACGGCGTAGTGTGTTACCAATGGTTTTCTTTGAGACTGTGGTCCCAGCTCTCTTCAGGTCATTGACCAGGTCCTGCCGTGTAGTTCTGGGCTGATCCCTCACCTTCCTCATGATCATTGATGTCCCACGAGGTGAGATCTTGCATGGAGCCCCAGACCGAGGGTGATTGACCGTCATCTTGAACTTCTTCCATTTTCTAATAATTGCGCCAACAGTTGTTGCCTTCTCACCAAGCTGCTTGCCTATTGTCCTGTAGCCCATCCCAGCCTTGTGCAGGTCTACAATTTTATCCCTGATGTCCTTACACAGCTCTCTGGTCTTGGCCATTGCGGAGAGGTTGGAGTCTGTTTGATTGAGTGTGTGGACAGGTGTCTTTTATACAGGTAACGAGTTCAAACAGGTGCAGTTAATACAGGTAATGAGTGGAGAACAGGAGGGCTTCTTAAAGAAAAATTAACAGGTCTGTGAGAGCCGGAATTCTTACTGGTTGGTAGGTGATCAAATACTTATGTCATGCAATAAAATGCAAATTAATTACTTAAAAATCATACAATGTGATTTTCTGGATTTTTGTTTTAGATTCCGTCTCTCACAGTTGAAGTGTACCTATGATAAAAATGACAGACCTCTACATGCTTTGTAAGTAGAAAAACCTGCAAAATCGGCAGTGATCAAATACTTGTTCTCCCCACTGTATGTCTCCAAATCCCAGGTAAGGTTACTCAGGGCATGATTCTCGCCTTGAACTTAATTTGCCTAAAAGTTCATTTGCCTTTAGTTTATTTGCCTTTAACCTGTTTGGGCTGCAGGGGCAGTATTGAGTAGCCAGATAAAAAGTGCCCATTTCAAACGGCCTCATACTCAATTCTTGCTCGTACAATATGCATATTATTATTACTATTGGATAGAAAACACTCTCTAGTTTCTAAAACCGTTTGAATTATATCTGTGAGTAAAACAGAACTCATTTGGCACAAACTTCCTGACCAGGAAGTGGAAAATCTGAAATCGATGCTCTCTTCTGGGTCCTGCCTATAAATGGGCATGATACGTATTAGTATACATGCACGTCATACACCTTCCCCTGGATGTCAAGAGGCTGTGAGAGAAGAAATGGAGTGTTTATCTTGGTCTGAGTTGGAATAAATCGTCTTGGAATGACGTGTCACCCATTTCCTGTTTTCAGGAAGGCGCGAGGTTGGACCTGGAATTGCCTTCTGAAAAGCTTTCGTTATAGGCGACTACTATCTCCGGCTTTGATTTTATTTGATACATGTGACAATATCATCGTAAAGTATGTTTTTTCAATATAGTTTTATTCGATTATTGAAATTTATTCGGGACGTTAGGCGTGTTGCGTTGTGTGCCTTTGTTCAGAAAGGAGAGCTTCGCGCCACTTGGCTAGTGCGCTTGCTAATTCAAGAGGGAAAAAGGACGTTCTAAATCCAAACAACGATTGTTCTTGACAAAGGACACCTTGTACAACATTCTGATGGAAGATCAGCAAAAGTAGGACCCATTTTATGATGTTATTTCATATATCTGTCGAACTGTGTACTATTAGTTTTGCGCCCAGGTTTTGGGCACTCGGTCGCCATAACGTAAGCCTTATGTGGTAATGAAGTTATTTTTAGAATTCTAACACGGCGATTGCATTAAGAACTAGTGTATCTATCATTTCCTATACAACATGTATTTTTTAGTTATGTTTATGAATAGCTATTTGGTCAGAATATGTGTGTCAGAAAAAAATCCGGACGTTGTGGGAAAAAGTAGCTACGTTAGCACAATGTATAACCACTGATTTCAGCTCTAAATATGCACATTTTCGAACAAAACATAAGTGTATGTATAACGTGATGTTATAGGACTGTCATCTGATGAAGCTTATCAAGGTTAGTCAAAAATTATATATCTTTTACTGGTTTGTTACGATCGCTAACTTTTGCTGCTGGGAAATGGCTTGTGTTTCTGGCTATTGTGGTAAGCTAATATAACGCTATATTGTGTTTTCGCTGTAAAACACTTAATAAATCGGAAATATTGTCTGGAATCACAAGATGCCTGTCTTTCATTTGCTGTACACTATGTATTTTTCAGAAATGTTTTATGATGAGTATTTAGGTATTTGGCGTTGGTGTCTGTAATTATTATGGCTGCTTTCGGTGCAATTTCTGATTGTAGCTGCAATGTAAACTATGATTTATACCTGAAATATGCACATTTTTCGAACAAAACATAGATTTATTGAATAACATGTTATAAGACTGTCATCTGATGAAGTTGTTTGTTGGTTAGTTTGGTTGGTTCTTGGTTAGTTAGGTTGGCTTTGTGCATGCTACCTGTGCTGTGAAAAATGTCTGTCCTTTTTTGTATTTGATGGTGAGCTAACATAAATATACGTGCTGTTTTCGCTGTAAAACATTTTAAAAATCGGACATGTTGGCTGGATTCACAAGATGTGTACCTTTCATTTGCTGTATTGGACTTGTTAATGTGTGAAAGTTAAATATTTCTAAAAAATATATTTTGAATTTCGCACCCTGCACTTGAAGTGGCTGTTGTCATATTGATCCCGACTTAGGGCTTGCAGCCATAAGAAGTTTTAAGACCACACTGCGAGAAGCATATTTCAGTATAGTCACAGTCAACACAACATGTTTAGGCTCACCATTCACATGGGAAAACTATGGCAGATATTTTTCCATGATTTGCCATGATGGCTCTGGTAAGACACTGAAAAAAGGGTTTTTCATTTCAGGGATGGAACCTTAAATGGCACACACACAAAAGGTGCTAAAACACAGAGCGGATAACAGTTACACAAGGAGAGGTTTTTAGTCTTAAAAGACAAAAAGTCTATAGACGTTGTATGTTAAAGCAGGTCTCAGCAGACCTAGATAGATCCAGGGATATTTGGGCTGTGCTCTTGGCCTACATAACGATTTGTTGAGTTAATAGAGTCCCTCTGGGCATTGGATGTCAAACACCCACTGCAACTCTGGCTGGCTATTCACTCCTCAAATGAGCTCTCTGTAGGAGAGAAGGTCTATGAGACCATACAGTACTATGTTTTTAAATGAAAAAGGCTTCAAATAGATTCGGTTTGTGTATATGGATGGAGAACAGACATGCATAGTGAACGTGCACACACCTTTGTGCATGGACACATTAGTCTCCATACTATGTATACTGTATCATTTATAGATATAAGACCAAAGGTTAAAAACACAGCCTTTCTGAAGTGCAGGGGTGAAGGACTAATTAACCTAGCTGACGGCTGTGGAGATGTACAGAGTGAAAAAAGGGCCTTTAGAAAGGAGACTAGGGAATGTTTCAGCCCACCAAGTATAACATTTTAATGGTTGACCAGGTCTACATCCTGTCTTTTTAACCCTTGATTAAATGCACCTTTACAAGCCCTCCAGCATGGTGTGGGGTTTAACTAAACTTGGTTTAACTAAACTCTCCTCAAATCAGGTCTCTTGTTAGAGAATCCTATGTTCCTCAATAAAAAAAATGTATTATAATGCTGATCCAGAGTTATGTTCATAGTCATAACTGTGATCTGAGGCAGAGAGTTAAGAACACAACTATACAGTAATGTCAATTGTATTGTACACATGCTGGTTTACCACAATTATCACATGTTGATGATGTAATTTGCTATAAATTGTAACTTTGTCATGACTGTGGCACCCTCTTATTGCGTCTCAACTACCTCTCTTCTTCTCCACCTCTCCCCTCATGTTCACTATGTCTTAAACCTACCAAACAGCATAATCAGGTTACTGCGGGTGAGGAAAGCAGCTTATGTGAAAAGTTGGGATGGCTTTATAAATAGAGATTTTAACTGAGTGTATACAGGTACAGAGTATGAATCAGTACTCCATTATGAAGCATCCAATGTTGCCTGCTGTACTGTGTGAGAGTCTTAGTTTTCACAATGACCAGCAGTAGAAATGTATTATCTAGCTTTGAGATTCCATAAGCAGTATGTGTTCATTAGTTATTGTGAAAGTGAAACACTGTGGGAGACAACAATGTGTTTTTAGGATACTGTGAAACTTTGTGAATATTTGGAAGGACGTGGATGTGAACAGTATTTTGTCCCAACCAAAATGCAAATGCTTCTCATCTGAAGTAACTCCAACTGCAGGATATTTCACAGTGTAATGAGGTCTGTGTGTAGCTGGTTAGGAGTCAGGCGCAGGACAGCAGATATGAGTAAATAAACGTACTTTACTCAACATAAATCAAATGCAATACAAAAGAGAGCCCACATAAACGGACCTTACTACATAGAAAACAATCACTCACAAAAATCCATCGGGGAACAGACGGTTAAATAATGAGCAAGTAATTGGGGGATTGAAACCAAGTGTGAAAAACAAAGACAAAGCAAATGGAAAATGAAAAGTGGATCGGCGATGGCTAGAAGGCCGGTGACGGCGACCGCCGAACGCCGCCCGAACAACCAAAGGGAACAACTTCGGCGGAAGTCGTGACAGTACCCCCCCCTTGACGCGCGGCTCCATCAGCGCACCGACCTCGACCTCGGGGACAACCCGGAGGACGAAGCGCAGGGCGATCCGGGTGGAGACGGTGGAAGACCTGCAGCAACGAAGGGTCCAGGACGTCCTCCACCGGCACCAAGCATCTCTCCTCCGGACTGTACCCCTCCCACTCCACGAGGTACTGAAGGCCCCTCGCCCAACGCCTCGAGTCCAGGATGGCTCGAACAGCATACGCCCAGGCCCCCTCGATGTCCAGAGGGGTCGGAGGAACCTCCCGCACCTTAGATTCCTGGAGTGGACCAGCCACCACCGGCCTGAGGAGAGACACATGGAATGATGTATTAATACGGTAATCTGGGGGAAGCTGTAACCTGTAGCATACCTCGTTCAGTCTCCTCAGGACTTTGAATGGCCCCACATCCCGTGGACCCAGCTTCCGGCAGGGCAGGCGGAGGGGCAGGTTTCGGGTCGAGAGCCAGACCCGATCCGCCTCACTGCGGTGACGGTCGGCACTCGCCTTCTGCCGCCTCACGGCCCGTTGCAGGTGCACATGGGCTGCGTCCCAGGTCTCCTCCGAGTGCTTAAACCATTCGTCCACCGCAGGCGCTTCGATCTGGCTCTGATGCCAAGGTGCCAGAACCGGCTGATACCCCAACACACAATGGAAGGGAGAGAGGTTAGTGGAGGAGTGGCGGAGTGAGTTTTGGGCCATCTCTGCCCACTCCCCTGGCCGGTCCTGGCAATATGACCGCAGAAACTTACCCACATCCCAGTTTACTCTCTCCACCTGCCCGTTACTCTTGGGGTGAAAACCTGAGGTGAGGCTGACCGAGACCCCCAGACGCTCCATGAACGCTCTCCAGACCCTGGACGTGAACTGGGGACCCCGATCAGAGACTATATCCTCAGCATCCCGTAGTGCCGGAAGACGTGAGTGAACAGGGCCTCCACAGTCTGTAGGGCCGTAGGGAGACCGGGGAAAGGGAGGAGACGGCAGGACTAAGAAAACCGATCCACAACGATCAGGATCGTGGTGTTGCCCTGTGAGGGAGGAAGATCTGTTAGGAAGTTCACCGACAGGTGCGACCACGGCCGTTGTGGAACGGGTAGGGGTTGCAACGTCTCTCTGAGCAAGTGCCTGGGAGCCTTGCACTGGGCGCACACCGAGCAGGAGGAAACATAAACCCTCATGTCCTTGGCCAAGGTGGACCACCAGTACTTCCCACTAAGGCAACGCACCATCCGCCCGATGCCAGGATGACCAGAGGAGGGTGATGTGTGGGCCCAATAGATCAAACGGTCGCGGACAGCAGACGGAACGTACAGGCGCCCAGCTGGACACTGGGGGGGAGTGGGCTCTGTGCGTAACGCCCACTCGATGTCCGCGTCCATCTCCCACACCACCGGTGCCACCAGGCAAGAGGCCGGAAGTATGGGAGTGTGATCCATGGATCGCTCCTCTGTGTCATACATCCGGGACAGTGCGTCTGCCTTAGCGTTCTGGGAATCTGGTCTGTAGGACAGAGTGAAAACAGAACGGGTAAAGAACATGGCCCACCTTGCCTGGCGAGGGTTCAGTCTCCTCGCCGCCCGGATGTACTCCAGATTGCGGTGGTCAGTCCAGATGAGAAAAGAGTGTTTAGCCCCCTCAAGCCAATGTCTCCACGCCTTCAGAGCCTTGACAACAGCCAACAGCTCCCGGTCCCCCACATCATAGTTCCGCTCCGCCGGGCTGAGCTTCTTCGAAAAGAAAGCACAGGGGCCGAGCTTTGGTGGCGTGCCCGAGCGCTGAGAGAGCACAGCTCCTATTCCAGCTTCGGAGGCGTCCCCCTCCACTATGAACGCCAAGAGGGATCCGGATGAGCCAGCACAGGAGCCGAGGTAAACAGAGCCTTCAGGTGACCAAAAGCCCTGTCCGCCTCAGCCGACCACTGCAGCCGCACCGGTCCTCCCTTCAGCAGTGAGGTAATGGGAGCTGCTACCTGACCAAAACCCCGGATAAACCTCCGGTAGTAGTTGGCACTTCCTTTACCGTGGTGGGAGTCGGCCAATTACGCACAGCTGAAATGCGGTCACTCTCCATCTCCACCCCTGACGTGGAAATGCGGTACCCTAGGAAGGAGACGGACTGTTGGAAGAACAGACATTTCTCAGCCTTGACGTACAGGTCATGCTCCAAAAGTCGACCAAGCACCCTCCACACCAGAGACACATGCTCGGCGCATGTAGCGGAGTATATCAGAATGTCGTCAATATACACCACTACACCCTGCCCGTGCAGGTCCCGGAGAATCTCGTCTACAAAGGCCTGGAAGACTTATGGAGCATTCATCAACCCATACGGCATGACGAGGTACTCATAGTGCCCTGAGGGGGTACTAAATGCCGTCTTCCACTCGTCCCCCTCCCGGATCCGCACCAGGTTGTAAGTGCTCCTAAGATCCAATTTTGTGAAGAAGCGCGCCCCATGCATTGACTCGATCGCACTGGCTATGAGAGGCAGCGGGTAGCTGTTCCTCACAGTGATCTGATTGATACCTCGATGGTCAATACACGGGCGCAGTCCCCCATCCTTCTTCTTCACAAAAAATAAACTCGAGGAGGCAGGTGAAGTGGAGGGCCGAATGTATCCCTGCCCCAGGGATTCGGAGACATATGTTTCCATAGCCACCGTCTCCTCCTGTGACAGAGGATACACGTGACTCCTGGGAAGTGCTGCGTCCACCAGGAGTTTTATTGCACAATCCCCCTGTCGATGAGGTGGTAATTTAGTCGCCCTCTTCTTACAGAAGGAGAGAGCCAAATCGGTATATTCTGAGGGGATGTGCACGTTGGAAACCCTCACACACCTCCTTGAGCACTCTCGTGACCACCCCTTGAGAGCCCTCTGTTGCCACAAAATAGTGAGGTCATGACAGGCCAACCAGGGTAAGCCCAGCACCACGGGAAACGCAGGAGAATCAATAAGGAAGAGACTGATTCTCTCCTTGTAACCCTCCTGCGTAACCATGTCTAGTGGAGCGGTGGCATCCCTAATCAGCCCTGACCCTAATGGTCGACTATCTAGGGCGTGCACAGGGAAGGGCATATCCACAGGAACAAGGGTGATCCCTAAACTATGGGCAAATGAACGGTCAATAAAATTCCCAGCTGCGCCTGAATCTACTAGCGCCTTATGCTGGGAATGCGGGGAAAACTCAGGAAATGAAATAAACACATACATGTGAGCAACAGGGGGCTCTGGGTGAGCCTGGTGCCGACTCACCTGGGGTGACACGATAGTGCCCTGCCTGCTGCCTCGACTCCCTGAGGAACCCCGCCAGCACTGACCAGCAGTGTGCCCTCTGCGGCCACAGATGGTGCAGGGAATGGCACCTCCTCCGGTCACCCTAAGTGCAGCACCTCCCAGCTCCATGGGCGTCGGAGCGGAGGTGCTGGGGGATGGAACTGACAGACCCCGATCCGGATGTCCGCAGGCAGTTAGCAGGTAGTCCAGCCGGATGAACAGGTCCACCAGCTGGTCCAATGTGATGGTGGTGTCTTGGCAGGCTAACTCCCGACGGACTTCCTCGCTCAGACTGCACTGTTAGTGATCGATCAGGGCCCTGTCGTTCCATCCCGTGCTGGCGGCCAGGGTCCCGGAAGTCCAAGGCGAAATCCTGCGCGCTCCTCGTCCCCGGCCTCAGGTGGAAGAGACTCAGGCGGGTGGTCGAACACTGCCCGAAAGCGGCGGGTGAACTCTGTGTAATGGTCCAACGCCGCGTCTCCTTCACACCATACGGCGTTGGTCCACTCCAGGGCTTTGCCTGAGAGGCAGGAGACGAGGGCGGACACTCTTTCACGCCCCGAAGGAGCCGGGTGGACGGTCGCCAGGTAGAGCTCCAGCTGTAGTAGAAACTCCTGGCATCCGGCAGCCGTCCCATCATACTCCCTCGGGAGCGCGAGTCGAATCCCGCTGGGACCGGGTGAAGGAGGGGTGGACAGTGGGACCTGCTGTAGTGGGGCTGGTGGAGGCGCTGGGAAACCTCCTTCTCTCTCCAAACGATACATCGTCTGTAGCACACGATCCATGGCGGTGCCCAGACGTTGCAACATGGTCGCATGATGCTGAACGCGCTCCTCCACTGCAACCGGGAGGGCGTCTGCTCCTGCTGACTCCATTCTTCGGGTGAGTGATTCTGTAATGAGGTCTGTGTGTAGCTGGTTAGGAGTCAGGCGCAGGACAGCAGATATAAGTAAATAAACATACTTTACTCAACATAAATCAAATGCAATACAAAAGAGAGCCCACATAAACAGACCTTACTACATACAAAACAATCACTCACAAAAACCCATGGGGGAACAAAGGGTTAAATAATGAACAAGTAATTGGGGGATTGAAACCAGATGTGAAAAACAAAGACAAAGCAAATGGAAAATGAAAAGTGGATCGGCTATGGCTAGAAGGCCGGGGATGTCGATTGCCGAACGCCACCCGAACAAGGAGAGGGACCGACTTCGGCGGAAGTCGTGACACACAGTTTCGAGTTATTTTTATTTTGTATTATTTGTGAGGAAGTGCAGGGGAGTTGAGGATGGTTCCCTGTTGAGTAAACACACTATAACGGCTTATTTTGAAATAGACATAAATGACTTATTAAAAATTCATGACAGGCACACTTTTTTTGTGTGTATTACACGATTTCCTTTTGTCATAACGCATTTGTGTATATTACACAAATTCCATTAGCTAGGGTAGCAAGGTGGCTAACTTTAGCTAGGCCAGGAATTAGGGTTAGGGGTTAAGGTTATGGTTAGGTTTAGGGATTAGGGTTAAGGTTAGGCTTAGGTAACATGCTAGCTAAGTAGTTGAATGGTTAAGGTTAGGTTAAAGGGGAAGGGTTAGCTAACATGCTAAGTAGTTGCAAAGTAGCTAAACAGTAGTAAGTAGTTGCAAAGTTGCCTTTAGCTAAAATACTAAAATTGTCCATGATGAGATTATATCACGCAACCTTTGGGTTAATAGACATTTCCGTTATACACCCACTCATCGTCCCTGACCAATCTCCCTCCTATCATTTATGTAACCTACGGTTGATATCTGTGATTGAAATGCACTGTATACAAAATTGTGTACTGCACATGAAAAAAATATTTTTTGTGTGCCTGTCACAAATTTCCAATAAGCAATTTGTGTCTATTTCACAATAATCTGTGATACTGGGTTGGTTGAGTCCACTCAATGTTCTACTCAGGCCACTGCTTACAGCCAGAGACACACTGACCATGACTTAATAGTAGTGGAATTATAGTATGGATTGATTACTCTCTCTCCTATTTCTCTGGGTTTGTGTATGTGTACATGTGTGTGATATGGTAGCCTGGAGGTGATTTGATTCTGAGCTACAGCAGGTAGATTGTCTCTTTTGAGCTCATAGAAAAACAATTTTGCTGTGGTCTGGCTAGGTGCACAGCCAGTGTGCATTAGCTTTTTCCAAACATAGCCACAGCCATTTGTGAAACAACTTCATCCAGCCATTCTCCCACTCAGCGGTGTGAAAGGAGTGCTCCGCCAATCAATACTACTCTGCTTACTGGGGAAATACCAGAGTCCTGCTGATGTTAACAACTTGTGACATGTTACTAGAGTGAAGACTGCATTCTGATCTCAAGGTCACTTCGTTTCTAAAGCCCTAAAAGAGCCACTTTTACAGAGTTTTACAGCCAATATTTGGACTGTAAAAACATTTGGGTGATTTTCCAGCGACTGAAGAAGAAGAGATCCTTTTGTACAACGAGTGCTGGACATTTATAGGAGCTTTTAGGTTCAGGTGCTGAGCTTTGGTTGTTTGCTCCAGCTTCAAATCTTTGGACATGATAAATCAGTTATCTATATTTTTTACTATCCCTGAAAGTCAAAATAACAACATAAGCACACCCCTCACAACCTCTGTCATATCAACATGCTCTTAATGATATCAAAAAGCAAACACAAACAGGACATTTGTTTCCTGACCGGTTGTTGACATGATTCCTGAATGTGACACAATAGTTTCTTACCATAGCTGCTCGATTTCTTTAACAAAAGTACTACTTAATCAGTGAAGATTAATAGTTATCAGTGGCAGCACATTTTTCACACATAGTCACAGTCTGACTTTGGGTAATCTATTAATTTCTTTCTCGCTGTGCGATTTGTCAGATGTTCTCCCTCCGCATCTTCAGACATTATCTTCATTTGCACCAAGGTTCCCTCTTTTTTCTTCTAAATAACATTTTCCGGTTGAGGATTTGAATGAGGAGAGCGAGGTTGGGGAAGATTAAGAGTTGAAGGGTTATTTCAAGGCTGTTCTGTGAAAATGTAAACCATTAGGTCTGTTATAAGAAGTTTATCAACTCTCCAGTAGGAGGAGATGATGAGCCATCCTGCTGTTTCTGTAGCTCACAGAACACAACCTATACAATGTAGACAATCATGCCTTTGTTTCAACCTAACGCCTCGATCACATTAACAGCGACATTGTGTTTTGATACACCGTAAGTACATTCATTTCCAATGGTACGCTGCGTTAGCCTTGCAGCATTGCATTGCAGAGGCAGTTGCAGTGCGTTCTGTGTGGTGCATACGTTGGATCTATCAAATTGTATGCGTAGACGGCTTGATAGAAATGGTAGATGGTGAATGTTGAACTTTTGTTGCACACATATCCAGATGATGTAGCATACCATTTTGTGCATTGCCGCTGTTGGTGTGATCAAGGTGTAAGCACATTACTCTCTCTACTATTGCTGATTTACAACAGGGAAATGAAGATGCAGCATATGGCTGCTCCTGACCTGTCAGCATGTCTTCCAGAACAGGGACCGTCACTGCCCACGCCTCAGTTATAACAAAACAACAACGACATCATCAAGATCAACAGATCAGCCAGAAACTGAATAAACAGCAATTAGAGAGGCTTGATAAATCCTCAATGCTTTATTTAGAGTTTTATAGACTTTGATATAACTCCCCCACAATGGCACCAAGCTTCTTTAGATGTTGAACATTTGTGAATAGGGGCAAATTAACATATATATAAGTAGTGTAAGTTAGCAGTATACTGACAAGTGTGGAATTAGTACAAGATGACAGTCATACTGGAAGGCACACACAAACATACAGAGATAAAGAGAACGAGAGAGGAAGAAACATTGAACAAATTGTTGTACTATAGATTTTGGGTGCTTCTTTGAATTAAGTGGAGTACTGAGACAACACAACCTTTTTATGACAGTGGCCTTGTCCGAATAACGATACTTGAATACCCATACTTGCGTCCTAAATAGTAGGGCGTTTGATTATGCAAAAAAATACAGTTTAATAGTATGCAACATTTTGAAATTCTAGCATACTTTAAAAGCCCGGATGTCATACACATTTTGGCTTTGACAACAGCTGATGAATTAGATATGGGGATGCGCTACTGAAATCAACAAATAGCGGTAAACTAAGCAATCGCGCATTATCGTTCTCAGTATGCAAAAATATAATGTTTTATAGTAGGCCTATGTGAATTTTCGAAATCCGAGTATGGTTTAAATGCCAGGATGTTATACTCATTTCGGCTCTTAATGAAGTAGAATTTGATGCACACTTTAGCACAATGCACTGAAAAGGTGGACTGCGAGTGATAGGCCCTAGTTCTATTCAAGAAGCCAAACAACAAAACCAGGCTACTTAATATGATCACGAGTATTGGATTGTATGCTGCATTTTTTTTTAACAGATAAAAATATATATTTTTGTCCTGAGTGAATTTCTGTTTTCTAATTGAAAATGTCTTGTTCTCTTGGCCTTCGTCAGAGCTTTTAAATGAAATCTAAACCCTCTTTTGATTTCTGAATGTGCTGGCACAGGGGACTCGGGATGTGGCTGCGTTACGGATGTCATGTTAATCAGGGCTTTTGATTTAAACATAAGGATTGTTTTAGTTTTGTAGGCTAGCTTCTACTTGGTCACAATCCCGGATCCGGGAGCACCCCCATCAGTAAAAAAGCTGACTAGCATAGCCTAGCATAGCGTCACAAGTAAATACTAGCATCTAAATATCATTAAATCACAAGTCCAAGACACCAGATGAAAGATACACATCTTGTGAATCCAGCCATCATTTCTGATTTTTAAAATGTTTTACAGGGAAGACACAATATGTATTTCTATTAGCTAACCACGATAGCAAAAGACACAACTTTTTTTCCCACCATTTTTTTCCTGCATAGGTAGCTATCACAATTTCGACCAAATAAAGATATAAATAGTCACTAACCAAGAAACAACTTCATCAGATGACAGTCTGATAACATATTTATTGTATAGCATATGTTTTGTTAGAAAAATGTGCATATTTCAGGTATAAATCATAGTTTTACATTGCAGCCACCATCACAACTCTCACCAAAGCAACTAGAATAACTACAACGTGAATTACCTAAATACTCATCATAAAACATTTATGAAAAATACACAGCGTACAGCAAATGAAAGACAAAGATCTTGTGAATCCAGCCAATATTTCAGATTTTTTAAGTGTTTTACAGCGAAAACACAATATAGCATTATATTAGCTTACTACAATAGCCAACCACACAACAGCATTGATTCAAGCCAACAATAGCGATAACGAATAAACCAGCAAAAGATATTAATTTTTTCACTAACCTTCTCAATCTTCTTCAGATGACAGTCCTATAACATCATATTACACAATACATATAGAGTTTGTTCGAAAATGTGCATATTTAGCGGCACAAATCGTGGTTATACAATGAGAATAGTAGCCAAGCTGCCAACAATATGTCGGGAGAAATCTTGGGAGAGGCACCTAATCTAATCAGTAAATAATCATAAACTTGACAAAAAAATACAGGTTGGACAGCAAATGAAAGATACATTAGTTCTTAATGCAACCGCTGTGTTAGATTTTTAAAATTAACGTTACTACGACATACAGCGTGCGTTAAAGCGAGACCGCACCGAAATTAATGGCGGAATATAAGTTTTACATTTTTCAACAGAACAACGAATTAACATCATAAATAGTTCTTACTTTTTGATGAGCTTTCATCAGAATCTTGGGCAAGTTGTCCTTTGTCCAAAAGAATCGTTGCTCGGTTGTAGATTGTCGCCTTCAACTTTGTAATTAGCAGTAAACATTAGCCATGTGGCCCAGACGTGCCCAACTCACTAGAACGCAACACAAAGAAATATCCGAAAATCGCAATATACTGATATAAACTGATATAACTCGGTTTAAAATAACAACATTATGATGTCTTTAACACCTATATCGAATAAAATCAGAGCCGGATATATCTAAGGCCTATGACGGTAGCTTTCAAGAACGCCATCCTGAGGTCTGTCTTGCGTCATGGCGAAAGATGAAAAGACTGGACCCCACGTTCCCAGCCCATTTATATGGCCTCAGATCTGCCTAGCAACTCCATTCCAATTCTCACTATTTGCTGACATCTAGGGGAAGGCGTATGCAGTGCATCTCGACCAATAGAAGACATGCAAATTAATAAACTGACCCCAGAACAGCCTGCCTTATTTCAGATTTCTCACTTCCTCACAGGAAAATTGCTCCAACTTCAGTTCTGTTTTACTCACAGATATAATTCAAACGGTTTTAGAAACTAGAGAGTGTTTTCTATCCAATAGTAATAATAATATGCATATTGTACGAGCAAGAATTGAGTACGAGGCAGTTTAATTTGGGAACGACATTTTTACAAAGTGAAAACAGCACCCCCTATTGAGAAAAGGCTAGGCTACCTAATTTAATTATTTAATTTATGGATGAAGCCTTAGCAGTCATTCTGATCTCGTTCCCAATGATCAGTTCTTTAGTTTATTATGTTGCTGTCCAGCGGTTCTGAATTTGCGATGCACCCAACTGTCCATGTTTTTCTGTGCAATAGCCTTTTGATTTGAACATTTGAAAAGTTTTGGTGTGTACTAGGCTATTTGATTTCATTTATATACACTGAACAAAAATATAAACACAACATGTAAAGTGTTGGTCCCATGTTTCATGAGCTGAAATTAAAGATCCCAGAAATGTTCCACATGCACAAAAAGCTTATTTCTCTCAAATGTTATGCACAAATTTGTTTACATCCCTGTTAGTGAGCATTTCTCATATGCCAAGGTAATCCATCCACCTGACAGGTGTGTCATATCAAGAAGCTGATTCAACAGCATGACACAGGTACACCTTGATCTGGGTACAATAAAACGCAACTACAATGTGCAGTTTTGTCACACAACACAATGAATTTGACAGTATGTCCAACCGACCTCACAACTGCAGACCACATGTGTGGTGTTGTGTGGGCGAGCGGTTTGCTGATGTCAACGTTGTGAACAGAGTGCCCCATGGTGGTGGTAGGGTTATGGTATGGCCAAGCATAAGCTACGAACAACGAACACAGTTGTATTTTACCAATGGCAATTTGATTGCACAGAGAAACCATGACAAGATCCTGAGGCCCATTGTCGTGCCATTCATCCGCCGCCATCACCTCATGTTTCACCATAATAATGCACAATCCCATGTCACAAGGATCTGTACACAATTCCTAAAACCTTAAAATGTCCCTGTTCTTCTATGGTCTGCATACTCACCAGACATGTCACCCATTGAGCATGTTGTGATGCTCTGGATTGATGTATACGACAGCGTGTTCAGATCCTATATCTGTTCCCGCCAATATCCAGCAACTTCGCACAGCCATTGAATTGGAGTGGGACAACATTCCACA